>NC_089286.1:13550906-14207406 GCF_963678975.1 Dysidea avara | reverse complement strand
CATCATACCTAAAACTGCATGCTTGAGGAGGTTACAAGAAAGTACACTGATCATGTTTATTGGTATATTACTAGATGTCGTTGCATGTTTTTCTAACGATTGTATACAGCCTAAGGTGACCACATGCATGATGTTTCAAAATACATAGAATTGAGTACAAAACTGTATAAGAAATGACTGAGACCTTAAATAGGATGTAGATATGTAGTAGGGATTCTAATTAGAAAACACATTATGTAATCATATGATCACGTATGTAGTAACTGTTGTTGTTGTGCATGTAATGTGTCATCATTATTCTGTTAATCATGCTGAGTCATTCTTCCCGACTGTAGGAACTCATCTTCAAGACAATGACGTCCAAAGTTATTCATTGACTGCTGGCTGTCAAGACGAGAACCAAGAATACTATTTATGCATCTTTACTGCCAAAGGGACCCAGGTGTAGGGGAGGCCAGTGCAATGGCGGATCCAGGATGGTATTTGGGGCAAATGCCCCGCCTCATAACCTTGTGGAAGAGCCATACTTCTGATTAAAATAATACACTTTATGTCAGGCCAATATCAGCTCATATAACTCATGAAAATATGCACAACATTTTATTAGCATTTATCCTGAAACTAAAGTGAACCAAAGTCAAACTAACTATGAAATTGTCACCCTGAGCCTTCGTGTGTACTAAAAATAATTATCATGTTGCTATTGTTTAAGACATTCAGCCTTTTAAACAGCTTTTATGACTTCACAACCATCTGCAAAGGCCACAATGGTAAAAATCTATAGTGAGATAGTATATTATTTACTGCTTCAAAAATGTAGTAACTAGTTAACAAAAGAATCCACAGTTGGCTCTCCCCAACCACCTACAACTTGGCCTGTTTGTGCCCCTCCCCTTGCCAGGTCCTGGATCCGCCCCTGCAGTGGCTAAAAAGAAAGTTGTGGCATCCACCTGGTATCAAAGTGAAAATTACCTAGCCTAATAAGTCTATTAATCATACAATTGGTTTATAGTATCAATGTATACTGCATGAACAGCAATGTATTAGGTTTCAGTTAATTAGATCCACACAGAAAGCACATGATATATTGCCTAAGGGCACATTTGATTATGCACCTTTTTCTGTCTCAAAACTGAGAAGCCCTCTTTCCCAGTCATGGCTGCATATTAAGCTTTTGTTCATAACCTGCATCATGTGCATAATAATCCTTTTTACTTTGTGTTTAGGTCGGTAGCTCCTTTCACAACATTAACAAGTTATATATAATCCTAATACTAAAGTAATTACATCCCAGACCAAAACAATCTAGTAGCAACCAATGAAAACACTTGACCACGAAGCACCTTTCTTATTGACAATGCTAGATTGAACTATATCAACAGTGGAGCACTGATTTAGGTTGGGATAATTCTATGATACAGGAACACTAAAGATTACGGACCATGCACTATGATGAAGGGGAATAATAATGAAATGAATTCAGCCATGTATTACGTGCAACCAGCCCCTAGTGGTCTATGAGTAACACTAGACATGATTGTACTCCATCAACAAGATACAGTGCCACAGTTACTTACATCTGGCTTTACATATGAAGAAGTTTGCTACATGGGTTGGACATTATTTTGCTCAATCATGGAACACTGTAATTTTCACAAACTAACCTGCAGAACTAGTTCACAGTGCTTTTGTTTTGTTGTAACACTAAAGGTTAATGGCTATGAAGACATCAAAATAGCTCAGAACGTTCTTTTCCAAATATCTGCCATTCAATTCGCCATAGAAAAGTAAGAGATTTTCAACCTTAAAATGACGACCTTAAATTTCCTTCTACTATCGCAGAGTTGCTTTACACATATCAAATTCGGAAAGTTACTAAACAGACTTGAGGCAGGCGGTACACAATAATTAATCAATCGAAATGTATTGGACATGCCTGTTCCAGCTGGCATTTTTGCCATGAACAAAAGTATAGCAAATGTCCGCAAACTTTTTCATAGGAATATAGCTAATAGGGTTACGCCAGCTCAGTACGACAACCAACCTGAAAAAAGTACTTAAAGAATCATTTCGTGTTCCTTCAACATTGGCCACAACAAAAGAAGGATGTAATAGTTTACTAAAACACTATAGTCTTCCCCATAATGCATAATAAATGACTGATACTCAACACAGAAGTTTACTAACCAATACGGCGGGCATAGTGGTGATGGGTTGTTGATATCTCGAGCTAGTCGTCAAAGGAGTTACTACTACTCCTCTTATATTCAAGGCTCCTTGGCTTGCTTGGCTAGAGGCCCCACCTGGATGATTAATTCGCAAGGAAGTTCCCGGCACACCCGCCATCTTACTGCGGTTTTCAGTAATAACCAAATGAACTTTTGCGCATGTGCGTGTGTTGCGCACTTTGTTAGCCCATCACGTTTTGAATTGCAAGAACCTGGAAAACCGCAGTAACCATACCTGCTAGTTTTGGGTGGATACCTTCTTCCTTCAGTACATGCAGAGTTTATCAATTTTTATTAAGCAGCGATAGAGCTCAGGCTCAGAAATGTTAATAGTCCACTAAAATAGAACCTGGGAGTAACTTCAATAAGGCATATTGCAAAAAATACTGATGTACAAGTTATATATTGATTACTCTAAATGTCTATAGTCATGCCTATTACAATTTGCAGGGATATGTTGGAACTAGTCAGATGGCAACTGATAATGCTGATTCGCTGCAGATAAGTTGTGGAAGGTCAGAGCTAAGCAAGATACTTTTTGCTTTTTCCCGTTAGCAATATTAAAGCTGTTGTCTTTTTTATATGTTATCAATGAACTTTGCTCTGTAGTCTAAGAGTATTATTGTGCTATGCTAAACTGTTTAGCCTAATTTCAGAAGACCTATACAATTTTGATATTTTCATTATGCAGAACCAAAGATGATGCAATAGTTATCACTGATATTGAAGAATGCGACAACCAGTGCTCTTCATCAACTGGCATTCCTGGATCACTCACAGGTAGAACATACTTTGACCTCTTCTACAACAACAGTACAGTCCACTTATAGCTTCACACACACAAGGCATTATTGCACGGGGCCATGTATTCTTCTGCATGGGTGAAGGTACAGCCACGCATGGCCGAAGCTAAAGCTACATGTGAATAAAGCTACAGCCATGCATGGGTACAGCTAAAGCTATACACAGAGAAAGCCACAGCCACACATTGGGTATTCACATGCACTAGCCTCATGGATGTGTTGTGCTGATAAATCCAGATTATGTACATTACAGTTACCATCTCTGCATGGCTCATCAATGATTTGGAGAGGGATCTCATTCTATTAAAAGTTCTAAACAATTATTTAATTCAGACTTTGATACCTGCTTCACTTCTCCATTATTTGCTCTTCAACACTGCCACAAGGGGACATCCAATAATACAGCTATGTATTGAATGCAATCTGCTGCATTTGTAAGATAGTAACATTAATGGTATTTTATTTTGTTAGTAATGCATCATGATATTAATTATTATCATGAACCCAATATAATTATCACGGTGTGAAAATAGCCTTAACACTGTTACAGGTGTATCTTCTCATGTTTTTAGTCTGATAACAACCATAATTATATTGGTGTATTTTCCCACCCTAGACTGTACCGTAGTATGAAAATTGTTAGTAAATTGTCTCTATCTGTACAGGTATCAGCAATGAAAGCATTCAGTTAAAGAATCTGACATGTGCTACACTTTCAACTGGAGATCCATCTATTGAAGATCTAGAAGGAATGTTTGAACATTTGAATAATACACAAATAGAAGCTGTAGCGCAGATGGCCTGTCTGGATTTCCACAACACTTTGCTCACTGGGCCCAATCTTGGTGGCATCCTGAACTTAATGTCACAAGCTGCTTCTACTTATCCAGCTGTGACATTAACTATCAGTAATTTAGAGGAAGATATGTGGGCTAATGTTTTGGCTTTCTACAAGCACCCAAAAAATGATATATCCAGGTGTTCTGTGAGGATTTATACACCTGACCAACCAGCAATCGACACAGGTGGTGTAAGGCATCAAGTATACTGTGCAATGATAAAACAATTCATTGAGAATAAGCATGCTCATTTATTTGATGCAACAATGAATAATCTGCATCCTCACTTCAGTGCTGCAGCAAGTTGTAGTAGCTTATTTGAAGTGCTGGGAAGTATAGTTGGGCATTCAATTGTCCAAGACGGAATTGGCTTCCCACACTTCAATGAAGTGTGTTACTGGTACATTGTATCAGGTGCAGATACAGCCTTGCGGTACACAACTAAAGAAGATGTGGGTGCAGACTGCAGGAGTTTAATATGTAAGGTTAGTTATATCAGCAAAACCACAAATCTAACTAAAGTTATAAACATTATTTCATGCTTCATTAAGATTATATGATCATGGTGTGCCTTATTTAATAAATTCCTTTAACAATAAAAGATTTTGACACCTCTTTTATGCAATGAAAATATACATGTTTTAGATACCAATTTATAGGAACACTTTGACAATATGCACTTGATTATGTTGTATCCCTGCTATTACAGCAGAACCAGTCTTAGTGGCCACCTGTATAGAAAGGCCACCTTTCTAAATTGCCAACTTCCATGAAATGAAATTTATACACTAATCCACTCACCTGAAGCAGCCACCTGTCTATCAAGACCAAGAAATATTGGCCAAAAAGTTCAGTCTATTTCCTGTATTCATGGTGCCAATATGATGCCAAGATACACAAAAATAATATGACTTTCAATACCCAAGTCCAATAATATATATACACATGATCCTAGGCTGAAAGTGCACTAAAAAATGTGGACATTATTGGTATATATATACCCTATCTATATAAAAGTAGAATGCATTTTTAGGGTTGCATGTATTTAAAGATATAAATGAAGCTATCTATATGTATACAACTGTTGATTATTTATTTGTAATTTTAAATGCGTAGCTCAATGAGGCTAACAGCAATGAAGAAATCAAAGCAGCATGTGAGAAAGGTGGAGTCATAGATTTGTTAGCTAGTGTTGGAGTGTCGTACACAATTGATGTAAGTTTTGGTAAAAAAGAGCTATAATTTACATAAACAACCTGCCAACTAAAGAACATAATTACAGTGAGAGATATGCATGTGTTAATTGAAGGTCAAATTCAAAAGATTGAATATTTGCACAACCAGAGATACCAGCTCTATTATCTAGAGACTTTCGGCATGTCAAAGCTTGTCTGGTTTAAAAATATAATGCAAATGTTTTACAGGGAGCAGTCACGGATACAAGGGGATTCCAAGGATTATATGTAGGACCCCTTTTTGGGATTAATATACACTTCCCAAATTAATTTGGTACAACTAAAGTCAGTTTATCACTCATAGAAATACATATTGCATACTTTTAAGTGGGAAAAGCACTCAGTTTATCTCCTAAACAGCTATCCAAGCACCTTTGTACATGTAAATCGTCACTAAAAATTTTTTCATATTGTTGATGTTTGCTGTTCTAGCTTTCATAAAGTGTAATGTTAAGGTTCTGTCATAGTTAACAGTGAAATATTTCTGGGTAGTGAATATCACTACTCTAGCTACCAGTTGTAGCATTGGTAATATATCCTTCACAAAGGACACACAATATACAGTTGTAGCTCTGCCTGACCGAATAGTCGAATATCCGAATAATCGTTTCAGCACTATTATAGACACGTAGCTACAAGCTATTACAACACAAATATGGTTGCAAAGGTCAAATCCAAGATGCCCATAGCCTGTAGCCCAAAAACTTTCTAATGACCTGTCCTAAAACTGTGCCAAATGTCATCATCGAAAGCACTATTTGGTCAAAAATAGTCCCAAATCCACCGTACTATATATAATAGTTATACCATGGCTGCGAAGGATTTTGCTGATATATACACCTAAAGCACGAGGGCCGCAGGCCCGAGGGCTGCGGGTGTATATGTCAGCAAAATCCCAAGCAGCCATGGTACAAGTAATATATATCACTTGGGGCGCACTCACCTAATAGGTGAAAGAACTAACAAGAACTCATCCCATTTGTTTTATACAGTAGCATCTGAAGATCGATTGTAGTTTTAATAGCCATCAAAACGTTGTCCATACGTTAAAACGTCATTAATACGTTACTATGCTTCAACACTCAATGTCAGAAAACTTGCGATTGTGGGATGGAGTTTATATTGTTATCATTTTTGTACTAAGTTAAGCCAACTAACTTCGCTATTGGGACAGTAAGTAAGTTATTATATTAAGTTAAGTACTTAGAACTGTAAGTTACTAACCTATTTCAATGTAGCAGTAGTAGCTTTGCTGTTCCATGGTCTGTTCAAAGGTTGATACGCGGTGGGTAGAAATACGCATCCACAATCGCCCAAACAATTATTTTGTGCCTTCATTATCCTTTAGTAACAACCAACTACTCTATCTTAGCCTATGTACTAAGCTTAGCAACCTCTACAAAACCGAGTCCCACAATACAAAGTTCTATGTCGCTCAATATAACGAGTCAAAGCGCATCGATTCTTTGGGTATCAAAGTCATTGGCAAACCGCTTTCCCATGATATTGCCCGAGCAATATGCGAGTTAAACACCAAGCGGCGCCTTTGAACGCCCACGCTAAAGTGGTACATATACAGATAAAGCATGGAACCAGAAAATGAGAGGCTGAGAAGCCAATACAGAATGAATAACCATTACATGCTTTTAATTCCTTAAGTTAAGGCCTTATGAACAAATAAAAATCATTTAATTTATTTCAAAATTCCACTGTATTAATAACACATATATTTATTGTTTACAGCTGGACAATAGAGCATTGGTTTCTCAAGCATTGCTAACCCATGAAAGACTGCACAAATTTACTCTGTTGCTTGAGCAGTTCAAGAAAGGACTGATGAAAGCAAATGTTTTTAACATAATTCAGGCTTTTCCCAAGGAATTTTTGCCTCTTTTCACTTTTAGAGGAACAATAAATGCGAAAGATGTACTGGACACCCTGTACACTGTGCAGGGACACAAAGATGAGACTGCGATGGAACTACTGGCTCGATATATTAATAACCTCACTGATAAAGGTATCAACAATATATCTGTAATTGCTATCCCACTAGGGACCTGTGAGAAGGCTATATACATAACATTATCTGCCATGAGATGTGCTATATATATATATTATATATAGCTATGCTTGCATAAGTGGCCAAAAAACTTTTTTTTACTACTAGCCCTTAAGGGGGGAGGGGGTAACAGAATGGAAGAAAGGAGATAAACAAAAAATGGTTTAACAAATGTTATATACACATGTACTACATAATATGTATATATCTATATTGGGTCTAGCCCTAGGAAAGAAAAATGTGGGTTCGATACATATTGTCGTTATTGCCATTAACCTATTTTTTTACACCCATTTCTTGGCCACCACCTTTGATCACATCTTTTTTCACCCTGACTTCTTGGGCTGCACCCCTTTTCCCAGCTTGGCTGTTTTGGTATAATCATTTCTTTTTGTAATTCAATACTCCAAATAGGCCACTTGTATGTATCTGAACTCTTCATGGGTGACTTGTAACATAGCAGAATGCTTTAACAGAGTGAACTGACTGCTCTAATAGGGTGACTGCATATGCTACACACAGTTTGTGTTCGCATTTAACTCAATGGTTTTAAATCCAATTCTTCTAAACTACTGAGAGGGAGATTTCTACGATGATTAATGTACTGATTTTTGGCTTAAGCAGTTTGCCTGGTAAGCGTGGCAAGTGCGTAATTGTTTTTTATCATGCTAACAAAACTCGATTGCATGATTGTTACACACTGTTGGTTTTTGTGCTCCATGTTCATGGTTTTAAGCTTGATTCTTCCAAACCACAAAAGGATTGAGGTTTGATAGTTAATATATCTATTCTACATACCAATTTTCAGTTTCTGTAGGCGTGACAACATATTGGTGTTATTTTCGTGAAGAATCCTTAATAACTCCGCAAATGTTTATTATAATTGCCTTTAAGCCTCCCGTGTGCCAAATTTCAAGGCAATCGGTTAACTTTTTTTGCATTTTATATGGCAGCTTTTGTAAGTGTATCTGAAAGCTTGTATATCTTGAGCAATTTTGCTCAAGTTTGGTATGTTCACTACTGAAGGTAGAGGGCATAAGCATAACAAGGGGGGGGGGGGGGGGGGGGCTACAGGGGCTAGAGCCCCTCCAATTTATATTAGAGGTGGCTGAGCCCCTCCACTTTGAAGATCGAGATACACTGATAGAGCAGTCAGCTACTTTAATGTATGCAAATAATACATTCAGTTACATTTTCAAATAAATTTAGTCAAACTTGCTACCAAATTCAATTTCAGGCTATTTTTTCAAAAATTTCCTGTGAGGTCGTGCCCCCCACATCCCATCCTAGATAGAGCACGCATGCTTTGCATGTACCCAAGCTGTATCAAACAGTTACCATGCCTCTCAGCCCCCTCACTTAAAATTTGTTGCTACGCCCCTGGTGGAGGGCATTTCCATTGCAAAAATCTTCTTGTTTCATAAAAGCAAGATGCATAGATTATGTATGCGTGATAATTGCACTATCGTTCTTCCTGTTAATAACACACTGGTGTGGCACGCCGGCTTCTTGGGCCGTGCGACGCACCATCGTGTAACTTGATAGATACTTTGTATTATGATTCAGAAGCTAAAAAATGTATTAGCTATGTATCTTAAATAGGTACTTACTCTGAATGTATGTTTATGCACACATACATAGTGTATGCACAATAGCCTCAAGTTTCGCTATAATGTTGCGATTTAGAGCTAGCCCCATTACTATTTACAATTAGCCCAAAGTCTCTTTCAACTCGTCTTTTGGTCACTACTAGGTAGCCCCCTTTAGCATCTGGTTTGCATAACATATACCTTGAAGCCTCTTGTATGCATACTATAATATCTTATTTGTCAATGTATATATAAATAATTTATTACAGGACTAAAGGAATTCATGGAATGCATAACAGGGAGTGCTAGCACTTACAACAAGAAAGTCATGATAAAATTTGATGAACCTGATGAGTATGGTGCAATAGCCATTGGTACATGCGGCTCGGAGTTGTCACTTCCAAAGGGAGTGTTCACAGCTGAAGACTACACCATTTTTAAAATGGCACTGGATGCTGCAATAGCTGGTCATGAAAATTTAAAATTTAATATGGCATAAGCATCTGAACATTGCCTGCAATAATTCTTGTACAATCCGCTAAGCGTACTATTATTTTGCAAACATAATGGTCACCATGATTTGTAAATACATAGCTATATAACATGTTTAGTAAAATTGTGCTGCATGTAAGAAATTATCACATTAAAATTATACTACACTTTTTATCTCGTCATTATGGGGGAATAAATGCATATGGTTTCCTACAATTAGTGGTTGCAGGCTTCAAAGGAAGCATCATACTTGTAGCAGCTATATACATCTATAATTGTACATAGGTCAATGACATGGTTAAATCACAAATTATAGATGGAAAATCAAGACAAATAGTAATATGTTGTGTGTTGAGCAGCCAAGAATTTCAGTGTACTGATGCACTGGACCTTTGTTCATACACATTAGAACCATTCCCAATACTTGAACGTGTTAAATATTGCATGGTTTAATGCTGTTCAACCAAAGCAACTCATTAATGGACTCAAAGATGGTGTAGGGGGCACAAGGAGAATGTGTCTACTCACCATCCTCAAACTAAAGAAATATTCCTTTCAAATTCGAGATACTCTAATACATAGAACAATCAAGTATTCTAATAGAACTAAAACAGGTCATCACCTGCAATTATAGAGAATCAACCAAGTGCAAAAATTATGAGGCCAAGTGTGCCTATAACATAGTGCTGCAAATGATAGTATATATCGAGCATTGGCTGTCCTTTGGATACCATAACTATACGACACAAAACACTTTATAGTCATACTGTAAACTACTCATGGAAACCACCACTGTGTAACTTGTCCCTACACTAAACTCATGTTTAACAAAGACCAGTCAGAAAGCATAATTTACTACTACAGATATTTGTACACAAAAACTACTCTGTACAAGAATTTCAGTATTATAAATTATAGCCCATAGCTTATGGGGACACAGCCCCCCGCTGCTTCTCCCATAGATACCCTGCTCATATATACCTACTACCCTTGTGCACCCCCTCTTTCTAAGCCCTGGATCCGTCCCTGTCCTCTATGTACTATTTCTTTAGGCAGACTCCCTAGAAAGAATTCTAAAATGTTCATAAAAAGTAGTGGCAATGCTACCAGGTTGGAGGGCCCTGGCTTTTGTGTGGTTTAATGGCTTGCTTAAGACTAAATCGAGACTATGGTAAACAGTGCCCTTCACAATGTTTTAAAGGAGCGTTTTTAGATCCAGGCTAGGTTTGAGGCAAGTTGGTCAAAATTTATGGTGATGTCTACTGACAGTATGTATGTACTTCTTTAGAGAAGTCTGGGTGTATCAGTAATAATCAATTTGGATTTCGTGCTAACCATTCTACTGTTACCCTGCTGTTGTCTGTTATACATGTCTAGAGTTCATATTTAGAATGTCATAGCACCACTCATTGTGTCTTTTTGGACTTTGCTACAGCTTGCAACTCAGTGCCTCATGTCTTAAACTTCATTAGGCATCACTGGCCATGCAGTTGTTGCAATGGATTCGATCTTTTCTAACTTGCCAATACCAATGAGTGGTCATCAATGGTAGCTATTCCGACTGGCTCCCTGTTATATCAGGAGTGCCACAAGGCTCTGTACTTGGCCCCCTTTTGTTCATATTATACATAGATGATTTACAGAATGTTGTAAACCACTTCATTGGCTTTAAAACTATTTGCAGATGATGTTGTGTTGTATATATAGAGAGTCATCTATTTCTGGCTGTTAGCAAATTTTCAGATGTAAATACACTAGTTTAATTGTTCAGCTTTTTTGGAGAGGAGATATAGCCTCGTTACAATTTGAATAAGTGATGGCCAATGGGGCTACATTCTTCCCAAATCCACTCATATTTCAATGTTTAGAGCACAGTTAACAAATAATGATACAACTCAACTGTCTATTGTATAATGTGTAGCAAAATTTCTGGTATATAGTTGCCAGGCTGATGCAAGGTAGCAAATTCAGCCATTCCTGGTTACTGATATTAACACTTATTCACTGGCCTACAAAGAAATATAATTATGTGAACTTTTAGGGGACAAAATCTAGCATTAATAATTTCACAGCAAATTAGACATGCAATGGTACGCACTTAGAGAATGCTTGTATATTGGCAAGGTGTGTATATTATAATATTCAAGGTTCTATTCTGCTAAGACCACCCTCCCCCTAAATTTTACTATGTGCAAACTAGTAGATGTTTAGTACAGGTGCAATTCATACAAGGGCAGTGGAAAGAGTAAGGGGAATGGCCAATCTCTTTATTGAAGAATCAATGAGAGGAAATAAAAAATTATATTAGAAACTGCTCAAAGTCTAAATATTCTATCTCACAGAACAGTCAAATACTCTAATAAAACATCCACCATTAAAATCCATCTATAGAAACTCGAGTAGCCTTGAGAAGCGGAAGTCGCCTTGAGAAGCTGAAGTCGTCTTGAGAAGCTGAAGTCGTCTTGAGAAGCTGAAGTCGGCTTGAAAAACTCCAAGACGTATTGAGAAGCTGAAGTCGTCGTGAGAAACTGAAGTCGTCTTGAGAAACCGGAAAATTGAAGCCATAGTATACTTACTATATTGTATTGAGGCTTTAGAAGTGCTCAGAGAAAATTATTGATTATATCGATAAAATGCGTGAGGTAGTCAATCGCAAAATTTTAGATCGCGAATATAAGATTCACTCAAGTCGTCTTAAGAAACTCAAGTCGTCTTGAGTCTCAAGACGACTTTAGGTACTGACGGGCAGTTAATCCGTTACGTACTTAAAATTAGAAGGCTAGTTCTTTCTAGTGTAGTTTCACGTAATATATTGGCATTGTATATCAATTAGTGTTGCGTCTGTCTACATAATAACAAATTGTGTATGTAGCAGCCCTAATGCTCAATGTGTGTGTAGCGAGTATGGTATTAACAGTAGTGGCTTGATATGTGGAGAGGGTGATGTTGAGTTTTGGGAAGGGTTACATAGTAACAAAGGTAACAAAGTAACAAAATGTTAGAAAGCACAGTAGCTAGCTACACTGTGCCCCTGGGCTCCAACAGCAAATTGCTGACTAGCCAGTACTCCAAATTGTAATTCTAAATTAGTCTGGCGTAGCCGACCCTCGCGCTACGCGCGCGGGTCGGCTACGCCAGACTAATTCTAAACATGAGCCTGGGAACGACAAGCAAAATCATGAATGAAAAACCTAGTGGAGATTGTATTTTAGATAACTAACAAAGAAGCTAACATTTGAGCAGAATGGATTTTAAAAAGTGGAATGACAAATGGAAACCATCAAACTGGGTAACTAACAGCCATTTCAGTATATAACTAGTAACCAGCCTAAATCAAGATGTAAGTTGTATAGTGATGAGAGTAAAATGGATTTGACAAGTACGTGTAGTATGATATGTGGTAACTGGGTAACTACCAAACAAATTTCAGCATTTACAGAGTAACAGAAATTTAACTAGCCAAAATAAAGATACAAGTTGTATACCATGAACGTGAGAGAATGGATTTGACAAGTAGCATCATATGTGGTAACCATGTAACTGGGTAACTTCCAGCCAAATTTCACCATTTACAGAGTAACAGAAAAGTAACCAGCTTAAAAGATGCAAGTTGTATACTATGCATGTGGGGGTAGAATGGATTTGACAAGTAGCATCATATGTGGTAACCATGTAACTGGGTAACCTCCAGCCAAATTTCACCATTTACAGAGTAACAGAAAAGTAACCAGCTTAAAAGATGCAAGTTGTATACCATGGATGTGAGTGTAGAATGGATTTGACAAGTAGCATCATATGTTGTAACTATGTAACTGGGTAACCTTCAGCCAAATTTCACCATTTACAGAGTAACAGAAAAGTACCCAGCTTAAAAGATGCAAGTTGCCATGGATGTGAGTGTAGAATGGATTTGACAAGTAGCATCATACGGTACGCGTCAAAATAAAGTTAACGTAGCATAGCGTAAGTACACCATAGCGTAGTTGTAGTTTCACTGTAGTTAACAAAAAATGTATCGTAGTATGATATCGTAGTACGGTTCAATATTGTATGTTGCTAGTTATGTAAGTAGTTAGTTATTCTATCTATTGTCCCCACACAGGCATTCGGCCGATCTCTACGAACTACGTGACATGTCAGGACATCGTTTTAATACCGACGGCAGAAACTAGCTACAGACACTCCTGTATGAGCTACTAAAGCTACACTTTAAAAGTATGTCTAATGCCTTTACACTAACAACGTATATGATTCCATGTTTGTTCTATTATGCAGGCGCCGAGTGGAGCAACATCAATACATGTAGCTAGCTATTCACATGCAGTGAATTTTTTTGTTCAATAATATGTAGCTAGCTACGTACATAATTGCATATACACTTACTTGGTAAGATTTGTACACAGATTCTTGTGATAGCCAAATATAAAATGACAACTGAAGGCCTAGTCCACGAGGATCAAGCATTCTGACTTTGGTGACAGCCATACATAGACTGGACTATATCTATATACTATAATCTAATCCATCTCACTTTCAGAGGGATATTAAGTTACCACTACCACGCAAAGCAAAGACAACGAGCTAACTACACTATGCACTATTTGGAATAACTGACCATGTCACGTGATTACATAGCATGTTGGTCAACGTAATCCAAGTACTGATGTAATGCCTGTTCTCTAGGCTACAGCATAAAATAGATACTTCTATATTAGGAAGAAATAGGGTATACACTATAATGCCATATTTGTGAACGGGTAGCAGAAGTGTAAAAAATGAGTGTACGTTTGTGCGATGGACGTTCCACCAAGGAAGCTTCTAGTGGAGTTATCAAAAGTTGCTTTTTCAGTGATACTGATTCTATTTTAAAGCGTGTGGACCAGATTCTGAACATGGAAAGCGGACAAGTAAGTCAGCCTTGTATACCGTTTTACGTTACTATCAGCATCACTATTCACAGGATTCTTTTATCAGAGGTGCCTATGCATCGACCGAAATCAAGATTTCTGAACATGTAAGCTGTATATCCTTTTGCTATCAGTGTCGTTACTTACAGAAAACTATCAGACGTACCGATGTACCAAGCATCTTTTACGTATTCTGCAGAGAAGACTGAGGATACAGCTGACGTATGTAGCGAAGTATTTACTAGTTTTACAAGAAAGGAGACGGTGGAAGGCGTCGATAGCATTTTGCAGACTAATCGAGATGTAATAAGGCACAATAGATTCAGAGGACAAGAAGTACTACAGGATTAACTAGCAGGCATGTGAGGTTGGCCAGCAGGCGTGGAAAGTCAGCTGGAAACCAATCGAGACGATTCTGAAAAGGTAACCACTGATATCAAGGATATTAACTGATCTGTTAGGTATATTCTTTTGCCCCAGGCATTGTGTATGAATTATGATGATAGATGAAATGGCAAGAATGGAATCAGAACGCAACAAAACAGAAAGTAATTCCGATGATAACACAGTGATGTCTTTAGACCACCATCAGTTCATGTTACGATCCCGTGGGGTTAGGAAGACTGATAATCATGTGACTTAGTTTGTACAATGACATCACACACAATATTTCATGTAAATACAAAACAAAAAATTAAATGTTCCTAGAATCCCTAAAAGTGTGTGACACTCCCGGGGTTGATTACCCCAGGTAATCAAAGTTCCAAACTTACAACAAATTATTGTCTATTCAGTTACTTCTAATGGGATGAGATGCTGCTATGGTCGACACAAGACAGTAGGTTTCCTCTCATTATTCAAAACTTGAACACGTGCACCACGTACCAGCTCATCTCTTCCCTTCAACAGTTCAATAACTTGTCCCAGCTTCCACCAGCATCGTCCGGTGTGGTCCTCTTTCATCACCACGATGTCTCCTGTTTTGATTCTATTAACAACTCTCTGTTTCTCATTTCTGCAGTGATGATACTCCCTCAGGGCTAGCAAATTTTTTCGTCTCCACTGCTTTGTAAACTGATCCAAAACTCGAAACTGATGACGAGCTCGCTTAGTCAATACCCTCGCTGTGCTCTTCACTTCAAACTGACGTCCATTTGGGGTGGTAATAATCTGTCGTCCATAAATTAAATCTGCCGGTGTCAGGGGCTGAGATACTCCTTCATCATCATCGTATAGGTAAGTCAATGGTCGGTTGTTCAATGTTCTTTCTACTTCCATTAGCACGGTGCGTAGCTCCTCAAAACTTAAACACACTCTGCCCACAGTCTTCTTGAGGCATCTCTTCACACTGCCAACCATCCTCTCCCAGAAACCCCCCCACCAAGGGGCCTTCTCCAAAATAAAACTCCAGTGAACTTGATGATTGACCATATATTGCTGCACCTCTTGTGATCTGACTATCTTCTTAACATCAGATGATGCTGATTTGAATGTCTTGGCATTATCTGTGATAATGACTGCTGGCAATCCTCTCTGACTAGTGAATCGTTGAAAGGCCAGTAGGAAAGTAGTACTGGTCAAATCTGCGGTGAGCTCCAGATGTACTGCTCTTGTGGAGGCATATGTGAACAGACAAATATAAACCTTGGATTGACCATTGGTTGTTTGAGAATCCTTAACATATAGCAAAATCTATACCAGTATTAAGGTATGGTGGTCCTTCACTTACACGTTCTTCGGGGAGATCTGGTGGTACTGGTGCCGGGTAAGGTTTCCCTTCGATCCTTAAACAGATAACACATTTCCGAATGACCTTCTTTACTGCTTCGCGACTCCTTATAATCCAATAGCTCCTTCGAACTGAATTCAGGGTTTCCCTTATCCCATCATGTAAAACACATTGGTGGTGATAGCTAATTAACAATGTAGAGAACCAGTGTTTTTGTGGCAACAAGGTAGGATTGTTAGAGCATGACGGAACTGATGCACTGCCAAGCCTGCCACGACAGCGGATCACTCCTCTGTCATCTAAGAAAAGGTGCAACTGTTTCAGAAAAACTTCTTTCTTCAGTAATAAATCATGATACTCGTTTGCAAAGACTCGCTGCTGAATTGACTTCACCCACAGCTCTTCTGCTAATTTCAAATCCAGGGCTGACAAACCCTTAGGTTCAGGGTTATCTTGCTTTCTGATCTTCTGAATCATGGTCTTAGTGAATTTTATCACCAGAGCAGTCACTCTCAACAGTCTTAGTCTTGAACCAAATCTCTCCAGATCAATAATTCTCTGCAAATTTAAAATGGCTACACTTGCATGATTTACAACTGCCAGTGCATGCGTGACAGCACAAGGTTTCTTTACCAATTCCTCAATAGCCTTCTCTCTGTCATAGGTTGTAGGTAGGTTTGGCCATTGATGAATGGGAGCCTTAAGAAACGACGGTCCATTCCACTACAAATCATTGTTGACAAGATCTTCTGCCACAAACAATCTTGAAGGAATATCCGCTGGATTGTCCTTCCCCGGACAGAATCTCCATGAATCCCTGTCAGTCAGGTTATGGATTTCCTCTACTCGATTCTGGACATATGATTTCCACTGGCGCTCATTCTTAATCCAACACAGTGTTGTGAACGAGTCTGTCCAACAAAAGGACTGGGTATCTAAAGGTAGTGAATTAAATTGCTGTTGCACTGTATTAAGAAGCCTTGCTAAGATAGTGGCACCAAGATGCTCCAGTCTGGGAATAGTCTACTTCTTTATCGGTGACACCCTTGCCTTTGATGCTACTATATTAACATCAACCGAGTCTCCTTCTGAATACTCAATCCGTGCTGCATAGGCCTTCTCAGACGCATCACTGAAGCCATGAAGTTGACAACGAACAGGTGATCGGTCCTTAGCGAACAAACATAGGGGGACTTGAATACTTGTCAGTGTTGTAATATTGCATAACTATAGCTAAGTAATTAGACAGGTTGTCTGTGTGACAGATTACACTATGCACTTATGGTTAATGATGTAATTTGTAATTATATTCATGCTATTCTAGAACTATCCAGATTTGTACAGTAGCTCTTTTGTGGTTTTGCAGATTTCAGATAGTGTTGTTGTACTGTTGTGTTGAGTTCTTGAAGATATAGTTGCTAGTCAGTGATTGTCAGATCATTTAGCGCTATTTACAACAGGTTATGGGCCCAGACACCTGGAGCTGTTAATTTATCCTGACAGATTTGCTGATTGAAACTGAGTGTCAACTAGTTACAACTGTTTATCTCTGTTAAGCTGACCTTCTAACCAGAGGCGTTTAAGCTGTGGTACCGTGATTATTGATTACGGTACCAGTTAAGGTGAGTCCTTGATATTAACAAATTCAGTTGTTGGTTGTTTATTTGTTTGCTTATAGGCATTGCACATCTGTGTTGAGCAGTTAGTAATAGCCATGGAAGAGAAGTGGTCTGTTGATAGGTTGGACAGTACAAATTGGATGACCTGGAAGTTTCAGGTACGCCACTTGTTGTTAGCTAAGGGACTGTGGGGATATGTTGATGGCTCTGAGGTGCTGTCAGAAGGTGCTAATGAACAGACACGTGCAGAGTTCCAGAAGAAGTCACAAAGAGCATTTTCAACTATTGCTCTAGCAATCAGCACCCAACAGCTTTATCTGATTACCTCATTTGAGAACCCAAAGGATGCATGGGATGCTCTACGCAAACATTTTGAGAGAGACACATTAGCTAACAAATTATTCCTTAAGAAAAGGTACTTTAGGGCAGAAATGAAAGAGGGAACATCTGTAGAAGTCCACCTGAAAGAGATGAAGGAAATAACAGATAGGCTTGCATCTATCGGTGTTCCAATTTCTGAGGAAGACCAGGTGGTAACACTATTGGGAAGCTTGCCACACAGTTATTCAACTTTAGTTACAGCTCTAGAAGCACGTGCTGATGATAATTTAAAACTGGCTCAGGTTCAGCAAGCACTTATTAACGAAGAAATTAAAATTACTGGAAGGCTTGAACAATTTACTGACACTGGTGAACACAATTCCTCAGCAATGATTACTTCCCAGGGAAACAGATCCTGGAAACCAAGATGCTATTTTTGTGGCCAATTAGGTCATTTCCGCCGTGATTGTCCAAAAAGAATGGAGCAAGGCACTGGTAAGCCACTGCACAAGGCTAAGACTGTTGAAGAAACCACAGAAGAAAACACCTCAGTCTCTGAAGAGTCAGACAGTGCGGGAGCATTTGCAGTATCAGTGGGCTCAAATTCTCACCAAATGGGGAAATGGTTGATTGATTCTGGGGCATCCAGTCACATGACACGAGAAAAGAATATTTTGACCAGTTATTGTGAGTTCAAAAAGGCACAAAAGGTCAGTGTTGGTGATGGTCGAACCCTTGATGCTCTAGGCATTGGAGAGGTGCATGTTAATATGCAGTTTAAAGTGAGCCAACCAAAAGGGTGTATTATCTACCATGTGCTTTATGTGCCTGATCTCGCCTGTAACCTATTTTCTGTCAGAGCTGCAGCATCAAAGGGCAATGATGTAAAATTTGGTCGTACTCGGTGCTGGATTCGAGATTCTAAAGGGAGGTTGTGTGGCACAGGTTCACTTATAGATAAGCTGTACAAACTTGATTGTGAACTTGCTGCCACAGAGCACAACAGTAGACAGCATGCTGCATTGGTGTCAGAAAATACTGACTTGGACCTCTGGCATCAAAGATTGGGGCACCTGTGTGAACAGCAGGTAAAGCATATGGCAAATAAAGGGCTTGCCACTGGTATTAAATTTCAGAAAGCATTGAGTCTGTCCTTCTGTGAGGGTTGTGTTGAGGGTAAGATGAACCGAGCGCCATTTCAATCAGTGGGAGTCCGCTCTTCCAGGAAGTTACAACTGATACATAGTGATGTGTGTGGTCCTATGCCTGTAGAATCACTGGGTGGTCAGAGATATTTTGTGACCTTTATTGATGACTACTCCCGTTGTTGTATGGTTTATTTCATGAAACATAAATCTGAGGTTACGAATAAGCTTAAGGAATTTGAGACCATTGTTACAAATGATTGTGGTCACAAGATAGGGGCATTAAGGACAGACAATGGGGGAGAGTATATATCAAGTGAGTTTCAGGTTTACTTAAAATCAAGGGGTATCCGACATGAACCAACAATTGCTTATACTCCAGAACAGAATGGAGTGGCAGAAAGACTAAATAGAACGTTGGTGGAGGCTGCTCGATCCATGATATGTCATGCTGGGCTGAATAGTAGTTACTGGGGAGAAGCAGTAGCAACTGCCGCATATGTTCGAAACCACACAGTGACCACAGCGACCACTGAAACTCCTTATGAGAGATGGTATGGTAAAAAGCCAAATGTGTCAAACTTGAAGGTTTTTGGCTGTGTTGCATATGTCCATGTACCAGATGTATTAAGGAAGAAATTAGACAAGAAGGCTGAAAAACTGCGTTTTGTTGGTTATAGCACTCATCCCAAGGGGTACCGATTGTTAAATGAGGTCACTGGAAGAGTTGTTATACGACGAGATGTTGTGTTTAATGAAACTGATTTTGGAAGCACTAAAGAATCTAGCACTGTCGATGACGACTCTGTTGAGCTGGAAACAGTTCCACTTGAAACTAGTCAACCTGAAGTAGTACGACAATGTCCTGAACGGCAGATAAGACCACCCTTGCATTGCAATTCCAAATGAAGGACATGGGTAAGCTACACTATTGCCTGGGAATTGACATCGAGCAAAATGAAGTAGACAAATCCCTCTTGATGCACCAGAAACAGTACATTTTGAACATGCTTGAAAAGTACCAACTCTCAGAAGCTAATACTGTCTCAACTCCTGCCGATATTAGTGTTAAGCTGAAGAAGGATGATGGTATCAGCAAGGAAGTGAATTCTGTTACTTATCAATCAATAGTTGGCAGTTTATTGTATTCTGCAATAGCAACTTGCCCTGACATAGCACAGGCAGTGGAAGTGGTGGCGAAGTTCAGTTCCAAACCAAATGAAGCACATTTAACAGCTGCCAAAAGAATCCTAAGGTACTTCAAAGGAACCCTGAATCTAGCAATAAAATATCAGAAGTCAGATGAAGGATTAATTGGTTATACAGACTCAGATTGGGCCGGTGATTTAGATGACCGCCATTCCACAACTGGAAATGTTTTCTTAATGGCAAGTGGTCCAATTAGTTGGCTAAGCAAGAAACAAGCAGTTGTGGCACTATCAACTTCAGAGGCAGAGTATGTTGCACTTAGTTTAGCAACCCAAGAAGTAGTATGGCTACGAAAACTGCTGATAACTGACCTCAAGGCAGCCTCACAGCAACCAACCACTTTGATGGAAGATAACCAAGGAGCTATTGCAATTGCAAGGAATCCAGTAGCACATGCTCGCACAAAACACATTGACATTCGTTACCATTATATTCGTGAAGCAATGCAGAATGGAATTGTTAACCTGTGCTACTGCCCAACTGAAGTAATGATTGCTGATATACTGACAAAGCCATTACCTAAAGAACGATTTGAGATGTTGCGTGACACTATGGGGCTGACAGAACTGATCAGCACACAACCTGCTAATTAAGTGGGAGTGTTGTAATATTGCATAACTAAAGCTAAGTAATTAGACAGGTTGACAGATTACACTATGCACTTATGGTTAATGATGTAATTTGTAATTATATTCATGCTATTCTAGAACTATCCAGATTTGTACAGTAGCTCTTTTGTGGTTTTGTAAGTATAAAAAGTTGTAGTTTTACAGTAGATTTCAGATAGTGTTGTTGTACTGTTGTGTTGAGTTCTTGAAGATATAGTTGGTAGTCAGTGATTGTCAGATCATTTAGCGCTATTTACAACAGTCAGTAATGAAAACTCCTTAGTCAATCGCATCCAATGTACTAGTGAGCTTCCTTCCAGTTTATCGTCCCAGTTAACCTTCTGTGTACACAACTGTTGAAAGATAACCTTGAATGACACTGTAAATGGACTGATGAACCCAAATGGGTCGTATACTTTAGCAGTTACACGCAACAGAGATCTCTTAGTAGGAGGAAGGGTATTCACAAACTGGATCAACTCATTAAAGTCAACACAGAAATTGTCTCTTGAAATATTTTACCCCAGACCCAAAATCTTGAGCGGTTTATCTACTGCTGGTTGACTAACCGGGATATTTTTTGCTGCTTCACCTTCTGTTCTGTCAATCATCTGTTGCAGGGTGCTATCATTGGTTCTCCACTTACGGAGATTGAAACCTCCCTTCTTCATGATCTCCTTAGACTGACAGTATAAGTGATACCCTCCTTCAACATCGGAGGCTCCTCCTGGGAAATCATCAACATACAAAGTGTTAGACAACAACTCAATTACCACAGAATCATTGCACCTTTGTCGAGAAAGGTGATGTTGAATTACTCCTTGTAAGATGGCTGGACTTGGTGTAAGACCAAACACCAACCTGCAGAATCGGTACTGTACAATCTTATGATCTGCTTCCTGTACTTTATCAAACCACAGCAACCTTAGCATATTGCGATCTTCCAATTCAATCATAATCTGGTGAAAGGCCTTCTCTATATCAGCCGTAATTCCAATCCGGCGAGTTCGAAATCTCAATAAAACATCAAAGATCAGAGCTCTCCTTTACAAAACAAGCATGATCTTCCTCCAGAGCTCTGCTCCCTGATAACAAATGACAAAGTAGTCCCTTGATTATGCCTGGACATCCCTGGCTGTGAATCCGACCTATTCTCACTTACTCTAACTGTGTCACTAAGCTCACGCGCCTCCACTTCACACTTAATGACTTGCAGCAATTCGTCCACCTTCCAGATGTCTCTTGTAGTCACTCTTGCAATTTGCAGTCGGACCTCACTAGGTAATTTGGCCATAATCACAGGAATAAGGAAACTACCATATTCTTCAGCCTTCACACCCAAGGCTTCTAGCCCTCTAACATTAGCATGGATCTTGTCATAAACTAGCCGAAGATGTGATGCCTTATCCCCCAAACACTTGGGGACCTGTAGTAGCTTCTCCATGTGTGCAGCAATAATTGTTTGAGTCTTTCCAAAACGTTCGTGCAGGATTTCCTTGGCCGCCATGTAGCTCTTCTCTGACAAAGGCAGTCCCTGTATGCTGCGAGCAGCAGCCGCTTCTAGCAGCGAGTTCAAGTAATTGAATTTATCTATTGCTGATAATCCAGAATTGCGGTCCACCGCGCTTTCGAAGCTGTCCAAAAACGTTCGAAATCTTGTTATATCACCGCTGAATCGCGGCAAGGTAAGCTTGGGGAGCTTCGGTTTAACAACGCAGATAGCGACTTCATCTTCTCTCCTTATGGGAGGTAATACTAAGGGAGTCGACTCGCGTTTACTATGGCCATCGTCGGGTGCACCCGTCCTATTAATGCACTCTGGCTCACGTGTTTCTATTGACTCACGTGTCTCACTTATTTCACGTGACATAGTCTCACCTCTCGCCTTTGTGGCTTTCTCTTCTATCCTTATATCACTTGACTTAGAAGGTAATACACTTTCAATCTCCACTCTAAGCTGCGTTATTTTATCCGACAGTTCTTCAGCCTCGACGACCTCATTTTCAATTTCGTCTGTGGGGCACTCTGCTAGTATTGACTCATCGAGCGCCTTCAACAATGTGCAATTTCCCTCCAATTGTTTTGAAATAAGAACATTTAATTTTTTGTTTTGTATTTACATGAAATATTGTGTGTGATGTCATTGTACAAACTAAGTTACGTGATTATCAGTCTTCCTAACCCCACGGGATCGTAACATGGCGCCCAACGTGGGGCACGAGAACTTTTGAGAAAGTCATCGACATTGATTGAAGGAAGGATCAGAAGAGATGTCGGTGGATCTAGACCGATTGAAGGCACGAAGACGAGGCCAGAGGGGCGGTGTAACTCTCCATAAGGGAAAACTAAGAAGGTACACAAGAAAAGTATCCGTAAAACGAATTTGAAGGAATGTGGAAAATGCCGAACACCACTTTTGTTTCAGAGACCGGTGACTGCCTTTCAAAGAAAAGAAAAAATAGACTAGTTTAAGAGATGCCAGCTGACTGTTCAAGTGTTCGGCCTAAAGTAGGACACCCATTTAAAGGAAGAGGAAAACAAAGAAGCAAGGGTTGGCAGACTACAAAAATGACCGATGTACAATAATGTGTTCTAAGCTGTTCTTGTACTGCAGTATGCATGTTGTTATTATTATTCTTGTACTGCAGTATGTTGTAGTAATGCTGTGTAATTTGTTTTCATATTGTATGTAGGGCACTGCTGAAAAACAGTTCTTTGAACTGATGCAGTCACCCATTTACTCAAAACATTGTATTCTTTGTTGTGATTGTGTCCCACTGCACTCTGGCTTATGACGATGAAAAGGAGGAAACTAGAGGTGTAAATCTGGTTGTATATGTGACCGAATTTTGGAAAATCATCCTTATGGTGGTGCCTGAAACAATTAGAAATTTTGATTTCACCATGGTGCTGCTGACAGCAGAAAACACTTCAAATATTTCTGAAATTTTTCTTGTAATTCAAAGCATCTATAGTTGATTGTAACCCTAAATGGGTAAAAATTTCAATTTACAAGGTGTATTTCAGAGCTAAATAGTTAATGTGTACAATGCACCCATAAGGGTGATTTTCCAAAATTCGGTCACATTATGTGCCTCAGTCAAACTGCACATTCTAGAAAGAAAGAACATCAAAACTTATAAGTACTACTTTATTTTACTTCGCACAGATCTATACACCTGGCTAAAGTATGCATACTGGAGTAAGAGATGTGGACTCTTTAATAATATTTATTATTTAAAGGTCCTTGTAAAATATGTGACCAGATTTTGTCTTAATGCCACGTATAGAATTTTACAATTCACTATTTCCAAAAAGGAAGACCTGTTGGAATATTTTGCAGGATTTACTATAATTCTACTGATTCTATAGCTAATTACTGTAAAGTTGATTGAAATTAAATAATATTTGGGTTGTCAAATGCGACATCAAGACTGATTTTCCAAAATGCGGTCACATTGGTTTATCACCGCTAGATTACCCAACATGGGATATTTCCCTATTTAGAGTAGCCATAGAAATATTTTTGTACGCTGAGTAACTTAACCCTCAGCAGTTTTTATGATTTATAAAAAAAAACATGTTGACATACGTACATACAAAAAACAGTTGAAGTCCCATAGTTGTGCACCCTGTCACTACTTTCAATGTGTATAGCCTCCGTCATCACTACAGGTACGATTTGTAATAATCAACAACGATATACTTAGCTATATTTACTTGCACAAGTTCCATTACATCTGCTAGGTATTCCATTGTGTTGTTTAGAGTATCCCTGTAACTCCTGTATCCAGTCAGTGATATATTCAAACCTGTCATTGTCAGTGAGGTAATACATTATATATGGCACCATTAGCATCAAAACTTGAAAAACCATAGCTTAACTTAGCTTGGTCACAATCTTTTCCAGCTAAATATCTCAGTTTTCTCTACTTGACCAGTACAGTGGAGCACGACAGAAGGCGCACTATACGTAAAGGAAATGGTACGTACGTCTAGTTTCATGACAATACAAATACCAGTTTTACCTTCACTCTTCGCCAAAGTTTCATCTCGCTTTGTTCAGCAGTTCAGCCTATAACACCATGCGGCGACAGAAGGCGCACTAACAGCAAGGAAAAGGTACGTACGACCATAGATACTAGAATACATAATGAATTGGAAATGCAATACATTTTATGGTTACGGGCTCAATACCTTCATGTGATAACATTTATGGGGCACAGCAGCATTTTCAATAGGCACAATACATTTTTGTCGAATTCGCCCAGAGTTTTCTCAAAAACAGGTGTCTTGTTCAATTCGTTCATACTTTTTTAGCACTCTTGAATGTATGAACTTTTCTTTAGTATAGCATGTATCTCTAAACTCGTTTTCACAAAGCCAGGAAAACCCCCACAGCCACTACCGTCATGTAGCCATTCTTTTGCTTCGCTTACGGAAAGTAACTGCTGTACAGTGCTAAACATTAATTATTTTGCATTCATTACTATGTGGCGAAACTGTTCAGCACTTCTAAAACTTCATAGGTAATACGCCCTATGCACTAAAACCTCCACACTAGTTTTTGAACACAAATTTCGCGTTCCTTCTTTCACACCTTCAGTTGCATGAAACGACTAACCTTCAGTCACAAACCAATAAATAGCTAAATCCTTTAGCAATGATTTAACGCTTTATAAAACCTGTAATAGTAGTCTCAGTGTTAAGAACAACTGCAGTTTGTACACTTGGTAACGTTGCCATAAATCACGTGACCGTATCGAGCCCGTCACCGTAAAATGTATTGCGTTTCCAATCCATTATGTATTCTAGTATCTATGGTACAACTAGTTCCATGACAATACAAATACCAGTTTTACCTTCGCCCTTCGCCAAAGTCTCCAGAGCTTCATGTCCAAGCAGCTTAACCCAACCACGCAGCCTCATCCACGTGGTGTAATACCGTTAAAGTCACATTGCCGTACGAAACAATTACATATGGGCAATTTTTAGAGTAATGTGCGTTAATTGAAGTTGATTGTAAGAATGGTATTTTCTTTCAGAAGTCTTGGTGAAAATCTTGGGCTACTACTTCGATGGAAGAAAACCTCCAAGCATAGAAAAGTTACTTCGGGAACAAGACATCAAAGCTTCACGGGTACCTATTTGGAAATTCCTGCGACGATATGAAAGAACCGGTACCATTGCTAGGCAAGGAGGAGGAGGAAGAAGAGGCTTTTTCACGCCAGAAGTTAAGGGATCGTGGACGAACAGATGAACAAGGATGATGAAACTACAGCCTACCAGTTGCACAAACTCTTATTAGAAAGGGGTATGCGTGTTTCTATATCATCTGTATTACGGTATCGCAGGGCTCTGGGATGGACCTACAGAGGCAGCGCATACCGTCAGCTAATAAGAGAAATAAACAAGCAGAAAAGGCTCGCCTGGGCAAAGCAGTACCTAAATGAATCAGAAGACGGGTTTGACAATGTCATATGGAGCGACGAATCATCAATTCAATGCGATACTCACAAGCGGTTTTTTTACCGTAAAAAAAACTGTTCTCCTAAGAACAAGCCCAGGCAAGCAAGCATTCTGAGTATGCATCCATTTATGTACGTATGTACATAACACAGTGAAGCTTCGATCATTAATAGGGACCTTGAGCTTCACGATATGGTCACAATATTGAGGTGACCGTTAAATGAAGGGACCTAGGCCTTCTAGAAGTGGCCACTATATTGAAGTGTTTTTTAAAGAAATGTCTACCAACTTCAGTGTTCATACGTACATAAGTACGGAGTTGTAACTGACAAATTATACCCTACATAAAGTGCTTAATGTAGTTCCTAGTGGCTGTACATATATGTATGCATATAATATTATTGCTGTTCAATTTTGTTTCCTAGACCTAAGCATCCTATAAAGGTGCATGTCTGGGCTGGAATTAGCCTGAAAGGTCCCACAAAAAAATTGTATTTTTGAGGGAATAATGGATGCCGAAGTATACGCCAGCATTTTGGACTCGCATCTTCTTCCATTTATCTCTGAGAAGTTTCCAAATGGTCATCGCTTTATGCAGGATAACGACCCAAAACACACTTCGGGTCGTGTCCAACGCTTTTTTCAAGATAATGGGATCAACTGGTGGAAGACCGTTGCCGAGAGCCCTGACTGCAACCCCATTGAAAACCTTTGGCATGAGCTCAAAGAGTTTATCCGGCGAGAAGCCAAGCCACGTACCAAGGAAGAGTTGGTGTAAGACTGGCTTCGATTATAGGTGTGTTACTGTCTACCACTGGTGGTAGCAGGATGTCACTTCTTGGTGGTGGCAGGACATCACTTCTTGAAGGTGGCAGTACGTCACTTCTTGGTGGTGGCAGGATATCACTTGGTGGCAGGACGTCACTTTTTGGTAGTGTCAGTGGTGGTGGTAAGACAGTATCATCTAGGTCACTGACGTTAAATGGTTGTTTGTACAAGCCTATAAACAGGGATGTACATAATAATTGGGAAATACGTATGTACGTACATACCAATATCAGTCATATCACATTGAAAATCATCTGAAGAATCTAATGCATAAATGTAGGAAACTTGTGGTATAACAATAATAGTCATCTTACCATTCACACTATCACTGTCTGCACCACTTCCTGACATTATGATGCGGCCCTTCACTACAGAAAGTCAAGATGTCAAGCAGAGACAGGGATTTTTCTAGAAAATAAATTCAGGGGGGCAATCAGAGTTTTTTCAGAAATTGAGGGGAGGCAGAACTTAAATTAGGCTAAATCACTTGTTTACTCAGGCTGGTAGGGGCAGGGTTCGGGGGGGTCATTTTCAGGAGGGGCAGGATGCCCCTCCCTAGAAAAATCCCTGATAGATGAATGAAAAATTTCACACAACTACGTAAACTGCTATGTACGTACGTACATAAACTAAACAAATACGGATGCATTTTTGTACTACTTTTTCTCACTGCTTTAGTCTTCTTCGTCTTGTTAGAATCTACTACCACATAACAGACACATACATAAGTACATAAATACATAAGTATGTACAGGGTACATACCATTTGCTTTCACCCTTTTGTTACTGCTTTTCATGTTCTTTGCTATATCAAGACACACGATAGTGTGTCGTGCGGCCCAAGAAGCCGGCGCGCCACACCGTGAGTATATTAACAGGAAGAAAGAAAACGCGATTTTCACACCTATGTAGCTCTGTGATTCCTTATCCGATTGGAACCAAATTTGCTAGAGACGTGCCACCCAGTTAGGGGAATCTACATACCAAATTTGAAGAAAATCGCTCCAGCCATTTCCGAGATACGAGCAAACAAAATTTCGTTTTAATTTCTTCGTTTTTTTTCTTCTTCATCTTCATTTCGCACACTTTACAAAATTCGCCATAAAACACGAATGCGTGCTCGGATTGGGCTGAAATTTGACACACTTAAGGGGCTCATTAAGGCGGATCACCGTACCAACTTTGGTAGGAATCCGATGAACATTCACGGAGTTATGACCGATTATTTGCGTAAATAAGGTCGAAGGTCTGTCACGCCTACAGGGTAAACCCCTAGGAGGAATCAGTTGAAAATTGATATGTAGATGGAGCAACCATCGTAGGAGTGCCTTTTTGTGGTTTGAAAGGAATCAGGATAAAGACCATGGAGATATGACACAAAACCTAACCTGTGTCAAAATTACGCGATCGATTTTTATGAATAAAAAAACTATTAGTTTTCGTGTCTACCAGGCAAACCGCTTAGAGCAACGAGCTGAAAATCAGTATGTAGCTGGAATAATCATCATAGAAAGTTCTTGCAGTAGTACAGAAGAATCGCATTACAAATCACTGAGTTATGATTCGAAAGGCAACTACGTGCAGCAAATGCGAGATCGAGATACTCTAATAGAACAGTCACCCTAATAAAGCATTCAGCTGCATGTATAATTTACTCAGTCATAATTATTACATTGCAAGTTATTCTGTTGGGAATTCAGCTACAAACAAGTCACCCTGTAGTCAGATCAGCTAGAAGAAGGTACCTAATAGAGAGTTCAGCTACAAAGAAGCCATCATGTAGAGAGTTCAGCTCAAATAAATCACCCTGTAGAGAATTCAGCTACAAACAAATTGCCCTGTAGAGAGATCAGCTAGAAGAAGTTACCTTGTAGAGAGTTCAATTACAAAGAAACAATCATGCAAAGAGTTTAGCTGCAAACAAATCACCCAGCAGAAAGTTTCGCTATGAACAGATCACACTGTAGAGAGTTAAGTTAGAAACAAGTCATCCTGTAGATAGATCAGCTAGAAGAAGTCACTTTGTAGAGAGTTCAGCTACAAAGAAACCACCATGTAAGAGAGTTCAGCTGCAAACAAATCACCTGTAGAGAGTTCAGCTAGGAACAAGTCACCCTGTACAGAGATCAGCTAGAAACAAGTCATCCTGTAGAGAGTTCAGAACAAATCACCCTGTAGAGAATTCAGCTACAAACAAATCACCCTGTAGAAAGATCAGCTAGAAACAAGTCACCCTGTAGAGAGATCAGCTAGAAACAAGTCACCCGTAGAGAGTTCAGCTAGAAGAAGTTACATTGTAGAGAGTTCAGCTACAAAGAAACTACCACGTAGAGAGTTCAGCAGCAAACAGATTGCCCTGTAGAGAATTCAGCTACAGACAAATCACCTTGTAGAAAGATCAGCTAGAAGAAATTACCTTGTAGAGAGTTCAGCTACAAACAAATCACCCTGTAGAGAGTTCAGCTAGAAGAAGTTACATTGTAGAGAGTTCAGTTACAAAGAAACTACCATGTAGAGAGTTCAGCTGCAAACAAATCGCCCTGTAGAGAATTCAGCTACAAACAAATCACCCTGTAGAAAGATCAGCTAGAAGAAGTTACCTTGTAGAGAGTTCAGCTACAAACAAATCACCCTGTAGAGAGTTCAGCTAGAAACAAGTCACCCTGTAGAGAGATCAGCTAGAAACAAGTCACCCGTAGAGAGTTCAGCTAGAAGAAGTTACATTGTAGAGAGTTCAGCTACAAAGAAACTACCATGTAGAGAGTTCAGCAGCAAACAAATTGCCCTGTAGAGAATTCAGCTACAAACAAATCACCCTGTAGAAAGATCAGCTAGAATCAAGTCACCCTGTAGAGAGATCAGCTAGAAACAAGTCACCCGTAGAGAGTTCAGCTAGAAGAAGTTACATTGTAGAGAGATCAGCTAGAAACAAGTCACCCTGTAGAGAGTTCAGCTAGAAGAAGTTGCATTGTAGAGAGTTCAGCTACAAAGAAATTACCATGTACAGAGTTCAACAGCAAACAAATTGCCCTGTAGAGAATTCAGCTACAAACAAATCACCCTGTAGAAAGATCAGCTAGAATCAAGTCACCCTGTAGAGAGATCAGCTAGAAACAAGTCACCCGTAGAGAGTTCAGCTAGAAGAAGTCACATTGTAGAGAGTTCAGCTACAAAGAAACTACCATGTAGAGAGTGTAGCTGCAAACAAATTGCCCTGTAGAGAATTCAGCTACAAACAAATCACCCTGTAGAAATATCAGCTAGAAGCAGCACCTTGTAGAGAGTTCAGCTACAAACAAATCACCCTGTAGAGAGTTCAGCCACAAACAAGTCATCCGGTAGAGAGATCAGCTAGAAGGACCATTTTGCAGAGAGGTTAGCTACAAAGAAATCACCCTGCTTCATCTTTTCTTCTTCCTGTAGTAATGAAAAAATGACAGGTTAAAAAGCCCTAAAGCCGGCCTATGGCCGGCTTTGGGGTATACAAATACAAAAAGAAGTGAAATCTAATCCAAAACAGCCAAGCTGTAAAAAAAGAGTGCGGCCCTGAGAAAGGCTATGGTGAAAAAAGATGTGAAATCCAAGGTGGCGGCCAAGAAATGGCTGTGATGGTAGGTTAATGGTAAAAATTTTAATAACAACAATTCAGGTGAATTTGGTGCCGCTTGGTCTTGGCACAAAATTCACCTGACTTGTCGTTATTAAAATTTTTACCATTAACCTACCATCATAGCCATTTCTTGGCCGCCACCTTGGATTTCACATCTTTTTTCACCATAGTCTTTCTCAGGGCCGCACTCTTTTTTTACAGCTTGGCTGTTTTGGATTAGATATATATAAACAGTCAATTTTTAAAAACCCTTCAATCCCCACAGCTACTCACATGTTTGCAACTTCTGCTTCCTTTGCTGTATGCCTCCAGAGCTGCTACTTGTGTTGGTTGCTGTACACGAACAGGTGGAAAGCTTCAACAACCTTACGTGCACAAGTACATACTCAAGTGAAATTTGGCTTGAGGTTACCCAGTTACATGGTTACCACATATGATGCTACTTGTCATATCCATTCTACACTCACATACATGGTATACAACTTGCATGTTTTAAGCTGGGTACTTTTCTGTTACTCTGTAAATGGTGAAATTTTGCTGGAGGTTACCCAGTTACATGGTTACAACATACGGTACGCGTCAAAATAAAGTTAACGTAACGTAGTCATAATTACGGTCGTAGTACATATTTTCTACGGTCGTACTACAGTATGGAGTAGACGTAGGACACAGTAATACGATTACGTAGTACGGCTAGTATTACGTAAATAAATACGGACGTGCTACGCTAGAAATAATTTCGTACTACGAGTGGAATTACAGTATCGACCACGCGGTATAGATTGTAGCAGAAGCGATGGCTGCACGTGCCGTTACGAAAGCTCTGCAGCTGTCAGCAAAAGAAAAACATACGTATATGAACTGTATAATTATAGTTACTTGCTATACTAAATTATTCTTTTGTAGCACAATATGTTTTAATCTACTGGCGAGAAGAGAATAGTGTGAGTACCCATCCGGCAGACGAAGTCACGGCCACCCTCGACTGTGAAGGGTTGCCAATCATAGGTTCGCTGGCCAAGGCAACGGTTAACAAGAAACTGTACGAAGGGGGTGAAGTTGCTGAAGTAGGTACGTGCATATGTACGTAGCTAGGTGTTAAGTGAATGCTAAAATGTGTTTTATCAATTCTCAAGGAAGCAAACGGAATATCCTAGAGCTAGAGAGGCTGTTTTTAAAGGGTAATTATACACCATTTGCAAGTCCATCAGGTAAAAGCAGTGACAATGATTCTGTTGTTTATTTTTATTATGTATGTACAGTCACAGGAGAGATGGGAAACAAGCCGACGGAACAATATCCAGAAAGTGAAGAACCAATGGCTCTAGACCCAGTATCAACAGAGGGAGAGTTAGCTGTAGGAAACGAAAACTCAACCGAATGACAGCAAAGAAAGCGGAAGCTGAAAAAGCGCAATCCATTTCTTGTAAAAACGTCAGTTTGATTTTGTGTGTGTGGAAGCATGCTTATCTCAAATCTGGCCACATTTAAATATTTGCCTTGCCAGGGCTCCTGTCCGGGCCCTTAGTGGCAATATACGTAAGATAACTCTGTGTAATATAGGCTATTATTGCTAGTAATAAGACACAGCATTCATTGTTACTTCACAATTAACTGGATCCATGGTATACAACTTGCATCTTTTAAGCTGGTTACTTGTCTGTTACTCTGTAAATTGAGCTAAATGTTTTCATGCACACACACACACATACACATTTTTGTACATAAACATCTTGCCGTGCCCACATGTGTGTTTTAACACAACTGCGTGGTCGAATGTGATCGAGGATTTCATTCTCTTTGTCTGTTTGGTTGTAATCATAATAATTTTTTCTCATGATTGTTTCAATGATGGTTTTAAAAAAAGTGAAACATATGGCCAAAAGTGAATGCTATATTATGTAATAGACTGGCATTGATTATGCCAGCATAATTTCTGGGTAATTAAAAGTGTAAAGCATAATGCCAGTATACTTGGACCATAACGAGAATTTTTTCATAAAGTAATGCTGCCACAATACTGTCACTGTTTACAGAGCTGATCTATTTTGAATATATAAGTAGCACATCCTTATTAAGAGTAGAAATGATAAACTGGAGCTGTGTTTCCACAGTTCCATTTGCAAGATCAAAAGGTTTCCATTGAGATTGTGGTCTGGCTGAGATTTCCATTATCGAGATATTCTAATAGAGCAGTCTAATACTCTAATAGGACAATCATCATAAGACAAAAAGGAAAAACTGAACAAAGGTTTGGTGTTTCTAATGAGAGAAAATTCTAGGAGCCGACCCATTGCATAATGCTGCAAATACTGATCAACAAGTTCTGTCTTTGTATATCTATTACTTTTGTGCACAAAAATTACTGCCAGGTTGAAAAAGACTTCTTAGTGGTCTTAGAATACAGTAGTACAATACAATGGGCCTAAATGTACGTATAAGGTAGACCCTATACTTATACAACATTGTTGTATAAGTATAGGGTCTATCTTATACTTCAATATACTGGCTTCTTTTCAAAGCCATGATCCTCCCTATTTCAGGGGCATATCCTGAATTTTTAAAATGGGGTTTCCGTCAGTATGAATGTACTGCTGTTTGATCACGTACTGACAATTGGTACAGAATTTGGAGATGTTTATCTGAATCAGGATAACATGTCGTCAGTGTGTTAAAGCACCTCTAGTATGCTTGTTGTAGGGAGTCTGGAGTATGCCCACGCTCTCGGGAAATGTTTTGAGAATTAGACGCCAGGAGAGTGAATTTGATAACATTTCAGTGACTAAAATAAATTGTACAGTCTTTGTTGAAGCAACCTGGTTGCAAGTTGGATACAGGCTCAACACTACCATGAAGAAGCTAAGCAGCTAATAATAAAGTTAGCATTTAGTTATTAAGGCCATAAGCACCTTCTCTCGATTTGAACTATTGTCCTGTATTAGTATTGCACCGTAAAGCAAGTAAATTAATGTGTTTACATATATTGTGATTAGCAATTGGAAAGTATATAAACTATTTTGTTTACTGTAACAATGAACGAATCATGATTCTGGGAACTTATAATTATTGTTGTAAATTACATGTATATAGATGATAGACCATTTATTTCAGAGCTTAAATGTCTCAATCTTTTAAGTAGACAGTAATTACACATGTATAAGTATTCAAATTGAAGGTATCAAAGATGTTAAATCAACAATATACATTCAGCATATATACATGTATTGTAGTTAAATTATAAATTACAGCAAATAACACACTGTGTAATTCATGTGTGAAGTAGCTAGTTCATACATTACAAAATGCTCCGCTATACTTCATTCTTTAGTATCGAGTTTCTTTGCATGTATTGGTCTACACCCATGCAAGTAACAATAAGAAATATATGCATTTCGCCTTTTCACCATGCGATGTATGTAAAAATGATGGTGGGTTTTTGGCATAAAGCAAACAATTTTTTTAAACCTGGACATCCATGCAAAAGTTTGCTCACATGCCATGGTGTTAAAACTTGGGTTCTTTTCTTTGATTGGTTGTGGATCATATAGGGTTTTGCACCTTGGATCACAGTGGTTGTTGATGTGAAGGCTGTCTATTATCTTATTTATATCTTTCCAGATATACTTGAGATCTCCTGTGTAGAATACAAAACAACCACATGTCTTTAGATCCATTTAAAACGCCTGTACATACCTGGTAAGGGCAAATCATTCCTAGCAACTTTCAGGTTATTCACATGACACATGTTGTCATACGCCAGAATTACTTCTTTCCAAGTTCTTCTTGTTTTGTTACCAAATGCCGCAATAAGCCATGATAGCATTAATAAAAACACCTGGGCTGGCCCTTCAGATCTACATAAACAATAGTATTATTGAGAAAAGAATGCAACAACACTTATTAATGAATATTTATATATCAGTGAAATTTACTGGTGGGTCTAGGATTTCTAAAAGGGGTGTCTGAAACTTACTAATTAAGCATCCAAGGACATGGCTTAAGAAAATTATATACTTTTAAAGTGAACAGTTTTTGTTTACTTACTTAAATTGCGAAATAAACAAACTAGCTAGCTAACTGCAAGGCTAAATTTATAGCTAAGTTTCCCTCTGATTGCTCTATTACAGCAGCTAGTTGACTTCTCTATATGAGTAGTTTGTTGACTTCTCTATTAGAGTAGTTCAATCCATTTTAATGCAATGGGTGGTGTCAATTGCAACTGAGTAGGCTTCTGAAAAAGAATTTTGGTTGAAACTACCAAAACCCATGGAGATCTGCCACTGAAACTTTAAGAGTTCAAATTGCAACAAATGTTCGGAAAAACTTCAAGTTTTTTTGTAGTTATTACATTTAAAATCTTTAGTGATAAGGTTCTACTCGACCATGTTACCTTGATGTCAACCAAATACGCAATAACTTACTTTTTGTTGTGCGATAATGTTATATAGTGTTTTACTTTACTGTGCTTTAGTCAACAAGTATTGTTATGACAATTCAATTTAATGATCTCCCTTTATTTTTTAAACCAGAATACTGTAAACAAGCATAGATGTAGTGCTCATAAGTAGGACTACGTCCACTTTCACAAAATAATTCTATGTGGTCCATGCATGTCCAGTATAAATGTAATAGATGTATGGTAGCTACAATCCCCACAAACAAACATAGTGTGCTCAAGACACCTGTTTAACACATCTATATCAAATTGTAAGCAATCCTAGTTTGGGAGAGTTCACTTCATACTACTGTATGATATATTCAGTGTTTGTTGGCAGTGGGTATATTCACAATGTATTTGAACCTTAAAAACTAGTCAGTGCATAATGCAGGCAATCTCTGTAATGATAAGGAATTCACAGAAAAAAAATATGTGGGTACTTAGGCCACTTCAATTTACATTTAATTATTTGTTTCTTGTGCCCAACTGACCCAACATTTTTCTATACAAAATATTTGTTAATCACATGATCACAGTACACTTTGTGTTAATGTCACAAAGGGATTGCCAGAAGTAAGGCAGAGTAGTTATCTTCACTATATAGTGGGCTACTGACAAGTGGCACAGCAATCACAGTGTAGCTTAGTTACCATTTGAAATGTAGATTGATTTTCTGAAGTCATAAATGGTTAATTTTATTATGTCGACCTGACGACCCTCTCCTTAGCTGGTTTTGGTCCGAGATACAAAAGATTAAGTAGAAGCAGCCTTATGATAAACAAAAAAAAATCCTGGCTTCATATTTAGTTAGTTTGTTATTGTAAACAATTTGTAAACATGTTACAATGCTGTGAAATTAAGCCAAGGCCTTAGAACTTACTGGTACAGGGGCTGCCACATTTGTATATGTCCACCACCACTGGCACACATCCAAATCCCTCTTGTCCATTTTTGGAGTTCCTTTGGTTGCCCCGTGTCTTTATTGCACTGTGTTTTTGTTGCAGCCACTTCTTCGCAGCTGTCTAATTGTGATAAACCTGGATACTGTTCCAGAGCTGATGAAATGCCTGTAAATAACAGTATTGTTACAGTTATACAGTGTTACACATAAAGCCATATATGTGTTAACATTTTCTTCAATAGTTACTTTTAAATATATGTATATCTAGTATTTATAAAGTCTTCACTATAGCTACACGATGCTGATTGTGTAAGCGTGTACAATCATGCACCTACCTTGACAATCTGCAGCAGTAAGATCTGCATTGGAATCAGCTGTCGGGCGCTCTTTAGAAGCTACATTAACAAAAATATAGTATCATTTTCTGTATTTTATTCTTGTCAGGCACTACTACATATTACTTAAATTATGTTCATAATACAGCACGTTAGACTTCAGATCACACCAGTCCACACTCTTTAGCTGTGGCATATAGTATATGCATAACTAGTCTTCTGTATGAAGCTAGATCTTACTATAAATGCATTCTTTAAAAACTGAAAGTTGTTAATGACAATGTCAGATAGCACTAAGCACATGTAGTACTAAAAATTTAAAATTTGTATATGGATCTTTCACAGATCATATAATTATTGGAAACTGGTGATGATCTCTCACACACAGCCAATTACTCTTGAACCGCATGCAGTAGTGGTTCATAACAGAGATCGCCTAATAGAGCATATGCCTAAACAACCTCTTTAATTGGTTTTCCAGTAACAAAAAGTTAATTGAAATAAGTCTAGTTAGTAACTATGAAGTCTAAAGGAACTGAAGAGGAAAAAAAATTTAATTCTTGAAATACACCAATTTCTTCATATTCATCTCATATATAATAATTTTTCTATATACAGGAGTACAGGAATAAATGTGGGAATAAAAACTGCATAAATTTGTCATTCTTGTGTCCTTGACTTATCTAAAAGTGTGATTCGGTATGATAACATCCACTTTGAAGCTGTTTTGCTTCCTTTAGGTTCCCTTTGCCATTGAGTAGCTATAGCTCGTGGTAGGGAGGCTATGGTTTGTGCACAATACAGCATTAAAAGTTTTACTAAGTTGTGCTAGATAAACCTGTACTGTGTGATTGAAGTGTTTATTAATCCAAAAACTGTGTATTTCTGTGTAGTCTTTAATAATCAATTGAGTCTGAATAGAGTACTCTAAAGGGCTTTACATACTCCATTGTGCTGACATTTAACTATTGTCATAGCAATCTCTATTTCTCATGCTTTAATTTGCAGATCCTGGGGATGCACCAGAAGTTAATGATCCCATTAGTGGCCTTTATTTCTACCAGCCCTACATATGGGACATGGCTACAATTATAGAGCTGAAAAACTAATAATTAACCAATAATTTGTATTTGCTTGCAGCTTGCTTTATGATCTACATATGCTTATGCAGCTGTTGTTAAATACCAAGTGAAGACTTCAGTGGTAATTGCAGCTAGATTTCTGAAATCTTTTTTGAAGATCCACATACCGCAATCACCCAAATAGAGCAGTCTGCCTCACCTATTTGAAATTCTTGGTTGCGCCTTGATTGGTTTATACATTAGTGTCATTCACAATACCTTATTTTGAATATAGTTTCAATTAAAGTTACTGAATAACTTTATAGCGGTTTTTTCTCATGTTTTAATTTATTTTTTGCCGACCCTCCGTTTATGTATTTTTACACCAGTATTATTTTGCATGACTAAGTAAGAAAGTGCACAAACCTTCAAGTGAAAATTTTAGAAATTCTTGTAAAGTGCAAGGTATGCCTTTTTTCCATGCATCTTGACAAAGTTCCCCACAAAAGGCCATACCAGTAGTTGGCTCATTTGGACAGGAGTCCACATACTGCAATGCTCCATCAAAGCCAGACATTTCCTTGGGAACACGATACATGCATATTGGATAACAGAGTTTCCAGTTCCCGTCTACTGCAAATAGTTTTCCACAACCTATAAATAGATAAAGTATTATTAAGTACTCTGCTGCATTCATCAGCATAATAAAATACAATTCCTATTCTGGTATATGTAATGCTGTAATAATTCAATGTGAATGGTAAACAGCAATAATATTGTCTAGGCATACCAAGTGAACAATTTGGTTAGGGTTTGTATGCAGTCACAAGCATAGGCAGCTTCAGAAGTTTTGTTGACCAGTTTCCAAACCAGCTTTTTGTGAAGTTGAGACCAAAATTTTATCAAAAACTCAAGTGAGAGACTTTACACTTTTATAAAGGCCCTATAAATTCATTTGGTTTGGTGCCATTTTAATTTGGGGATATACTCCAAATCACCAAATGTACTGTGTGTACAACTGTATAATACAGACTGGTGATTCCAGCGATATACTTACACTCTTTTATCGTGGAACAAAAGATATAAGCTTGTGCTATCCCTGCTAATTATTGGGTTAAAATGATACTGATAATATTGATTAGTAGAGCTTAATGTAAGTAGAACTATACGTACATGTATTACCATACAGTACAAAAATGAATCTTATTGCATCTAATATGAAATCTAACACAAACACGCTAATAAAATTATGAATATTTAACCAGGCTATTTTTCATATGTGACCATTAGGTAGAAATTGGTTACTAAAGTCTTTCAACAAATTTATATAATTGATGTTCTGTTATATTGAGGAGTATGTCAACACTTGCTCTTTCATACGTCAACAATGAAAACATTTAAGATGAACAGTAGTTCTCTGACAAATTTTAATATATGTACAAGAGTGGTGTAAGATTACATTGTCCAAAGCTGTTGCTTTGTACATACCTCTACGTTTGCATTCATCAGAACAGGTGTCATGATCATAAATGCTGTCTGCTCGCTGTTCATCTATTAGACTCATAGCCTTCTCTCTGTCATTTGTCCTGGCAAACAAAAAATTCTCCATGTCTCTATCTCGCAATTCCAGCTCAAGTTCATAATTCCAAAATCCATTTGCCACAGTTTTACGATGGATCTCAGCAGCAGTAGAGAAACCAAAATCATTTTCATCATCTCCTACCAAATACAAAAGTACCTTGGAACAATATGGTATGCTGTACATGCAACTTCAATATCACTTATTAAAAATCAAATAATAAACAGACTCCAAAACAATAAAATAATAAGAACAAGAAAGTGATATACAAATTACCATACTTTCCAAGCAAACCCATGCATGTGCTGCCCTACATTAGACAATTTGAAAAAATCAGCAAAACATGCAAAGACAAATAGCGTCTGGATATTATTGTGGCATAGTTTTGTGTCTATGTAATGCAAGTTCATAATATGTGATCCAGTCTGGGAAATGGGTCTTATTGCCTATCACAAGAAGCTTAATTTTTTGCCGCAAACACAAAACTACATCACTAAACTATCAAATTGCACAGTGATCACCAGCAAGGATCCAGTACTGGCTGCTTTTAGTGGGTGCTGTGGCAATCCACATGATGGGTCTGTGGCCTTGATGAAGCACTGGCTAACCAGCAGGTGGTTTTGTGAGGCTGTACAGCTCTGTGGCACTGAATAAAGAGCTGTGCTGTAATTTAACGGCATTTTTGGTCAGTTTTATTTTTGAATGGCCTTATGAAGAGTATTTGGATCACAGACAAGGAACGGCAGAAGAAAGAGTTTGATCAGGATCAATTTAAGAATGGTAAGGTACTTTTTGTGTGTACTATTCGAAATGTTAACAATACCGAGTTGAGTAATGGTCGTGGTAATCGTTGAAGTGTGATTACAATAAGGATGGGTGAGTTGTATCTTATTTTGTTGCTGTTCATATTCACTTCTTGTAGCACTGGCTGTATACACACGGAGTCCTGCTGCATACAAAGCCTTACAGAGCTTCAGGATTTTGAAGTTTCCATCAAAATTCACAATGCAAGCATACACTGGGACCTTCATGCATTCACCAGGTGCCAACAGTATTTGCATTGTGGATCAAGTTGCACGATATGTATCTTTCAAAGAAGAACGCCGTAAGAATGGGAAGCAGGAGCCGAAAGCTGATGGAGTCCTTATATTTGATGAGGTAAAAGTTGCGTGTCAGCTGATGTGGAACTCTAGAAGCCATCAAATTATGGGATTAGCAATGACACCAAGTGACTTGTCCTCATTGAATGACATCTACCGAGTTCTTCAGGACCCAACAGCTAACCAGACATCATACATACTGCAGTTCCTATGGAGAGACCTGACTAGCAGTTATGATATAGTTGGCCCTTACTTCACCTGCTCAGCATCAGTGGAGTGCAAATTCGTGATCGCATGTATTTTGGAGACAATAAAACTATTTCAACAACACAATCTAAAGACAAGTCTGTTAGTATGTGATGGGGGATCTGCCAATGCTGCTACCATCAAGGCCAGTCATGGTTGCCATGGTGCTTATTCTGTGAAGGAGGATCAAAGCGACAAATTTGAAGTCAAGCCTTGGATGATAAATCCTTTTAATCCTCCAAATAAAATATTTTGATTAATCTGCCCTTCTCACCGGGTATTTCATGCTTTTGTTATATTCCCTGTGTTGATTGTTGATCTTGTTTCCATACTTGAAAAGATGGTGAATGCCTTATTTTCTTCAAAACCTGGTGGCACGAAACAGTTCAAACGTGTAAAGGAAGCTGAATTTGGTTGGAAAGCTATAACTGATTTGTATAATGAACAGCAGTGAGTAGTAGTGTAGTGATTGCTGCTGCTGAGGGAATTATTATGAATAAAGATGCTAATATTCTGCGTGAAAATGGTGGGATCAAGTTAACTGAAGAATGGGCAAAATCCTTACTGAAGAGAATGGGCTATGTCAAAAGGAGAGCATGTAGCAAGGCAAAAATTGATGTGGAGCATTTTGAAGAATTGAAAAGAATATTTTTTATGTATACTACAAACATTGTAAGCATGGACGAAATTCCACCACAGCTGGTCATAAATTTTGATCAGACAGCAATCAATTATGTCCCCACACCATCTTGGACAATGGAGAAGGAAGGAGCAAAGAGGGTAGAAATGATGGGGATAGATGACAAGAGACAGATAACAGCAGTTTTTGGTGCATCCCTTTCAGGTGACTTCCTGCCACTTCAGCTTGTATACGAAGGAAAGACAACACGATGCCTTCCAACTTACAGTTTTCCCTCAACGTGGAACATTACTTATTCGGCCAATCACTGGTCGAATGAAGAAACAATGAATGAATATATGGAGATGGTCATTTTTCCATACATCAGGAAAATTAAAGAAGATCTGAAGCTTCCTGATGAACAGGGTGCACTTTTAATTTTTGATAACTTCAAAGCACAGTGTACGTCAACCATTTTAACACTACTGGATAGCCACAATATCAATGTAGCCCTAATTCCTGCAAACTGCACTGACCGGTTACAGCCGCTAGACCTCAGTATTAATAAGCCAGCAAAAGATTTCCTTCGTAAGCAATTTGAAAGCTGGTACGCGAAACAAGTTTGCTCACAGTTAGATGAAGGAAACCAGAGTGAAGGTGTTGATTTGAGGCTCAGCACTATGAAGCCTTTGGGTGCAGAATGGATGGTAGCATTCCATAGCCATATCAAGAAAAACTCTGATATGGTGCGGAATGGATTTAAGGAAGCTGGGATTTTTGACTGCCTTTGAACAACATTTTATTGATTGGTTATATTATTATTGTATTATTTACAAATCAATGAAAATATGTGATTGATACATATATGATGCAAAGAGTTCGTTTATATTATCTTATGGGATAGAGTGTCTAGTTTTGTTCCCTTCATTTTCAAGGGAATAAAGACATTTCTCCTTTATTTAGGCAGGTGACTAAATGGCTCCTTAGCTCTTCTTGAACAAACTTTATTTTGCCTGGCTGTTTCCCAAATGCTATGGCAGTAGCAAACGCAATAGCAAATAGGCCACAATCAGCACCTCCCTTTTGCTTTTGACAACGGGCAAACTTCACAACTACTTCTGTAGAATTCCACTGGAATAAATTCACGATGACTCTTTCCATTTCCTTATCAGGGTAGGTAAACAAGGAATCATACACTTTTACGTGGCCAACGGTGCAATTTTTAGTTGAGGCAACAACCCAATGATGTCTACCTTTACAGAAGATTATCTGTGACTGTTTTCTCCGTTAGTGCACGCTTTTTGTCTTGAAGCAGTGTAGATGTAAACCCATTCAGATTGGGAAACTGTTTTTTCAATAATTGCTGTGCCAAATGATCTCTGTGTCAGTTAATTCTTCTCCCATTATAATATGTTTTTTCTTCAATCTTTTCTTTTGTGGAGACACATCATGCTCAGTGGCTTGACCTGACAAATCCAAGGATAAATCTACCACAGGTGTTAACTCAGCTCTGCTGTGGACTACAATTTGATCCTCAGTAGCTCTGTCTTGGACCTCTACAACTTGGTTGTCAGTAGTAAATTTGTCTTGGATCTCAACAGCTTGATCTTCAGTAGCAGGGTCAATGGTATCCCTAATTGAAAGTGTATCCATTGCAACAACAATGGATAAGGTTGCTTCGAGACGCTTTCTTGTCTTTTTTGCTTCCTTTTCACTTTCAATAGAAAAATCTAATTTACATGGAATCTCGGGACCACCTTGTTCCAAATCTGAGGAATGACGGCGGCTGCCATTTACGCGGCTAATTATTGATCCACCTCGTCTAATAAATATTGAACATATTGGGGATATGTCAATAGGGACATGTCCTACAACAGTTGAGACTCCAGAAATTACTTTCGTCATGGCCACCGCATGGGGATCGTGTGAATTTCCTGGCTCACATTTACAGTTCAGTTCTTCCCCGATATATGGATTGCTCCATATAGTCTGATAAACATGGTATCCACGAATCTTCGAATCAATAGAAAATCTGAAGACAGACATCATGAACACCTTCAAGATCGTTAACGACAAGCCGATTGAAACAATTAGAACAAAATAATGTTTTACGGAAACTCGTACGTGCGGTACCAGTAAAGCAGTGCACGATCCTTCAGTGCAGCACGCGACCAACATGTTATTATACTGTCGTATGAAAATCGTTAATACAACAAAATGTTAATGTATGTTCGGCTATATTAGTCCAGGTCACTTGGCGATTTACAGGTATTTTAAAATATTATGATTATGATTATTATTAATGCGCGACAGGTTGCACTCGTGCATAATATGGATCCAGTATACAGAAATTCAACGCGATCAAAATCCAGCGTGTGTGATCTGTGAATTCGCCAAAGTTTATTTCGCCAAATGGATTTCTGGTGGCATTTCGCCAAAGTTTAACCCCGCCAAAGTTTCCCTCTATACGGTATTTGTGTTAGTAGCACAATTTATAAGTTCATTTCGTTGAGTTTGGAATATGGTGTTTCTAATGCTGTTTACCTTTCTTTCGTTGTAATTTGTTTATTGGATGCAGCAAGAGCAAGTGCTTGGTGAGCTCTTTTGGTATGCAAACCAGACTCCACACCCAGATGATGCCCCTGAAGTATCTGAGACATTAGCCTACTTGAAAGCTTGTCACTTACTGTTCGAGGGAGGATTTTTATCACATAATCGCATCAGAAGTATGGACTATGATATAATGAAGAATATCACAAAGGGTTATAAATACTTTTCATCATGGCAAAGCTCAATACTGGACGAAGGTATACCATTATTCCATAATCATAACACAAGCATATTTTATGTATATAAATTTTCAAAGTATGTAAATTTCTTAGGTGTCTCGTCCTAGAAATTTCTTTGTACCCCTGTATCTATACAATACTATTGGAAAACCTGAGTGATGACAAGTGAATCTTGAAAATAAAACCACTAAAATCCTCAAAATTTGTCTTTGCTTGAAAAGTACATACAATGAAACTTGTCTTAGTGGACACCCTTATAAAAAGACCAACTCTACATTAAAGCCAACCTTAAAGTCCTTATTAAGATAGTTATACACTAATCCAACTGTATAAAGCAAGGTTTGCCTATAGATAAGACCAGAAACTCTGCCCGAAGGTGACCATATTAGACAGTTCCACTATACCTCAAAAATTTACACATGTGTAACAGCGTTGTGAACTGGATAATGTATATTAGTGTGTATGTGTACGCATGCGTAGAGTTGAGTAGTACGCGTTTAGGCTGGAGATTTACTGTCAGTGGTTATGTTTGGCAGATGCTGGGGTAAAAGGAGTGTAAAGAGACAATTATGAACATTGATATAAGAAATTCAAGAATGATGATACAAGCATGTGCAACACAGTTGAGCTTGGAGGTCCAAGCTACTTTAACAGGAGGAGTGATGTAACAGCGTTGTGAATTGGATAATGTATATTAGTGTGTATGTGTATGCATGCGTAGAGTTGAGTAGTACGCGTTAATAAGGAGAGTAGTAAAGAACTGCGTGGTGCAGTCCTTGTCCCGTAACGGGGCACCCCAGCCCATTACACATGTATGGAACATAATTTGCTTTTTGTGTGCAGATCCAGACTATCCACATACTTCTTCTACCCAAAAATCATTCTTGCCATAGCAAAGTGAGTTTAATCATTTCTCTGATCATGTAGTATAATTGGTTTGTTTACATTTTCAGCATGGGACCTCCTACGTATTGATTTTTATGGATTTCAAGCCTTTTGTCAGTGGTTCCTGACAACTTATCCGACACATTTTGTCTCACCCATCCGTTTGTCTGGGTCAGCAGTGGAGAGTCTCTTTAGCCAATACAAGTTTACTGCTGGAGGGAAGCTGGACTCAGTAAACTACACCACTGCTCGTGCTGCACACCTTATCAAGCAGTGCGCTTCGTCCCATCAGTGGTACAGACTACAGGGATGAAAGCTTGAATTTTATTGAAACTCCTTTGCAAAGGAAATGTTACAATCAAAACACACAATAAATCGTACATGCAAACACAGTAAGCATAAAATAGAAAACTGTACAATGAAATCATCTTAATAACAGTAGCTACATTTAAATTACTATTTATATCCTAGCTTGGTCTCTAGTTTGGTGTGATGGGCCAATAGTGTGGTTCACAAATTGACGTCAGCTGTAGAAGCTACCCCTTTCTTCATTGCAAACTGCTGCTTCATAACAGAAAAGAATTCTTGAATCCGGGTGTTACAAATTTTTCTAACAAATGTATTGTATACATTGTCAATGGCATCTTCATTGTAGGTGGTGATGTCAGAAGGTAGCTTTGAGTTTAATGTCTCTCGGAATATCTCACGAGGCTATTTATTCTCTTGTGTGCCAGCTATAGAGTATAAACTGCATGCATGAAAAAAAGTAGACCATGGAATCAAGATATAGCTGCTCAATATGTCACTTGTTTGCAGCTCTGGATTACCTATCAGTGCTTCGTCACATTGGTTCTGTTCATCATTGGAGCCAGGCTTTAACATCACTTGTGGAATAGACAGCTGTGTGTGTAAATACACCTCATGCTGATGCTTCAGAAAACACATTCTCACTAAACACAGTGACTTCATACCCAGTCAGATAACTTCATATCCCAGGACTTGATGTTGAGAAAGTAGAAATGCTCTTCCAGACACGAGATTACAGGGCTGTGCTGGCTCCTTAGTGGCTGATATGTAGCAAAATCAACAGAGAACACGTCTGGCCAACATTATAAGGCTGTCCACCAGTAAACCACTGATTCTTGCCAAGCCAGGTCCTTCACAAGGCCTGAAACCGCCATTTGAGCACTCCACACCACCCAGAAAAGACGTGTGTAAAAACCAGCCTCGTGTAGTTTGAGTAGTGCTGAGGGTCAAAACTTGTAGTACGATAGTGTAGCTATCCACTGGTGGTGTTAGTTTGATTTTGCCTGATGTGCGATTTGGATCAGTTCTGTAAAATCTGGTCACAAATGACTTAAAACTGAAATTAGATTAAAAACGGCAATGTTGATTGTAATTTTCTTTGTATTAATATAGTAACAACATGGTGTTATTTTTGCCTTACAGATGGCAAAATAGATGAAGAGATACACCGTATGTATTGTATTACAGGGACATAATTGTAAGCATGCCCAAATGCCGTGATATTGTACAACAGGAATTGTTAGCAAAAGGAAACTTTGACAATTCACTTCGATTTGACTATCTGAATATGCAGCTTTAAAACAATTTAGTGGTGAGAATAGCCAAAGCAAAACATACCCTGGTGGTCGGTCCTCTTGCTCTTCTTTGAATTGATTATTACGCATAAATATACCTTCCTCTAATATCTGCTAAAGAGCATATATTTAAATGGTTTTCACCATCTCCTGCTTAATATCATATAACTTCTTTGTGCTGCACAAGTGTTAGTGGACAGATAAAGAAACATTCACACACACTTTTTGGAAAACAATTTCACTAAACCGAAGTGTGTGCCTGACTATATTTACATACATCTTACCCATTGACCATTGTTAACCTTTTAAGTATTCATATTCTGGTGTTGGGTATTAAAATAGAAGCAGAAGTATATACAGTAGGGATTAAATGTCCACTCATTCCTACCAAGAGAATATAATAAAATAGGGCTTTGCAACAGTGACATCACTACAGAGAATCCTTGGTATGGGTATGAGAGATGAAAATGAATATTTCACATTAGAATATAACAAGCAGAACATAGCTGAGACTGAAGTGGAATTGCCTATTTGTATTTTGGTAATTGTTAGTTGAGGCATACATTAATGTATAAACAACTAGATTGATTGTAGAGGTGCTTCTTGGACTGTGGTTCATAGTTAATATAATGGGTGGAACATAGCTGAAATTGCCATAATTTCAGATTAATGGTCAGGGCATGGTGTGTTCACCACCATTCTTCCTTTTGATACAGGAGTACAGTATTGTAATTCTGCCTGTCTTCATGGTCAATATCCTTCTCCCTATGCTGATCTTCCTAAAAATTGTTTAAGCAAGTGCAAAGGTTTTCTGGTTGCAGTGTATTTTCCCATGCAACAGAGGCAGCCAGAAAAGGAGTTAACTTGGAAACAGGAGCTTGAAGAGGCGAGGAAGGTTGGTACCATCCCAGCTGGAGTTGATGACAGCTTTGATAACAAATTTCTACAACACAGGTGGACATTTTGTTGTGCCGATTTCAGTATTGTATACTGTGTACAAATGCAGCAAAAAAGCATACCAAAGCCCCTGATGGCTTTAGTAAATGAGCCTTCAATGTGACAGCTATGTGAACAGTGTCCTGAAGAAAACAAGTAGTCTTAGGAAACAGTGAAACCAAGAATACCATGAGTTGGGGAAATTAAGTGAGGTCATAGATTGTATCTACTGTAAGTGACATAAACACTCTCATTGCTACTTATAATTTAGCCTAGTCTCTGTCATCCCCAAAACTAAAAAGGTCTGAAATTTCCTTCATCAAGTGTCTCCTAACAAGACCCTGAACTGTTCGTAAAGATGGTAAAGCCTCAGGCAAATGGGTAAATTCAAAAGCCATTGGACCAGAGCATATGTCGTTGTGCCATAATAACAATTTACCTCCTGCCGTAGGTGTAGCTCAAGAGATTCAAGCATCAATTTAAACATCCCTCATCTAATGTCAATGTAGATGCACCTTTGCTATAAAGAATTGTAGTTCTGACCATAATAGTTAACTTCAAAGATAGTCGTTCTGTGGTATTATTTATCAATCTCCTTGGTGCCAAAGGGAAGTGAGACCAACTAGGGGAGGAGCAGACAAACCTCAAGAAAGCTGTTAAATGTTCAATTGAGAAGTTAGGGATGACAGATCTGCTAAAAAAACTTCTAAATGGGATTGTGTTTCAGAGGCACCTAAAGATATAGATGATAATAATGACAAGGATAGTGTTGTTGATGATGATAACAATGACAAGCAGGGTTCAGATGATGTTGCTATTGTTCAAAAAGTCTGCTGTGAAGAACCGATTCAGGTGAAATATGCTATAAAAACTAGTAATATAACTCAAGTTACTTTACTTACAAATGTAATGCGTTACCTAAGTAATATAGTTACTGTAACGAATCTAATATTACGTAATATTATTACAAGTAACAAAGTTACTAATCTCATTAGTAATCCACTGAGCCACAAAGAAGTGATGAAGCTTATTCACCAGCTTCTTACTTATAACCAAGATTTGCACACTGTCCAACAACACAATCATGTCACGTGATAAGGTGGTAGTTTCACACTTGACAGCTTAAGGCTGTGGACACAAAGTATTATAATATTATTATAGTTACTTTATTTTATGGGTAATGTGTAACTGTAACTAAATAGTTCAGTTGCATGTAATATGTAACTAGTTACTTTTTAAGAAGTAACTTGCCCAACACTGTAAGTGGGTATGGCTCATGAAAGAAGCAGGCTACACTATGACGTGTAGTAACACGTTTACATTTTAGAGTGTTCAGCTGTGTCTTCCCGGGATTTTTCCAAATGTTTATAGTAGAATGTTTTGGAGCATTCAGCTGTGACTTCCCGGGATTTTTTCCAAATGTTTATAGTAGCATGCTCTAGAATGGTCGGCTGTATTTTTACAAGATTTCTCCACATCTTTGTCGTATGATGCTTTGGTGCTTTTAGCGGATTTCATACATGAACCTGTCAAATGTTTGCAATATTCATCAAGATGTCGCTGTGATCTGTCTTCACTGCTGTACTTTTCCTGTTATTTAAGAGTATGTCATCTTTGTGAGCTTCATAATAGGCCTTATTTTTACTTTTCCTTCTGTTCTGCCATGCCGCTTCCTTTGAAGGCATAATCGCTCCCAATATTACCTCAGAAAAAATCACAAAGCAATAATGACAATAAAACCCTTCAATTGTATTTTTCCATACACAATTTTGTAACAACAGGGTTTAGCAAGACTAATACTGTAATAGCAAAGAATGTGTTAGTTGCAAAGAAATGCGTTTAGAAATATGCAAGCAGTTAAATCTATCCGCTTAACTTTGCTAGCAACAAACACTAATACTAAAGAAGATGTCTTATACATGTATTTTGTTGACGATGTATGATACGTCCCGTATAAATCAAACGTCAAAATCACAAACATATTCTAAAAGTTTGGTGCAATAACACGTGTATTCCAATATATTACTGCATAATGTACCGGTGTGATTATGGAAGCCCTGCTGATGAGCGATGGCCATGATAAAGAAGGATCAAAGGAAAATCAGTAAGACAATGACGCATACATTGTAGGATATTTAAACTACTAAAGGTTTCATCTCCATGAAATTCTAAGCATTTGTGTGAAAGAAGTAAGGCTGTAGCCAATATTCTGCTACGCTTGACTGAACGCAGGCAGGCAGGCAGCGAGGCAGTAGAAAATTTGCAAAAATATTATTTTTAAAGTTCGTAGCACCTGGTCGAAAATGCTTCGGGCCATTCTAAAGACATGTTGGGCTTTATTATACCCGTCAAGTGGCCGTGAAGGATTTGCAAAGATAATTTTGGCTTGATTTATTTTCATGGACCATGCCCACACCTTTGTTGCCCCTACTATACAGTACGATACTCATTAAAGCAAGGGTTACATCATTTCAGTCTTCTTCTGGGATATAGTTCCAAAAGAATTGCCTTCCAGCAAGTCTGGTTGAATAAACTTCAGCAAAGATATACTGTTTACCAACTGTAACTATTAAACTGATTACAATTGTATACAGCAAGCAATGGATAGCCTAAGTGAAAATATCAATCTGTTGTCAAAGTTTTGTATTCTAGTTCAGGATTATCATATACAGGTATGAAGCATACCTTGTACGCATGCAGCTTACAGTCCTAGATCATAATGCACATATTGAAAGAACCACTGCAGTTAACGAAAAAGGAGATGTTATTTACCACAGAAAATGAGTCATCTATTAATCAACTTTCACTGTATTCATGGAATCCTAAGCAGTCTCCATAAGGAGATGGGTACTTGCGTCGGACTGCACATACAACGCATGATGGCACCACTTTTCTGTTTCCCCTCTCTAGATGCCTGAATCTCCAGATGATGTACGCTACTTTCCTGAAACTCTCAGGGCTGTCAGTGGTGGGACCAACATAAAAGTCACTCCTGTGTATTTATTGCTATTGCAATTGCTTCTCTGTTTAATACTAAATTGTCAAAAGCAGGGTCAAGGGTATTACAATGCCTTTGCCTGCAGCACTTCTCTACATCGGTTGGCATGATTTGACAAGTGCTACAGACACACCACGGAATGGCCAAGTCCTGTGGCTGGTCAGGAGGTGATGGGTCAGGATTGAGCAGAGCCTTTGCTAGTTCTAGGCCTCTAATGTGGCCATATGCCTCCATAATCAATTAGCTACTATTCTTACCAAAGTAGAGGCAGTCATAAACAGTCGGCCATTCGTTTACATTGAGGATGACATTGACTCAAGTATTACACTGACACCTATGAACTTTTTGTCTCACTCACTCCATGTCATTCCTGACTTGTCCAATGAAAGCGATCCAGAAGTTAGCTTTACAAAGAAGAGTTCCTCTGAACAACTGCTTCAAATTTGAAAGTGTGGTCAGAAACACTTAAACCAGTTCTGGAAGATACGGAGAAATGAATATTTATCCAATCTACAGGAAAGACATCAGAAATATTTGAAGGGTCCCAGAAGTACTGTAGTAGCTACACCTAAAGTTGGGGATATTGTACTTATTAAGGAAGATATTCCCAGAGGGAAGTAGAAAGTTGGTTGCATTTGTGAGTTGATACCTAGTCGAGATTAAATAATACAATCAGCCAAGATTACTACTGCTCCTCACAAATTCATCAAGAGAGCTATTAGTTTTCTCTATCCAATTGAATGTCCTGTTTGTAATATAGAGGTTAATCCTGAAAGAAATCAGGCAAGGAACAATCAGTCTAGTTCAGAAGAAATAATCAGTAACAGAGATGATGATGATGAAATAACACAAAGGGATGACGATGATGACTCTCCTGAAAATCAATCCATACAGTCCGTCCTACACATAAGGCAGTGATTAAAGCTTGTCAAATAATTCAATAATGGCTTAGCCCTGAAGAAATTTCCCTGGGGTAGTGCTGCGGCTCGAGCTACGTGATGACATCATGTAATTAAACTTGTATGGTAATTGAGAAAAACTGGTTTTTTGAGTATTCTAATTATTGTATCAATGTGTCAACGTGTGTTTGAATTTGGGAGCTTTTATGAAGTTAATTAAGAATAAGCTTGTTTTCAACCAAAGCTCTTCTGTCGCTATGACAGCACCCTCATTTACAAGATCTCCATTGGTTGGTGGTGGTGCTTAAACGCTAGCTCCTTGGTAACCAACACTCAAAGTATACAATGTGTTTACTGCAATGGTTCACACTACTCTGCTTCCTGTAATTCAGTGAAATATGTTAAAGACCGAAAGGACATATTGATACGAGCTGGTCGATGTTTTAATTGCCTCAAACCAAATCACAGAGCCAAAGATTGTGATTGACAAGGTTGTCATTTTTGTCAACGAAAGCATCATCAATCACTACACGAAGTTCAACCAATCAATGCTTCCTGCAGGGATTGAAAGTTAATGAACAATGGTATCAGGTGGACCTCCCTTGGAACCGTGATAAACAAGAACTTGCAGATTTCTACCAGTTGTGTTACAATTGTGAGAAGTCCTTACAACAAAGATTAATCAACCAGTCAGATGTCTTACAACAATATCACAGCGTGATTCAGGAGCAATTGGAAAAGGGAATTGTTGAAGAGAGCACCATGTGAACCTAATACGTCTGAAGGCACCCAACAAACAGCCGCGATTCACTATATGCCACACCACCCTGTAATTCGACAAAATTGCAGTACCACAAAGGTTTGAGTTGTATACGATGGTTCAGCAAAAAACCCTGAATGTAATATATCTTTAAATGACGTGTTTACAAAAGGATCCAAATCTCATTCCCAAACTATTCAATGTTTTAATGCGTTTTAGATGTCATGACTTAGACATTGAAAAGGCCTTCTCAATGATCGGGATCAATAAATATGATCAAGATTGCTTACGTTTCCTTTGGTTTGAGAATCCTCATGATACAAACAGTAAATTAATTCATGTGAGGTTTACACGTTTAGTCTTTGGCTTGAAACCTTCTCCAGCCATATTGGGAGCTGTGATTGAGAAACATGTTCATAACTACCAGAATCAATATCCAGAGATAGTCAATGTTATGCAAAACTCCTTATATGTGGATGACTAGGTGACTGGAGCTGAAACTGAAGAGGAAGTTTTTGAGTTATATTAGACTTCAAAGAGGTTGAAGAGTTGTACATGGTGCTACTACATATTTTGTACCCAGTAGTTTGCAGTGTGTAATGTTCTGTTTTGTAGAGCAAAACAGTGTGTGATGAACTCAGAGAAGAAATTGCAGTAGTTCAATCTAAACTTAGTGAATCTACAAGACACTGTTTCTGATACTGGCCAAGTTAATATGCCACATAAACTCTGAGACATCAGGGTTATTAAATTCAAAAACAATTGCAAATATCAAAAAGAGTTGCTCTATAAAAAACTTTGCCACCAATTTAAATAAAGAAGGAGACTAGAATAAGGTCTAATTGTTCTGGATCTAAGCCTAAGTTAAGACTAAATCCTGTTCTGGTCAATTATATGAGATCAATTTGTTTACAACACTGGCCATGTGGAGAGAATGGCAAGAATTGTGATGATGAACAATTGTGGAATAGCTATTGATGAAAAAGACGACTAAACAACAAGCCACATAAAACCCTAAATAAACATTAACAATATTGTGTACTGTATTCCATTGAATTACTTTGTATTTTTAGGAATTGATTAATTGTTTTCTCCACATAATTTGCAATAAAGGCCTTGGATTATTTGTAATGTGGTGCTAGTGTGCTACTGTTTTTTTGTATGTACAGTATGATACTAAATTTACATAGGTGGCTGGTTACATCAAAATAGCTAAATCAGTAAGTCAGGCCAGCTTGTAAATAATCATCATTTTTTAGTCTTGAAAATTCCCTGAGACAAGTGTCCTGAAGTTAGCTAAGAATATTCTTCTATTAACTGGCTGGCTGGACTGTGTCACCTAAAATGTGTGGTGTGGGCTATGGTTTGATAATAGCTTATCACTAGGTGGTTATTCAACATGATAAAGGTATGTGACCAGATCTGCAAAACGGGGTTACTGATTGGCAACGCATAATTTCACTTTTGAAAAGGGCATATCACCTGAAATTTTATACTCCAAACGTATGCTATTGTTTCTGTGTAATTTGAAGGTGATATGTTAAAATACATTATAAGATCAGTTAATCTTTTTATGTGCAGATCTGGTCAGTGCCTGTTTAATGAACTACATATTGTAACTGACAGTGTAAATACTCAAAATTTCTGGACAAAAGAAAGCGAGTAGACAAGATATGGTGGAGGCACTAAGAAACGGGTTGTAACAAAGAGGACGATGGAGAAGTGGATATCTAACAATGGTAAAATGCTAAACACGATAAGATGGCTGCATTCTGAAACGGTGTCCAGCAGTGACTATGCTGAAGTGTGTAAGTATAATGATAAGCTATGCTTGATAAAGAACTATATGTTAGCATTTGTCAAAGGCCACCAATGTTTGTGTTTCAATATTTAAGGACCACACAGAAACAGATATTCATCAGCGAGCAATGTCACTGGAGGCTAATGATTGTACAGCTGCTAAGCTAAGGATCAAGAAGAAATTTGATGTAGCATACTATATGATTGCCAAAGAAAACCTCCCGTGTTCGTGATCTAGCGGAAAGGCATGGTATGGAATTAGAATCTGGCTACAAGGACCATTCTTGTGCTATGTTTATAGAATGTATAGCTCGAGAACAAGCGGAAAATCTTGTCTCAACTATTTCAAAGTGCCATTTCTTCAGTATACAAGCTGATGGCACCACAGATTCTGGCAACGTTGAAAATGAGCTGTGAAACAATTCATGATGTAACTGGGTAATTGTTTCTCCATCAGCGCAAGTATATCTGGATGTAAAAAAAAAATGTACATGAAAACATAGCTAACATGATGGTTTTAATTGAATATGCATCCTTATAAAACATTTTATACACATAAGTACATTTGCAAAAGAGACAAGAGGCTTAGAGTAGGCAAAATAAGCACAAACAATTAAGTAATTAAAAGTATTTCAAATATTATGTCAAATTTTGAAACCTTTTTATTAAAATCTTAAATCCTCCTTAAGATTTCTCAAATCTTAAATCTAAGCACCACGTTACAGACCCCTCATAGGTGAGCCTTTCAAAAAGCATCATACAGGCCCTCTGCTGTACCACAAGTAAGATGTTGTGCAGTCAAAAAATCTATCCCTGATATGAACACGACTATCAGTGTAACAGCAGGATTTGATGAGCCTGAAGTAATAGCATCTATGGACATAACTGATGGTGCATGAGGAAAACAGTATAACTAAAATTCAGAAATATATTGAGTAAAGACACAGAAGTAACCCAGAAACATTACCACCATGCTGCACACCAGAGTCTGTGAATTCACTGCCTTTCGAGTTTCCACCAGGTCATCAGAAATGTTACCACTATGCTGTTATTGGGAGAGCATCAACATGGATCCCTGTAAATGTTTATTGCATATGTAGAGGACCAGATACTAGAGAGGCGATGGTTGCTTGTGATAATTGCAAGAAATGGTACCATGCTGAGTGCATAAGGGGGTGTCTGAAGGAGGCTAAAAGGAAGGATTGGTTTTGTTCAAGTTGCAATAACTCATACTGAACTTGTAATCAATCGTAAGGAACTCATTGCTCATAACTGAGGAACTTTTATTATGTATCTGTGTATATTAAATGAGGTTTTTGACTTGAATTGTATGTTTCTGCGACTCATCATGTATATACAGGTTTAATTCTGTATATTATAGCAGATGATGACATGCATGTTGCAAGTATGTGGATGGTGATTATATTGTATGTTATAGTTATAATCCAACTACTGAATGCAGTGGCAGATTTAGGATTTTTAAAAGGGGGTTTCTGAACAATTCTCTGAAGTTGGGATTCAAGCACTTCTGCAAAATCTTGACACAAACAAGTCACCAGGCCCTGATGGAATCCACCCTATCATTCTTAAACACTGTGCCAGTAAACTTGCACCTATCTTGAAAGTTATCTTTATGCAATCATTGAACACTGGTAATATTCCCGCAGATTGGTTGGAGACTAATGTAACTCCAGTATACAAGAAAGGTGCCAAGGATCTAGCTGCAAATTATCGTTCCATATCACTAACAGCTATCTGTTCTAAGGTGATGGAGCATGTCATATACCATTCCATTATGAGTCATTTAAATCATAACAATGTGTTATCTAATAGTCAACATGGTTTTAGAGTTGGTTACTCTTGTTCCACTTAACTAATTTCACTTATAGAAGACCTGAACTCTCATATGGATCATAATCTACAAGTTGATATGATACTATTAGACTTTTCAAAGGAATTTGATAATGTACTGCACTGCCGCCTATTAAAAAAGCTATCATATTGATGGCCAAGTTATCCACTGGATTGAAAAGTGGCTCACAACACGCAAACAACGGGTCTTACTTGATGGGGAATCATCTGATTATGTCCCTGTAACATCTGGAGTACCTCAGGGTACTGTATTGGGTCCATTAATGTTTTTAATCTATATTAATGACATTGTTGAAAGTTTGTAAATTGGATGTGTGTGGAAGACCCCTTTTCGCAAATCCGGTCACATATTAGTCCATCTAACATCAAATGTAGTGTTAAAAACAAGAAAACACTTACTGGTGGCTGGATATACAATTTTAAAAAAAAATCGTCAAAACTCGAACTTAACTGAAATAGCATGGAAAGACTAACCAACTCGATAACAACAGGATTTTCACTTCTTTAGGAGCTGTTGTACTCCCAACTACAACATTCATACCAACAACCTTCAGGTTATGCAGGCTTCAGTCAGTGAGGTGGATTCTCATATTCAGGCCTTTCCGCTTCCTCATCAGGTCATTCATCACCACTTCTAGGTCCGTACAGACCCCAAGATCATCCAGATTATTTTGACGAAACACACTGACAAAACATACGGGGGTGTTTTTGTATGTTCATTTACATTTGCATGCATGTATGATTAGTGTGTGCATCTTTAACATGTCATATTATTTCATCAAATACATTGTTTCAAATGCTTTATGTATATATAGAGTTTTCATCGCGTGAGCAAAATTACGTAATTTATTGAAGCCGCCATATTGGAGCACCAAAATCCTCAAGCACGAGTTACTGATAAACCCTGACTGATAACAATGGTTCAGTGTGTGGTATGCAGATGTACTAACCGTACTGATCCTCGTCCGGGCAGTAACCAAGATGAAAACATTTCCTTTCACAGAATACCGGCAGTGCATGACAGAGAAGGAAAGAAAGACTTCGAGTTGAGGAAACTACGACGAGACGGGTTTCTTGCCGCTATTCACAGAGCAGACCTCGACATGGATGACCTACAAAAGTACAGAATTTGTTCGAAGCATTTTGTATTTGGTCAACCTGCAGACTTGTACAAGCAAACCAGACCAAACTGGCTACCAACTTTACATCTTGGGCATAAACGCAGTAGCACTGAAAGTGTTTCGACAGCAGCAGTGGAAAGGTATGAACGGGCTTGAGAAAGGGACCAAAGGCGTCTTGTAAACCAGGAAATGGAAAAAGTGCTACCTACCATAATGGCTAATGAAATTGATGTGATCATTATCGAAGAGGTGAAACTTATTGTGACAGAGCAGATTGAAATTGCATACCAATATTTTAAGGCAAAGGAGGATAATGATTGTGAATGTTCCAGCAAAGTTGCTTTGTTAGAGAAGGAGCTTGCAGATAGTAAAGAAGCCATCAAATCTTTGACTGAACAGTTACAACAAATGAACGAGAAGCATTCACGAGGTCCCTTTACAGAAGAAAGCCTGCTTGATGCAAGTGATGATGCCATAAGCTCATACTCTGCCTTACCAAATTTTAAAGTCTTGAAGGCTATTTTTGATCACGTACACAAAACTTTACCAAGTGATGGCATCACCAAGTTGTCTCCTTTTCAGGAATTCATGTTTGTGATACTTAAGCTTCGGATCAATCCTCCTCTGGAATTTATGGCTTATCAGTTTAGAATTTCTACAGCTACTGCCTCAAGGATTTTTATGAAATGGCTGAAACAAATGGACTTGCGATTGCAAGACCTGATAATCTGGCCAGACCGAGATGCCCTTCAAAAGACAATGCCTATGTGTTTTCAAGCATCATTTGGAAAGAAGGTAGCTGTGATAATTGATTGCTTTGAAATATTCATAGACCGGCCATCGAATTTGTCAGCACGTGGTCTAATTACAAGCACCACAACACTGCCAAAGTGCTGCTAGGAATTGCACCTCAGGGAATTGTTTCATTCGTTTCAGAATGTTGGGGAGGTCGAGTAAGTGATAAGCATCTCACTGAACAGTGTGGGATTTTAAAGAAATTATTACCAGGTGATGTTGTTTTGGCAGATAGAGGGTTTGACATTGCGGAGTCAGTAGCTATGATGCAGGCACAGCTCCACATTCCTGCCTTGACAAAGGGTAAACAACAGTTGTCAGCAATGGAAGTAGAAAGTACAAGGAAGATTGCAAACGTAAGAATTCATGTGGAACGTGTTATTGGTTGTGTTCGTCAGAAGTATTCCATATTACGAGGCATTATTCCAATTGATTTTGTAACACAAAGACTGGGTGAAGAAATCCCTGCCATTGATCGTATTGTACGAGTATGTTGTGCCTTAAATAATGTATGTGCATCTGTTGTACCATTTGAATAATCATGTTTTGAATTAATACACAATAATACAATTACTGTTATGGTTTTAATGTTAATAGAATTAATCACTGTTGTATCTTTCTTGACTTTCCTTTGGTTTTACTGATCTTTTGGCAATCACTACAGTACCATTTTCCTTTTGGTATAGACTTGTCACTCATTTTCAAGCATTTGAGATGGAACCACTTGATTGCACATTCATTATTATCGCAGCAAATCATTGTTCCCTCATCTGGACCATTGCAAATGCAAAAGTGTTCATCTTCATTTGAATGGTCATGGGAAGCACTTAGTTCTGTGGTCTCAGCTGCAGCTTGAAAACTGGTGGATTGTTTTTCCAAATCATCAGATGATGTTACAGTTTCCCGTGTATACCAATGGCCTATAACTTCTGGCAACAAGCATGTAACAAAGAAACGTTCAGATCTCACCACACTGGTCATCCCAAAAAGAGTTGTTTCTTGTTATACGCTCAACATACAGACTAGGTTCCATGTCGGAAGAGCCAAATGTGAGCAAACAAAAGTCACAGTACTGTACATCACAAACAAAAATCTGCGTTTGCACTTGGTAATAGTAAGCATGTCTCTGATCCAATTGGTATGAATCACCTTGTTTAACCAGGCAAAACTGTCCATCACTAGCCACTGCCTCTTCAATGCTATCCTCGCGGTGACTGTAAGGACACTTCACCTCAAGTACACGCTTATCACAACAGTCGCACTCTACTATGCCGTCAGGGGAAGCTCCAATCTATGGCCACCTTGGATTAATAACTAACCCATTTTCTAATACCTGCAGGTTCTGATGATCCTTGCTGACAGCCTTTATATATTCTTCACGTGCAAGCTTTTCATGCTTCCGTCCCCAATATGTTTGCTTGCTTGTGAAAACAAACAACTCAGGGTAACAAATTCTTTTAATAAGGCTCTTTGATGGCTTTGTACTATCCGTGTGGCAGACTGCTTTCATATTAGAAGCAGTAACTCTTCCAGCTCGATACTTAAACCACAACTTGGAATTTGCTTGTTGCCTCGTCTGCAACTCAACCTGTTCAGCCATTTCATGTGTTACAGTTAGTGTAACATCTTTGCACACATAAAGCAAACACTGGTATCCAAGAGAAACATATTCCAGCTTGTAAAGTGAAGCAATTGGTTGGGGGAATGTTGACAAAGTTGTCTTCGGCACATACACATCAGAATACTCTGGGACAACTGATAGCACAGCAACCTTTGGACCAGTAATGCTCAAGGCACTGAAAAGCTGTGTCAATTCATCACTGGTTGATCTCATGCCTTCTCTAGACTTATGTACTTCTTTACTACCTTCACATCCATCAACTAACTTATCTAATTTTTGCTTTTTACCTCGAGCAGAAGTAAAATCGATGTCCTTGATTGGTAAGTACCGTGCAGATTTCAGCAGACGGCAACGCCCAAGCACACTGGCCATCCGTACAGCTTCTCACTCCTTCAAGTCTACATAGCGTTTCTATATAGAATAGCACAGCAGCAACATGAGTGCAAACTTCACCAAGGCCTGCCATACAGTTACAATGGGCACAGCATACTTCACCATTTTCCTCTATAATCATCCAACACTTTAAAGGAGTGTCATTCAATCGTTGGGAATGGAACACCTGTAATAAAAGCATAGTAAGCATTGTGTTTACTTTAAATCTTTAAAATCTTCTTACCCTTCCAGTTGTAACAACGAAACAGGCTCAGGAAAGTGTTCCTTCACTACCATTCTAATCTATAGACTAAATAAAAGACTAACCAGTCGTATGAACATCCGTACTGTATTCCGCGAGACATTTCATCATTACCTCGTGGCCAGGAAGACCAGACTAATCACGTGATATAGACTACGGGATAATTTACGGTATGCTAATGTGCTTTCCCTAATGGTTACTGTGTAGAAGACAGATAGTCACCGGTGTTAACAAATCGCTTTGCTAGTTGAAAATGGTAAGTTCTACACACTAATAACTTGGATATTTCTGCTTATTATTGATAGGCGAATCTGTACTACAGTTTGTATTATCCCTTCCTACTTCCTGCGGGGTCCTGCAGACATTTACATAAAACTTAAAAATTTCCGCACTGTATATGGAAAACATTTACGTACTTTACTCCCTATAACTTACGGAGAACTTTTACGTCAGCTGTTCCGTCCTCAATACGGGAGAATTTTACGTACTCATCTTCGTAGTCTCTACGAGAGAATCTTACGTCCATTTGTCACGTGATCCACTTCATGGCTCTACATACAGAGAGTTGCGCTCACGTGAACCATGGCTTTGAGCGAAAATCTTTCTACTGTCGTGGCAGTCATATAAAACATTAGCTGGTTCTTTTCTTTCACAACCAATAAATTAAATATTTTGCAGCATAGTGTAAAGACTTTACCGCATCCTCTCCCCAGACCATTTAGCTGCTGTATGGAGGGAAAGTTGGGCGGGGGAACATGTGGTGAATCATACAAAATAATTGGTGTGGAGGAAAAAATTTGAGATATGTGCAGATCTGCCAAAGTTTCCCTTCTTACGGGAGCCAAACGGCATTATTTAGGTTTGAAAAGTAGTTGCTCGGATCCACCCTTGGTTTAACTTGTTATTACAGATAGTTCTCATGGGTTTGCAATGGTTGGCTCCAAAAATGAATCTCAAGGGAAGAAGTCATGCGAAGCAATCCCGGGTAACCAAGTGCATGAGGGAACATGGCTTGGCTGGTAGTGCTGTGACTCTCAATATAGTGCTGGGCAGTATACCGAAAATACCGAATACCGCGGTATTTTCATTAAACCTTTTCAAAGGTATTTGTTTCTGAAAATACCGTGGGCATGAATGTGACTAGTGTGCAGGAAGCGAGAGACAAGGTAGTTGGGTTATGTGTTGGTGGTTTGGTGGTGACCACAAGCCTCTCCTAACAGCAACTGTTAGGTTTCAGGTTACAATGTAGCACCTGCCTACTGTCATGTAGTTAGTAAAATGTTTTTATAACCTGCTGGCCATGGGTAACTTTCAATTGTGAGTAGCTACAGTTAACAATTACTGTAAAAACATATATTAGTTCCTTACCAAGCTGAATATCGTCGTGAAATATCGAATACCAGGGTATTTTCTTCAATACCGTACCGTAATCAAAAAATGCCATACCGCCCACCACTATCTCTGTTTGATTCTCAGGCCCGAGTCCCTTCTGTGCAATGTTTCTAAAACACTGTTTCATTCACTCAACAGTGCCACACCCACCACACTTATAATTGGCCAGCCACTTATACAAAATATCTTGGTCTTTACAGGCTCACGTTTCACGATGTATAGCATAACGTATTGTTCAATAATTTTAAGAGTAAATAATGAGAGAGAGAGAGTATCTAACTCTGGTATGGGCTATCAAAAATGAACGCGTGAAGATAATCGGATTTATTAGTAAAATTACGCATATCATGGGGGTATTGATTAGAGGCCTTTTAACACATCTGGTAGAGAAGACATCCACACGGCAGTGTTGTGTGTTATGGGACTATTGTGTAGTAGTAATGGCTGAGAGTCAAGAACAAAGCAGTGAGATCGCGGACAAAGTAGTTAATGAAGACGCTTCGACAGTGACCTGCCTGTGTTGTTAGAGCTTCCAACCAGAGTAGAATTGCGTATCAAAGTGAAATTTGGCTTAGATACAACCAGGTAAGGTTATTGGCTCGTGGCTTGAGCTCCTTGGCCTGTTCCATGCCCTACTCCTCGTCTTGCTCCTCTCCCTGCTCCTTGTCCTCTTCCTCGCAGTCCACGTTCTATGCCGGCAACTGAAATCACATCTGTGCTGATCTCCCACTGGCTGCGAATGTCGATGTAACTTTCTGGTTGCTTACTTCTCTTTCACGGCTAGTCCTATCCACTTGATGGCGAAGGTTCATAGCACCTTTCACCTAAGACTCCATTAACAGACACACATGTGTGTAATCATAGGCGCTGTTTGCAGGTGTAATTCTTTATGGGGGCGCCTTGCGCATGCCAGTTGATTGGCACCTATTATAGCCTGGTCTAAAGAAGCCAGAGGTCTTCACACGCTCATTTTTGATAGCCCATACCAGAGTTAGATACTCTCTCTCTCTCTCTCACTATTTACTCTTGATAATACCAATTACTATGATTTAAACGTTATCCATCAATTTCAATAAAACAGAGTTGTATTAGTCCAATTCAAAATGGCAATACACTCTTGCTATGACATTAAACTCCTGTGGCACCAGTATTTCGTATACGTCAAGTATACTGTACGATACAAAATTTTGGTGGGACAAAATTTTGGCGATTTCACTCATGAAGGAATTTGGCGGATAATATGTTGGTGAATGCTTGTGTCATGATGCATTAACTTCAATTAGTTAGCTAACAATTGGCAAGAATATTTTGGTGAATCTACATCATTTCGCCAAAATTTTGTATCGTGTGGTATAATATGCATGATTAATATTATCATTATAATATACATAATATTTTATGAATATTTATTACAGCCGTATGTTTTTTTTGTTTATGCCTAAACCAAATGCCCTTGTGGCTGCAGCTCCCATTGTGCCAAGAATTATGCGAATCTTCTTTATCTTTGTCACTCATGGCACCATAATATCCTACAGCATCTGTGCTTTTGTCATGGAGTGCACAAACTATTGGACCAACATGTCTCGCAAAATCTGTGCGGCATGGCTTGCCAGCTGACTTATCATCGTGGGTGCAGGAGTTTGGCCGAGCAGGTAGAGATGGTCTCCCAGCACGTGCATGCATATTATATTCAGATGACGACATTCAACATCTGTCGTACTGGCTAGGAAATGGAGATAGACAACGAGAATCACCAGTCGCCACAGCATTTTCTGAAGTAGCCAGAAAATGTCGACACCAAATAGTATTGGAAGGCTTTGGGGAGCAAATGGTCCATCCATCAGATCAATGCTGTGATGTCTGTGCTCTTACCCCTGTTGTATCTGTGGACATGTCAAAGGAGCTGGCATTACTAATTTCAGCTATTGATGAGCTAGGAACAAAAGGGGAGAAAAAGGTGGCACAATTTCTACGGGGAAGCAATTTAACGTGGATTAAAGATCTACAAAACTTTGATCCAAAGGCCTCTGCTGCATATGGGAAAAGTCCACCACATCTATCGCTAGAATGGTGGCGCTTATTTACACGGCAGTGCTCTGTTGCTGGATACCTGAGCAGGAAGGTGGATTGTGGCACATTTCAAGGAAGACAAGCTGGGGTTTTTGCATACTTTAAAGTCACAAGAAAAGGACAGGATGCCATTTCCAACAACAAGGAGGTTATGTTGCCACCTCTTTTATTACAAGAGGATGTTGCTTTGAAGCATCAACCAGTTTCAGAGCGCCGCCATGAATCAGCTGAAAAAAAGAAGCGTGTCGGTCGTGGGAGCAACCCTTTGTTTACAATTAGAAATCTGCTTAATGACAAGGAAAACTGGCAGGATATCACTTCAAAGAAGCAGTACCAGTTTCCAGGAGTAACAACAGAAGCCACATCAAATAAGCTCCTATTCAGCAAAGATATTAGCAAGCTGCCTCAGTATGTTGCAGCAAAGCCCCACTTTCTTTGGGATGACATTCAATTAAGCAAAGGGAAACTGAGTTCAGATAGGTGTGTAACCACTGAAATTGACGGAATCGAGGAATCCATTTTCTACAGATTGGCTCCTTGCAATGGTGTAAAAATGTGCTCTGGAGCTGGATGTGAACATGTCCAAAGCCGAAATTCCAAGAAAAACCTTTGCACTAAGCATCCAAGCAGCCCAACCATTAACACAGACAACTGCCCTGTCATCTTCGTATACATGTTTCCACAAAACTTTGTGTCTCCTGACAACAGAAGGTACAGATACTATACATACAGCAGACAATATATTCCTAAGTAGGACAATCATTAATACATGCACAACTATATAAGTCGTTTCATCGGTTTAAACTCTAGGACAGTAAAGAAATTGAGGTTGTAGCCTTATCTGTAGTGAAGGTAACTTAAATTACTTACCATAATTACTTGATTTGTATCCTGGCAGTACTATTTTTTTTACCAAAATAAAACCCTTCTAATAGTGCCGCACTGCAGTATTATTTGAGGGTTTTAAGCCTGCCACTAAAAGCCACAGTATATGAGGAAATTTTAGGCAGTAAGAAGATTTTGTGGTTGCCTTACACAATGAAAATAAAAATTACAAAATATAACAAAAATAGTTTGGGATGATATGTAGTCTCGCACAACCAGACCGCTTTTTCTTCTTTTATATTGGGTCGGGAAGAAAAAGGGTCTGGTGAATGCAGTATGGCTATTTTGTTCTGGCAATCTCCAAAACGTGGGGATTCTACTGTGCGGCTTCTGATTGCTCTCAAAGGCTTGCTGATTGGTGTTGAGTAGTGGGAACCGCACACAATGGCTTCACAAATAATTTTAATGTTGGACCAGGTTAGCTAGCTGCTCTAGTGACTCCACAACAGTTGTCTTGCGATGTTGCCATTGAACCACCCCTGAACCTCTCTTCAGTGGCGACAAGTTCAAGCTTCAACTGCTGTCATTCACCATGTAGCTAGTTAAAGAGCTATTTCTCTGCGAGTGTAATAGCAAATTCTGTCCATGGAGTAATCACTTAGAAGTGAAAGAACGGGCCTAGTAACAACATAGTTAGAACAGTTATAGCTAACCTTCTTCAGCATTAAAATAAGTTGCGAAGCCATTGTGTATGGTTCCCACTACTCAACACCAATCAGTGAGCCTTTTAGAGCAATCCGAAGCTCCACAATAAAATCCCCAAGCTTTGGGGATTGCCAGAACAAAACAGCTATACTGCATCCACCAGACCCTTTCTCTTCCCGACCGAATACAAAATAAGAAAAAGTGGTCCGGCTGCGCGAGAATAGATGATATGGGTGCATGGTGGCATGGAGCAAATGTGATAGTATCAACTAACCTAATGGCTATATACACTATACGCTAGAATATATATGCAGCAGTCACCCTCCCCAAGGCCTAGCAGTCAAGTTGAGTCCTTCTGTTTGCAACAGTGGCTGTGCCCTGCTAACTGTTTTCACAAAGTAACTCATGTGTAGTTATTTAATAGCATATTTGTAGTATCAATTGTAGTTTAAAAACAACTCATTCGTATTTAAATGCTTACAATTACTTCAAATATCTTTGCTATAATAACATTATAGACTGGGGCGCATGCAATAAATTTTTTGTGTATGTTCAGGATTTATCCATAATTAAGTTTTTAGAAAATGGTGACAGAGTGGGAGGGCTGATTTAAGTATCTCACATTACTGGTAATTTAAGAGAAAGCGACTTAATTAGGAACAAGACAGGAGGTCTGTAAACGTGAAGTATTTCTTGTAGCATATCACCAAAGGTAGTTTTGGGGGTGTGTTATTTAGTATGAGCAACTTTAGGAGGCTGTAGTGCAAAGCGCGAGCTAGCAGCGGCCTAGTGACACTACTGTACAAATATGGGATACTATCCCATCTGTTACCATACACATTTCTTCTTCATCCAGGGCTTGTGTGCCCTGATGCAGGCAGGAATAGGCTGATAGCTAGAATTAACACGCCGGAAACTACCCTATTCAATGTGACAGCAAGTATCATCCCAACAAAATAGTATGCTTTGACATCTTACAGACCTCCTGTCGTGTTGCTAAGTCGCTTTCCCATATAAGTTAGCAGTAATCTGAGATTGTTAAAACAGCCTTTCCGCACTACTAAAAACAATTTTTACGGATAGATTCTGAGCATATACAGAAAGTTAATTGCGTGCACCCCACTGCAGAAGGTCTACACTGTAAAATCTGAACAAGAGTTTGAGACAGCTTGTCAACGCATTTGTTTCATACTACTTTGAAGTACTGGGGAGTGTATAAACAGTGGAATGGACTACTGGAATGGTGGAATGAAAATTTTAAAAGTTCATCACATCCAAATAAGGGCTCAAATTCCTGAAAGCCAGCCCAATTACATACTTTCAGCATTCTTGTGGCTCATGTACGGGAGTGTATAATCAGTCGTGAGTTTACTTTTTTTCCGAGCGCTTAAAAAAGGGTTGGCCACGCCAGACTATATTATAGCATCGTAGGCACTCAGTTGAACTGGTAGATTTTGCTTACAACCCACAATCGATTAGATCATGGCACAAGGGAAAGAATTTCTATGAATTTTTTTCAGGACTTGTCTGTTTACTGTCATGAAAGTAATAGCAACATCACCCCATACAGTATAAAAGCAATCCAGTGGTAAGCATTGGGTTGGGTAGGGTGATTAGTCACTCAGCGTGGCACTGGCTATCAGCCTGCACAGGCAAATAGCCTGCACCAAGATATTATGCTCTGTGGTCAGGGCAATATCAGATACACAGACCAGAAAATTCCTTTGATCTACCCAAGCAGTGTTACATGTAAAATTATTTTCTGAAACAATAAAATCCTTCAGCAGCAAATGCGGCAGTTTAAAAAATTGATAAATTTTTATTGCAACTTGGTGGAATGGCTTAAGGTTGATCCAAAATATTTGGGCTTGCTAACCAATAAGTCTGTGGTCTTTTAAAGGCCTTGTTATGTTCTAAACCATAATACACTGTGTGCATATCATTTGTCATTCCAGTTTATAATACACTCTATATCTATATTTGTAGGTGGGTGGCTGGCATTGTTATTAACAACTCATCACCAACTAAAAACCATCACAACCATAAGATCCCTAGTCAAAGTGTAGTCTCCACGTTTGTCAAACACAACATTGTATCTGCTGTAAGTGCATCGCCTCGTTTGACAGCTGATGATTTAGCAGCAGGAAGAGGACTGCAATTCGTGCCAGGTGCAGTGGATACTGCAGCTACTAGCAAAGACAAGTTGAGAGTAATCAGGAAAAAGGCACTAGAAGATGGAGGTCACAGAAAAGGTATGTACACTCACTGCTTGCCTAAGGCTGAAACAATCATTACCTTTTCTGCGTTTTGAGTATTTTCTACTACTCAGTTTTTGCTTGCAATTAGGCTCATCATAATGTACGCTGGGTCATGAGATCTTAATAGATAAGTGAGCACCATTTTACTATACCAACACTAAAATGCTTAGTGAATATTCAAAGTTTGTTTCAAGTCTTATTTTTGATAACACTTGCTAAAAACTCTCTGGTGCAATAATATATACACAACATCTCTCTATAGGTCTAACTTCAATAGTGGACTTCAACGAAGCTTTGAAAAAGCTTGATGGGAAAGATCTGGAGAGAGACTCGAACCTGCAGCCATCCGATTTACGCTCGAACGCTTACAGGAGTCTACCAGGTGGTCAGGATGTTTTCTCCTTGTTATTTTCATGTAATTATATCCATAGGAATTCTAGAGAGTAACTCAATATTTCTAAGTACCCCAAGTAGAACCTAATGGACACTAGTTTATTTATTAATGCTTTACAGCACAAGTGCTGAAGGTCTGTAGGACACCTGGTCCTACAGCCTGCTCAAAGACTTTAGCTACATAAGGTGTGTTTGAAAAGTTGTAGAAAGGAGAAAAAATCCATGACTGGACCTAGGTAGCCTCGAACCTGCAGCCATCCGATTTACGCTTGAACGCTTACAGAGTTTGTTTGTTAATGCTCATCCTTTCACACCCTCATTCATTGTTTGTAAATGCAGATCAGGGGAAGCCATCAGAGAACAGGCTATAAAGAAAAGGTTGCAGAGAAAGAGACCCCAACTTCCTACTGATCCAACAGCAATTTACGGCCCTCCTGACAAACAGCAACATTTTGATGATTTTCAAACAGGCAAGAAGAAAACAAAAGTTGACAAGCCAAAAATTGGTTCAAAGGTCAAGGCTAAATATGACCAACATTGGTACAGTGGAGTGCTTACTGCCTACAACAAGGACATTGACCAATGGACAATATACTTTGAAGAAGACAACTACACAGACTACATTATATTTCCAGACAAGGATGTAAAGCTACAATAATTATTCTAGCATGACAGCACTAATTCTAGAATGTGTGACATTTAGTTATTTTGTTCAATACTGGCCAGACTGAACTGAATACATGCATGCATATAATAGTTAGACACCAAGACCAAGGGAACTAAGCGATTTAGTAACCCTGATGGCCCGAGGCTGTAGCGTCCCGAGCGCAGCGAGGGCGCTACTAAGGGCCAGAAGGGTTACTAAATCGCTTAGTTCCCGTTGGTCGCGGTGTCTAACTTATTTAGACTATGGTTTAAAGTACATACCTTTATAGCCAGAGCATTAGGGTGGCGTGAAAGAGCAATGCAGAACAGCAGAACGGTTTCTTCCTGAAGTCCTTACAGCGCCCACAAAAATAATTATTCGACCGGTAACCAGAGTAACGGCTAGAGCTATACTAGATATGCCGCTTAGTCTACTATTTCTCCAGAATTATTCACAGAACACGGAGAAGAATTGTATTACAGTATTATCAAGTACTCCAGTGTACCTTTCGTGTTATAATTATTTTTCACGTACAAAATTGCCTGAGGGCGGGTTACTAAATGAACATGTGTAGGTGACTAAATGAGCATGTCAGGTGACTAAGTGATTTAGTAACCCTCTAAATGAGCTATATCATAGTCTAACTGAAGATATCGTCTGGTTTTACCAACAGCACATGTACGTATACTGTATACACACAAATTGTTAGTGATTAATTCATCTGTTAAAATTTATGATTGGGCCACTTTTTAAAACCAGGTAGATGCCCTAGTCTTGCATGGCCAGGCCACAACTTTCTCATCACAGCACTTATTGAATTATCAGCACCTGCTCAAAAAGGGTCTTTCTCATTTGCATAGTCTAACTGGATTTCACATCCCAGACAAAGAGCCGGGTGGTAATGAAGCTTTCATCATCATACGTATGTTTACAGATAAAGAATGAGCCACAACTGTAAAAGATAAGTTCATCTGAGGTGATCAGAGCCGGTTCTCGAGTCGAGGATACTTCATGTGACATGATAGATGACACAGCATCCTTGATTATATTTATTAAAGAAGACTCGCATTTTCTAGCATTTAATTACCAACCCTTTCTACTGTTGTCAGGAAGTATCTTCGGCTCGAGTATCACCTCTGATTGCCTCAGAAAAAAATTGCCTCAGATAAACTCATCTTTTACACTCGTGGCTTGTTCTTTACTCGTAAATATACGTATGATGGGGAAAGCTTCATTAACATCCCGCTTTTGTTCTGGGGTGGAAAATCCAGTTTGACTATGCGATTGAGATCAGACCTTTTTTCAAGGATGCGCTTATAATCTCTAATCAATAAGCGCCACCCTGAGAAATTAGGGTCTGGCCATGCATGACTAGTGCGCACCCATAGCCAACCAAAGTGTGGGAGTGCACCTGGTTTATTGAAAATTGGTTAGCTCAAAACCGTGTGTTTGCATGTCTATCCACCCACGTGAGCAAGCAGACTTTTGAGATGCAGAAAATAAGTCCTTTAACGACTTTTAACATTCCACAGTATTAGCAGCTGTGGGCAAATAGTGTTGGTTTTAATTTTTTTCATTAATACCCCAAGGTGGTTGGGGGTGTTAGAAACCAGTAGCCTATGCTATATCCAGACCCCTTTTAGTCCCTACCCATAGATACTCTACCCCCACAGGGATTGAAAAACGGCCGTTTTAATACCTATATCCACACCTCCGTTGACAGCTTTCTATACTGGATAGATCTTATTCTGCCATGACTAATCTTCCCAGTGCCGGTGTAATAACAAGCCAGTCACCAAGTAACAGAAGGAAGACGGACCTCGCTGTACCTACTTGGTCAAAAAACAAGGAAACTCATGCACGTTCAACTGAAATAGTATTTTTATCCATTTGACACGTGACATCATTTTCAAAGATCAAACCTCTGGCCTTCAATATTTCAGTGGAGTTTCTAACTAAGTTGGTTCGATTCATTAATGCTTTCACTGTCAGGAAACAAAGCAACAAGTTGAACAAGCTACTAAGTGTTATGCTACAGCTAGCAAAAGAAGACCTGGGTAAACGATAATTCCCAAAAAACACCCTTGTGATAGAGGCAGCTATTTGCCACTATGCTAGTTTGTTTTGTTGTATCAATTTACCTAAGCAGTGTAAAGTTGAGTTTCCTACTCACTGCCATTTGAAAGTTGAAGCTAGCAGAGGTCTGAGTGCTGCCAAAGCAATAATTGTCCTCAGAGCCGTTTGACGGCGTTAACAAGAGGCTGACAATGATGCCTTGTCAAAAGAAACACATTGGAACCTAGAATAGTGATAGAATTCGATGTATTGCAAGTATAAGAAATTTAACATCAATTAAGTTGACAAAGGGTAGTCACTTCAATACTTCCTGTGCAAACACTTACAAGCGGGATCAAGATTCAATCAAGCGATCTAGGCCCCTTTATACAGTGTATCAAGTAATCAAGACGCCTGAAATAATGGCGATCAAGCACCTTTATAAGCCAACTTTTAATAACATGAGAATTTACTAGGCCTGTACAGTTTACGATCAAGAATCAAGGCTTGTTAAAAGATGAAGTCAAGCGATGAAGGGGGAATTTTAATGATCAAAATTATTGATCCCGGTCGCAAGTGTATCAACAGACAGTATGGAAGTGACTACTCCTTGGTGGAGGTGGTTCCATTTTTTGTATGGGCAGTCGTGTAGTTTCCAATCCCTGGGGGGTACAGAAGAGACTACAGTCCCCAGGCTTACTATTAGCAAAGGGACATGCGCTAGATTAAGCCAGGGGGTGGTATTAACACCACCAATTATTATTTCTATTGGTATCAACCTCACGAGTTGGAGACAGGCTAACTCGGGCTATGTAACTTCCTTAACACCAGGACCATGCCAGGACTAAGACTTTTAATGTTGTGTAGAACCTTAACAAATACATGATAACACAATTGCTTACTTTTTTCACAAAGAAAAGCGGAGAAACAATCCTTTCCCAGTCTGCCGAGAAACACCATCTTATCATAACCACGTGAGGTCACGTGCTAATGAAGCTGTTGATCACGTGAGGTACATTAAAAGTACGTACAATCTCCCCGTACTACGTGCGGTGAAGCTTACGTACAATTTCTCCGTAGTATAAAGGGTATTGCTTACGTAAAATTACCCCGTAATATATATGGTGCACTTTACATAAAGTTTCCCCATATATGATAAGGAATTTAACATGTTTTTATGTACTTATATGTAGGACCTTCCTGCGGTTTTAGTGACGCTACAAACTTGCTAAGTAATAGAATATGCAAATTTCATAAAACTTACGGGTTTTCAAGGTAGGCACTGCGTAAATTACTGTGGTCCTTAAAGGGTTAAATTCTCTTTCATCTCGGTGCTGCTTTAGGCTCTCCTTCCTTTGTCGCCTCCTTTGTAGAGAAACAAGTAACATCTTGGATCAAAGAGTTGCAGCAGCTGTCAGACATCTCTGTTACCCATCCTCAAGCTGCATTTGCTGCATTTACACATGGATTTATAGGCAAGTGGAATTTTCTAATGAGATGCACTCCTAATGTTCAACCTTAACTCCCCTAGAAGAAACCATTCGTTGTAGATTTTTGCCCAACTTGACTGGTCAACCATCGTTTAGTGATATTGAACGAAACCTGTTTGCTCTGTCAACCAGACTGGGAGGTCTGGGGGTTGTCGATCCTGTCAATTACTCATTATTTCAGTATGCTGCTTCCGTTAGGGTTACCACTCCTCTAGTTCACCTTATTATACAGCAGTCTCATGCTTACTCAGTTGAGGTGTTGTCTTCACAGATTGAGGCAAGGAGAACAATTTTGGATACGCACCACCAGTCTATCATCAACTCCCGTGATACTCTGCTACATGTGCTATCACCATCATTACATAGATCGATCATGGTATCTTCTGAAAAGGGCTCCTGTAGCTGGGTGGCTGCTCTACCTTTATCTGACCATGGTTTTTGTTTACACAAAGGTGCTTTTCGTGACGCCTTGTGTCTTCGATATGGCTAGCGACCACCACTGTTGCCTTCCAATTGTGTGTGTGGCAAGCTATTCTCTGTTGAGCATGCCCTTTGTTGTCCCCTTTGTTGTCCCTGTGGTGGTCTCCCTATAGTCCGTCATAACGAGCTTCGAGACATTACTGCTGGATTATTAGCTGAGCTGTGTCATAGTGTTGAAGTTGAACCATCCTTACAGCCATTCTCAGGAGAATCTTTTCAGTATAGATCGGCTAATGTTGAGGATGGGGCCCGTCTTGATGTTGTGGCCAATGGTTTTTGGGAACGCGGTCAGAAGGCATACTTTGATGTAAAGGTGTTTAATCCTTTTGCTCCCACACACTGTTCAGTGTCTTTACCCCAGTGTTACAGGCGTGCGGAGCTAGAGAAGAAGAGGAAATATGAAGAAAGGATCCGTGAGGTGGAGCATGGGACATTCTCTCCCTTAGTGTTTTCATGTACTGGAGGCATGGGACCCCTGGCCACAGTAGTGTACAAGAGAATAGCCACTCTGCTGTCAGAAAAAAATGGACAGTCTTACAGCATGACCCTACACTGGTTAAGATGTAAACTGAGTTTTTCACTACTTTGTGCAGCCATCACTTGTTTGAGAGGTTCTAGATTTTCCTACCACCGCTTTAGCTTTAAAGAGTCTGCAGCTATTGACCTTGTTTGTGCAGAGGGTAGGATTAGCTCATTTGACTGACTTTATCTTTTGTTAAGTAATAGTTATAACTTCTCAATGTGAATTTCTTTCAGGTGATGTATAATGTTTTATAATTGCTCAAAGGAAAAGGTCGAACCACAAAAATGTAGCTTTTTCCTTTGATCTTAATTTTCAAAAAGATGTATTCTTTAATTAAATATATTTTTGGTTTACATGTTGCTCTAATACCCATCATTCACCACTGTGAGTTTAAAGTTGGGACCAATAGTGGATCATGAGTTATAAGTGTTAATGTGTAACATTGCAATCACTGCTGTTTGTATGGTATTTTTACAGTGTAATTTCCAATACCAATTGCGAATAACCTTATATTAGTATGTCGCAAATCATTTTATGCATTAAAATAGTTAGGGTTTGTATTGATAAGGGCTCACTTCACTGAAACCATACTAACAGACCACTTTTAAAGCTAAGAAAGTTGGAGCAATAATAAGGCGGCCTAATAAAGGAATCACTGATTATATTTTTGCTGTAAGTTCAGTGTCCTATAAAATAGAGGTGGCTACTATAACAAGGTGGTCCTATTATAGAGGTACAGTAGCTATATTTATAGGGGATTTACTGTACAACTAATGATATTCCAATCTATTCACCTTTTCAGGTTTTAAAGTAAGTTCTAGCAGCCTCTATATTGGTACACAAAGATGAAGTCACAGAAATGGACTATGTACATGGCACCTACTTGGCACCTACTTTTAATAGTGGTAAAATCTGATTGAATGTTTTCATCCAGAGTGCCAACCACTGCAAGAACACTCCGTATCAGCAAGGCATTAAAATCCTTGTTAGATGCATCATCAAACCTGTCAAGCAATTTCACTGAAAACAGCATTATTAGCCAATAACTTTAATATACTTTGCTAAATAGTTCCATTCCACATCTTGTTCAGTACCGCTTGTACAAAATTACTGCAACAAGCTCACTTTTGATAACATATACACCTTTACCCTGCTTCTACTGATGGTAGAGAACTGTTGATAGGTGATGATTGGTGTTGATAAAGTCAAGCCTTTGCTCTGAGAGATGCATCTGTGTAATATAAATAATACAGTGGAACCTCTCTAAGAAGGACACCATTTTAGTAGAGCAGCTAAGCAAAAATATCGTTCACTTTTTGATAAAAACACCAAACTTGGTACAACATTTGCTTAATTCATACTATTTCATATTAGATACGGTGCCATTAAAATTACCAATCATATCACGCTCAGAAAACCTGACAAGCAAAATGAATAGAAAGAGTATGGAGAAGCCATATAAGTTCCCCGAGCTAGCTCAATAGTGAATACACTTAAACTTTGTATCTGAATGGACAAGCAAGGGATGATCATATCCACAAGCTAGTCAAAGGAAGTGCCCATCCAGGTCATTAGTTTGCCATGTTAAGCACAGTAGGTCATGGTATATGAAGCCATAGATGTACAATACATTAGATCGTGCCTGTGCTTTTAACACTGAAATATTGGTTCCATTAGAAGTGGTTTTAATGCCATGTATGGTTTCCTGGTCAGCTATAAATGGCCTTACAACCTAGTTTAAAAGTTTCAAAACATGCCATAAGGCAATGATTTTGGTGTGGCACCATATCTCAAATGATTTAATATACTCTACTCAACTTCCACAGAAAATTTGGTGCTTTTATCACAAAGTGAACGATTCTGTTGATTAGCTGCTCTACTATATGGGGGTTAATTTTTATCCCTTGTAAAGAGATGTCAGGGTATATAAAGTACTGCTTTCATTAATTTGGGACCTTGTCCTTTATAAAGAGGTTGTCTTCAGTTCAGGAGTGTCCTTTTAGAGGGGTTCCACTGTATTAAAAGTTGATGACAAGCTTCAGCACCTATCAAACATACTGGAGTATCCTGAGCTGTCTGACATACTTTTAACTGCATGGAATCTATCTGATTTTTGGCATATTAATGTGAATTTGTATAGTACTGATGTTCAGCAAGGTTTATCTTATTAATGTGAATTCAGAAATAGTTCTCCAGATAGGGTAGGTACCAATGCTAGTACAAATGTAAGATCAAACTCTCAATTTTGTTCAAGATTTCAGTTTTTAAGAATCGATTGCCAGATTAAATAACATTTTATTTCCGGAATGTGAAGGTCAATTATCATATTCGTACACACTGTATCTATTCTCTGTATCTATTCTTTTGCTATACAATGCATTTTAGTGCAAAAAGTACATACATAATTTTTATGTGTAATGATGTATTTGATATACTAGATGGGATCAATAATGATTTCCTCAAGGCATGACATGGTGTTCGGCTACTGTGTAGTTACTGCTGCTCTGGCTGATGGATCAATGCATGTGTAATCTGCATACCACGACAGCTGCATGTAGATTTGAGATCAGATGTCATTACATCAGATGTCATGTAATGACAACTTTTGTGGTCAGTGAAAATCTATTGTGTCACCTACACACCTATTTGGCATACTTTTGAATAATTCCTTTTTGAACATCATAGTAGGTATCTGAATGTAGAAGTATGAAATCAATAATAATTTGTTATAATTTCATTTTTGCTTTAGGCATAGTTGCTATAGTGAAATCTGCACAAAATGGTGATATCAGGCATGTCAGATTACAGTATTTATCTTTGCTGTCCAATGAATCATTGTTGAAAACCAAGTTGACGAGGGGAAGTCATACCTTGTTCAGTTCCTGGGTTATCAAGGTATTCATGTGTATTTGTGTTAGGCAATAGTATTTGGTACTTATAAAAGAAAAGATATGACATTGTGTCTATATCATTTTTAATACCACGTTTTCAGTTTAGAACTTGATACCTACACTGTACAGAAACTTTCTTACTCCTTGCAATTTCAGTATAAGTGTAAACCGTAAAGCGTGACCACGTGACTTGTAGGCGCGAGTGCGCGGGGCGGTTCAAACTAAATTAACCATTAAAAGACTTGATTATTAGTCAGGTAGCACATGCTCATCCCCCAGATACTCGATCCATCAAGGCTCAGGTTCACCAACACCGGCGTGAGGCTTCTAAGAAACGGGCTCTTGAGATCAGAAATGGTCTCTCTTCACAGCTTCAAAGAGCTATTGATCTGAATAGTGAACCTGGAGCCTCTTCTTGGCTTCTGGCTTTACCACTGCAAGACCAGGGTTACCATCTGACAAAGCAGGAGTTCTGGGATGCTCTTCACCTGCGTTATGGATGGACTTTACTGAATACTCCTAGCCACTGTGTGTGTGGCTTGCCTTTCACTGCTGATCATGCAATGATCTGTCGACATGGTGGTTTGACTTTTGTTCGCCACAATGACCTGCGTGATACAACTGCTGAATTACTTTCAAATGTTTGTACTACTGTTGCAATTGAGCCACCACTTCAATCCCTGAGTGGCGAAGAACTTACCCCTCGATCAGCTAACTGCCAAGATGATGCCAGGGCTGACATTCATGCACGCGGATTTTGGGGGCGGCGGCAAAGTGCCTTTTTCGATGTAAGGGTTTTTCACCCAAACGCACAAAGCTACCGCAATGTTTCGATACCATCTGTGTATAGGCGTCATGAGATGCAGAAGAAGAGGGAGTATGGTGACCATGTCCGTGAGGTGGAGTTTGCATCTTTTACTCCATTGGTGTTTGCCACAACTGGGGGCATGGGGAAGGAAGCCATCACATTTTATCGCCGGCTTGCTGAGCTCCTTTCCAAACGTAGTGCTTTATCGTGCAGTAGTACCTTGGCGTGGATTCGCTGTACCCTGTCTTTCTCCCTGTTGAGGTCAGCGACGATGTGCATCCGTGGAAGCCGCTCCATCTCATTTAGATCACCAGATGCTTCCCCGGAAATGGGCCTAACAAATGGCCCTAGGGACTTTTAGATGTCCCGCTTTTCAGTTCTTGTCCAGCACGTTTGCCTCTTGTGCTGGGGGTGGTAGGAAAGGGCATTACATCTAGCCCGGGAAAAAAAATTAACGATAGTTATGTCGAGCTATGAACCTAAAAGAACTAGTGCGTACTCCAAAGATTTACGATGGCGCTTGGTTTATCAATGGTTAGGATTGGGGTTTACGTTTAAAACCATTGCGAGCAACTTAGTTGATCCATCTACTGTCCTTCGAACAGTTGAACTATTTTTGAGCAGTGGTGACGTAGAGAAAAAGAAATATGAAGCAAGCAATTTGAAAAGAAAAGTGACAGATGAATTGAGGTATTTTATGATGCATGTGGTACTAGATACTCCAGGAATAATGCTTCATGAAATACAAAAGGAAATTGAAAATGCTTTTAACATGGATATCACTATTTGCAGGGCTCTGCACCAATTAAATTTTTCTAGAATGAAAATGCGTATTGCAGCCACACAACAAGATGATCTGCTGCGATCATATTTTACCAGTGAAATTGCTTTCTACAAAGCTAACATGTTTGTGTTCCTTGATGAAACTGGGACGGACAGAAGAGATGCAATCCGCAAATATGGATATGGCTGGAGAGGCAAACCAATTGTAGCTAATAAGTTACTATTTAGAGGTCAACACCTTTCCACTTTGGCTTTAATGAGTACTGCAGGCTTGCTGGATTGCATGACTGTGAGTGGTGGGGTTAATGGCGATGTATTTTATGAATTTATTCATACTAAACTTCTACCCCATTTGAACCCATTTGATGGATCTAGTGCACAGTCAATAGTGATTATGGACAATGCATTAATTCATTCAGTGAATGGCATTGTCGAAATGATTCAACAAGTTGGAGCAATTGTAATGTTTCTCCCACCTTACTCACCAGATTTCAACCCCATAGAGGAGATGTTTTCTAAGGTGAAAAAAACTATAAAGTGGTATGAGAAGAGCTTGCAAAGTAATGAAATGGATTTGAAAACTGTTATACAATGCGCATTCTGCCATGTGACACCTGAAGATTGCTGTGGATGGATTGCTAGCTCTGGTATTTATCAACTTTAATATAAGTATAAAATGTATTACATGTTTTATCATTGTGAAACAACATTTTTAATAATCATGAACACAGTTGTCACTGTTTTACATGGTTTGATATCACTCAAGGGATTAATGCGTCAACTTTCTAAGTGAATCCAATACTAGCTGCTTTTGTTCCTTAAACTCGTCTTGAGTAAGGACATTTTGTTCTAATAAAGCTTGAAGTTCCCGCAGCTCCTGTAATTTCCTCATTCTAAGGTCTGAAATTTTACTGGGAGATATTCCAACATAGCTATGTGGAGTAGATGATGTAGCGTTACTTGTACTGTTGCTATTATTCTCAATTAGCACCGAGAAGCTGGTGGATGGGCACTTCACGGCATCTGCAAGTGTATTCATTGCGCCAGTAATAGCTTCCGCTAAAGATTGCTTCGATTTCCTAGGCTGGTTGATCAGAAATTCTGGAATTTCATCTTTGCTTTTATGTTTGTCAGTCATTAGTAGACGTGCCCAACATCTTAGTTGCGGAAGTGAATACTTGCTCCCATGTTTCTCCTTCAGCTCTTTGTACACTTCATCTAGCTCATCCTCAATTTGTTGCCGCTTAGATGGTGGTTCAGGTTCATCTGATTTCTTCTGGCGTTTGTTATCCGAGGCATACTGCTTATCCCGTGCATCACACCATAACAAAAGAAATTTTGATTGGGAGAGGCTTTGATTCATATTCCCCAGATCTTGTTTGCAAACTAACCAATATTTTGTAGATTGCTTTCCTAGAACATATCCCACTTTAAAATCCCTTGTTTCAGGTAACATACTGCTGACCTCGTTCATCAGTGTGGTCTTCAATTCAGAGATCGTACAGAATGTTCCATGAAAGCTGTGGACATCCCGAATTATAAAATCATTCCTTTCAGTGGATTTATAATTTTAACTCTGTAATCATATTCCTAAAATGAGAGATGAAATGGTGAAGAAATCTATCCAAATCATTTATTTACTTTACAGTATGAATTATGCATACATCACATCAACCACAAACATTATATAGTTAAGTGAAACATTATATAGTTAAAGTGAAAAAATTTTAAAAAACTTCAGCCCATATTTTTGTTGTGTGGGAACGAAACAAGCATGAAATCTTACCTTACCCTAATAATAACAACCAAAATATTCATTAATGTTCTGGCATATTGCTGTGCAAGCACATGTAGCTGTAAGCTTCTTGCGTGATTTTCTACAGGGCAGATTATATCAATTCTGAGCAGCCATGACTTCCAAATTACACAGAACGGTTCTCAGAACGTTGGTGTAGTCTGTGTACACAAACTGTGTAACCCCAACTATGTGTTTGAAACACCTGAAGCATATAAAAGTGTAGGTCCTCAAAAATCATGGGCACAATAAAAGCTTAAATTTTCTGTTCTATGTAGGGATGACAGTATCAACTTATTATGGCTTCAAGTTGTAACCATAACCTCGGCACCGTTCTATCCAGTCCATGAGATGGCCAAAGTCAGTAGAGTGTTGAAATTAGTGGATTATAGCAATGTTATGTTAAGCACTGCGTGGGTAAGATAGATGCACTACTTGGTACCGAACTTACGCACAGCCGGCACCAAGTGCCCAGTACTGATAACTCACTTGTGTACTGATATTTTTCACAATTCATTGTTGTGGCACATAATCCAGAACCAATATGATAAATTGAAGGCTACGATATTATCTACTTTACCAGTTAGGCACAGAAGGGTGAACACCAAAGGCTGAGACTGTACACAAGCCGGCCATGATTCACAATGGCTCCTGGGCTATGGGTAAACACCTCGAACAGGCTCTGCCTTCTGTGTACACCCTCCAGTGCCTAACTGGTAAAGTAGATAATAACATAACAATGGAAATTAATTATTATTTCAATACATAATCCTTGTGGTAGGCCTCTCACATTCTGAACAATTATTATTATTATTATTTATTGTTAATCAGCAGGACCCTCCAGGGGTATAATGCTGATGTGCAATTACATGTGTACAATTTCAATTAGTTACTTAACTATATAAGTATGTACAATTACGACAAGTTACTTAATTATATACATATGTACAATTACAATAATAAACTATAAAAATATATACAATTACGATAAGTTACGTAAACATATACATATAACCGACACAAGTGTAAAACTTACGGGAACGTCTTCTTCAAGCTCAATCTCCAACGACAGACAGGTAAAATCATCAAAGTCATACTCGGGATCCATCATTATGGCGCTAACGATCACGTGATAGACTAATGAGAAAGCAAGAGCATCCGGTTGTGGGTTTGACTGAGTGAAGCTGTACACGAGACGAGACGAGATGGAGACGACCTCAGATGTCATCGGGTACGAAGAGGCTTAACAAGAGGCGAGGAGACGGCAGAGACGGGGTAAGCAGGTTTGATTGTTACGAATGACGCTTTACGGATTACACTTTACGATTTTAAATTGCAAGTTGTCATAAAGTTTCTGTATACTGCAAATTGAACTAGTGTCATTGTAAATTGTTTCTTGTTTTATCATTTAGAAAATCAGAATAGTAAGGGGCGTAAACGAGATAGAATAAGATATTCCTAGGCAGAACCATAGGTTTAATATCAATCAGTTTGTACAAATGAATTTTTATAATTGATTAGAAATCTCTTACAATCGATAATGTATCAAAGAAGATGAAGAGTCCTGAAAAGGATGATGGATCAAAGAAAGCAAAATCTTTAAAAAGAGACAGCAAATTGAAGAGATCTGAATCTTTTCAGACAGATGAATCCAAAAAAGCCAATAAGAAGGTGTGTGCTGTGACAACTTGTGGATCAGTGAATGTAAATAATTGTTGTAGGTGAAGTTGAAAAAAAAAAAAATTTTGAAGGAACACCTCTTTTTTCATTTGTTGGAAATTCAGTAAGATGACTGTCTAAATTTAGAATCCTTTCCATGCATATTATTTTTATTTAATTTAGACAGCTTTTCCATTAAAGCTATTAAATTTTTTAAAACTATGCTTGCATAATAACCTTTAAAGTATTTTGTGGCATGTGTATTAGTAGTGGTGTAGTAGTGTGTACAGTAGTAGTGTGTACAGAAGTATAGTAGTGTGTACAGTAGTGTAATAGTGTGTACAGTAGTGTAGTAGTGTGTACAGTAGTGTAATAGTGTGTACAGTAGTGTAGTAGTATGTACTAGAGGTGTACCGATAGAGAAATTTTAAACCAATCCGATATATTCCGATATACCACGCCTAAATGCCGATACCGATCCGATATAGTCATAATGAAAAAAATCTGTAAATACAGTTGAATGATTTATTGTATTATTATATTATCTCTTATTGTTGTATTGTTAATCATGACACTTTACACAAATTACACTGTTCTGTGTTTTTATAGGTTCAAGTATGTTCCATCGAAAGTAAGTTACGCTTTAAGAAAGTGAGCATCTCTAATCTTTTTGCCAACAAACATCGTCTCCTATTGCTGTCAATGATTCCAGCATCACTAAATAAAGACTCGGATGCAACTGAGGATGGAGGGGTAGACAAATATTTTCTAGCCAATGCTGCTAATACAGAATAGCGTTGTTCATTGCTCTTCCAATACTCCATGGGGTTCTTAAAAAGGTAAGTTTTGGGTTTATCTATGACAGGTTCATGTATGTAGTCATTGATCATAGCTGACATTTTATCCTTGAAGTTTATAGAGGGTGTTGGGCCTGGTACCTTGGCACGTTTTTTGATGGTTGTTTGGTAAGAGTCATACACACAACCCTTTATTTTAGTAGGCTCCATAGAAGTACTAGTAGTAGATTGTATAGAATTTAGAAGATCTCAGCTGTGAATCGCATGGCCCATTTGATGGATTGCTATGTCCCTGATCTTCATTATCTTGTTGTTCAATTGGTATCTCAGAATCTGATTCACATACCTGTATCAATCGATCAATGGCAGACTGAGTTGTTTCTGCGTCATAAAACTTATTTTTAAACCTTGGATCAAGTAGGGTAGCAAGAAGGTAAGTATCATTAGAGTAGACCTGCTCAAATCGAGAGTCGAGTGATGACAATATTTCATCTTTGATAGTTAGGATGCCCCTAAACTTGTCTGCAGTCTTTGGCTAACTTGAGTCCAGTTCCATCTTTAAAATCTTTAGGAATGGTATGACCTGTGACACCATAGCTACGTTGCATGGGCTCCAACAATTTGCTAATTCTTCATACTTATCGATGTGAACTCGCTGTAAATGATATCGTAAGTTACTCGTGTTAAACTTCTTAGTAGTCGTTCCTCCACAACTAATATACTCGCCGCAAGTTCCACACACAGCTTTTCTAGAATTGTTTGGATCAACAGTGAAGTAATCCCAGATAAGGCTTCTTTTCTTGGACATTCTTCGACCACATGTTAACTCTTCAATTACACAAAGAAAAAAACTTTATCGTGCGCGCTCTACGCATAATTATATCGTTATATCGGATCGGTTTTTAGCATGATATCAGTTTTTTTGATATGAGTAAAAGTCTTCATATCGGTCACCAATACAATATATATTGGTATATCGGTACACCTCTAGTATGTACAGTAGTGTAGTAGTATGTACAGTAGTGTAGTAGTATGTACAGACAGTAGTGTAGTAGTTTGGTAATGTTTATTACTCAGTTTTGTTTTTTTATTGTCATCCATGGCACCAATACATGTCCAACCTAATGGGGTAAGACGTGCCACTGACTTGCCAGGTGCTCCACAAATATCTTTAATTGAAAAATGGAGGTCTGCACAATCAAGGCCAATCAACACATCCACTGTTGGTTGTGAGCCACACTGTCTATGTTCTCTCTCTGAATTACTGTCAATAAACACCTTTGTAAACCTTGTCTCTGCTGTTGCCTTTTCCCTCTTTAAGTCACTTACTGTTTGTTCAAGCTGTATGGTCTGAAATCCTCTATCAGAAAGGCCATTCTCTGGCTTCTTGTTGTTGACCTTTTCCTTTAACCATCTCTGCTACTAGAAAGTTCCTTGTTCTGAAGACCTGTTCGCCAATGGCGATCGAAAAAGCCAACGCGGGTGGCCACAACTCTAGTCTACATATATATAAACGTACTTATACACCTTACTAGTCTGGTGCCATCTTAGCCCAGATTAAACTGTAGTCCACTTCGACAATGACTCAATACAACAAATATATTCTAAATAATACTAACCTTTACGTTCGATTGTGGTAACCAGTTTTGTCATGCCACTAGATTCGAGTTTAGCCAGTGTGAATAGTAAGAATTAGACTAGTATTGTTTAGTAGTTAGGTTTTGTTTACTTAAACCGTCTATTTAGCAGTGTTTTTTTTGCTCGAGAGAATCACTATGGTGATTAGTCTGATGATCAGTATATATGGCACGCTGGCATGCTGAGCACTACATGATGAGAGTCGAACAGCGAATGCAGGTTAGTGATATAACACATAGCATACTAGCTTTCAAGATCTCAGGTGGCTGCAGTACTGCAGGGGGGACATCATCGCAACGTCTGGCTTGGTTACCCACAATTGATCTTAGAAACCTGGCCTTTATAAGTGTTACAGCTGTCTTGTGAGACTCTCCCCACCTATTAGGTGAGTGGTACATAACAGTTATACAGCGTGCACTCGTGGCTGTTGTATAACTATATAAAGTACAATATTTCCTACTGTTTGAAATACAATGAATATTAATCAGCAAATCACAAAAGTACATTACCACTAACACCAAAATTATCATCAAAAATTTTTAAACACTTAAATGCTATTAAGAGTTTTTGTTAGGTGGTTTTGCTGTTTCTCTTTTAGCCTGTGCTTCAAATCTCTGGCTCTATTGTCAATCGATTTGATGCACTCCTGCCAGACTGTTTTATAACAAGTGTCATAATCAAGGTCTTTCACTCATGTATTTTGAACACTTTACGCTCCACATATTTCATAATTTTAGGATCCAGTGAAGCCTTCTCGTGTGATCCATTAACCCAATAGTTTAACCACGTGTCTAGATCAACCAGTTCTTGCACTAATCCTGGTGCCTTGACTTATGCTTCGTCAAAACTTGGACAAGTTGGCATGATGGTATTAGTTCTTCAACTCCAAATTGTTATATTTATGTTGTGCTATCACTGCAATGTACTTCTAAGTCATCTAATGATGTGCTATTATAACTTACAGTGGAACAGTTGCCTTGGCCAATATCTTGGTCATAATAAGAAAGTAGCTGTTTTAGACTGGTGGACTAGTGTATAAACTTCTCATTTGAAGAACTTAAGGCCTGGTGGTTTTATGGAGAGCTAGCTGTTAAGAGAGTACCAATTTGATACGTAGCAATTCAGAAATATTTTGTAATCCTGTACATTACATTGATTACTAAGGAAGTTTAACTCCAACAAACTGCTTTAGAGCACAAATAATGGAACAGAGGTATCTTAACTATTGTATAGTTTATCTATAGCATATTCCTAGGCAACTTTTCTGGGAAAAGCCTCATAGCTCTTAAGTTTCATTCAAGTATTAGAGGGTTACGTCCTCTTTCAACTCAAAATAGTTTGCTTATTGGCAACTCAAAACTCTTCTAAGTTTCATTCGTGTATTAGAGGGTTATGAACTTGGAAGAGTTTTAAGGTTGATCTGAATACATTTATGGGCTTGTTTATGCAAAACCAACGCTGCCAAGCTGCAATTGAGCAGGCTTCCAGGTGCTACCAAAACTTTTAAATTTGGATGAAGTATGGCAACGATAACGTCGCTGGAGCTGACACGCATGTTAGAAGAAGACAGCGACTGGAATGATTCGGATGAAGAATGTCACCGTGGCGATAGATACGATTCTGATGATGATTTAGTCGACAACAATGGTGCTGAAGATTGTCCACTTGATTTCATCGAGCGATACGAGGTATTTCATTGTGTTTCAAGTTGTAACAGAGCTGGAAGCACTTATTTCTTTGCACATGTTCTTTACCGTCTGGTCCCGAGGTGATTCAAAGTGAATACAATTTTTTGACAGCGTCGTACTTATCTATTCAGTGCAAGAGACATTTGTACTATGTTTTTATTAGTGTTATGGCAGCCCTTGTTAATCTTACAATTAGTTTTACAGATGTATGAGGCTGATTTCCAAGACTGGGGACCACCTCCAAGTGATTTTGTGGACAAAACTGTAAAGCCCTTACAGTTAGAGGCTAGAATCGTTGAAGGTGACAATGACAGAGAGGTGGAACAGATGGCTAATGTTGATGTATGTGAATAATATGTTTGTTCACTGTATATAGCTACTACTTAATTTGTTAGACTTGCCAAGAAACCCTAGAGGCTGGTGTTATGAGTAGTGAAATACAGCAACTGGTATGTTCCAATTGTTTTGTAAGCACTTGTAAATAAGCTTACTCTTATAGGATGCTGATGTTGACATTGAGAGCGTCACAAAATTAAAAATGTATGGAACTTTATACAGAGAGTAATGGGAAAGATTACCAAAATGCTGATAACAACATGTGTCTACATCGAATTATAACTTACAAACCTTAGCAGTTGTTGTGGTGAAATTATTTATGGAACTAATCTCTCCCATACAAAGTCCCCCACTATCACAGCCAATTTTGTTTTGTGATGTCATTGTGGATAAGGGAATAATCACTTACCTGACCTCATTGTGGGCACCTGATTAGTAAAGGATTCCACGCCCCACATATAGGTATATTTATCAATACAATTAAACATTCCTTCTGGTGTGAAGTCATACATCTCCTGGCCCATGGTTTGGTCCGTACTATCACTCATAGCAGACTCGACGGTGTCCATGAAAGTACTATCCTGCAACTCCGGCTGGGCGGCACGTGTAGGCTTCGCGCTGTTGGATTTCCACTTCCTTAAAGGGACGTTGCTCCATAAATGGCTTTCTTCACAGTAAAACTGTTGTTTGCGGCGGTAAAAGGTCGTATTTGGAACGACGCATTGACAATGGGGGCAATATTTGTCTCTGTCTCTTGACGGTTCTAATATTTCCGACTCACAGGTCGTAGACTCTTGACTGCGTGACTGTTCCGCCATCATAGATTGGGTGAAGTTTGTGAGCTTGTGATGAATCCATAAATCAAAGAGGATGTTCAACTGACCGCTTTCTTCACAGTAAAACTGTTGTTTGTGGCGGTAAAAGGTCGTATTTGGAACGACGCATTGACAATGGGGGCAATATTTGTCTCTGTCTCTTGACGGTTCTAATATTTCCGACTCACAGGTCATAGATTCTTGACTGTGTGACTGTTCCGCCATCATAGCACCACAAAATAATGCGCGCTTAACTGCATGCATCTAATCAAAAACGGAGAAGCATGACTGCTCAGGGAAACCGGTGGACCAGTAGCACGGATATTGTTCTAAACTGTGATAATGGGATTCAGCTACAGTGAACGTATTTCATCGTGCGAACATAAAGAACGGTATATAGAGAATGTACGTACTAATGTTGTAAATTTCCTGTGGGTGTTGAGTCAACACAGATTGAATTATAATTATCCAACTAGCCATTTCTCTTGTGAATTGCAATAGATCAAAACTTACTCTCAAACCTGCCATATGTAGAACAACTTTTATCATACCAAGTTATTCAATCTGAACAGGATCATCACTACTTACAGCAGGATTTAAATTATATTATTCAGTGGCACTGGCAAATGTGTCATACTTACCTGTTCAAGATCTACCTCTCCACCTGAATGTCATTACAACATTGATAATACAATGCTAAATCGCACAAGCCAACACTTATATCTGGAGTTTTATTTCATTCTCAAACGTCATTCTCAACACATATTAACAATATAGTAAGTAATGCAACAAAGTCACTAAACTTTGTGCGGTGTAATCTCAATAAATGTGAAGAGTCTGTAAAATCTGCTGCTTACCTTGGATTAATTTGCCCAAAATTGGAGTATGCATCTGCAGTTTGGGATTCGCACCTATCAAAAGACGTCAATGCCATTGAAAGAGTACAAAGAATCGCAGCAAGATGGGCGAAATTTATTGAAGAATGGGAAGATATTAAGACAGTTCACAACACTGATAGACTAACCAGCGCTTTATTAACATCAGTACTATTTGATGCATAAGTGTATGCATACGAAATTTGGTACCATTTTGTATTGCAAAGGTGATATATTAGCCACCTTGTCTTGGGCACTTAGCAATTTACAGCTAGCAAATATGTGTTGGATCAAACCTTGACAACTTGAGAGCAGCACTGCTCAAATGAGTAATCTTCCACAAGATGGCTTTGTCAGATACTACAATCACTATTTATTTGCACTGGATGTTTCTTATTTCAAATCCATTGGCAAAGTAAAAGTTCTAAACGATTTCTTTCAACATGCATCATTTGTGACCGAATCTGAAAAAACGAGGCTTCCACACACATCTAGTTTTATAACTTTGAGAGATCATAACTCAATGTAGGAATATGCAATCAGCTTCCAATTTTCACCTGTAATTTTGTAGTGTTATTAAAGTATTGTATGTAAATTTCAGGCCAATAGCATGCTGGAAGGTCATGTTACAGTTGGTCAAACCCAAAGAATTGGATGTGTGTGGAAGCCTGGTTTTGTCAATTTTGGTCACATTTATATAGCTGGATCTAATATGCCTGGGAGTCTACAGAACACTACACAAAGCAACAAAGAAATATCTTTCATACAGCTTGTGGGGGCATTTTATTTCAAAAAGCACTTGAATGCAAGGGACACACATCTGTACAATTAACCTTCAACCAAGAGAAAAACACGAGAAGTGGTTGCAGAAAATTAGAGAGGTAATTAGTGATCGTATACTAAATGAAGAAGACAGGGAACTTACCTTTTCATCTCTCTGGCACCATTGGCAGAGATCCTGCTGGATAAGTCAGCTGTAGGAGCAATCTCGTCAACATGACATCTTTATGGCTTTGCCATCACCAGAGAGCAGTGGCTGGCTATTACAGAACAACGGTACTTACACAATTGACTGGGAGGCATCAGAGAATCAAACGTAACATTGAATTTTAACTAAAGGATGCAGTTGTAAAAAGGGCTGCATAACACTTACTTGTGGTTGCAAGAAAAGATCATTAACTTATGCATGACTATAATACATGCACTAGCCTAATACAACAAAGTAAACCTTAAAATGCCGACATGTTTGGACACTGATCATGAAATACAAACTAAGTGGCTTCTAAAAACAAAGCCAAAAGCAATTATACTAAGGTTGTCACTTAGCTACAATTGGCAATGATGACAATTACTAGAAAGCAATGCAACAGCGGGATAGATATTAAGTAGAGTATGCAGACAATTGTAATAATGAATAATAGCAATGACTAATGTAGATTTTGTTGGTATTTTGGCACATGCAGGGGACCAGAAACCGGTATACCAATTGGAGTGGCCTAAACTGGACAGTGCGTTCATCCGTGAAGATTACATTACCAAACTCTTCCCTGCTCCTTGCAGCAAATAAGTCATTTTTCTGATTTAGCTTAAGAAAGAAACACAAGATAATCATGATACTGTATATTGACAGCACAATGCAACTACTTACATCTCACAATAATTGGCAGTACTGTGGTCTTGTACCCACCCAACCAAATTCTCTCCTCTCACGTTTTATTGTGGTTTGCAAAACTTCTAAACCTGGCCAATTTTCTTGAAGCATATTTCAGATTCCTTGATTTCGGTTTGTTATTGTTTCTAAGGCAATCATCTAAAGTTTCGCATTTCACTTGATAGGATTCTTGGTCACTTCTGTTTTGGCTAACCATTCACTGTATCTGTAACGTAAATGAATTCACTGAAAATATTTTAAACAGCATCTGTCAGTGTATTACTCCTCCAACCCTTCCTCTAGCATATGTACAAATTTTTGCAGATTGCTAAAGTAAAATACATTTCATGTTAAGATATTGGCCATTACATTGCTGCACATAGTCTACAATGTTTAAATTATGCTGATAAGATGTATATGAATAGAGAACAGTTTATATACCACAATGATTTCTTGCCCTTATAGTATGGGGTTATGATGTGGATTAATCACAACTAAACACCTCATAGTTGGACCAACTTAGCATACAAGACCACCAGCTACTGCATAAGCACTCTTTAAATTTAATACTGCATTGTTCAAGCAGGTGTTAATCCTTCATTTAAATGCAGCACAATGGTAATTATTCATAGTATAGTAGCCCCATTCAAAATGGCAGAAAAGTGTTGCTATATTGATGACTTAATTTTGTATAGTGTCTATTTGGTGACTAGAGTGGCCACCCTGGAGCAGCGTTTTGATCAGCCAACACACCATACTTAGAACTACTTAAAAAGGTTCCAGTTGCATTCTAAAGACCTAATGGTAAAAATATAACCAGTGAAACATTGCTGGAAATTGATTACTTGCTACAATATATTACTAGTGTTCTGTACCGCACACAGATATCGTACCGTACGTGTACGGTACATACCATATGCGTATACCTGTATGGTATATACAGTGTTGGATAAGATACTTTGTAAAAGTAACTAGTTACATATTACTATATTTAGTTACAGTTACATATTACCCATAAAATAAAATAAAATTTTATTACTTTGTGTCCACAGCCCTAAGCAGTCACGTGTAAATCTACCACCTTACCACGTGACATGATTGCATTGTTGGACAATGTGCAAATCTCGGTGAATAAGTTTCATCATTACTTTGTTGTGGCTAGGCATTACTCAGTGGATTACTAACAAGATTAGTAACTACAGTATTGGACTAGGTGGCTTACTACTGCTACATGTATGCATTATGAAACATTAAATGCATTATTATTATTTGTTAATAATTTAGATGTGTTTTTATATGACCGCCGGTTTGATTTTATTTAGATGTATTTGAGATTGGTTTTTATAAGACTTTGTCTTCCTTGTACCAATTAATTAATAATAATAATGCATTTAATGTTTCGTAATGCATACATGTAGCAGTAGTAAGCCACCTAGTCCTATACCGTAGTTAATATTGACTAATGAGATTGAACAAAAGTAGAACTACGTATCTAATAATCAATTAGGAGCTGCTAGACAAACCAGACCCTTTATCAGGTGCCTAAAATTCATAGTCTAGCTTGAGGTCTAGTCTCTTCGTGAGCCACGCCCACTTATAGAGATTGCAGTCTGTATAGACATGCATGAATCCATGTCCTCTGCTGTATGCCTTCCAATTAAAATATTAATAATAATAATAACTAAATAATAAATGTTTTGACTTTCGTCAGGTGTTTAATTTTGGACAAACCAATCCCAGGATGCTTTTACACCAGATATTGGGCTCTGCAAGGTTTGGGTGATGACTTTTCATTTTCCCCATAGCTATAGTTACGTGTACTTGCTTATTATTATTTATTTATAATTGCTTCCTCAGAATTGTCGATTTTGCAATGCAGTAACATTCAGTTTACTGTGTGCATTCGGTTTCGGGTTGCTTCATCATTCTCTGTTATTATGATAGACTCAAAACTGCATGTAATAATTGACTACACGAGTAGTTATAGCTAATTACAATAACGACAACACGATCTGACTAGTCTGTAAGGCCTACTGAAGGCAAACCTATAAAAGTATACATACACTGTCAATATATATATGGATTGTGGAACTTGTAGCTATTATACGCGTGTGGTACAGAACACTACTACACAGACTGAGAATATGAGTCTTGCGTGGTTGGACCATACCCTTCAAACAATATTGATAGCCACTAGCTTGTCTGGTAAAGTTCAAATAACAAGGAGTGAAAGGACACTCTGATTTTTGGGGGGTACAGTAAACACTAGGGCTGAACAATACTGCCATTTTAGTATCACGATTGATACTAAAGCCACTATTCACGATACTGAATAGTCCACGATACTTACACATAAGTCAATTATTGCTAGTGCTACATAGTGTATTGCTCAGCATTCCTGCAAGAAGTCTTCTTTAAAGGTACATAGAACTAAAGCATGTTATTTTAGGGCATTAATATTATACACATTTCCTAAAGTTTAGAGGCTGGGTCCCGGTATCACCATAGATACTATAGTAATAACATGGGTTTGGAAGCTCTGTTCACATACACGATACAATGAGTGAATCTAGAAAAAGTTTGAAAGTGTCTAGTTATTTGGACACTAACTTTGCAACTAAGAAGCAAGTTTATAGCATGAGATAGAGCTAATTAATCAACTGAAGTTGTCTGCAATTATGTTAAACCCTGGTGGTTCTAAAATGGTACCTTTCCCATAAACAAATTACAGCTGCTGGAATAAGTGTGAAGTACTGTCTATGAAAAAGCTTAGCAACACAACTAACACTACGATTGCCAAAGTAAAGAGGCAATGAGTTGTAAAGTTTTGTTGCAAAGCCATTCAAGGTTGCATAAACATGTGATTATTTTGTGTACAATAAAATCATGTGTGAGAGATCTTAAAAACTATCCAGATTTTATTCTATTGCTGTAAAAGGAATAACTGGGAATAATTGACACTACACAACAACTTGTGTTCACATATCACAACCAGGTGAGTTGTAACAGCAATGTTATTGTATAAAATGAACCACTTTGTCTCAAACAACACAATAACCCCTCCTACTACAATGTATCGCTTTTAGGCCTGTTTACACTAGCTTCAATTCTAATGCGGTTTTAGTGCGTTTACACTGCAGTTATGGTCAAGTGATTTAGGTGATTCCTAAGTGTTAATTCAATTATAATAAGCGCACCTTAAAATCATAATTGCTTCTGGCACTTTTATCAAGAGGTTTAACAATGGAGTTAGCACGTTGTCTACTAAGCATGTGGCTGATTCTCAAGTTATTACAAACTAGAAGGCAAGCCTCAAGAAGACATAGAGTAAGATTATTTCTTCAAAAGCAATTGAAAAGAAATTACATGTTGCTGTCAGTGATTTTATCCAGTCTCAGCCTTTACCAGAGTTCAATAATAGTTGATAGGAGATTGTGGGTAAAACAGAGGAACAGTGACTGGTGGGACAGGGTTGTTGTACAGTTTGATGATGAAGAATGGCGTGAAAATTTTCGAATGAGTCGAGCACTATTTAACTATTTATGCAGTGAACTAAGGGAGCATATATAAAGGCAAGATACTAGATTACGATCTTCTGTGAGTGTTGATAGAAGAGTTGCCATTACATTGTGGCGTTTGGCAACAAATTCAGATTATTGGAGTATTAAGCATATGTTCGGGGTTGCCAAAGGTACTGTATGTGTAATATTACATGAAGTTTGTAATGCCATAGTGCAAGTTTTAATGAAGAAATACATTAACTTTCCAACTGGCCAACAGTTAAAGGAAACAATAGATGGATTCGAAAAACTTCATGGTTTTCCACAATGTGTTGGTGCTGTTGATGGCACTCATATAGAAATTATAGCTCCAGAGGAATATGCAAAAGATTACTACAATCGTAAAGGCTATTACTCTATTTTAATGCAAGCTGTTGCTGACCATCGCTACTGCTTCACTGATATTAACATTGGTTGGCCTGGATCAGTACATGATGCTCGTGTTTTCAAAAATTCACAACTATATTTAAGAGCTAGTCAAGGAACACTTTTACCAGCTAACTGCTGCAAAGTCATGAATGGTGTTAGAGTTCCCTTAATAATATTGGGAGATTCAGCGTACCCACTTTCAAAATGGTTAATGAAGCCCTATTGTGATAACGGTCATCTTTCATCATCAACAAAAGATTTTAATTATAGGTTAAGCAGGGCTCGAATTGTCATTGAAAATGCATTCGGAAGACTTAAAGGAAGATGGCGATGTTTGCTGAAACGAAATGACACAGACCTTCATTACTTACCTAATGTCATTGCAGCTTGTGCTACACTGCACAACATGTGTGAAATTGAAGTGCATTAAATAATTATGTCTTATCGCATCCACTTTAAACACTATACAATACACAAATAGAATAAACCCTAAATCAGCACACATGCTACATATTTTGTTCACAAGTGTTTACATGATCATCTTTCCTAATAATCAAATTCGGGTCTCTCATCGGGAGGCATCCCTTCTGTTTGTTGTTGATAGTGCACATGTGGTGAATTGTAATAATACGTGTGTGGCGAAGGTGCAACTGGCATAGAGGATGACTGCACCATGCCCATCATCATTCTCTCTTCATGCTGTCTTTCTTCCTTTCGCATTTTTTCTTCAAAGCTAAAAAAACGAGTTTCAGCTTCTTGTTGCTGTGCCATAAACTTGTCAACAATCCCTCCAACCACTTTTTCCATAGAGTTGTAACAGTTATTTTGCTTTTGGGTTGCGTAGAGTCAGATTGTGTATCTAAACTTTCATCTGGCTTTCGTAAATCATTACTGCCGTGTGGTGAATCGTCAACCTGTGTGGGGTTAGCAGCATCTTGCGTCAGAAGGCTATCAGCTTGTGTCAAATCATCATCACTAACTTGCGTCTGGTCATCATCAACCTGTGTGAGACCATCTTCTAGTTGCATGGGATAATCAACTTGTGTCAAATCGTCATCAAACAGCGAACGCTCTACTTCATCACCTGGTGTCATATCACCATTCTGTTGGCCAATACTGACATCATCGGTGCTGCTACCACTACTCCCTTGCATGCTTTCAAATATAGTTGGTGGCTGTATAGCAGCACGTTTACACATGATTTTGTCAAGCAAATCAAAATGCTTCCACTCTTTCCTACCCTTTCCTGTTTGTCTGTTGTTGTCTTTTATCTTTTTATAGTCAGTTTTCAGATTCTTAATCTTTTGTCTACATTGCTCCCAGTCTCTTTCATAGCCTAATTCTGCCATTTTACAAGCTACCTTCTCAAAGAGAGTTTTGTTTCTTCTGGCTCCATCAAGTTGGTCTTGAATCTTATCATCACTCCATATTGCAATTAACGCTTTTACTTCACTGTTGGTCCACGATAAACCTCGAGTAGCCATAGTTAAACTGGATTGACAGCTGTCACCTGTTTACACTACTATTTGAACTGGTTTTAAGTGGCTTCAAACTACCTGCCAAGGTGGTTTAGACTTAACGTTCAAGCTATTGGGGTGTATGATGAATTCTGCCTTGTAGAGATGTTAGGGTTACTATCTCGAAATAACAACTCTGAGATTGTGTCTGGGATATAGTTTTCTGACAGAGATATAAATGTTCAGCTATATTGTTTTGATGATTATTCTATTAGAGTATTTATTGCCTGACTGTTAGATCACAAACATAAACTATTTTTGTATTTTATTACACTACATAGCTACGGGCACACACTTACATTAAATACAAGCACAGGACAAACACTAAATAATATGCAACACTATACACGCATGTATATGTTCACACACATACACCACATATTGGTTGCACTTCATGCGATAAGTTCATAATCTCTTGAAATGCTCTTATAGGTGAGCTGGTAGTGCCCTCACTAGGTGCTAAAAAGTTCTTGCAGTGCTCCAAACAGAAGTACTAAGGAGTGAATTGACATCATAATAGATCACAATAATTTGTTGTAATGTGAATTAATTGTTTATGTCACCATTTTTATGTTAATGTGCATGACTTAGCTACTCACAATTATTATGATTATAATGAGTAACCTTTTTGGTATGATGATAGAGTGTACTGATCTGTTATACTGAGAGACAGAGGAGACAGCTTTTAGAAGGAAGGGCAAGTGTGCAGCATAGTGATAGTAGGGGATATGAGGATATATACACATTATAATTAGTGTGCTTTTCTCATACAGAGCTTAGCATGCCAACTATGGGGATCTGCTGGGGGTATACACTACGCATATGCCTCACAGGATTTGAGAATTACTTCAGACTTTTAGAAATTCAGCTCTTGATATTTGACTGTTGTTTAAAATGGTGACTGCTCTATTAGGGTATCTATAGATGTAGATTTCTAATAAGCACACGTCGTAGTCTACAGGATAATGGTTAACTGTATATGGACGATTTTTAAGTTCAAATCAGATCTTTTTTATGTTTATGGTTATGATGTGATTTGGGTTGAGGCTTAGAAGCCTGTACACCCATTCAACTACATACATACATACATAAATTAGATGCAATAAACAAAAATTAACTATGAATATAATTATTACATTAACATAAATCTATAGTCATAAAAGTAATTTGATTTAAAATTATTTAATGAAGAATTACCTACAATATCACTTGTAAGATTGTTCCAGTCATTAATTACTCTAGATCTTCCATTTACAAGAGCATAACTAGTTAGAAGAATTCACATTATTATAACTTTATATACCTAACTGGAGAACGACAGACCACTCCAATACATTAAACTGTGTACTTTCAGACGAAAGCAAAAATCTGAGTAGACGGTGAAAGTCAAACTGATTAGCTTAAGCATTTGGTCAAAGGACGCATGGTAATAACGATCAATGGACATACATTTTACAAGTGTTTACGTACGTCTACCAGAGGTGTGAAAGGGACTTTCACTAAATACAGTCTAAAATGTCGGCTTGTTAGTTACTGTATTCATTGCTCAACAATGCTCCCTACAAAGTGGTACGTGTGCTATTATAGATTGTCACTAGAGTTGTAATTCACGTGATCATCCCGTGAAATATGTGCCATGCCCTAAAAGTGAATGAAGCGCCACCCCCTTAACTCGAATTTTCATTACATTAACATTATTATCCAGACATATAAAGCGAGATGACAACGTAAGTTAAAACAAATCACAAAGCGGAATAAGTTATATAGTTTATGTCTAAATTAATGTACTTGAGGTGTAGCTATCATTACTGAGCAGCTTGCAGATGTTGACTAGTGGCGTCTACAAAACAGATGCGAATAACTACAGTTTAAATGCACTTTTATTAACTACCTTGTTGTATTCCAAGGAATCAATCTTTTGTATTAAAACATCCAGTTTCGCCATCTGTTCCTGTTGCTGTTGACACAGCTTTTTGTATCTCCACCTCACCATCTTGCCCTTTTTAGACGTACAGTATAAAAATAACCAGTAGAAACGGCTTAAAATGCAGCAATTATGGCTCAGTGTATTTGGCCCTAAGTCTTCGTGATCAGTGTTCTTACTTTAAATCCAGTCCAAAATCTGTCTTGGTGATACCCACCAACATACCAACCGACTACCAACAACACAACGCAGATAAGAATGGAGCCCAAGAATTCCATCATCGTAACAAAATAACTTTTAGCTACCTGGCTTGTGTACAATTGCCGGAATGACCAAATAGCACGCGTCGCTCAATAGAATTAATGGGGTCCAATGAAACATGACCTCTCAATAGCTTTGACTTGATAGAGTGAGTAGCAACTTAGCATGATAAATCATCATTAGTAAACAATGTATTGTCATTCAATAGTCATCTTAAAAGTATAATTCATGGGATGTGTGTCATAGACTATTGTTTTTGTAAGTCTGTTACAACATCCTATGTACTTGAGTAAGATTTCTGCAATGACATTTGAAGTTATATATAGACCACAAAATTTCATTGGTACATAAATAATTTATTGGAGGAAATTTCTACTTTTAAAAAGCCTCATAAGTCTAACAGAAAATAATTGTGGTTAACACTCCCATAATGAATAGGTTTTCAGAACTCCTCGCTGGATTAATTTAAAATGTTATTAACATTCTAGCCACTTACACACTAACTCTAAAACATTGTACTGAGTATGATAAAAAGGAGAATGCTTTTAAAAGGAGAATGCTTTTATTTATATGTATCCTGTATACCACCCTCTAGTATGCCAAAAACTTGGAGAGTGATACTTAACCATCAAATATCAGTGTTACATCAGACACCTGTATGACTTTTTCTGGGAAGCTCCATCACCTGAAAACGCAAAAAATTTTTAACGCTACTACTATGACTTCGCTAGCTGAATAAAGTTTTTCCCTTTGTTTCATTTGCTCTCCACAGGTGTGGCATAGGAAGCCTGGGGGCCTATCCCATTCCTCAGCAATTGTAAACAATGTATTCAAAGAAATGTTCATTGTATCATCTGGAACAGGCAAATATAAGAAATAATTTTGTTGTCTTCGTAAGTAACTGTACTCACATGAACAACGATGATAATCCCACTGCATGTTTAATACTGTTTTGATATCAACTTCAGTGCATACGTTTGCTAATTTGATAAAGAATTCACTAACATCCTGTTGTTGAGCGGTACTAAATTGGTCATCAACCACCCTCCTGACATCTAAAGATAGCAGAGTTGGTTTTGTACAACAATCAATTGCTAATTGCTTAATAGGAATTTATGAACTAGATTGCAAAGACACCCTCAATACATGACATTGTAACAACCACTGTAGTACAGAGTTTGAATAACACGACACCCCATCTGTATTAGAAAAGCGGGCACATGACTATTGGGTTTCATTGGAAGTACGGTAAGCCTCAGATGCTTTAGTTGTAACAGTAGAAGTGTGAGATGAAGTACAACGAGATGATTTGCATGCTGTAGACACATAGCAGAGAATGCATAAATCTTTAGAACCTTTTGGCCATGGGGCAACCATAAGTGTCTCATCATTGCAATGGACCCATTTGCCATTGCATGACACCACACTGTAAAAAGCAACACCAGTAGTTTTATTGGATGCATAATGAATACCGGAGTTTAGTTGTCTAGTTTTAGAGTCGTGCTTGATACAGAATTAATGTTTACTCTAGGTCTCATCTTATTGGAAGTATTTATTACATCCAATTTTACAATGATAACATCGTGGGCTTTAACGGTTCTAACACGTGTTATTACAGGAACATTGCATACTTTACAAGACTTACTTGGATGTTGTTTCCATTCATCAGTACTGTTATACACATCAGTAAGTCAAAGTGTTTCTGGAGGGTTTTGCAAATTAATGTATTGTATTAACACCTCAGACTCATCTGGTGGTGTTATTGTGTTACACTTAGGACATTTCTCATCTTCGTCAACAAACAATTTTACTATGGAATACAAATCATCATTATATAGAAAAAGAGCCTCTAGAAATTTAGCCGGGTCACATTCACTAGTGAGGTTGAATGGGTTACCAAGCTCACGGCAAAGTTCAGTACAATCCATAGGATTGATAGAAGGGTTTAAATAATCAGTGGCCAGTTGCTTTAGAACAGTGCTAGTATTTTGCTTCAATAGTACTTACCTTACAGGTTCACAAGCCAATAGGCACTGCATTGCACTGTTGGCAAAGCTTGACATTCTGTCAGTATTAATAAATCCTTTGTTGGGTAAGAGTGATAAGGATGCAGTTATATTTGGACTTGTATTATTTTGACCAGTTGATACAAGTTTCGTGGTGCACCAATGCCTATCAATTAAAGATTTATGTTTCTTTTTAGAAACAGACAGAGGAGGTAACACAGGAAAAATTTTTCACGAAGGCGGGTGTACTCAACCACAGCAGAACTTAAGCTTTTGATTCCTCTGGGATCAAAATTTATCAAGTGAAGACCTGACAGCTTAGTTACTCTAGACATCGCAACATAACTTTGACCACAAGTAAAAATAGTGTTACCAATGTCAGTAACAACATTTCGCAATGTCAAACCTTGTGACTTATGGACCGTTATGGCATAAGAAGTTGTTCCACTATTTCCTTCATTCGACCTGGAATTGTATTGCTGTGCAATGGTAGCAAACGCTCGTGAAGGACTTTGAGATCATTATTGTTTATGTGGCCAAGACGCACCCTTGACAGCAAAGAAACAAACCCCTGTTCATCTCTTTGTCGCATATTTATGGTGAGTTCATCATAAGTAAACAGTTTTTGCCATATATTCCCACCCGACAAACAACCTATGCGCTTGCGAGCTACAACATCTGACACACTGGTGTATATTGGGTGTTCAAATACTGGACGCAATTGAAATAGGTCCCCCAGGAAAAAAAGGTTACGTTTGCTGAACCAGCCATTCTTATCACCTTCGGTATTAAATACTTCTACTAATCTCCGGTGAATAGACAGCAGTGTGACATTACTGACCATGCTTACCTCATCTACCACCAGCAAAATGATAATGCAAAGTTTTTCACGGGCTATTTTTAAAGCATTATCAGACAGGGCAGTATACTTGGGTGTCTTACAGGTAACATGAGCAGACGATGCAAAGTTAATCTGTTTATTGATAACGCGGAGATTACCGTAGAAGCAGCCACAGCAACATCCTTTCCAGTTGCTGATTGTACAAAAGCTTTAACTGTTTTAATTAGATGCCTCCACAGCCGCTAACAAACATTCTAAAAACATCAGCAGAATCCTCTGTGGTAGGCGATATTTGGGATAATATTGCATCCTTAACTTTGTTAAAAATTCTGCTCTGATCGGGATTGAGGCTTCATGTCTTCAACATTGATGTCATGCTCAATATGAGCTACATTTTCAAAATCTTCCATGGAATTTTCAGCCTCTGTTGGCAAAAAACTGCAAAGGGCTACCAGCAGGTGGCGGGCTGTTATTTATGTCCTACGCTTCCATCTCTGCTCGGCGTTGTTGGACAAGTTCTCTAATGGTGGCATCTGCTTCCTTTAGGTGAGACAACTGCTCATGATACCGAAAGGTATACAATAGGTCATTCTTGGAAGCATTGAATGCATCCATGTATGTTGAATGATGTCCAATAAGACTAGAGGGTTGTATCTAAACTGATTAATTAAATAAGACTTTTTGCGTTTTTTAAGAAAACAGTCAAACATGGGGTAATATATTACGTTGTCACTTGGCTGTTGTTTGACCATATCATGCCATGCAAGGAAGTCGTGGAGGCTCATACTTTTTAGTTCGGCAGGCCTGTTAGGGTAATATGTGTCTACCCAGGATGGGTACAAGATATCGTCTGAATCTTCAGGAAGATTTGTAATAACTTGATGCTCCTTAACTCTACGACTACGTACCATGTTAACATCTGCCCACCTTATTACTGTAGTGGATCAGTAAAATACAAAGGTATGCCACGTAAAGTATCACCGACTTCCAAAGCTCCGCATTCCCTATGAGAAAATGCACGCATGGCAATGCTCCACAACTTACCAGGTAAAGACTTGGTGGAATCTACATCGCTGAACACATTATTGGCATGAGACTTTTCACTTTTGGTTGCATACTTAGTTGTATACCAGTTAAGGATAGCCAATTTTTCGCTATTGTATTGTAGATCCATGTTTCCCTCCCAGGCCAGAAGTGTTGTGGGGTTATAGTCATTTACACGCACCTCACCAGGTTTTTGGGGTAGGTCATATAACCTGGAATTGCTTTTCAATGCTTTCCTACCAGCAATGGACTCTACAACATAATGCATCTTAAATGTGTCCGTTTCGGGTCTCGGAAAGCCAAACCTACAAACTTTTCTGTGCCCTGATTTAGTTTTTTTAGAATGCATACAGTAAGAATTACAGTGATGAGATTGATGGCGTAAGACACGCTCATGTAAAATGGGAAATATAGACTTGTTAGTATTGCACATGTTACATATTTCGAGATAAATGCACTTCTTCTGGTGTGGGAAGCCTTTTTATTTAAAGTCTCCTCTATAGGCAGAGGAAGATGAAAAGTTGAACCATGAACCTTATAATCCTATGAGTAGGCGGTAATTTTTTACTTACAGTTTTCATTTTTGTAACTACTTGAAATGCCTTTGCCCGCTGTGTAAACACTTTCTCAAAGTCGTTTAGGTCCTGTATGTCATCAGGAACCACTTCAAAATCAAAGCCATTTTGAGCACAACGAGTTGGCAAGGTATTCATGCGGAATTTCTCTAAGCAGTAGTGACAAATGTACCCACCTGGCAAGCCATCATCTGGAAGAGGATGTTCTTCCAGGTACAGCAAAAAATTATCCCAGACAGGACCATTTACAGGTTTGGTACAATTTTCTAACATAGCACAATCCCTTCTAAAACAGAGTTTCGTACATGACATACATGGAAACTCTGGTAGATGCAGGCATCGCTTGTAGTATGCTGTAAAAGCTAATTTAAATTGTTCAAGAATTTTTGTTTCATCTATGTTACCATAGGCAAGACCAAAGGTTTTAGTTGCATGCTTACTGTCTTTATTAAACTTTTCTAAAGCAAGATGATTTCCTAATTGCAGTGCCCGGTCTATAACATTGTTTAACTTGGTAGACCATGTAACACTAGTTGCCTAATATTTGGATAGTGAGGGGCAAGTCGACGCAAATAAAGTAAAATAGAGCCACATGCCATTCTCTATGGTGACCCAGTAATTGAGGATCATTACTTTCCGGCTTTGTGCAATCATCAATGTGATGTACGTAGTGTCTAGCCTGCTCAGGGGTACATGAACCTATGCTGGTATAAACCCCCTATAATTTCTCAGTGACCTCAGTTGCAGGAGGCAATTTACACAGATCCTTTGTGTAGGATTGACACGAGGCATATCATTAAATCACGTGACAGTACATACAATATGGACATGTGTACAACTGTGTGTGCATCTATGATTATCATTGTTCATGTTCTAATTACATAGTTCCTACACCTCCCCCCAAGAATTTGTGAGGGGCACAATGCTGACGATAATTACGGCCAGTTTGGATCTTCTATAAGTCTTTTGGGTGCCTGGTGGGTGTGAGTTGAATGTCGTGGACTTGAACAGACTTCTGCTGAGGTACTTTGTTGTGGAAAAGTTTGCTGTGGTTGTTCAGGGGGTGCTGGTGTTGTTGATGGGAGCAAGGATGTTGCAGTTCTGCGTCGTAGGAACCGGCGGTTTCTTGTCAGGATTCTGCCATTTTGAGTCTTGACAAGATAGCGGCAGTGAGGACCAATGTCAACAACAGTTCCGTAAATGTCCCACATTTTCGTTTGTGGATGTTGCAGTGCAACGCGTGAGCCTATTCCAATGTCTGGTAGTGTGTGGGCATGGAGATTGTAATATGCTTGTGTTTGCTCCAATGAATTTGTAGCCAGTGTTTCTGCTTCCGTGACTGCTTTTTGCCAACATGGTAGAAAAGAGCGGTGGAGAGCTGGGAGTGAGTCTTGCACTGGTGTACCAAATAGTTTTTGAGCAGGTGATAATCCATCCTTGCGAGATGGGGTGTTTCGGTACTGTAAGAGTGCACGGCAAAGCGCATCTTCATTGAGAGAACGTTTGTTCCAGGAAGTGGCAATGAGTTTTTTCATAGATTTTACCATGGCTTCGACTTTGCCGTTGCTTTGTGGGTAATATGGTGACGACACTTTATGGATAAAGCCCCACTGTCTGGAGAAGTCGTGAAAGCATTTTGAAGTGAATTGTGGCCCGCCATCTGACCACAGTATATCTGGCACGGCAGTGCGACAAAAGCATTGTCTCAGTACTCTAACAAGGTGGGAGCTGGTAGTGTTGTGGCCCATTGGGATTATGTCAGGCCAATCTGTAAAGCAATCAGCAACGATGAGGTAGTCCTGACCACCATAGCAACAAAAGTCTGCACAGATCTCTTGGAATGGTCTACTTGGCTTGTCTTTGCACACAAGAGGTTCTCGAGGATGGGAAGGAGATCTTGACACTTTTTACATGAAGTGAGCATGTTGTCGATGTCATTGTCCATTCCTGGCCAATAAACCGTAAGGCGTGCCCGTTATTTAGTGCGTACAGTGCCCTGGTGCGATTCATGAAGATGTGACAGTGTGGTGTGACGCATAGAAGGTGGTATCAGTAGACGGCATCCGTAAACTATCAAATTGTCATCAATGGAAAGGTGCTCATGTGCATTCCAGTAGGGTCTACATGACTGTGGAAGCTGGCCGCGGTGATCTGGGAAGCCGTTGAGCATTATATTGTACGGCTGTTGGTATTCTGGATCCTGAGAAGCATGGTAGCGGACGTCTTGCAATTTCAAGCTTTCGTGGGTGTCAGTGGTGATAGCTCTCAACTCTGTAATAGATAAGGCTGGTTCATTAGGCGAGTCATGCTCTGCAAGGGCAGCACTATTGTGAGGATTAGATACAGGATTGCGGGATAGAGCATCAGGGCCATCATTAACACTTCCCTTAATCCACTTTGCCGTAAAGTTATAAGACATCAGGCGAGACTTCAATCGTTGAAGGCGTGGGTTCTCAATTTCATCTAAGCGGCGGTTGTTGAGAATAGGGACTAGAGGGTTGTGATCAGTCAAGAGGCAAAAATGCTAGAGGCCGGAAAGAAATGGTTTGCACTTTTGGATGGCCCATGCGACAGCTAGCATCTCCAGTTCAATAACAGCATATCTAGATTCTGTGTCGGTGAGGAACCGGGACCCAGCCTGGATGAGGGTCCACTTGTTATTGGATTGCTGTTGGAGGATGAATCCAAGACCCTGTCTACTGGCATCAGTGCTGAGACGGGTGGGATGATTGAGATTGAAGAATGACAAGACCGGTGGCTTGGTGAGTGACGCCTTGGCTTTTGCGAAGGCTTCATCATGATCGCTAGACCAGAGAAAATTGTTTTTAGTACTCAAAAGTGGTCTTAGTGGTGTCAGGAGTGCGGCTATGGCGTCAGTGCTTGAGGACAATTGGTTTACTAAGCCAAAAAAGGAGCGAAGGTCAGTTCTGGTGTTTGGCTTTGGATATTGCAAAATAGCCGTAGTAATCGTTGTGTCCACTTGATTCTCTACGCACCGCTGTAAAAACTGTCGCACATGAGCAGCATGGTCTGAAGTATTATTGTCATAAATAACAATGTCATCAACTATGCGACGAAAGCCTTGTAAACCAGCAAAAGCTTCTGCCATTCTGCGGTCATAATGTTCAGAAATCGATGATAGGCCATACAGGGCCCTGAGATATTTGAAACGACCTTGAGGGGTTATGAACGTGGTTAAGAGTTGACTGGACTCATCTAGTGGACACTGGTGGTATCCTTTCAGTGCATCTAGTACAGTGAATATTTTTGCATCTGTTGCTGCTATATCGGCCACAGCTTGAGCAGGTGTGGACTATTGATAGCGTTCTCTACGCACGAACTTGTTGAGGTGAGATAAGTCTACACACATCCTGATGCGATCGCTGTTCTTCTTAGAGGTGACCGCGATTGGTGCACACCACTCTGTGACCGTAGTGACTGGAGCAATGACCTTTTGTGACAACAGTAAGTCCAACTCATCTTTCAACTTGTCGCGGTAAGCGAATGGGATTGAACGTGGTGTCTTAATGCAAAAGGGTTTTGCATCTTGCGTGAGGCTAATGTGAAATTGCTCACCATCCATGGTTCTTATCTGGTCATCAAAGATGGATGGGAATTCTGTGATTAGTGTTTGCGACTGTGGTTGACTTGACTGTGGAAGGAAGGTTGTAGCATGTACATTCAGCTGTGGGCGAAGCTCTACATTACTAGGGCGTGGGTAACAGTCTGGTAGTATCCCTAAGTCCTTGAAGCTCTCCATGAAAGTATAGTACCAGTGATATTTGGATTGTGGCTGAGAAATTGCAGAGCGTTGCTTCTTTGCAGCTTCTTCTGCTCTACATGTTGTGATGGCAGTATCTAATGTAAGATCTTGTCGCTGGAGCAAGTGTTCAACCGTGTCACCCTCTAGGATACCTTTGATGATCTGGTCCCGGATATTCTTTGCTGTGCATGCGGGTGAGCAAAAGCTGCAAGTCTTAACTAATTCACGAAGAGCCACCAGGTAGTCATCGAAGGTTTCACCACACTGTTGGATCCGTTTCCGAAAGTTGCAACACTCGACTGATTCGTTGATGTGGCCGTCAACGTATCGTTTAATAGCAGCGATAATAGCTTGCGTGTCTTTATGCTGGTCTGTAGTTAGCCCGAGATTATCGACGATACTAAGTGTCTCACGTGACAAGCACAGTGTTAATGCGTGCACTTGTGTTTCAGCTGATTCCTCACCTAGTCCGGATAGACTAACATATGAGCTCCATTGGGTCTTCCAAGCAACGAAGTCGGCGCCTCTGTCCACTTGGAGGTCGAGCTTCGGGAGGTCACTAAGTCTGAAGGTGTATGGCATCTCAGTGGAATGCTGCGGAGAGGAAATGCCCGAAACACAGTCTAATACAATGGGTTCACCTTAGCGGGTGCCTCTAACCGGCACCAGGGAATCAATAAGCTGGTTACAATAGAGTCGTAGCTGCTCGCGGCGCCATGTAGGATTGACACGGGGCATATCATTAAATCACGTGACAGTACATACAATATGGACATGTGTACAACTGTGTGTGCATCTATGATTATCATTGTTCATGTTCTAATTACATAGTTCCTACACTTTGAACATTCCCAAGTAGACCCTTTGTTGTCACTGTGGGTGTATGATGGAAATTTATTGTGTGACAGTTTTCCATCATTATCAAAAGCTTCATGTAGATACGTGGTTTCAGGGAAAAAGGCTTCAGTGTGGTTAGTATGTAAATACTGTCCAACAAATAATTGTAGCATTTCATCACAAGAATGCAAATCATCCATTTTACACAGAAGTGCTAAAACATGATTGCATCACGTATAATATGTACATTTAACACTTCCTTTTGTAGGGATTGTCAAAAGTAGAACAAATGTTAATTTCACCAGTTATATGTGTGCGCCGATCAAAGATACCGACTGCCTTGCAGTGGTTGATAGCAAATAATGTATACTTCAGTAATATTACAATCAATCATGACAATAGATCAGCTTTACCTGAAAATGATCATCTTACAAATGTACATACAGTATCCGTGCCATCTGACCTACATGTAAAGCAACCTGATTCACCTACAAACATAACAAGATCACAACAACCCAGATATATGTATGTAGAACTTTTGTTCCAACCATTCCTCAGACCATGACCGAGGAGCAAAATATCAGACATTCATTACAATCAACTACAGTAACATGGCCAGCCAGAAGAGAAAATCCCTTAAATGAATTCCAATGTGAACGGTACATTACCTGTGCTTTTCCTGTCCTTTTTCCTACTGGTGCTCAAACCACATTTCAACCCTGTACTTTTATATAATGTGCTTATCTTCTATTAGCATGAATGGCTAAACAATAAGACCAACATTCAATTATGACCTATACTCCAAGCAGCATTACCTGTAAAACTATAATAATCATGAATAAATGAATTACCCACAACGTATTACCTAGCCATAGCTTCTAATTTTTTTTTTAAGTAAAAGGTACATGAGATATTTACAAGCTCTAATGTACATGATGCTTGTACGAAAAAAGACACTCATACAGGTTATAAATAACTGATTGTGTACAATGAAACCTGTCTAATCAGGACACTGCAATTTGTAAATCCTCAAATGTGTCATTTGTGTAAAAAGTGACCTAAATTTGGGTGTGTTGTATTTAATGCTCGCCTGTCGGTTTTTACAGGTAATCTGGTCATAGTGTGCATGTGGTCATGGTACATACATAACTTGGAAATCAGGTAGGAAGTCATGAATTTCAGATCAGTTTACATATGTCTTATGTGTTCTTTTTATAGTTCTCAATTGTAAACTGTACATGGATCAACTGTAGTGACATCAAGGGTGTAGTGAATTTCCAGGTCAGTCTATGTACGTACTAAGGAATATAGAATATAGCTGTTTTTATTTATGGATCAGAAGTACTGTTATGATGGCACCCCTGTGTCATTTACATGTCGTGCTTATAAAGCCAGTATCCAGCATTTAGGAATATTGTATTTAATGCCGACTTTTTGATTTTTGTAGGCCAATTGTGTTGTCAGATAACCAAGCAAGTGTCTTTGGTGTTGCGACCAATTTTCCAGGTTAGTTACATGTGTGTTTAATTTAAGGTAAAGTTCAGTACCCGCTTGCTCTTATAGGTCTCACGTAATCTTGTGGTGTCATGCAGACATCCAAGAAATCATAATTCGTGTTAAACTATTTTTAGTAATGTATTGATGTTAATCTTGATTAAAGTTGTGTTACATGTTGTAATAGTATACACAGTCACAGGCAAACAACGAACCACATTCTAGCAATCCTAATTGCAGATGGTGAATCTATCTCAGATACAAAGAGTAAAGCAAATGCAATAAACAACTATTTTGAGTCAGTCTTCACTAAGGAAAACTTATCAAATATCCCTTCCATGAATGGATGCAACAACCCTGTGAATGCTGTACTTACTATGCCAAGTATTACACTTTCAGTGGCTGGTATCCAACATCAATTATTCCTATTAGATACCAACAAAGCCAGTGGGTAAGACAACATTCATCCATATATCTTGAAGAATTGTGCAAACGAAATATCTCCACTCGATCACTAGACACAGGTATACTACTTTCCGATTGGCTCATGGCCAGTGTATGTCCGGTTTTCAAGAAAGGAAACCGTACTAGTACCGCAAACTACCGACCAATATCTTTGACTTCTGTATGCTCCAAAACCATGGAACATATTATATATCATTCCATAATGAATCATTTAAACTCTAACAACATTCTCATTGATACCCAGCACGGCTTCAGATCCCAGCACTCTTGTGTCACCACTTATTTCACTGATAGAAGACTTGTCATATGCTCTAAACCAACAGAAACAAACCGATGTCATTCTCCTTGACTTTGCTAAAGCATTTGATAGTGTCCCTCATCAAAGACTATTAGTTAAATTAATACACTATGGTATCAACGATCACATCTGTCAGTGGGTCAATGCTTGGCTGACCAGAAAGTCACAGCCAGTAGCTTTGGACGGTACTTTTTCTGACTCGATAGCTGTTCACTGAGGAGTCCCTCAAGGGACAGTCCTCGGCCCTTTGATGTTTCTTCTATACATTAATGATATAACAGAACATGTAAATTCACCACTACGGTTATTTGCTGACGACTGTTTACTTTACAGAATTATCACCACCAAGAAGGGTGCCATTCAACTTCAGAATGATCTTGATCAACTACATGAATGGGCAACTAAGTGGCAATTAAGATTCAATGTACAAATGTACTATTATGTGGTTTACCAGATCATTATTACCAATAATTTTCAACTACAAGCTAAACAATCACAACTTGGGTACATCAAACCAACACTCCTACCTTGGTGTTATATTGGATAACAAACTATCATGGTCTCCACAAATTAGTAATATAGCTACTAAGGCCAATAGAACATTAAACTTCTTGAAACGCAATCTCTGAGTTGCTGCTCTTCTAACATCAAAGCAACAGCCTACCTTACGATAGTACGACCGTCAATGGAATACGCTGCAGTCATCTGGGGCATAACAATATTCAACAGCTAGAGAAAATACAGCTTAGGGCAGCGATATAACTGATTGGTATATCATATCATATCACCACCTTGTTATATCGATACTATCGATGTATCGATATATCGTGGCAACACTAAACCTTACTCTGCATATGTTGCCATGATTAATGATGTCATAGCATTCTGGCAAACAAAAACGATGCTGCTGTTCAAGTCAGTGCATTTTAAGAGAGTGAATGGTTGACAAAAACCAACCCCCCTAAGCACACTTACATACTACAATACACTGAATACGGCATATATTAATGTATTTGTACTTTACTTAAGTACTTCCAGCATGTACTTGTACTTTACTTAAGTACTCTCTTAATTGCTGCAGGAGTACTCGTACTTGGAAAATTCAAAAGTATTTGTACTTTACTTAAGTACTTTTAAATGTACTTGGCCCCATGTCTGTTACAGATACTTTATTTTATAGGTAATATGTAACTAACTAAATAGTTCAGCTGCAAGTAATATGTAACTAGTTACTTTTACAAAGTAACTTGCCCAACACTACTGCTCAGTAACAATAATAATAATCCGTTACAACTTATCACGTGACATGATTGCGTTGTTGGACAATGTGCAAATCTTGGTTATAATTAAGAAGCTAGTGAATAAGCTTCATTCAGTAGGCCTTGTTACTTCGTTGTGGTTAGGCGTTACTCAGAGGATTACTAACGAGATTAGTAACTTCGTTACTTTTAGTAATAATGTTTCGTAATATTAGACTCGTTACAGTAATTATATTACTTAGGTAACGCATTACATTTGTAAGTAAAGTATCTTGCATTATATTACCTGTTTTTATAGCGTATTTCGTTATATTATTACTTTGTTACCACAAAAGTAATAATATTATGTAACGCGTTACTCCCAACACTGTATAACGTGACGGTAGGTGTAACATAGGGTAGAAAAATAAAGTGAAATATGCGTAAATACACCTATTCATATTTTAGCGAGGTCGCAAGACGATGATGATGACGACTGTTAAAGATTTTTTTATTACGTGGTGCCATACAAATCTATTGAGAGATGTTGCATAATCTAGGACTAATATTGTGAAACCGACCCTACACGTAAATAACTCACAGTAGTGGCCACGCGTATTTTATATGTGACCCAGTCTGACAAAACTGGGCTTATCACCTATTTAAAAGTATCGAGAAATGCCGGTTTTAAGTATTTAGTGTGTTGTAGCTTGCCAATGGTTGAAGCTATATGTACCAAATTTTCTCACGTTTACACCAATTCCTTACCTTCCAGAGCATACACTGTGCAAGTAGCCAACAACTAAGTTTCCCGCCATTTTAGATAGTTTTTAAACCGAGGTTGACTGTATCAGGCGAGCTACAAATTGGGTGGGAGGTGGGGGCCCTGGAAGGCAGGCAAGATGGTGTTCAAAAATTGAAAAGGAAGGCCAAGGGATGAAATAGGCCAAGTTTTGAGCCATTGAGGTCTCAAAACTGGCTAAAATGAAAGGAAATTCACAGCATAGGTACTTATTCAACACCACAGAGCTGTACAGCCACATACAGTCATTCCCAGGCTGACCAGAGCTCCATTAAGGCCCCATACCACACGTACGGATCGCCACTAGGGTTGGGAAAAGCAGCCAGTAAAACCAGACCACTCAAGTCTAGCTGATTTTAAATGTGGAATTAGATAGTTTATTCATGTAGCTGTGTGTCCTGGGTGAAAAATCGAATCTGCTGACATGGACGATAAGACTGATTCAGACTGGGTCAAATATGGGCGTGCGCTTTGTAGTTTCTTGGCCGCGCGACTCACTACCGTCAGTCTTGATAGAGCAACTTGTGATATTAACACATCCTCTTGCTCTTTCTTTGTCATCAATCTGTTTGTCTCTAAATGTTGGAACTGGGAGATCTGATAAAGTGTAGTGCTGTGTGTTTACTAAAGATCTTCATGTGATTAATTCAAACTTGTGCTAGTATTTCCTAGATGTGTTTACAATAATTACTGTGAATGGAAGCCATTTAAGATTAAGTCTTCCAAAATCATAAGTCACCAATGGGATTTGAGATCTTTGTAACTGAACTCTCTACAATGTGACTTCTTCCAGCTGATCTCACTACAGGGTGATTTGTTTGCAGCTGAACTCTCTATAAGGTAACTTCTAGCTGACATCTCTACAGCAGAGACAATTATAATTTTGTTCAAAACCCCAGTGAAAATGTCACGCAAACTAAAGCTTTACCTGACATTGATACACTGCTGCTATTTTGCATTCAGGGAATACATCAATAGATTTATATACTTAACCTTATTATATGTATAATGGTACAATCATTATTGTGTTCGAATTTCGCTATTTACATGTACTTAAGCACTAAAAAAACTATACAACCTTGGACTACTTCCTTGTATTTTGATCTCACATTTTGTCAGGTAGGTTCTATTGTGGTCGGCCATGCATGATATTTGCCTGACAAATGGCCTATGTCAGGCAGTAATAATTGACTCTGCTCTACAGGATCAATTGTTTGTAGTTGAACTCTCTACATGATGGCTACTTTAACTCTATACAAGGTAACTTCTTCTAGCTGATCTCTATACAGGGTGAATTGTTTGTAGCTGAACTCTCTACAGGGTGATTTGTTTGTAGCTGATCTCTATACAGGTTACTTGTTTCTAGCTGATTTCTTGAATTCTCTTCAAGGTGACTGCTCTATTACAGTATCTCGACCTTGCACTTCAGTTGGATTTTGTGTTATAACTCTGTGGTTTTAGGTCTGATTCTTCTACACCATTGAAGAGCCTTTTTCTAAGATGATTGCTCCATCTGCACAGCAATTTTCAATGCATTAGCCCAAGTGGTTTATCTGGTACGCATAGCAACACAGCAAAAATAGTGTTCCAATACTACACATTCCCCGTCTTTATTCAGTATTGGAACAACTATTTTAAAAAACTCCTTATAACGAGACAAAACAAACCTCAAACCTATAAATGACTCTAATGTTATTCACTACTGGGGGCTGTGGTCTATTTTTGCTTGAGCCAAGGTACAATATTTGGACTATTAGTTCCAACACCTAAACATAGACGGAATAAATACAGTCAGTATTTGTGTATGAATTATGCTGTGCAAGTAGTCGTTTTTTTATTAGCTAATCTTGATTGCATAATTGTTACACACTGTTGGTTTTTTGTTGTATCTTCCTGGTTTTTAGCTCAATTTCTTTCAAACTACAAAAGGTTTGAGGATCAATAGTGAACCTATTCACCCACCAGTTTTCAGCTTCTTCCCATAAGCAGTTTACCCTGTAGGCGTGACAACATATCAAACTCGACAAGCACTCGATACCTGTGAACAATGTTAAGCCATTATTTTCACAATTGATTGTGGGACCACTCAAGTGCGGCACCTATTAAACGAAATAGTGAAAACTTTAATCAAGTGAGTACAGTACATTACCTATGGAGAAACCATAAAACTACAGTCTGTCACAGCTGTTTTCTGAACATGTAATGGAGCCAAACTGCACATATCTACTCTTTACACCTGTGTTGTCATCACTAATGACCTGGTTGGATGAAATGCGATTCTCTTCAAACAAATCCATTATTAATTTTTAGCTGTTTCTCTCAGGATCAAGCAGTACTTGTACATACTATAGTTACCATCTTCTACCATGTACCCGGTACTTAAATGTATATAATGTGGATTAGTGTCAATAGCCACTGCATTTCATAAACCACGTTTACTGATTATATCTATGTACATATCCATAGATTAGGATGAGCAGCTTTTGAATAGATGCAGAGATGCCAACCTCTGAACAATTTTAGGAGTGAGACCTCAAACACTACCAGCAATGTGGACCAGATTCAAGTGCAGCTCCAAGATTTTTGGTAGTTAAGACCAAAAAAAAAAGAGGTCGTCGCATGTCCCAAGTACAAAAATAAGCACAGGTTTGCCCAAATTTAAGTACAGGGCTAATTACGAAGCAGATCAGGCGTGACAACTAAGCTGAAAGAGTGAGAAACAGAGGGTTAGGCATGAGAGCGTGAGATTACTAGCCAAAGAGTGAGACTCACGCCTAATGCGTGAGAGTTGGCATGTCTGTAGATGTGTAGTGCAATTCCATTTGGCTTGATTTGTGCACTTCAGTTTTCTGTGCAGCGGATACCTTCCGTCCTTGTACTTGTGTGTGGACTTTTTCAGACCTATGTCAGCGTTGTGTGTGATGTCTGCCAGTTTTACAATTGTATCAGTGTCTCTGATGCTTTTGTGCCTTGGCCTTTTGAGTTTAGCCCTGACCAGCTTTCTGGCCAGATTTGGATTGAACCTGAAGGTCGGTTTGGGTCTCTGTTCTGTGATGTACCTCTTTAATTCACAGTGATCATTCTACATGGATGTCCAGTGTTTGTGGACGATTATAATTACTTTTATATCTGGTGACAAAGGTGGGTCTGTCACCGGTGTCTCTCTCTTTGTTTTTGGCTTCATCTTTTCATCTCTCATTAAGAATTTGACTCTCTTCATTGTCTGATTTATGAGATTCCTCAGATAGCCCCTTCTCAGTGTTGTTCTCAATATCTGATGGCTTCACCGAAGGTGTCAGTACATAGGCCAGACCGGCCAGTCATTGAAAGAGAATCACCAGACATCTGAAGCAAGATCAGGGACCCAACGTCATGCACGATCACTTCCACAGAGGTGCGTGCATCGGGACGCACAACATGATGATACAGGTACTACACATTGTCGACACAACAACCACTAACAGCAAGAACTGAAGAGAATAGAACTCCTATGGATGGACAGAGTGATGTCCAAATATCCGCAGGGTCTCAATCACATCGGACACAATGAGAAAAAAAAACATATGTGTTATAAGAATTAATTAATTGACATGTGGGTTAGACATGCACACTGCATTACTGCCATTTTTGAACACGTGTTTTTTCGAGTGGCAGCTCTAGTGTGCGTGTGTGTGTGTGTGTGATAGCGTGTAGCCCGTGCAGTGCAGTTGTGAAGAAGCTAGTGTAATTCAATTTGATAACAGAGATGGCCAATGGTGGTAACAACGAACAAAACAAGAGACAGCTGTCGGCTCACAGATTATTGGTGATTGTGGATAATAAAGCTGCAGCTGCATCCAACAACAGGTTGTTGAACCAGCTGAAGAAGAGAGCAATGATGCCCAAAACATAGAAAGAGATGTTGGCAGCTAAGACCTGTTTATGAACAACAGTACACCTATCAGGTCATCATCCTCCTCCAGGCAGAGGAAGGACAAACACTTGGCTAGAACTACAGCCCAGACTAACAAGAAGGGCCAAAAAGAGACTACATCTTTAATCCTCCTGTGGCAAAGGCAACCAGCTCAAAGTGATGACTCCTGACAATGTTGACTCCATCCAGTGTGGACAGTGACCACCCATAACAGTAGAGAATCTGAAGGCCAAGAAGAAGAAGGCTACAGACAATAAGAAGAATACCAAGAGCAAAATGTTATGTTTAATCAATAACAATGGCAGACCAGTTGCAGCTCACAGGTCAGAGTAGTAGAGAGGGCCAGATAAGTCCTATTATGCTAGCATTATGCTCTGTATGTATATATGTGTATGCATGTGTGTGTGTATGTATGTATGCATGTATATATGTATACCTGTATATAACACATTTGTAGCTGTATAACTCTGTTATTGTTTTTCAGCAAACAAAGAGTAAAAAAGTGTAATGAAAATCTAATCCAAAACAGCCAAGCTGTAAAAAAAGTGTGCGGCCCTCAGAAAGGCTATGGTGAAAAAAGATGTGAAATCCAAGGTGGCGGCCAAGAAATGGCTGTGATGGTAGGTTAATGGTAAAAATTTTAATAACGACAATTCAGGTGAATTTTTGTGCCGCTTCACAAAATTTACCTGAATTGTCATTATTAAAATTTTTACCATTAACCTACCATCACAGCCATTTCTTGGCCGCCACCTTGGATTTCACATCTTTTTTCACCATAGCCTTTCTGAGGGCCGCACACTTTTTTTACAGCTTGGCTGTTTTGGATTAGATTTCATTTCTTTTTGTATTTGTATACCCCAAAGCCGGCCTATGGCCAGCTTTGGGACTTTTTTAACCTATGTTTTTTTTCTTTACTACAGGAAGACGAAAAGATGAAGTAGATGTACTTTAAATATTTTATCAGTAATTGTACAAATTATATATATAATACATAATATGTGATCGGATTTGCGAAAAGGGGTCTTCCACACACATCCAATTTGCCAACTTTGACAATTGATAACTTCAGATTGGAAAGAGCTATTGCCTTGAAATTTGGACAGTGGTGATTTCTTTGTAGCTGAACTCTCTACAAGGTATATTCTTCTAGCTGACTCTCTACAGGGAGATTTTTTGTAGCTGAACTATCTACAAGGTAACTTCTTCTAGCTGATCTCTCTACAGGGTGATTTGTTTGTAGCTGAACTCTCTACAGGTGATTTGTATGTAGCTGAATTCTGTACAGGTGATTTGTTTGTAGCTGAATTCTGTACAGGTGGTTTCTTTGTAGCTGAACTCTCTAAAAGGTAACTTCTTCTAACTGATCTTTCTACAGGGCAATTTGTTTCTGGCAGAATTTTCTACAGGGTGATTTCTTTGCAGCTGAACTCTCTACATGATGGTTTCTTTGTAGCTGAACACTCTACAAGGTAATTTCTTCTAACTGATCTCTCTACAGGGTGATTTGTTTGTAGCTGAACTATCTACAAGGTAACTTCTTCTAGCTGATCTCTCTACAGGATGATTTGTTCGTAGCTGAATTCTGTACAGGTGATTTGTTTGCAGCTGAGCTCTTTACAGAATGGTTTCTTTGTAGCTGAACTCTCTACAAGGTAACTTTTCTAGCTGATGTCTCTACAAGGTAGCTAGTTTGTAGTTGAACTCTCTACATGGTGGTTTCTTTGTAACAGAACTTTCTACAAGGTGACTTCTTCTAGCTGATCTTTCAATAGGGTGATTTGTTTGTAGCTTCACTCTCTACAAGGTAACTTCTTCTAGCTGATCTCTCTACAGGGAGATTTGTTTGTAACTGAACTTTCTAAATGATGGTTTCTTTGTAGCTGAACTCTCTACAAGTTAACTTCTTCTAGCTGATCTCTCTGCAGGGTGATTTGTTTGTAGCTGAATTCTGTACAGGTGATTTGTTTGCAGCTGAGCTCTTTACAGAATGGTTTCTGTGTAGCTGAACTCTCTACAAGGTAACTTCTTCTAACTGATCTTTCTACAGGGCAATTTGTTCGTGGCAGAATTTTATACAGGGTGATTTCTTTGCAGCTGAACTCTCTACATGGTGGTTTCTTTGTTGCTGAACTCTCTACAAGGTAACTTCTTCTAGCTGATCTCTCTACAGGGTGACTTGTTCGTAGCTGAACGATCTACATGGTAACTTCTTCTAGCTGATCTCTCTACAGGGAGATTTGTTTGTAGCTGAACTCTCTACAGGTGATTTGTTTGAAGCTGAACTCTCTAAATGATGGTTTCTTTGTAGCTGAACTCTCTACAAGTTAACCTCTTCTAGCTGATCTCTCTACATGGTGATTTGTTTGTAGCTGACCTCTCTTCAGGGTGATTTGTTTCTAGCTGATCTCTCTACGGGGTGATTTTTTGTAGCTGACCTCTCTTCAGGGTGATTTGTTTCTAGCTGATTGCTCTACAGGTTGATTTGTTTGTAGATGAACTCTCTACAGGGTAATTTGCTTGTAGCTGAAATCTTACTTTATGTCTAGTTTGTAGCTGATCTCTCTACAGGGTGATTTGTTTGTAGCTGAACTCCTTACATTGTGTGTAGTTTCTAGCTGATCTCTCTACAGGGTGATTTGTTTGTAGCTGATCTGTCTACAAGTTGATTTGTGTGTATATAGATGATCTCTCTGCAGGTTGATTTGTTTGTAGCCGATCTCTCTACAGGTAATCTGTTTGTAGCTGAACTCTCTATAAGGTGATTTGTTTGTAGCTGATCTCTCTGCAGGTTGATTTGTTTTAGCTGAACTCTCTACAGGGTGATTGCTTGTAGCTGAACTCCTTACATTGTGTCTAGTTTCTAGCTGATGTCTCTACAGGGTGATTTTTTGTAGCTGAACTCTCTTCAGGGTGATTTGTTTCTAGCTGATCTCTCTACAGGTAGATTTGTGTTGATTTGTTCATTGCTGATCGCTCTAAAGGTAATTGATTTGTTGCAGTTGAACACCCTGCAAAGTGTTTTGTTTGTAGCTGATCACTCTAAAGGGTAATTTGTTTGTAGCTGAACTCTCTCCACAGTGACTTGTGTGTAGCAGAATTCTGTGTAACTGAATTCTCTAGAGAGTGACTTAATTGTAGCTGAATTCTCTACACAGTGCATGACTTGTTTATAGCTGAACTTTCTTCAGTGTGACTTGTAATGTTCTGAATCTCTATAGTGGTATATTTGCTTAACTCTCCACATGGTGACTGTCTTCTTGCTGAACTGTCTATAAGATTAACTGTTTGCAGCTGAACTCCCTACAGAATAACTTGTGATGTAATAAAATTCTATAATGGAGTAAATAAATTAGCCGAATGCTCTATTAGGGTGACTGTTCTATTAGAGTATCTCGATCTCGCATTTGCTACACGGAGTTGGCTTTCGAATCATAACTCAGTGGTTTGTAATCCGATTCTTCTGTACTACTGCAAGGACTTTCTATGAAGATTATTCTAGCTATACACCGATTTTCAGCTCATTGCTCTAAGCGGTTTGCCTAGTAGGCGTGAAAACTAATACTTCTTTATTCATAAAAATCGATTGCGTAATTGTGACACAGGTTGGGTTTTGTGTCATATCTCCGTGGTCTTTATCTCGATTCCTTTCAAACCACCAAAAGGCACTCCTACGATGGTTACTCCATCTACATAGCAATTTTCAACTCATTCCATGAAGCGGTTTACCCTGTAGGCGTGACAACAAATCGATCTTGTTTTACGCGAATAATCGGTCATAACTCCTGAACCATTCATCGGATTTGTACCAAAGTTGATGCTAGGATTCGCCTTTGGACTCCCTTTCTGTGTGCCAAATTTCAAGGTGATCGGAGTACGCGTTTGCGTGTTATAGCAATTTTTGCAAGTGTGCGAAAAGAAGAAGAAAAAAAAAAAACGAAGAAAAAAAAACGAAACTTTGGCAGCTCGTATCTCGGAAATGGCTGGAGCGATTTCCTTCAAATTTGGAATGTAGACTCCCTTGGCTGGCGGGCAACTGTGTAGCAAATTTGGTTCCAATCAGATAAGTGATCGCTGAGATACAAAGGTGTGAAAATGACGTTTTCGTTCTTCCTGTCAATATACTCACGGTGTGGCGCGCCGGCTTCTTGGGCCGCATGACACACTACCGTGTGTCTTGATGTGTAATGAAAATGAGAATGAAAATAAAAGCAAATTCAGCAAATGAGAAAGAATGAAAAAGTGTAATGAAAATGAGAATGAAAATAAAAGCAAATTCAGCAAATGAGAAAGAATGAAAAAGTGTAATGAAAATGAGAATGAAAATAAAAGCAAATTCCATTTATGATGCATATAACTTAAACTATACGTACTAATCTTTAGAGTGCTAGGTTAGTACTTTTCAATGTTTCATGGATGCATTTTACATGAGTATAGCCACCGCACAATAGTAACAAACTCTTGCACAGTGCCTTCAGTGACATAGCCAGCCTTGAGGACTACCAAGGATTTTAGTTGTGATAACCAGGGCTAACCTCAGGGCTAACTGTACTTTAGGTTGACAGGCTAGCTTACAATTTACACTGTAACTAGCCATGCTAAAACAAAAATAATAAACTTTATAAAAAATTGTTAATTTAAAAGTGAAGTAGGGATCTATGCAATGCCGTGAATTATAAGCCAATCAGGTAGTTTAAAGAAAAGAGTGCCCGTTATAATAGCCTGCATCTGTTGTTAATGACTTAGTTTGCACGAGTAGAGCATGACAGAACCTACTGAAGTTTTTGTTGTGTGCGCTGGATTCCAAAAAACCAGCGTAATTAAATGCAGGGACATAATAAATGTCATTTTTGATCCTAACAACAACATATCAGTTAAGGTTACAGTACAGTCACGGGAAATCATTCAAAATTTTGAATGCCTATCAATAATTTTTGAGAAGCCCATAAAACCAGTCTAGCAGAGTGAAAAGTTTTAAATGAAGGCGAAGCCCTTCATATTTACTGTTTTTATGTAGCTACAGTGTAGTTTGAGGCAGGTGGAACAGTACATTTGTTGTAGTAACACAAGTAAGCCTGTACATCGCTCAGCTCCAGCTATCACTACCATTTTTTCCGCCGCCAAATACAGCAAAAGCTTTAGGCTATATTCTACGGTGGCCCGTTTCGGTCTATTTCCCGGAAATTTCTTTCATTTCTGGGAAATTTTCGAAAAATTTCTTCACTTTTTCTCATTTCTCATAAAGTTTCTCACCTTTTACTCAATTTTTTCTCTATTCTTGAAACTTTCCCTAAAATTTCTTTAGTACTTCTCGATCTTTTCTCGTTTCTCAAAAATTTCCATACAATTTCTTTGAGAAATAAGAGATCATGTGCACGTGATCAGTACTTCTCTAAAATTTCCATAGAATTTCTTCGTGGCATACGACGTCATAATGCGTAATTAAGAGTTCTTACTGTACAACTTAAAAGTGCGCGTGGATATGGCGGGAAAAGATGAAGTTTCTTTTTTGTTCAAGTGCGTTAAGGAAGGCAAGATTACGGGAGACGAAGCCATCAATATCATTGGCAAGGGCAGATCATCAGCCACCACAGGAGCTATTATGAGATATGGACCCAATCATAGTATCCAACCCCCTACACCAATTGCAAGTAAGCCAGCATCCGTTATCTTGTTACACATACTGAACGTAGTTCGAGCACGTGCATATTGACTTTAATGTATAAACCTGGCTTTGGTCTGTAGAGCTGTCTGGTTTTTTGTCAAAACAAAATGCTCTATATGTAGTGCTCATGAGCAATGGTGTTTTAAAAGCAGGATCTTCTGCCTTGAGCTCTAATCAGAAAATATCTTTTTTGTTCATAACATTTTTATTGTAGCCAACTTGTATTTTTCCTTTTAATGCCTGCTTTAATTTGTATAATATGTAGCTAGTCGCATGAAAGTCTCCTGTCCAGACCGTATTGCCTTAACTTCTTGACATTATCAATTAGAGATTATAAGTACCCCCTCAGAAAAAGTTTTGTCGTCTGCCCACACCTTTTTGTTCGGCAACTTTTTGCATACAATTTGTTGTTACCACCAAGGCGTTAACCATATAATCTTACCACCAAGGCCTTAACCTTAATTTGCATGCAACAATTTTGAACAAGAATGGTATGGATGATTCACCAGACCCCTTCCTAGAAATGGGGGATTTTAAACTTCTAATTGACGAGTGGTGCTTACGAGGAACGTGACTAGCTAGTGTTTTATAGGCATCACCAGCAACATGGCACTTTCATTTTGCTAGGTAGCAGTAAAAGAGCTGAGATTATTGAAAAAATAAGCAACTCCAATGAGGAGAACGATCAAATAGCTCTAAGAAGACAAGATGTGCTGCTAGTGTTCAATAGAGAAACCCAGTTTTAATTAAGGTCAGTGTATAACTAACTATTCTAATAAGCATCAGTGGTGTATCCAGGGGGTTTGAGAGGGTTCATGAGCACCCTTTTTGAAAAATCATCAATGAAGCACAATCAAAATTCTCTAATAGAGCATTCACTAAAATCTAGTGATGTGCGATATAGCTTATTGTTTACATTGCATATTGTGATTATTGCAAGCAAAATTATCACGATTATGATAATTATCACGACAATTAACATGTAACATTAGATGCCAGTGTACAGGTGAGAACTTATACAAACAACAAGTTTCTGAGTGCAGTTGTAACTAGTGATGAAAATTTCTATCAGAGAAAGTTTCTTGTTTATTGCAATTACTATGTATTTAGTTGAAATTTTTATATCACAATATAGCTTTGTCACAATATGATTATCATGAGATACACGGTATACGATAGATTGTACCATCACTACAATAATGCAACCGTCCAGGATGTAATCAAATGGCGGTTGCCAAATTGGTCTTACTGTATGTTGAACTTGAAATTCACTCAAAATTTCTGCCGCTTTTGGTCTGAGCCTTCAAAAGTGTGGGTTGCAATAGTGAAACCCTGAAAGTATGGATCCACCCCTTGAGGCATTAGCCACATGTGTGCAAATGACTCAATAAGTTTGTTCGATTATGTTAGATTACACTTGGTGGAATGAGGTTCGATGATGTAAAGCAACGTGGTGTACACTGCAAGGAACTTGGACCTAATGTTGGGGTTTCTATGGCACCCAGAACAACGTATGATGAATTGGTTGAGGAAGGAATAAAATACTTCTTCAGTTACAAGGAAAACGCAGCAGGTGTGGCAAGTCGTGAATACTTTTTGGCAGATGGGCAAGGAAGCAAGTTGCCCAACACCTTGCAAGGCCGCCCATGGGTTTTGGCAGATTATCTACACATGCATGGCATGTTTCCATCAAAGACTAGGATATTCTGTGTACAAGTAAGCAGTCTTGTGTATATGCTGAATATGGGATATTTAATCATGTGTATTGGAAATCTATATAGCAAGAGATCATCGGTATTCCCAGTGAGCCAGATAATGTTCATACTCCAATACCAAAGCCAGGTACTTCTCATGTTGTTGCCACAATACCATCTGACTCAAATGATGAGGTGGCTTTGAGAGATGTACAACGCAGCAGTGAAAAGAAAATAGGTAAATATATCACAGCTTTGTAACACAATTTCAATCTCTACGCATGTACGAAGATGAACACTTAATTCCATTTTCATCATTTACACTGGGACGTAAACTTGGGAAGGGGGGTTATGGATTGGTGTTCCTGTCCAAACTAAATGGAACGTTTGTTGCTGCAAAGCAAATTCCATTGACATCAGATGAGGTCGACATGAGTGAGATTAATGTTTTAAGGTGATAAAATAGTTATATAGCTATATGATTTCCATACGTGCTTTTATAACATTTGTTTACACTGAACAGCTCACTGCGCCACCCTAACATTGTTGTGTTCATGGGGTACTCCAGAGATGAACATCACATATACATCTTGACTAATTATGTACATGGTGGAGATTTATTCAACCTCCTTTTCAAAGAGGTACATTTATTGACTTGACTGAAATCTTTACATGTGTAATTATCGTCACAGAAAATACCACTCTCAGCAAGTGACCAACTGTCGATAACCGATCAAGTGGCACAGGCACTTGCTTATATGCATGGACGAAAGCCTCCTTTTATTCATCGAGATGTAAAGCCAATGAACATATTGGTAAGTACATATGTAGATTGATGTAATATAGGCAAGCATTGTCTGTGTACTTGTCAAGTTCTTCAGTGCCTTAATAGTACTACTAGAGAAAGATTGGGTATAAATGTTATGGGATGTCACTGATATGGTACCTTAAAAGCTTTGTACATTGTGCAAATGAACTTCACAAGTACTTTTGTATTACTTGGGACTTTCTGCTGCACATAAAACAATATACCATATTTACTTGGTTAAACGCCGCACCTTTAATAGTTGCCGCACTGAAGGGGGGCCCACAATCGATTGTGAAAATAAGGGCTTAAACATCGTTCACGTGTATCGAACGGTGGTTAAGCTTGAGTAGTCGCCACATCGATTTTTGAGACTATAAGGTAATAGTAGCCGCAGCGTTTAACCAAGTAAATATTGTACTTTTAAACTTATTTATGAATAAAATAATTTTATGGTTTTTTAGAAATTATAATTATTGTTCACAGGTTGAAAAGGGAACTTTCCATGTATACTTAACAGACATGGGATTAGCCAGACTTAAGACAACAGCTTGTACAATGACAAATGTTGGAAAAGCTGAAGGCACACCTTATTATTCTTCACCAGAATGCTTTTTTGGAAACACATGCCTTGCGTCTGATGTTTGGAGCTTTGGTTTAGTCTTATCTGAAGTGTTCGGGAGAAAGCATGCGTGGGGAAAACTAATGACCCATGCTGAGATGGCACAACTTATTGTGGCTAAAAGTCTACCTTCCGTACAACACCTCAACCCAACCATCAGAAGGGTGTGTGAAGGTTGTTTGCAGTATGATGCGAAAAAGAGAATCAATATGATGACTGTGATACAACAACTAAGGGAAATAAATATTTAACAACTCAAGACACTTTTTAGATGTTTGTACAATACTATAGCTTCATCGGCATTTGTAGGCTTTGAAATATTATCTTCACTCATTACATGTTCAGCTAAATCAGTGAACTCCTTTGGTACAGAGCAGGGCTTAGTGACACTCCATTCACGTGCAGATTCTACATCATCACTACTCACGGTGTGTCTATATGATCGTGTCCCTAATAATTGCATAACATTTTATTCAAATTTAAGTTTATCATACCTTCATCTTCAGGAAGAAAATACAGCTTATCTGGTATACCACCAGGATTATAATTACTTGGTCGTATTCTATGAATGTTCCATTCATGTGCCACGTAATCCAATTCAGCTTGTATCAAGTCCATAAAACAGTATCGAAGGCAGTCACTACAGACAAAATCCATTGTTTAATTGGTGAGAAGTATGTGTATTTTGACAAATTCTATAGCTGTGTTAGCCAAACTATAATCCAGCCAATATACATTGTCTCAGAAAACATGACTATTTTAATGTTTTTAATTTGACATTGGCCTACACAAAATTTCCAATCATAGTAATGTACTTGATATTGGTAGAATGTTCACATAACCTAATGCATAAATTGTGTGACCTAATCATACATAGTTTGTTCAGCACTAGTGATTCTAGACCTGATATACAGGTGGGGGGACAGCATAAAATGTTGTATGACTGTACCATAAAGCAGAATTTTAAGGGAGTCGAGAGGGGGGACCCCAGAAGCTGCAGGATTTTTGCAATTATAAGGATTAAAATGGCTTAAAAACATTAAACAATACATATCTATACCACAACTTTCCCCCTAAATTTTAGAAAACTTATTTTTCAACAGGGCGGGCCTGTGCCCCCCCTCCCAGTAGAATCGCCTATGTTGTTCAGACGCTGTGACCAAGAATTTTTTTCCTTATTTCAAGCATTGCCAATATTTCCTTAAACTGGATGATGCATGCAAACAAAATCGAAATACTTTAATATAATTGGTTTGTTTCAAACTCCAATGCATTTTAATTGTTTACAGTAAGTTTATTAGCATATATGCAACAGCACCATACATATATAATCAACACTCTTTTACTTACATATGATATTCACTGCTGTCATCCAGTTCACCAGTTTCTCTCAAAGCCTGTAATCATAGCAATTTTGCACTTATCACATGTGAAACACTAATTTCACACACCTTAAAATAATCCATCCACCATTGCGCAGCATTCTTGCGGAGCTGTCCCCACCAAGCCTCAATACGCTAGTTTGTGCACGATTAAAACAAACAAATAATAAAATACAAGGTAAACAAACTTGATTGGAAGTAGATCGGCCATACATGAAGCTTTTCTCCTTTGCAAAGGGATCGTCATGTTGATCTCGCAAAAATGGCTGCAAAAATGCTATATTTGTATTCTCAGTTCCTCTGTCCGTTCTTAAAATTGTAGGGCACCCTACAGTAATAAACACATCAGTTTTAATTTATATGTTTAGCTATCATATGCCTTAAAACATACCACATTCAATTGATTAATTAAACACTGCAGCTGTAATTAGCCTATAATATAGTATAAAAAACTAATGAGGATATTCAAGGGTAGCCGGTGCTATCAGTACAAAGCAGCTCATAGACCTCAGTGCATCAAAAAAAGAGTACGTACTTATTACAATAGCTGCAATGTGTTTCACCACAATGTACACTAAAAATGGAAACAATAGACAAAAGGTATGGCATACAGAAACACATTATAGAATAACTATTGTTTGTTCCCTTCTCTATTACTGTAGGATTACCTTTCTAACACTACAGATACATAATTATTGTCACCGTGAGGCATGTTCACTGACACAGTATAGCTACAGCCACTATATTCAAATGTAAGCCTTTTTGTATCAAATCTAAAAATGTACGTTATTATAGTACATTTGGATATTATGTCTTGGCCTTATATGTTTACATATACTGTATATCCGAGGATCAAACTGCCATCCTGCAGGAGCTGAGAATTAGGAAGGATGAGGGTGGGCAACTGCACCCTCTGCCATTTTTTGAGGGCAGCACCTATTCACTTATTCCAATGCCCAAAAGGCAACTATCTTATATTACTATATACTCAAACGCAATGTCGTTATATGGATTGCAAGTTGATGTTTTCACAAAATTTTCATCCTTAGAACACATCAGTAGACAATTAAAGTAAAGCAATCCTAAAATATTAAAGTGTAAAAATGCTTAAGTCATTCAGCAAAAAAGTTGAACAAGTAATATCAAGAGTTAGAGGATTAATGCTTGGTTGTATGTATACTATATTTATCTCATGTTTTCAACTAACCTGCTAATTTTTCTACACAATTTAAATAGTACCCTGCAATAATGTATGGATCATTATTTGAGGGGGATACATGAAGCCAAAGGATTCTACGTGAGTAGCTGTTAAAAGGTTAGATAAGGATTATGCGCTTGTTTTTAATATTGCTTACCCGTCAATGCAGCCATGTATGGCAAAACCAAACGGCTTTAATTTATCATATCCGTCACAATGCCATATATAGTCTGGCCCCTACAGTTCACCAGAAAAGTGGACACAAAGTACAATAAAGCATTATCTGGTGAAATGAATACACCTTGCTGTGATATATCCTTCTCTTCAGTTTTTTTTCCTTTCCTAGCTGCAGCGCCTTCTGGGTTATCCAAAGCTGACAACATCATCACAACATTTCTGTAGCAAAATGTTGCTTACCGACTAAATAAAGGACCAACTGACTCACCTTCCAACACGCAAACTATGTTTCTCTTTCAGCCTCTTGTGCAATATGCGGTAACCAATGCAGTTCCCTGACACCTCCCTTTCTTTCTATGAATACAGTATTGCAGTAATGATAGTCACATTTATTTTGAAAGACCGTAGAATGAATGTAAACAATTGTCCCAATGTTGGATCCATGTAGCATGGAATTTGGAACCGGCAATTGCTTCTCACCCTTCTTTAAGCTACACAAAGCCTGCAACATACAATGAAAGCATCCTCTCACAACTCATAATAGGATAGGCAGAAATTCATAAACAACAGAAATTCTTTAATAGAATAGCTCTCATAGCTATGCAGCAGGTTGTATTGTAGTACTATGATACCGACTCTTCAACACTGACAATTTTATAATTCTTGACCTGTGAATAAGATACTTTTCCAGTACAAGATGTGTGGAGAACATTTTACCAGTGTCCTCGCACCGTTGTTACCGATCTGCCAGCCTACAGCAAGTGCTTGTGTGTTACCTCTTGAATACTATTTGCTTTATAGGCTATAATATACCATTCAGTGTAATTTCTGACTACCACAGATACAGGCTGGGGTAGGGGGGAATTGATTGCTATTAACTGAGGCAAAGATGTGGGTCCCTTGAACGTTTGGATACTAAGATACTGCATGTATTCATGTAAGGGGCCACTCACGCATATCGACTCGCAACTTGGAATTCATAGATCAACACCACAAGATTGCACATCCCTTCCTGTGACTGTCCCACTAGCTATTTTCCTGTGCTTTACTTGAATGCCTATACTTCTCCTATAAGTAAGGAGCTGAAAATTACAGATTCCCTGCACCATCCGCAATCTCAGCCCACATCTGTGGACCATGGTAGTTGGGGATTTAATAGGTGCAAAAAAGTATATCTCCCACTAGGGACCTACAGATAGGCTATAGACTAAACAGCTGTGGATAAGGGAGTATGCGAATGAACTACTTTCATAGATATACAACTTACTTTAATAGCCGCTTCGACTTCTTCAAAGGAAGTTTGACCGTTTTTGTCTCTTCTTCGCAAGCCCATCCTCTTCAGTCGCTTCCTCAGTTGATCTATTGTTAAGTTTATACCGTGCCGTAAGTGTAAAAACTTGCAAATGTCCTCATATGTATAATCGTCTTTGAAATAATGTAATATTAAATCTTCCTCACCCACTGTATACAAAGCAGGAATGGCCATGATAGTGCCGTGCTTGACACCATCCCATAATAACAAATATCACGTGCACATGACGTCTAATGACGTCGTATTTCAAAAAGAAATTCTATGGAAATTTTTGAGAAACGAGAAAAGATCGAGAAGTACTAAAGAAATTTAGGGAAAGTTTCAAGAATAGAGAAAAAATTGAGAAGAAGGTGAGAAACTTTAGAGAAACTGTTGAGAAATGAGAAAAAGTGAAGAAATTTCTCGGAAATTTCCCAGAAATGAAAGAAATTTCTCGGAAATTTCCCAGAAATAGACCGGAACAGGCCACCGTAATATTCGCATTTCTAGGGCATAATGATACTGTACATTAAATTTATTAGGTCCTGTGGAAGCGTTTTTAGCGCTTCTCAGTGACTCAGATACAAGCCTTCAAAGAGCTTGTTTCACTCGAAAAAAAACTACTAAAAGTTCAATAAAACGTCTATACAACCAGTAACTTAAAAAATCGCTTCCACAGGACCTAGATATTTTAGTTGTTTAGTCACTTGTGTTGAAATTATAAGGATTCAGTAATCTGTTTGGTTTTTGGCGGCATGTTTTTATAAAACATTGCTCTATTGTGGACCACACACCCAAGAACAGTCGTTGTTCTGTAGTAAACACAAACAAGCACAATTAGTTGTATTGCTAACACAACACAGTTGTTGAAATTATTAATCCCTGCTTGGTTTAAAGCAGGTTTTGTAATTTGTTCTGCCCACGCATTTTAAACTATTCTGTAACCTTAAATGGAAAGGAAGATGCTACTAGGCTAAAATCATTTTCAGTTGGTAAGTTTGTAAAACTAGTAAAAATGTAGTAAAAATGATGTTTTTCCGTTCCTTTAATACAAAATACACTTCCTGTTTCATTCAGTCAATGTCACATTACAGAGTTCTAGAGATGGGGACGTATCCGTTACAACACTAGTTTTCCCTACAATTTGTTCCCCAATGTCGGTCTGTGTTGACATTAATCATTACACCCACCTTCATTGGTTGGAGCTAGCAGATTGTTTGATCTCTTCTGAAAGTAACCATGACCACAGCGGAGACACTATTGACCTTTTGATTTGTTCTGATTACTATTGGGAATTTGTAATAAATGAGATCATTTGTGGAGAAAAGGGTCCAGTTGCTGTTAACAGTAAATTTGGCTGGTTGATCGGGAAGCAATGATGTCATCACTGATTTAATAATCGAAGGTTCAAGTGTTGATGTCACAAGTCTTGACAGTAATGACCTTTTGACAAACAGTCTGAAGCAATTCTGGGAGACAGAATTAATTGGAATAGTCAATGAAGAGATTACAGGCCCATCAGTGAAAGGTTCATTCCCACAGTTTGACTGGGTACAGAAGAGGTACAAGGTTGGGCTTCCTTGGAAAACATGTAAGCCGGTATTTTAGAATTATAACCTGTGTGTCTCTCGACTACAGCACCTGAAATCACGCATGAAGCACAATCCAGTGTTACTCTGCCAGTATGATGAAACATTTAAGACACAGGTTGAAACTCAGATCATTGAGAGAGTACCCGTTGGACAAGAAAGAAGCTCACTTCCTACCTCATGATGCTGTAGTCAGAGCAGACAAAGACACAACTTGACCCCACACATCTTTTCTGTGCTTGTGAAATAACTGCAGATATTGAGAAGGCTTTTCACCAAATACTCATCACTTTACAGGACAGAGACATGCTTGGGTTTCACTGGTGGGATGATATTCTAAGTGACAATCCCCAAAACACACAATATAGATTTTATCGTCTTGTGTTTGGGCTGACACCAAGTCCAGCAATCTTATATGGAGTTCAGCAGCACCGCTTAGCTTCTCAGCAGATAGTGAGTCGTAACGTAGCAAAATTGTTGTCATTGTACATTGATGACTTTTTTGGGAGGGGCTCAAAACATAGAAGAGGGTTTCAATGTTTATCAGGGTGCTACAGAAATTATGAAAGCTGAAGGCTTCAAGCTTAAGAAAAAAGTGGTCAACCAGTAATGATGCTTCAGATCAGAGAATTTCATCTGGGACATCCAGCACCCACGATAGTATTGTGAAGGTTCTGGGGATCAATTGGGATAAACAAAGTGATTGTTTCTTTTTCGAGTTCTCTGAGTTGATTAAATAATCATGTGTCTACCTTACCCCCAACTAAGAGATCATTGCTTAATGTTTCAGCTATGGTGTTTGATCCGTTTGTGCTTCTTAGTCCATTTTCAATTCGTGCTGATCTTATTTCAGAAGCTTTGTTCTTTTAAGAAGGATTGGGATGAGACTCTAGAAGGGGAAGCTCTTTGTAAGTGGAAGTGTCTTACTCATGAATTAGCATGTGAAGGTGCAAGTCATTGACCAGGAAAGCAAAGTATCAGTTTAGGTTGTTATCTGAATTTCCACATCAGTGGAAAAGAGACTATCTACTTAGTATTAGAGAGATGGCTACTGCGAGGGCAAGACATACACATGACAACTAAGTAGTAAGTGTTGGAGATATTGTAATCCTGAGCATACATCCAGGTGCTTTTGGAAGCTAGCAAGAGTTGTAGAGCTATTACCAGGAAGAGATGGTCGTGTTTGAGCTGCTGAAATATGGCTATTAAGATATGGCTATTAAGTTCAGACAAGCAACCAGTTACATTACGTCTACAAATTCAACTATTGATACCGTTGGAAGTGCAACAAGAAGCATCGACTATGATAGGGTGTAGTTGCACAACTGAAGAGAATTACACCATCTGCCATTGGTGTACATTTGCAGCCCATATGCTGAATTTGGCATCATCACAAGCCGGAGAGTCTGTTCCCTACATTAAGAAATTTAATGTTATTATACGTCATTTTGTTAATTTTTATGCTAACAGTGCCATTCGTACTGCTGGATTGGAAGCCTGCTGATGGGACAAATCTTACTAATTTACAAACTTACTTAGAGGGTCTCGAACAAGCAAATATTTCCATCGTAAAATAAGATACCGTATACGGCAAAACTTTCGAGGGGGAAAACTATTGTGGATGCACAAAAGCATCGGGGAAAATATTCGTGGTTCCATAGAAATCTTGCAATTTGCGGGAAAGCATTCGCGGTTGGGTCTATAAGCTAAGTGCCTGGCATACCGCCATGTTGCGTGCGAAGACACGTGGGGTTTGGTCCAGAATCCTAAGATGGAGTATCACGAAGAGGAGTTTAGTACTGAAGGTGAAATACATGGTTATCATGTATATCAGACGATATGGACTCCTGTAGTTGATGAAGTGTTAGAATCGCTTTTGTAGGCACCTTGTGCGAGGAGGAATGGAGGTGCCATGCCAGCTAACCTTTATAGGAATAGGAAAGGAACTGAAAAAATTCGTAGCAATCTGACTTGGGATTTGTCTACATTGGCTGCATTAAAAACAACTTCATGTGCAGAAGAGATGTCTACTATGACAGGGTTGGGGGTAAAGTTATTAAAGTTGAAGAAGCGCCGATAGCGAGTTGCAGCAGTACAAACTCTGTGGCCCAGGACAGCAGTAGTGTGATCATAGATTTAAGGAATAATGAGGAAGGTATAGTCACAACTAATGACGAAGCAACTGATGATATGTGGGTTATGCATGGAAAGCACAGCTTAAAGTTTATAGATAAAGCAGTAATTGAACAAGGTGAAGAATTGAATGATAAGCACATACAGGTGGCACAATACCTAGCGAAGACTCAGTTCCCTGTTACCGGTGGCCCAGAATCAACACTTTTACAAGGTAAAAAGAGAAAAGGCAGTTGCACAGTCAACACTGTGCAAATAATTTATTGTGACAAAAGACGCCACTGGATAACAGCCTCAACAAAATTTAGCAAACCTGGGAAGGTTGATATATATGATACCATGTTTCGCAAGTTGGATGCTGAGACACGAACTACTGTCAAACAGCTGTTTGGTTTAAAGAAAGTAGATTGCATCAACATGGTGGCTATGCAATGCCAGAAAGGTACTACAGATTGTGGGTTATTTTCCATAGTTACTATGACCTCACTTGTCTTTGGTGGTGAAGATCCCGGTACTGTAAATTGTGATCAAAGCAAGTTACGGAAACACCCTGTTGACTGCATCTCACAAGGCGATCTCTCTTTATTTCCAAAGACATCCTGTTAGAAGTATAACTAAACCAACAGTATTTTAATAATTTCACTTGGGTACATTTAGTTGAATGATTAAACTAATTAATAGTAACAATGTAATAGTTGAAGTCAGTTTACTCATTTGATTGACACCACATCAATAATACCAGCCACTTTGAAACTAGGGCTGAGCGATACTGCCATTTTAGTATTACGATCGATACTAAAGCCACTATTCACGATACTGAATAGTTCACGATACTTACAAATTAGTCAATCATAGCTGGTGCCACATAATGTATTGCTCAGCATTCCTGCAGGAAGTCCTTATAGGTGATAGCAAACTAGCCACTATCATCCTTGTTTACAGTAACAGTTATTGTAACACATGCTTTGAGGTTGTTATGGTGTTCACACCTCTCTGCAGGGGAAACCAGATGGGTGGACTTTATCATTTACAAGGATTCTTAGCCAACTACTGCATAACAAATGGATTTTTAATGATAGTAATGTACAGGCATGGTATCACGATAGTTAATAACAAAATATCACGATGTCGATATTTTCAAAATATCGCGATATATCGCTAAAACGGTAGTATCGCTCAGCCCTATTTGAAACCATTCTGAATAATTTCAGGATACTCTGAAATGTATTTGTACAGCTCTTTAATCCACTGTGCACAAACAGGTTTCATTGTGCTTAAAAACCTGCTCAGAATACCATTCTTCAAACTTGGTTTTTGAGAAAATCTATGGCAGGCTTATTCACAGCATAATTCATACACAAATACTGACTGTATTTAATCAGGAGCTCATCGAGTCCGAAGGACGAGGGAGCATGTAACTCCGTAAACGGCGAAATTCAAACATGGCGTCGTAATTTATAAATAGTATTTTAAACAATAACCATATTAGGATTATGCACAACGCGCATGCTCACAAAACCCATAATTGAACGCGCAACGCCAAACAACGTGGAAGACCGAGTTGGATTCTACGGAAGAGGAGTTAGCAGCTGATGTACGAGACGATCTTCGTCCGTCAAGTTCAGGTATGAAGTTGTAGATACAGCTTTTAGTTGAATCGTTGCGTAGCGTAACAAACAGGTGTCTATCTGGAACTCCACTCAGCACATAACACTAGCTATAGCTATGCGCTTTTACAGAACAGTTTAATGCTTGCATGGTACATAAGCAACGATTTAATCTACTCTAGGTAGCGGAGTTTCTGACAGCAAAACCAGGTTGCTACGTGTCAAAGAGAGACAACAACTTATGAACACTCTGGGATCCTTAGATTTGTCTACCCTGTGTGGAGATCTTGAGTCAAGAATTAGTAAAGAAGTACATTTTACTCTCTATCCTGAGAGAAAGGCACTGTAGGATGCCATTGTGTGCTCCAAGGAATTACCAAATTTTGTTTCAGTAGCCAAAGCTCAGTTCATACGGCTGTACACCTCCTGTGGAAAAGGTGCTAACAATTATGCTCATTTCCTTCATGCCTGGAAAGAGTATATGGTTACTCTTACAAGTGATAATCCATCACCAGAGAATGTAATTATATGGCAAAAAATTATTGCTTCTTATTCCCACGCAATATCCGAAGTTGACAAGAGGATTATTTTGTGTGATATCCTCCACACATTGCAAAGTCACCTCACAACATACTTATAGCTATATCAAGACAATTTTAAAAGTTTTTTAAAACCAATATTAAACCTTTTCATCTTGTAGAGCTAATCACGAGCATCACATTGATATATACGTGTCCTGCATTTGGTTGATCTAACACTTTCTTTTTGAAAGATTAATATTTAGTATAACCTTCGTAAATTCAGCAGCCTAGATATATTAGTCCGTGGCACAATACGACAAAATACGTAATAAATAAAAAAAATGGCCACTGAAAGTGATTTTGCGGTGAGTATATTGAAATTTGTGTAAAATTTTGCATGGTGGAGGGATGTTTCAATGCAATCCTGAATTTCTAAGGAAAGGTTTGTACTGTTCTATTTAAAGCACACTAGCAATTCTCGAGGAGTAGAGTGTAGCTTTATAGTACCCTGTGGTACGCGTTAGCTACCAACTATCGTTACGATAACATGTTCTTTTATAGACAATACAGTATGCAGCAGAGAAGATACATTGTGTGTGGCTGTCTGATGGCGAATTGAAAGTGCTGTTTGAATGTAATGATTCCATGGACCTCCTGTCAATGGATGTTAAGTTCATTAGCAATAAAAGCTTAGTGCAAGAGTATCTGAATCAGATAGATTTCATCCCACATTTTAAAAAAATTGTAACAATGGAACCAACAACAGGAATCAGTGTATTCAATGACCATTAGCTGTACTGTATTACTGTAGGTACTGACAAGTTTTAAGTTATACAATAATGTATACAATGCTGTGCACTAAATACAAAAATTATGCTAACATTAAGTCGCCACTTTTTATATCATCGAGGAGTGGGTAATGGTACATTTCGTCTTCACCATCATAATTCTTATGTTGAAGGGTTCATTTTTAGAACAGTTCCAAAATACCATACTAACTCGGAGCTCTCCTCTACCTTAAACCTCTGCCGAATTCTCTGGCCTACTAGAAGGTGAGGGTTTACCACTATTTCTTCAAGTGAACATGACATCGGGGTACGCCTGCTGGATTCCTGTTCCAGAAGTTTACATAAATTGTGCTTTAATTGCTCAACAGTGAACTGCTTTTTATTTTGAGAAAATTTAAATAAAGAGTTGATGGATGGTAGCTGTTTAAGTACTTTGTTACGAAAATTAATTTGGAGCTTTAAAATCTTAATCTTCTCCGTTTTGTTGCGGATTTTATTTAACCCATCATCCACTTGTGTTCGGTTGGTCCAAATCCCAATAATTTCAATTGCTTTTGCTAACTTCTCTTTTTCCTGGTCCTTCTTGTACTTTTTCCGAGCTATATCTTCCTGCTTTTCTATGAGCCTGTCCTCATTCTGTTTTTGTATTGCTTGCTTTCTTGCTTTGAACTTCTCTTTTGTAGCTGGAACTAAAGTCCCGCTGCTTTAAAAATTACTTCTTTTTCTTCCTCAGTCTTTTTGTTTAACCAGTGTGATGTTTTGTTTCGTGAAAACAGAATCATCGCTTCTAATGCAATAGCGTTGGCTTTTGGCGCATCAGTCTGTCTAGAATTGCAAAGTCTCGTTCTGGTGATACATTAGTGGTAGGGACACTAGCTGTTTCATTAATTATTGTTGTGTCTACAACAGAATGGTACTTCCCTTTAGGAAGATGGTCAATCAGTAATCTCTGTGTTGTGGAAAATGCTTTAAATAGTATGTGGAGTAGTTCCTGTGTTTCTGTATCATTGTTGCTTGATTCTGTCAGTGAATTCCAGACCTCATCTTTATGCAGTGTAGCAGCGGATTTCAATGTAGCAGCTCCCGTTAGTACACTTGAAGCATCCACACTCCATGCGTCAAAGCTTCCTTTCATGTCACAGTACACCTAACCCATATCTAAGATAGATAAAGATGATTCTTTCAATTTACTCCAAATTGGGCCAGTCACTATCTTGTCAATCAGACCGAGGGCTCTGCAACCCACAATATAAGAAGGATTCTTAAGGTCAGCTTTGACACACTGCAGCAAACGATTAGCTTGTGTACCGTGAATTTCATCAATAAATTGAATCATATCATCTCTCAAGTAGTATATGCCTGCTGCATCATAAAACAATATGTTGAAACGATTTCCAACAACTTGAGCTAGTGGAATTTTATGGATGCCCTTTCCCTTCAAGTAAGCATGAAACAGAGTATAGCTGCCACATTGTTGGGACCCCCTGTGGTGAAAGGTTTTGCATGCAGTACGAACCAATCTTTGTGTTCCAGACCCAGATGCTTCTTGTGTTATGTTATCATTTTCCCAAGCTTTTAATGCCTCCTCTGCACAATCTGCAAGACCAACAATATAATGAAGACCACAAAAAAAGTTATTAACTCGTGTCAAATGTTCTCGCTCATTTTCTGACATGATGCTCCAATTTTTAGCAACTGTGGGCAAAATTTCTGCTCTATACTCAGCAAGTAGCTCATTAAAAAGTTTCTCTGCAGAATGGCGATCAGACATAGTATTTTAAGTTTTAAGCTTTGCAATGATCTCAGCTGAGCTAGAGTTTTTACCTAATGCTCGCTGTACACCTTCAACATCAGAAAGAATTTCTTGGAAAGTTTCTTGTGTGTTTTGTGCAGAACCTGAAAAAATGTGTCTAATCCCAAGAGTGTATGTAACTGCTTCTTCAGTCCTAACATTAAAAGTTGAAAAATGTTCACCAAACTTGGTAGTCCCATCTGTCTGCAAGGTGGTAGAGCCAGGGGTTTGTAAAAGTTCTTCACCAAGTTGAGCTTGTGCAAGTACTAGAGATTCAAGAATCATTTGGCAAGTCAAGCCATAACTTGGTAAGCGACTGACAGATTTATGTACTAAGCACTTTAACACACAGCGAATTATTGGTGCAACATTACGGACACCAACATTTAGGGACAGCAATTCGTATATGCAAGCTCGAACATCATTCGTATACTTTCCACCCTCAAATGCTTGAACTACTGTATCCTACATTATGGATTCTATAGTTTCAGTCATCTCAGCATTGTCCCGTTCAAGACAATACAACTCTTCCTTTAGTTTATCGATGTTTGTAAGATGCTTTTGATGAGCTTTGATGGTCCACAATTTCTGAAGCTCTTTTTTTCCAGTAGAGTGCACGATGGTTAACCCTGTTTAGCTTTACCCTTAACTGCTCCACTTGATCATTAGCTCGTTTCAGCTTGCCTTCATGAAATTTGATCAGCTTTTGCTGGCTTGCAATACAATCTCTTTGCTCAGCAATAACAACTTCCCTACGTTTAAGCCTTTTATTGGCATTTCTGTTAGCTGCATACATTTTTTTCTAACTTCTGTCAATTTTGCATCATCCCTCGCTCACCTTGTAATTGGGATTTCTTTATGGGACTAAAATGTACCACTTGACCTTTGAAAATTCCTAGTTTCCTCGCCTTTAAAGCTTTTTGCCTTATCAAGCTTTTGATAAATCTCCATCTCTACGGACACTTCTAGTAATTGCCTTAACAGTTGGTGGACTTTCATGAGGCCATGCTTCACCATAAAGATCCATTAGCCATGCATATAGCACTTTAAAATTACACTGAGAATGTTGATCCTTAAATGTTAGCAGTTCTAGAATTAATTGGTTGGAAACTCTCTCTACCTGAGGTAGCTGCTTGATAGGCTTACTTAAATAAGACAGAAGTGGTGAACAATCAAAACCATTCAAATGAAAGCATCTCGCCATAACCACATCGGGTTTTCAACAATGTCCACTATGATAAGCCGTCCACAGACCTTCACCAGTGCCTGCAGACATAAAAGAATGATTAGCTAGTCAATAAAAACATTGTTTTGTAAGCAAGCTGGCCTTCGCTGTCTCATATGTACCAGCTGTCAGCTGACCTCCAGTAATGTATTTCAGTTGACCAAATATTGTTTCAACTGCACTGCCATTGGCCCACTTTGGGTTGATGTGCTCCCTCACCATACTATTACACTTACAACTACAATTTGGGTTGTGCCACACCAAGCGTGGGCTACTGTTAATGAAAACTTAAACCAACACTTACAACTACATACAGTGAACTTTTCAGTACCAATGTGGATACATACTGGAGAGTGGGGGCTTAGCCACAAGTAATAATAAACAGAAATAATAAATTTGAGACCGTCCAGCCCAGGACGACCTCGGGGAAAAACCTGATAGGCTTTTTTTTTTTTTGCCTACCAGGAAAACCTTAAAAGAGCTCCACTCTCGTGTGTGTGTGCACAAAACAACTACATTAACTACTACATAAATATGTAATGCTCCAGCTTCTCGTGGTGGCCGTTTCATCTGCAAAAATAGTTAAGGAGAGAACAATGCATGAACACATACATCTTAGTACTGGGAGGGGGTAGCCTACTTGTACTAACACGTGGCATAGAGTGAACACTAACCCACAGATCTCACTTATAAACCATATCATCACGTGAGAAGGCTCACGTGACCCATAGTATTCATGCGGGAGCTTATTTTCTGTCTAATTCATTGCATTCAACCGACAGAAAATACACCTCCCTCACCATACTATTACACTTACAACTACAACTTGGGTTGTGCCACACCAAGCGTGGGCTACTGTTAATGAAAACTTAAACCAACACTAGGGTTACAAAGAAAGCATAACAAACTCACAAATTTTGAAGCAAGGAAACTTTGTCTTTATAAACCAAGCTGGTTGGTGACAGATAGCCTCTCTTATCAATGGAATCTTCCACATAGCCATCCTTGGCATTCTCAGATCTCCATCGACCATGCCTTTTAAATAGCCTGTCTGGCACACCTGCATTGGCTGCTCTAGTAGCACCGCCAGCTCTTCAGCTATGTAAACCAAATTTAGCAGGGTCGTATCCCAACTGCCTAAGCTTCGTCTTAAAGAGATCTCTTAAACACGAATAACTAATACACCCTGACTCCCTCAGTTTATCACCAGACTTAGCCTTGCAGATTGGGCGGAATAAGAACCTTTTGTCTTGCTTCGCAGTGCCAGTCCTCTCCATAGTCCTCTCCATCTGCAGGCCCTCTAGTGTTGCCTTTACAAACGGGGAAACTGTTGGTGAGACTAAACCGGCAGTCGAATGCACCCATGCCAGAGAATTGCAGGCTTCCTCCACAGCTGATTTGGAACCCACCCTGTCTGCCAGGTGCTGCAAGTAGAGAGCGACATGATGATCTTTTGCTGGGATTACTGAGATCTTATGCTGCAGCGCCCAGCTCTTCCATCTTCTAAAGGCAGACAAGTATTTTTTCACCGTAGATTCTGCCCGGCTTCCTAAGATAGTTTGTGGAAGCCTACTGGCCAGGTCTTGCAGCTGATTTCCTTGAGTACTGTCCATGACCCATGCGTGAGGACCTCTAGAATCGGGGAAAATTAGTATGCACCAAATAAATTTAACTAGACAATACTGAACACCTCTCACAACCCAGGGGGAATGTCCCTGGAGTATAGCCCATTGGATGCCTTGCTACCTCTTACTAAGCTGTTGACAGCAGCTTCATCCCTCTGGCCAGGACTTTTCATCTCTACTCATTGGCTGAGACCATACTATGCCTAGCAGGTCATTACAGTAGCCCTTCTGGGCTCTCAGCTGTGGTAACTATAGGCCATACAATACCAGCTTCCACAACTGTGACCAACCTGGGGCTATACACCACCTGAATATACACCTTAGGGTCAAACACATCCGTCCTCTAGACTAAAGTTTCCCATTGGTCATATGGACCAGCCCTCTATGTAGACTGTGACCACTCACTTGGGTCATACATACCAGTCCTGGGCTGTGACCAACCTCCAGGTCATACATACCAGCCCTTTGGCCGCGACCAACCTCCGGTTGTCATACCAGCCCTTTAGGCCAAGACCAACCTATGGTCGTACATACCAGCCCTTTAGACCGTGATCAACCTCTGGTCGTCAGTGCTCGAAATAGTATCAAATTTTTGTCCTGCGCAAATGTCTGAACAAAATCAATATTGACCTGTCAATACTGTTATGTGTTCTGCCACACTCACCAGCATGCGAAGCATGCTGCAAGCTATGGGGGTTGGGGGCATGCCCCCCCAGGAAAATTTTGAAAAAAGGTTCTTCTGAGATCACATCTGGAGCATTTTAGGTTATGTAACAAGTGAGTTTGATGATTTGCTATGACATTGTTCACCTTACCAAATAATATTGCTTTATACTGGAAATGATGGGCGCAAGAACATCTCTCTGACCGCTATTTCAGCTTTGTATTAATAATGTTAAGTTACCACACAGCTTCGACCAGTGAGGGGTAGTTATTGTCAAGGTAAGTGAACCCTAATTCGTATCTCTTGACTACGACTCCCTGGTAGGTGAATGACCCATCAGGACCTTCTGTACCTCGAGATAATACCTTTTTCACTGAAGGTAATTCCTTCAATGGGGTGGTTTTAAGCTTATCCAATGCTTTCTTAGTTTTCATTAAACTATCAATGGCTTGGTAAACACAAACTTCAGCATTCTGCAATACTTTACAAAGAATAGCCGCCGGTCTAAGCAGATCAATAAAAAATGCACACCCAAACAAAGCTTTAGCATCGGTCCACTGCTTGATATAGCCCTTTAGCTTCTGCTTTTCCACTGCCCGCACACTCGAGTCCTCAGTTAGAGCTATTAGATGACTGATATATGCTCCATATCGGTCTACTACTCTTTCTAAAGCACTCACTTTATGTGCAACAAACCGAGTACCACAGGCTCTTAAAGGCCGCTTCCCTCCTTTATGGGGGAGCTCTGAAGGATCTAAGCATTCTTTAAGACTTAGTACCACCTCTTCCAACTGACGAAGCTTCTTAGGTGATTTTTCATAAAGGTAATACAGCCTTAAAAGCAATTCGTCCACGCTTTCAAAGAAAGTAGACTTCAGGGCATCCTTTATGGCTAATTCGAGTCGGTGAGATAGGCACCAATTAACAACCAACCATGGGAATTCCTTAGTTAGAAGCCCCTTTAACTCCCCGTCTGCTATGTTAACATTGGTGCCATCACAGCCAAACCCTATTAATTTAGACTTAGATTCCTCTAGGCCCATGTACTCTAAAGCATTCCCGAAAGCATTGTACAAGCTTTCAGCTGTGCCACATTTAAGATACCTGGTGGTAAAAAACCTATTCTGGATATGGACTTGAAAAGTTCGTTTTCAATGTTCCCGGAGTCTGTGGTACCATCTGCTTGTAAACTAAAAAAGTGGCACTTCCCAATAGAAGAAATAAGACTTTCTGCTAGTTCACGGGCGATAAATTCAATAAAGGTAGCACAGGAATGGTCATTTTTGTAGCCTGATCCCAAATTTGTGCCATGCCTTTCTTCTAGCTCGCACAGACTTGTCATCTTAGTGAAAGCAAAGTTTTCTTTTGCCATCACATATGCAATGTCAAACTTTTTCTTAATGCTTACCTTGGCTGTTTCGCTCAGGCTGGCTTGAGCCATCGTCCTGGCGATCGGTGCGTATTCCATAATGCTACTGGCACTCTCCTTGGCCTGTAACCCCATCGCTCGTCGATGCATATCCATCGCCGCGTGATCTTTGAATGTCGAAGCACGAACGTTGGGCCATCTTCAACGAAGGCTGACCTATAGTTTCGCATCGAAATGAGCTTCTTGTACTTGCCGCAAACTTTACATTTCAGCATGGTCACGTGCTCTCGATCGCCGCTCGCCGTTTCGTAATGCAGCCATCTCATCGTCTGCAGAGCCTTATCATTTTCGGATATCCACTTGTCCACTGTTCGTTTCGTAACCTTTCGCTTCTTTGCACCACCATCATCGTCTTCACCGCGTGTTCTCTTTTGTCCGGACATTTCTGTCGAATAAATAGAAAATTGTTCAGACATTACGTAATTTGTCCGGATAATGTCCGATTGTCGAACGTTATTTCGAGCACTGGGTCGTACATACCAGCCCTTTAGGCCGCGACCAACCTCCAGTTGTACAAAACCAGCCCTTTAGGCTGTGACCAACCTCCTGGTCATAAGTACCAGCCCTTTAGGCTACACCACTCCTTTACTCTCCTTTACTAGTCCACTAGACTGGGACCAGAACTCTGGGTGAGAAACTCCCAGACCCCCAAACTGGGACTACTGGCTTAATTATTTATTCGTTTATTGTTATTTTATTTATTTATTATTTTTTTAATTTTTAAAATTTTAATTTAGTATCCATGCATAGGGATTCTCTTACCAGGAACAGCTCCCTTAGTGAAAAATAATTCTCAATTCCAGTACTGGAGTATTAGGGCTTCCCTTGAACAAGTTGCCCCCAGAGCGGCCCGACAAAAACAATGTCTCTAATTGGGGAAGCAGGCGTATCCCTTTTATAAACTTGGCAGGGTGTAAACTGTCCGGGAAGAGTAGGGGCCAAAAGGGGGCTGACTTCCACTGGGGGACAACTAGAGTACCTTGTGCCTTGGTTGCCCTGGCATGCTGCAGCAATCGGGGGACCAGGTACAGAGGGGGGCACCACCAATTGTTTTCGGAGCTCCAATCAGACGTAAAGGTATCTACAGCCTCTACCCCTGGGGACCAATAACGGGAATCAAAACGTGGCAGTTGGGTATTACACCAGTCAGCAAACCGGTCTATTGTATGAGGACCCCATAGGGCGTCTAATTCCTTGAAAACTACCGGGTTCAACATCCAGTCATCAAAGTCCATCAACCTACTGAGGTAGTCTGCTATTTGGTTACTTTCCCTAGGGATCCATTCTGGTTCAATACGGACCCTGCTCCTTACCGAAATATTAAAGATTTCCAGGGCTTCTCTCTGTAATATTGGCTTTTTACTTCCATGCAAGATGATTCTTACCACATTTTGGTTATCGGTGAACCAGCGAACCCTTTCATTTTGAAGTTGTGACTCAAAGGACATTAGAACCATTCTAACGGCCCTGAGCTCTCGCCACGTAGAGCTCTGACGCAATTCTTCCAGATCCCACTGGCCAGTGGCAATTTGACCTCCATGCTCAACAGCATACCCACCATAACCTGTGTCACTGGCATCTGAATAAACTACTCTCACTGCTGATGGCTTAGGCCAAAGATTCTGCCCATTGAGCTGCTTGACTTGGGCAAGCCAAAATTCTAGCTGCTGTTTAGCCTCGTCAGACAGCTATAATTGCATACACCATGAACCTCTAGAGTTCAGAATTGTGTGAAGGCTACGTGTCATCAATCGGGTAACTGGGCCCAGGGCCAGTGACATTGAGATAATCCTGCCCACCACTCCTGCTAGTACTTTAGCTGGGGCAAACGTTTTCTCTAAGAGGGACTGTAGTAGTTCACACAAGCAAGCCAATTTACCATCTGGGACTGTTAGCTGTCCTAGCTCAAGGTCGATCTCGAAGCCTAGCCAGGTAAGCTTTCTAACTGGTTGCAATTGGGATTTGGATTCATTTACGATAAGGCCAGCTTTAGCCAGGTCCTGTTGTACTTGCCTGCTTGCTTGGGCGGCCAACTCTAAACCATTTACTGCTAGTATTCCATCATCCAGGTACAGGACCACCCTCAGACCTTGCCCCCTCCAAAACCGGACCAGTGGCCTTAACAATTTTGTGAAGGCATAGCAAGCAGTAGCCAACCCGAAAGGCAGGACAGTAAAAACGAAATACCTGGGGATCCGGTTAACCGGCCATGAAAAACCTAAGTAGGTCTGATGAGCCTCAAATATGTCCAGGTGATGGTACCCAGATTTCAGATCAAATTTGATTAAGTAATCATTCTTCTCAAACATAAGCGTAGCAATACGCAGGTCCTCATATTTAAAGTGGTCTTTCCGCAAGAACTGATTTAGGTGCCTAAGATTAAGCACTAGCCTTAGCTTGCCCTCACGGTTGGCCACCACAGACAGGGGACTACACACTATGGGTCTTTGCTCAGTTTCTCGTATGCATTTGTATTTTAACAGCTCTTGGACACTATCATCAACAAAAGTTTGGTTATCTATTGCCGATTTGTGGTTACACTTGTTCAGAGGGGATGGCGTATATTTTAGCAGTAACTTATACCCGTTTTGTATCCAGTCGATGACTGGGCTAGGGGCATGGAGGACCCCCCTCCAAAATTCCAGATTTCTTTTCAGCCTACCCTGGACATCTACAATTTGGGCAGGGGTACTACACTCTTCATGTTTCCAACATTTGCCGAGCTCAAGTGCGACCTGACTGAGTAGGGTATCTGGATCTATGTTATTCCCCACTACACAATCTGTTGCTACCTTAACAAGGTCATTTACTGACAAGGGCCTGTTTTTGCCAGCTTTGTCAGAAACATCACCATTCAGGTTTGGTGGCTTATCAGCACATTCTCTTTGAGGAGACTTTTGACCTTCACACCCTATCTTGTGACCCTCAGTTAAAAGGTTTACCTCAGCAATTTGCTTATCTGGGTCATCAACACATTTGGGTGCACTACTGTTGGTACCTGGTACTGGACTTGGTACGCTGCCATCACTGGCACACTTACATCACCATACACATTACGACCAGCCAGATCCAACCCACTTACTACAGGCTGGCCCAAAGGATACGGGTGCTGTTTACCCTTAGGGCAAGAGGCTGCCAGGTGTCCCCATCCTGCACAATTATAGCAGGGTCCAATCAGCCTCGTCCCGTTGCCAGACAACTTCGTCCCTATTCCTCCACTGCTGGTCTGCCCTGCCATGGCCCCTTCTTGTCTGGGCTTCCTCTTAAAGGCTGTTGCTGCCTTCTTCTTCTTAGCATCTCGCTCCTTGCGAGCTTTGTATAACTTCTTCTCGTCGTCCGAGTCAGAAGCAAGCTCATCGGCAATGTACTCTTCGACGACGCCCCAATCAGAGCGGTCGGCGATCCTGATGTGCTTCTGCCTCACACGAATGGCCTCCTTACCCTGGTCCAACTCTGCAACGGCGCGTTTAACAGTTGTCTTGGTCGCTTCGTCCAGGGTAGGGATGCGATCTAAGTGTCGCTTGGCGGCGTCGATTCGGTCGTCCACCGTTTCATTAAAGGTGAACTGGGCCTCATTTCCCTTCTTCTTAAACTGGTACGGCCTTTTCCCCAGCTTCGTCATCATCTCCTGGGAGCAACTGGCTTGATTGGCGGCGACTTCCTCTTGGAGCTGATTAAGCTGGGACGAGAACTTCGCTTCCAGATTGGCGCTCGATGATTCGATGCGGTCCAGCAGCTTCTTAAATTGATCGTCGTCCATAGTCGCAGCGAGTAACAGGTAGCCCACTTGTACTAACACGTGGCGTAGAGTGAACACTAACCCACAGACCTCACTTATAAACCATATCATCACGTGAGAAGGCTCACGTGACCCATAGTATCATGCGGAAGCTTATTTTCTGTCTAATTCATTGCATTCAACCGACAGAAAATACACATGTCCAGGATTCCTATGAAGAAAATCTGATGTCAGTCCCTTGAATCCATACCAAAGGATATGGAGAAGATCCCATGTCTACAAAAAAATTTGACATACGTAAGATGAGAAGTTAACTTAAATTACCTATCAGGAAATGAATCTTTTATCATCAACGTTATCTTTGAATGCCACTAAAACATTACACTTTAGATTATTACTCTATAATTATATTAATATTATATATATCTTATGCCCACTTTAAAATGCTTGTTCAGGTCACTTGACAAGACATTGTATATTATTATAAATATAAATATGAACACAAAAGTTAACATTTCTTACAGAATACTGCAATACACAAACTATATCTTACCATTTTCTATTGCATCTTCACACCAAGTCTTAAAGAACTTAAAACCATCTTCCATTCGCTGCAAAGTGTTTCCGTTTGTTTTAAATATTCTTACGTACTTCCCTAGCAAACTGAGCTCAAACAAACTATTAAGAGCCTTCAAATATTTGACGACAGTTCTAACACTTGCAGAATCATCGTCATTCTTCATAGTCTTTAAGTACTCTTCCAGCTCAGAAATGACCTCATTTTGCTAAATGGTATGTACACACATGTAGAATGATACATATAAAGGACACACACATACCTGCATGATTTTAGAAGGTATAACGTTCAATCTCGTCCATGCATCCCTATAGACATGATAAGGTTTAAGTTTGGGTACTCTGGAACACTATGATGATCACTTTCTTTCTACTTCTCAATAAAACATATCTTCAATCACAGCCCATCCAAACTTCACACCACAGAACATGAACTCCCGAGTTCCACCTCTGTCAGTTGGTCTGCTCTGATAGAGTGCAGCTACCATGCTTTTAAGCTATAAATAAAGAGGATGTGTATTGTTTAGTATTGGTGAAATTTATATACACAGCATAGCACATTATGCATGCCCACACGAATATGACCAGTTCCGCAAAAAGTAGGGCACGTGGACACATAAATTTGCCAAATTTCATGACATAACATCATGCTATGGTTGGAACCGTTATTTAACATTTAATCAGCTCAAGTTACAGAATTCCCTTTGTGACAACATGTAGTTTAATTGTGACCCCCTATTTTCACAGACTTGGTTACATATTTTGTTTCTAAAAAAAAACAACAATAAAAGGTGGCACTTATATCCCGTAACTTTGTCTGTACAATGTATACCTGGTGAGTTAGACAAATGATGAAATAAACATTCTTCCCAGTATAAGGACTGGTAAACCATGGACTGACAGAGAATCTATCAGTACCATCACAGCAACTGTCAAATCTATAGCACATAAGATCTGCCATATTTGTAAACACATGAAATACACATACCCATATGCCTTGGCTTCATATCCTGACAGTAACTTTATCATTGACAAATTTGAAGAAGCACCATCACATACCACAGCAACAACAGTCTTAAACCCAAACTTGTGGAATTTGAACATGGCATCCATTAAGCATGGCATCAGGAATTGGTGCTGTAATAACAAAATGTGTTCATTGGTAAAATTGGAACTTATTAACATGCCGCCATGGGTCCATCACTTGTGTAATGAGGACCAATAACATCAAAGTCTGAAGTTAAATCACGCCACAAAGTCTGAAGAACATACGCTTTTGTCGAAATCCTGACTGCAGTGATCGGTAAACATCACAGAGTGTAGTCAATTCTTCATGGGTCATGGCATGACCTATAAATTTCTGAGATCTGCTACTCCATAAAAGCTTCATGCCAACCTTGGTACATACAGACATCATATCATACAGCAGCACTAATCAAACCAATAGACTGTATATTTGTGTATAAAATTATATGTATAGATAACAATGTAGTTACTCCATCTTTAGGCTTATATAGTTTTACAGATATGCAAGTAGATACACTACAGTACATTAAGTGAACCAGACCTTGACTTCATCGATTATTAGTGAACCTTCACCAATTGGCAATACATCAACACTCTCTTCTTCACTACCTCTTGGCATTGTGGCTTTTTTGCTAAGTTTTGCTTTGCTCATGGCTACCAATTTGTCATACTGTGCTTTTTTCTCCCCAATCGTTGCTCTACATCTGAGACTTCTTCTAGCTTTAGATAGAACCCATCACACAATGAATGGTAGTACTGCCACACAGTCCATCCTTGTAATCCCACCAAACTTGATTTGATGCCTACTTTAGTGCTATTTATAACTTAAATGTTTAAAAATAGAAGAAAGTGTCTGTAAATATAATTACTGTATTCAGTTAATTATAAGCACATGTAGTTAGACGTGGAGCTTGTAATCAATGGCAAATGTTGAAGATGAGTATAGCCACTCTGCAATGCGTGAGATTAGCAGTTCCATGCGTGTGAGCGTGAGATTAGCAGTTCCATGTGTGTGAGCGTGAGATTGCATGCAGTTGAGTGAGACTCACGCCCAATGCGTGACACTTGGTATGTCTGATGTAGTACGTCGTAGGGTTATGATGTGTGACCAATCTCCTTTTTGGTAGTAATACCCAGATGGCATTCCCATAATGGCTTTACCTTTCTTACTAATAATTGTTATTCACTTAATTCATGTACCATTTGTGCAGTAGTTATACCATGCATGCTAATAGAAAGCTGTTGTACATTTGTATGCTTGGGAAGTTATAGGACTTGTGTGGTATGCTGTAAGGTACGGTTTAATGTTGTAGTTCAACCAAGCCAACAGTCAAGTATAGAAACTGGCCACAGCATGGGGCACTCAAATGGCTACAACACCGAGCAATCAAATGTAATCTATCTTCTGACTGTTGCATCGTGTTATATTTCCTGTAGTAGAATTCAGAGAATATCAAGATAAAAAATAGTGCAGAAGAAGAAACAATAAAAGGTGAAGAAGTCCAAGATTGGTGAGAGGAATTGTACTAGTTTACTGTTGTAAGAGGTTTGGTGGTAAAACTGTATTGTTAGAGGTGTATGAGAACTTCGGAAACAATATTGTTCTTTTTAGGGAAAGGTGTCCTTACATGTAGGGTCCATTTAACAGAGGATTCACTGTATGGGTTTTGCCAGCAGCACATATATAGTGGATACATATTTGGCATCCATGAGGTACATGACACTGGCTTGTTATGTAAGATGGTTTTATACTATTTTCAAAATGGTACACAATGTGTTTTACGTCACAATCAGTTAGCCAGGCTATTACACACTGTTACTCTACTGCCACTCTGCTGGATCTACTTTCTTTGCCCATGTCTCTGGAGCTCTATATGAATCCACAATAGACAATTTGACACTGTTAATACCACTGTCGCTTTGCTGGAACAGTTTTGGACACCCTTATGCCTGTAAACTGTGATTGATATCAATACCAAATCAAAAATGCGACCGAATTTTCGATAATCACCCATATGGTGATGCCTGAGACAATTAGAATTTTGAATCTAACATGGTGCTGCTAATAACAGAAAACACTTTTCTAAAATTTTAATGTTTTGATTTATTCCACCCATAAATGAGTAGAAATTTAACATCAAATGCTGCTTTAAAAGAATTAAATATTTAATGTGTCAATTGCACCCACGTGAATGATTTTCCAAGATTCAGTCACAAGTAACCTTCAACAGTGCCAGTGCCTTATTTTTATGGCAACAGCCTGGCAAATGTAACTAAAAGTTCTTATCCTATTTAATGCGTTTGAATGAATGCTTCATAGGTATACCAGAGGTTCCAACTCTCATGCTCTAGGCGTGATTCTCACGATTTGGCCTTCATTCTCACGCCCAACATTTGTATTCTCACATCTACAAGTAATCCTCACTCCCAGTTTTTTCCAATGCTGACTGCTTCACTCAAGACCAAAAAAAAGATTTCCTAAGGCCAAGAAGGTTGCGGCGCATGCCAGGTTATCTATATAATTACTTTATCAGTCACGTGATCTCTCATTCAAACTTGCATTTGGCGGTTGGAATTCTCAATGACGGTTCGGGTTGACTGATTCCTTTTAGACAACAACTGAGTGTGCAAGCAGTGTATTGGAACTTTGAAAGTTCACTGGGAATCCAGGTGGGATATTAGTAAGAGAGCTAAGCCTTTAAAAAAGGCCTTTTTGTGCACTTTTGGATAAAAGCATGCAACTTGGCACATAGTTAGTTTTCATCATAAAGGTCAAATTTCAGTAGGGAGCCACCTCAGATTTGACCTTTTGCGACCTCTGAAGGTCAATTAAGTATGCGAAAATATATTATCTTACAATAACACCAGTTCCACAAATAATAAACCTTAAGTGTTGGGTATCAAATGATAGCTGACACTTCAGGGAGTGTAATGAGACCACAATTACACCTGTAGCATGTATTTCATATTAATATATGTATATTAAAGCATAGAGTAAAGGGATAGGAAACACAATAACGTGACGTCACAAAATACGTACATTTCTATTGGAATTCCATGTAGTACGTCACGAACATACTCGTTACGCTTGCTGCGCTTGTATCAAAGAGAAACAAATTGTTGTAACGACAGAAGTTTGTAACCAACGACTGTGAAACTTCGCTACAGTGAACTCAAGTAAGTAATCGAGGGAAATAGGATGGTACCAACCCTCAAGGAAGTTATACGCAAAATTAAAGGAGATTGAAAGTGAAAAAAACGGCCCAAAAATTACTTTAAACCACTTTACTTTCTTCGTAAATATATTCTATCCTTTTAACTGTGATAAACCTATTCCTTACCATTTAACAGAGGGAACCAGAGGAAATATCGGAGCAAAACAAGAACTGTTGCTTGAAGAAACGACTAAGTATCTTCCATTTTTAACCAAAAGTTTAAACCACCTTGCAGTACAACGCAACGGTAAAAGACTGTGTTGGTGACACGCCTAGCTTACCACAAGATTCGAAAGTGGAACCGGCTATAAAAGAAGCGGTATGGGCGAGGCATGAAGGTACGATGAGCGAAAGTGTGACAGCGTGTAACAATCATGGTTAATGCGATACGCTTTGTTACAAAATCTACGGTCTGAATTCTCTCGCCCAAATCTCTCACATAGGCCTAAATACTTACTGTAGTCTGTTGGATTACTATTTACGCTGCTTAGAACACTAATTCTCACAAAACTGTCTTGTCCTTTCAAGTCATGCGTAACGGAAATCAAACTGGAAATCGCTTGCGTTTCCTATCCCTTTACTCTATTATCTATGATTAAAGTTAAAAATGTTTAATCATTGCTACAGAATGAGCACTGTCTAAGAACAAGGGTAACAGTACATTGATTGCAGCTGGTGGAATCACTGCAGTTTGCATGTTGGAATGATAGGCAGACCAGGTTATCCAATCAGATTTCTGTAATGGGCTCTTCTTGAGATTTTCCTTCACTACTTCAAGCCATTTCCATTCTGCCTTTGTTCCCTCATCAGTAGCATTGAAATTGGTAGGTTGAACAGAGCCATTGACAGGAGGAACGTTAAATTCTTTGGTTTTAAAAGCAGCTAGAAATACACTAGTATATTTCTGAGGAAGCGGAGTAATTCTTTTTCCATGAGAAATGGTTTGATCAATGATTAGCACACCTCGATCATGACCTCCGAATGTGTGGGAAGGATGTTGCATGAGTGAAATGCCTGTGCCATGAAATGAGTCTTTTGCCGTTGTAGCACTAGGGTGTTAATCAAGGTTGTCAACTGCTGCTACTGTGAAAAGTCCACTACGCATCTTTGGAGGACACACAACACCATCTAACTCAAATCGCTCACACACTCCATTGCCTAAATCAGATGTCAACTGCAGAAGGCGGTCATTACCCAGATTGAACAATGCATCAATAAGAGATCTTTTTCTAGTAGCAACATGGAGCTTAAATGCCACATATAAAGCTAGTGGCGTTTCACAATCACGATTATGTCGTTCACGACTGTGATTAACAGAATCTGCGCCTCGACAATATTTCACACTGTTGAACATAAGGATTTGAGATATGGAAAGAGCAGCCCTCGAGGTGGACATGCCAGTGTCAGACTGATGCTTGATGCTAGGGCCATCTAGAATCATTCTAACAAGGGCCATTAGTGATGGTGCTACAGCTTCTTGTTCAGTTGAGTGCTTGAAAGATCCATCAAACAAATTTTTCTTTTCAAACACTTCTATACGCACTATTTGCGCACTATTTGCGCTGCACGTACTAAGTGCATTGCATCATCATCAAAATCACAAGCTTTTGTAAGAGCTACAATAAAATCTTCATTAAAACTGAGAATGACACTATTGCCTTGTAGATGTGCCTGAAGATCTGGAAGTGCTGACAGCAACCTGTCTTTGAGCCTTGAAGAATGTATGCGACCATCAACAACAGCACCAAGCTGTTCAAGTCAATTCTTGTACATCTGTGTAAGATCTGTCAATTTGAAAACTGGTGCAATATCTTCCTTCCAAAGGTCTTCCATAAATGCAACTAATTCTGCTAAAGCAATTCCATGTAAATGAGCCTCACAATCTTTTTCTTGACCTGCTCTGTCCAGTGCCCTAGCTCTGTTGTGTAGATCCACAAGACATTACTTGGCTTCTAGAGCAATCTTGTCCCCAGGTTCAAGCTTGGCTAGAAGGGTAGTGTCTTTCAAAGCTATGGCACATTTACGTACTTTTGCATCAGTGTTGTATGTTGAAGCATTTTGTAGACCTTCAGATCCACCTGGATTATCGCAAAGAAAACACTTGTCATCTTTAAGGTAAATACAGGTAGATCTGTGACTTGAACGTGTGTGTACAGATGGAGACATACTAACTTTCTCATTATTTTGTTGTTTCTTTAGTCGTTCTAACTTTGTCTGGTTAAATTTCAGACGACAGGACTTATGCCATCCAGCGCGGTTCCTTGCCAATGTGGCTTCAATACCACCACCATCATCCAGCTGTTGGATATCAACATTGATTGGCATGTGACCAAGCTCATTAAAGCTAATTAGCTGTTCCACTAAAGACCTATGGCCACTACCAGTAATCATCTTCTTATTTTTAACTGCATATGGACACTGCAGTCCTGTCCCATTCTCTTGGCACAGTATACAAAACTCCCAATTAATGCCCCCTGTATCAATTCTTTTTGGTGTGGGAGTCTCAATATCCACTAACACATGGTGCTTTGCCATAACAGAGCGTTATTAATACTTTTTAGAGGCCATATCCTGTATTAAGAGTGTAGTTGCAATATTGTTAACTTACATACAATACATGCCTTACCTGACTTAGTAGAGCACAACTTTACAGAATCCACTCTTAAAATTTTTGAAGACTATGGTGTTGGAATGTTTAGAATGACACGCATGAAAAAATCAGGCAGGCATGAAAAATCAATTCAAGAGAAGGTTGTGCTATTGAAATACCTTCTCACAGGTCATGTTTAAAACTAAAAAAATAGGCAGTAAAAAACATATCTATGATTTGGTACGTGCTACAGGTGTAATTTTGGTTTCATTACACTCCCTGAAGTCTCAGCTTTCATTTGATACCCAACACTTAAGGTTTATTATTTGTGGAACTGGTGTTAATGCAAGATAATGTATTTTCGTGGGCTTAATTGACCTGTAGAGGTCACAAAAGGTCAAATCTGAGGTGGCTCCCTACTGAAAATTGACCTTTATGATGAATACAAACTATGTGCCAAGTTTCATGCTTTTATCCAAAAGTGCACAAAAAAAGGTCTTAGCTGCCTTACTATATTAATTGTGAAGTTCAGTGATTCTGTTTATTTTTATTCCCGGTTTTTTTTAGTGTTGCTGCAAGATATCTACAACCTGTGTGGACATGATTAGAAGCTAGGTAGCTGTTGACATGTCGTAGATACAGAAGATTATTATTGAAGTGTGTACTCCAGCAGATCACGTGGTTGTCATGGAAATCGTAATGTAATGTACAATAGCTAGCATGCACCTTGCAGTTATTAACATTTTACACTAATAGCTAGTAATACACAACTTCTCAATGGTGTAACCATATGTGCAAACACTTTCGCATATAACTAGCACAAGAAGGCCATGCAAGTGTGTACTCCAGCACAGGGGCGGAGGAAGCAACTTTTTTTAGGAGGGCTGCACATTCAGAGTATAACTATGATGCAATACCAAGGCTTTTATTAAATCTTTATATACAACTGTATGCCTAATTGTTTGGAGGTGGGAAATACTAATTAGTGTGAGAAACACACTAGCATGCAAACCTAAGGGGGTCTGGGGGCATGCCCCTCCTCCCCTAGGAAATTTTAAAACTTTTATGCTCTGAGATTGAATCTGCAGTGGCATAGCCAGGAAAATTTTTTTACCGAGGCAAGTTTATACATTGACCTAATTGACAAGGTCTGCTTCTGACTCAACTGATTCACAGATACTATCAAGTATGGGTGGTACAGCATTTGGAGGTTGACTATCTGGTTGGATGGCAGAAAGTGTTTCAGAAGACTTAGTGTTTTTCTATGTGTCATAAGTAATGCTCCAGCTTAGTTAATGCTACAGTTTACCATGCTACAATTATTTTAGATTAGTTTAATTGCACTCCACAACTTACTCTGGAGATATTTTAATGCAACGGAGGTCATAGTCATGAGGGAAATTTTAAGGGGCCTAAGCCCCTCCATATACAATATCACATGGGCTGTAGCCCCCCTTGCTCCAGCAGATCACGTGGTTGTCATGGAAATCGTAATGTAGTGTACAATAGCTAGCACACACCTTGCAGTTATTAACATTTTACACAAATAGCTAGTAATACACAACTTCTCGATGGTGTGATCGTATGTGCAAACACTTTCACATATAACTAGCACAAGAAGGCCATGCTATTATAATGGTCTTAATATACGGGTATAAAATGGAGTAAGAAGACGATTGGAATCCAGAGGCCAAGTTTGGGCTCTCCATGGACCTCCATGGCCCTCAAATTACTCCAAATTGACTGAGAACACTATTGGCGAGCTCTCAGTGAAGTCCCAGCTCACTACACACCATTATCACAAAGCCATGGCCATTTAATGGTGCCAATCTCACACTCGTGGCTTTGACAGGGTCGGAAGAAAGCTGCTACAGAAGCCAGACTTGCCAGTGCTGAAGGAAGTACAGTGTGAAATATGATAGTGTATTAGACCAGCAATCCATTTCTGGTAAAATCGTAAGTTTGATTTTGTGTGTGTGGAAGCCTTGTTATATGAAATCCGGTCACATATGTGCTTTTGCAAACAATGGCAGATGATCCATAGAAATCACTATTTGGTTGACTCTGGTACCATTTTATGTATGCAAGCAGGGGTGAAAATAACTTATTTATTTCAGGCTGACAATTGTCAGACTAGAAAGCTACTTGGTCGGTCACTGCTGAAGTTGATCTGACACATGCTTTGAGTTGATCTAACACCAGGCTGGATGTAGCCAAATCTTGTGGCAAAGCCTGGGGCTAACACTACAGGGAAGGCACATCTTAGTGCACCTCTAGGGAGGGGGCATTCCTTCCCAGGAGACCCTCTGGGATTGAATCTGAGGGTGATTTTAGCAGTGAGATTAAACTTCTTAACATTTGTATTATGGTGACTGTTCTAGTAGTGTATCTTAGGGTGCATCCTGCATTACGCTTGTGTCTGTAACTAACATTTTTGTTTACCAACATGTATGTATTCATTTTGCAGAAAATACTTCATTAGAGTTTATTGTATTTTATTGTGTTGTAATATTCATAATATTCACACTTGTTGATGTCCACAAAAAATATTGTTCAAAAACAGTACTTAACAATGCTAAAATTTATACAATGAGCTTTATTTACACCTGAAAGTATATTAATCATGAAATGTATATAAAGCGTCACTGAGAATAATTAAATGAATCAATGATGACATTTAAAAAGTCTCAAACCTCCTGGTCATAATCATCATCAAACCAGCTGTCCCATTTCTCAATATCTAGTAGCTCAACTTCAGAACCATTACTGTTACTACCTTCTGTGGTCTTCTGTCTCTGGTTTACCCTTCTTCCTGACTGACAGTCACTCCACCAAAGGTAAATCGCTCTGTCTGGAGAAAAATTGCTGGGGGTGCAACCTTCCTGATTTGCTCTTTGTCTTGGCTACACGAGCAGGAATGGAAGTGACGGAAGAAAGTGTGTGTGATTTGCTCCTATTCAGTGATCCTATACAATGCATAAGGTTTGAGCTTAATAGAGTATGGCTCTCCCAAGTTTCCCAGTCCTTCAAAAACACTAGGAAAGCTGTCATGGATGATTGAAGTACAATCTGTAGTGGCATCAAGTCTGGCTGCCAAACTGAGAGCTATTATCGCTGGAGGGCCTAATAAGTTGGTTTGAGACCTCTCACTACTTAGATGACTTTGCCTTGTGGTACAAGGTGGTCTCTAATTGACCTACAACGTGTAAGGGTTGTTTTCCTGGTCCATAGAGAATCTTACGGGTATTTGTATTTAACAGATCAGCTGATCTTGGATCGATGGATCACGTGGGCTCCCGATACCATGACTACAAACTGTTATTTTTTGCTGTTATTTATATGAGAACATCAATATTAATTTTTTACAAACACACTTTCAGATCACGCTTGTCCAAACACCTTTGCCATGGAGGATCATCATCTATGTCCATCTTCATATGAGCATCAATATAGCATTTAAAACATGTTGTGCATCACTAATCTATGCATGGAATAGCTAGACCTGCAGTAAACGGCATGAGTCTTATTTCACCAGCTAAATGTACTTACTCAGAAGTCACTGTGTTGAAACAGTTACAAAGATGACTGGACTATGGAACATTCTTGATATAAGCCACTAGGTGCGTATAATATCATGTGATAACTTAGCAGAGATGAGTCAATTTCATCCTAGAGACTGAAAACAATTCCAAACACATAGTACCGTATAGTAAAAAACCTTGGCAGTAAAAAAGTGTGACGAAACCCCTCTGCTGATAAAATTGGCGGGAAAAACTTTGGCAATTGAAATAATATTCACCAAAGTTTTTACTGTACGGTACGTAAGGATCTCTGTAAGGATAAAGCAACAAGGTGTCAACTCATCAGTTAAGTAGTGTAGTAAGTGTATAGGTAGCTAGTGTTGTTTGTTGTAGCAGTACTTTTGTAGCTACTGATCTGGTGACGTGCCAGCAAAGGCATGCTTCTCTACATCATCTCCTGCAATGCCGAGAGCAACCGTATTTGCTTTTAATGAACTCCAGTAGCTGAGATTATCACGTATATCAAAGTATTTGGCCAAAATCCATCACGAGACAACGAACTAACTGACGTGCAAACAGGGAGCTGGTTGGAAATGCTATCCCAAGGAGTGCTTGCAACTGTGGGACACATTCCTAGGCTGGAAGTTCAAGATCTCCAGTCAGCTCGATCTTTACTGTGTGGTGGTACGAACTCACCTTCATCTCAAGTTCTAGTTATTCAATGTGAGACTCAATGGCTATTCGCCAAATTTGTCAAAGTTTTGTACTGCCAAAGTTTTTTACTATACAGTACATACCAATTGTATAGGCTACAAACCCTGGAAAGCAGGTGCTGTTGTATGGGGTCTCTTGTGTGATGTGCAAACCAAGGTTCAGACATCATGTCCGATAATATATGTTGATGTTGGTAAATCACTGCTCGTGTCTGTTGATGCTTCTTGAATTATCTAATTAACTTGTCTGCTTAGAGTAACCTGCCTGTCATCATATACACTGGTTCTCCACTTGTGGTCTATATTACCTGCACAGTTACATGTAAGGCATTAAATAGAGTTTTAAAATCAAGAAACAATTTTTCCATACATACAGCACATTAATTGCAAATGTAATATAGCTATGTGTTATTTACCTCTTACATGGCTAATATTCGGGCATTTCCACTGTGTTTTCACCACGACGCTCGTCACTACGACTGGATCACGTGATGTGCTGGAAGACTATAAAAATCAGTCGTTGATCAGCGTTTCTTATGACTGTAATAGTTAAGGTTAGTTTATTGTATATACCTTTAAAAATCTGAATTTTAAAATGTTTGTTTTTCACCCTCCGCAGCTACCTTAAATCTATAAATGACTCTAATGTTATTCACTATTTGGGGCTGTGGTCTATTTTTGTTTGAGCCTAGGTAGAAATTTTGGACTATTAGTTCCAACACCATAACATAGACGGAATAAATACAGTCAGTATTTGTGTATGAATTATGCTGTGCTATACACAATAATGTCATCAATGTAGGCCCGGCAACCTTCCAAACCACCAATAACATGATTAATCATGCGCTGGAAAGTGGCAGGAGCATTCTTCATTCCAAATGGCATAACTGTGTACTGATATAAACCATCAGGAGTAACAAATGCAGATCTCTCTTGCTCTCTCAGTAAGTGGCACCTGCCAATAACCCTTCAGTAGGTCAAACTTGGTGATATAACGGGAGTGACCAACAGTCAATACAGTCTTCCACTCTAGGTATTGGAAAGGAGTCTGACTTGGTTACTGTATTTACCTTCCTAAAACCGATAGCCACCATCTGCCTTCGGGACCAGCACACATGGGGAACTCCATTCACTCTGGCTTGGTTCTACAATACCATGTTTTAGTTTCATGGGCAAGACTTAGAACATCACTTTGGTACATGGGTGGAAGCACACACTTGATAAATTGCCTTCATGCTGGAACTTCACTTCCTCATCAGAATACCATTCTTCAGAAAATAACAACCAGGCACCATAGCAGCCTCTTGTTCATCCAAAGCATGAAGGGCTAACTGTCTAATCTCTTCATCTTTCTCTTATTCCTTGATCAGTGATTCCCGAGAAAACAAATAATGATCTATCACTTGGGACACTGTGTCCTTTGCAGAAGTAGATGTTAAAACCTTTGGAGCCTCATCAAGAATTGTGCCAACCACACCTTCAAGGGGATCTCCCTTAACAGCAGAGACATTCGGAGCGGATTGCTTAGATGCAGCTCTGGACATAGCCCGTGTCACAGCACAAGCTGAAAATAATTCTGGAGCATTGATCAGCGTCTCTTCATTGCACGGCATCTGTGAAACATGGGGATTTGCCACTACCTTGCCTCCAGCCAGATCATTACCCAGTATAAGATCAACCCCCTGAACTGGGAGAGAATGTCTCACTCCTAAAACAACTGGACCATTCACTAAGGGACTCCTCAAACAAACCTTATGCAATGGCACATTGAAGATACCCTACTCCACTCCTTGTAGCCAGTATCAGACTGGGAGCAAAAGTGTAGCACACTGTCTAAGATTAAGTACTGTGAAGCACCTGTATCTCTCAGAATAGTGACAGGTTTCTCACTTGGTGTGTCACTAACGATACACTGCCACGAGATATTAATGGTCCATATTCTTCTGGGATATTCACATTACTAAGTTGTGACACAAGAAGATCTGGCTTTGACTTATCATTCTTCTTCTGAAGAGCACGGCACTCTGACATAACATGACCTTTTCGCCGACAATAATAGCACGTAGGTCCACCAGGAAATAAAGCACCTCGGCCATTAGTCTTTCCAGGACCAGCTGAATGACCACTACGGTTGGTGTTTCCATTGGGAATAGTACTGGTATCACTAGAACTATCAGTACAGATTGCAGTCTTGCCATATGATTTGTGGGTCAAATCATAATCATCAGCACTAGTGGCTGCTTGGTGGAGGGTGTCTATTCTTTGCTCATCCAGGTAGGTCTTGATATCAGTTGGGAGACAGTTCTTGAATTCCTCCATTAGCACTAATTGTCTCAGTTTGCCAAATTCCTTCTGAACTTCCTTGGATACACACCAACAGTCAAATAATGTCTCCTTAGATTGTGCAAACTCAACATAAGTCTGGGAGTCATTCTTCCTGCTGTTCCTAAACTTCTGTCTGTAGGCCTCCGTACTAATTCATAAGCTCTGAGTACAGCACTCTTCACAGTGTCATACTCTGAACTTTGATCCGCTGATAAGGCTGAATAAGCTTCACGTACTTTACCAAGCAGAGCACTTTGGAGCAGGAGTGTCCATACTTCTTTGGCTTGAAGCCACCTTCTCAAAGTGTAAGAAGTATTACCACTTCTGTTTCTTGAAAAGGAGGCACAAAACGAACATGCTTACGTCAAAATCACGACGGGGAGTGGGGCTTGCTGTGGCAGTAGCTGCCACCAACTCTAACTCCTTTATCTTTAATTGCATCGTCAACTTACGCTCTTTTAGCTCCATTTCCTTTAGCTTTAGTTGGCTCTCACGTTCCTTTTCCTTATCTTTCAGTTTGAGTTTCTTCAGCTCTACCACAGTGCATCTTCATCGTCAGAAATGATTTCTTCTTCCACTAAATGCTCCACAAGCAGCTTCCGAATATCGCTCTTCTGCATAGTACTAGTAATTTCCAGCTTATAATGTTGAGCAAGAGCGAATAAGTCTGCTTTCTTACTAAGGTTGACAATTTAGGAGAGTCTACGAAAGATTCGACACTAAACAACATGATGACTCGTAGATACAAGGTAATAGTAGTGAAAGTATGAAACCGTTTCGTCAGCCAGCAATTCTAGTAGTGTAATAATACAATTCCAAAAGTTGCCCACCGCTGCTGTTAATCTGATCCCTAACAAACGAGAACACCGAAAGAAACGCCAAATAACAAATTCACACCTGTTTGGGCACCATTCAACCCGTGGACAAGGAATTCAAGTTTGGGGTTAGAAGTGTGAAGTGGTACTAAGTGGCATAAACTGGCCACGACAATTGGCGATAATTCAACAGCAAATACAACTTCTGTACTCCAAGATCTTCAAAAGATCAAGCTTCTGGTTCTCCCAGACAAGCCCCCAAGTTGTCATGCGGTAGGATTCGGCTTCAAGTGGCGGATCAACGTTAGCTAGCACTTCACTCGTGTTATCACTTATTAAGACTCTAATATGCATGCGCAAAACACCATGCTATAACACTCTCTATAATACATAACTAACTGCAAAAACATGCTAGCTATGCAGCTATAACTGAATAGCTTTAGTATACCTGGACTAGTAAACTGTCTTCACTGACACGTGTTTACAATGCTGGCCTTGACCTTCAGTAGATCTGACTTTTCATCTTCTGAAATAAATGTAAACGGGCCGCCTGCTACATCCTAAGCAAACCAAAACATTTTTTGCATTCATTTCCCGTGTTGTAAAAACAGAAGCCACAGTCATGTTGGGAGAGCTTGCAGAGGCATAGCTCTGATCCAGATACTGGAATAGAGCATGGTGCGCAGTCACAGTATTCAGAGAAGCAAGCTATGTAGTTATAAGTAAGGATATAGTTGGTGGAGGGCAGCTAGTCAGCAGGTAGTAACCTTTTTTGGTGTTGCTATATAGCTCTGATCGTGGAAAAATGTTTAGGCAGCAAGTTTATTGACCCACCTGATTTACAATGGGTAGACATTCATATTTGCACTGACCGCAAACATATTGGAACAATTTTGTTAACCATCACTTTTCTAGATTGTAGTAGCTACTATAAGGGGTACTGATGAAAGCCGGAATGGAACCAATAGGGGGCGTGCGCCAAGTTAAAAAATCGTTTTAACAGATTGTGCACTGTTTCCAACTTTCACACAATAACTAGAATTGTGTTAGAATTAGTTTGCTTCTGCTATAGACATTCCAGAAAACATTTGGTCGACGGTTCTATTTAATGCCCACTGCAAGAATGCGTTGTACAATCGTCTAAGCTGAACAGTGATTATTTAGCTAAGCTATTAACCTATTTTTTGTAAGCACATACTGCAGTTTGATAACTCTTGTAAATCGCTGCCAATATAATGGTAGAATTATAGTCGCTTCAGAAAACCAGCAACACTTGTACAAAAAGGCTTGAATACTGCTACAACATGAAAATACTACAGTAGTTTACCTTTTGGAATGGTAAGGTAGTACTTCTACATCAGGATTAAACAAAACTGGATGGATTTTATTTACACACACCTTGGGAATTTAATAGAACTTTCGAGCTAACGATTACTAGCATGCCTATAAACAGAAACAAACTAATTCTAGCATAATTATAGTTGTTGTGTGACAGTTGGAAATAGTGCACAATCTGTTTCAAACGATTTTAAACTTGGCGCACGCCCCGATTGATTCTGTTTTATTTCGGCTTTCATCAGTACCCTACTATAAGTGGGAATAGACTGCTGTGAAGTTCTTGAAGACATAAATTTAGGTTAATATTAGATCTCATATCCAGGAGACTGGAAGAGCTGGCCGAAATGGTATACAGTAAAGGTGGTGCATTTGGGTAACAAAATAAAGAACATTGGTAGAAGATATAAGCTATCTAATCAAAAACAGCCAAGCTGTAGAAAAAGGGTGCAGCCCCCCAAAAGGCCATAGTGGAAAAAGATGTGAAATCCAAGGTGGCGGCCAAGAAATGGCTGTGATGGTAGGTCAATGGTAAAAATTTTAAAAACAACAATTCAGGTGAATTTTGTGCCAAGACCTAAGCGGCACAAAAATTCACCTTAATTGTTATTATAATAATTTTTACCATTAACCTACCATCAAAGCCATTTCTTGGCCGCCACCTTGGATTTTATCTTTTTTCACCGTAGCCTTTCTGAGGGCTGCACTCCTTTTTTACAGCTTGGCTGTTTTGGATTAGATTTCATTTCTTTTTGTATTTATATACCCAAAGGCCAGTTTTGGGGCTTTTTTAACCTATCTTTTTTTCTTTTCCACAGGAAGAAGAAAAGATGAAGCAATCGAATGCTTTAAATATTTCTGATTTTATCAATAAATGTATATATATATATTACAGAACTCTACATGATGGTTTCTTTGTAACTGAACACTCCACAAGGTAACTTCTTCTAGCTGATCTCTCTACAGGGAGATTTGTTTGTAGCTGAACTCTCTACAGGTGATTTGTTTGAAGCTGAACTCTCTAAATGATGGTTTCTTTGTAGCTGAACTATCTACAAGATAACTTCTTCTAGCTGATCTCTCTACATGGTGATTTGTTTGTAGCTGAATTCTGTATAGGTGATTTGTTTGCAACTGAGCTCTTTAAACAATGCTTTCTTTGTAGCTGACCTCTCTACAAGGTAACTTCTTCTAGCTGATGTCTTTACAGGGTCACTAGTTTGTAGCTGAATTCTCTACATGGTAGCTCTTTAAACAATGCTTTCTTTGTAGCTAAACTCTCTACAAGGTAACTTCTAGCTGATGTCTCTACAAGGTCACTAGTTTGTAGCTGAGTTCTCTACATGGTGGTTTCTTTGTAACCGAACTCTCTACAAGGTGACTTCTTCTAGCTGATCTTTCTACAGGGTGAGTTGTTTGTAGCTGAACTCTCTACAAGGTAACTTCTTCTAGCTGATCTCTCTACAGGGAGATTTGTTTGTAGCTGAACTCTCTACATGATGGTTTCTTTGTAGCTGAACTCTCTACAAGGTAACTTCTTCTAGCTAATCTCTCTACAGGGAGATTTGTTTGTAGCTGAACTCTCTACATGATGGTTTCTTTGCAGCTGAACTCTCTGCAAGGTAACTTCTTCTATTGATCTCTCTACATAGCGATTTGTTTGTAGCTGAACTCTCTACATGGTGGTTTCTTTGTAGCTGAACTCTACAAGGTGAATTCTTCTAGCTGAACTATCTCTTTCCATAGTTGCATGAACTCCCTACAAGGTAACTTCTTCTAGCTGATCTCTCTACAGGGTGACTTGTGTGTAGCTGAGTGCAGCCCACAAAGAGGTCATGGTGAAAAAAGATGTGAAATCCAAGGTGGCAGCTGTAATGGTAAAGATTTTAATAACAGCAAATGAGGTAAATTTTGTTGCAAGACCAAATTCACCAGAGATCGAGATACTCTAATAGAGCAGTCACCCTGAAGAGAATTCAAGAGATCAGCTAGAAACAACAATGCTCAATACTTTTGCCCACACTTTTTCATGGTAATCAGAAGCCTTAGCAACACTACACTTAAGGTCACAACACATCTATAAAGGTGGTAAATCCTTTTTAAAGTCCTGAACTAAAACCTGCAAAATGTAATCAGGATGGAAAGTGTAATTGAACAACCAGTTATAACATGGTTGGTTGTATTCTGAGTAGAGTGACAAAGGGTACATAATGGACTAATATACAAGCCGGATTCAATCGTGTTGGTAATTTTATCACAGCCGGTTCACAGCCTAATAGTTTATTACTACACTTTCTAACAACAAAAGTCCACAATACTGTTGGTGCTACTTATCATACAGTCACATGATATTGCTTGTCTGAAGGCATCAGTCAGTCAGCCAATAAAAAATTCTACCAAATGAAAAAATTGTTGCCATCTATTACAAGTGTGTTGGTCATATTGAAGGCACTTTTAGGCTTTATATTATACCTAACCAATACCACATGAAGATTAATGGTGGTATGTTTTGGCCTGAAAGCTTTGTTTGATAAGAACACCAAATGGATATATATAGAGAATACAACACAGAAATAAGAAGAATGTTTGTCTGGGAAGGGTTCAGAATATCCAAACCAAAACGGTCTGATGAAAAACAACACTTGCTTTTGCAGCTTTGTACATTAGTCGTAGTGGTAGATGAATGATAATATATACTACATGCAAAAAAATGAATTTTACAGTACGTGCATATGTACCTTGCTTGCAGGATATCCTTTTAAAGAAACTACTTCCTTGAAAATTTCAGGTCTTATTTCTTCCCAACTTTCTTCCCTTCTAGTAACTTTATCAACCCACTCTGGAGCAGAGCTTGAAATTCTAGCACTTAGCATTGCCTCTAAGTCTGCTTCAATTTGCAGACACAATCTATCCAGCTCTGATGTTGCTACGCACAATAATTATATATGTAGAAATGTAATATTACGTATACAGAATTGTATCTAAATACATATGAAGCTATTTCACATAGTGTAGATATGCATCAAATTTGTACATCACACTAAACTAACTACTATTTTCTACTTCAACCGTTTCTTCATCATGTACATAGTCAGCTTCTTCGTAAAGTTGATGATCATCTTGCTCATTATAGAGTTCTACACAGATAATATACAACACTGCATGTGCATATAGTGTCATGGATCAACTCTCAGAGTTGAACTACTGTACTCTACATGTAGTAATATTTGGGCAGAACCAAAATAAGAGCAAAACTCTACTCATAAAAACTAGCATTTGTGCATTGTATATACTGTAAGTAAGGCACATATGTGACCCGATTTGCGGAAAGGTACCTTTTTCACACACAAAATTTGACCCATTTTTTGAACTTCATAGCTTCATAACTTTTTAATCATGGTATTTAGTTGCTTGAAATTTTCAATGAATGTAGCTACAGTATCTGGCTACATTTTGATACTAACAGAAAGTTAATTAGTAAAAGGAATCAAGTGATACATCATTTTGTTTGCTGGTATGTCAAATGTGTGGAAAAGGTACCTTTTTGCAAATTCGGTCACATATTATATGCACATGCAGTATGATATTAACAGATGCAGTTCAAAGTATACTGTGCAGTGTTTTCAAACAGTATGTACATACTACAGCTGTGCATCTACAAAATTTATTCACTGGTTTATTGGTCACCAATAATTGACAATAGTAGGTTAATTGGTGAAATTGAGTGACTACTGATACATAACATAATGTAGTATACAAAGAACCAGTCACTAAATTACAGTTATTGGTATGTTCAGCACTCAAAAGCTACTCAATGTTAGTATGCATTTGAGTGAAATAGTTGGAGCTGATTATCGGTTATTTAATATTTATCACCAGTTATTGAAGTTTTGGAAATCTTCGATTGATTATTCGATGAAAGTGAACAGCACTAGTACATATGTATGTATAGCACAAGTGGAAATATAAGATTTACGCATGTGTTAGTGTAGCCAAATTATTGGTTTTTGCAATATATGGAGAACTAATTGTGCCTACACATTTACATTGTTTAGAGGGTACTACAAGAGAGGTTGTGTCAGGAGCTAATACATGCTGCACCATAATAACATATTGTAATTTTGAATGGGGCAAATCATACTGTATTTTAGGGTCTCTAAAATGTTCCCTCTATTTCTGATATCGCTTATTATCTATCATTGTCATGCACTTTTAGTAAAAGAAATCATCAGACCATTGTGTCACTGGATGTTACAGTATAAATATATATATATATATATACATTTTTGCCAATTAGGCCATTTCAACTTGATTAGCTGCTGTGTGAAAACTTCAAATGTACATACACGGTTTGCACAAAGCACCATAGGTTGTAACCAGATGCATTGCGTGTATTCAACATATCGTTTGTCTATACGTTATCCCACTAGGGACCTGTTGGAAGGCTAAAGTCTGTGAATACCAGCAGGGGATAAGAATCTTGTAAGTCGAATTACAGCAAAAATAAATAGAAATATAAAATGATAATAAATATGTACAGAGGGGGTATAGTCTTATAGTTTTACATGCATAGCAGTAGCATGCATTGAGTTGATAATCTCAAATGTCCACAACTGATCTCATATATTTGTCCAAGGATTCACATGCTATGGTTTTTTGTTATGTTTTTGTGTCTTGCAGTACTTATGAACCCCTGGTGATAATCATGATGGTTTCCTTTTTTGATCAATGAATATGTGAAATATCCATATATGTGTATGAGACCAGTTTGTTTTTAGCTAGACAGCGAGCTGTATAGTTATTGTGCAGCTTATGATCCACCGCAAGGCCAATATTCTAAAAGCAATGTGAGCTAAAACGTATTCACTGGACTGTATTGAAACATATTGTACACAATACAGTGAATACACATACACAGTGATACACACAACTGTACAATGTACAAAGCTTTAATCATGTATAATGAATTTGAGTAAGTACTGAGTAATGAAACTTATTTCAGGTTGTGGGCCAAAAACACAAGCATGTTTGCATGCTCTGGAAGTAAACAGGATCGTTTGGAGTTGATCACATGACCAGCAGCACTAAAAGCCCTTTCACTTGAAACTACAGAGATACTTCCGTGCAAGTTTTGACAAGACAGGAAATTGACTAGAATATTGCTTCCACCACAACAGTGGCTTTTGCTTTGGATCACTGTCAATGCACAAGTACTTTTTAACTTCCTTCTTGGCACGCTCTTCAGGATTAGCTCTCACTTCTGGTTCCCACACATCCTCTAACAATGACATAAACTTACTCTTCTTCATTGGGGCGGGCTCTTCTGATCCACTTTCATTTCTTCCTCAGTAGCAGCTGGGTTTGCAATAACTATTGTGCTTCCTCTTCGATTGCTAGCATAACACTCTGTTTGGTTTCTTCTGACAAAAAGCTTAAACATTTAAACTTTGGATCTAAAAAGCAAGCCTTGTGCAAAATTTCCCCAACAGATAAATCTGTGTATTTACTTTAAAGATCTGTCAACAATACCCTTTTCATTTGCTTCGTCAATCTGCTGTCAGACGGTGTCTCTACAAGGTGCTTAACGGTAAGCTTATACATCAGTGGCCGAACCCCAGAGAGGGTTACCCATTTCTCCCCACAAATCACTTCTGTGATACAAACTATGGGCTTCATGACAGAGATAGAAGCTTCTATTGCTGTGATTTCAGCATCACTGGGCATCAAATCAGACTTGTGTATTTCAATCAGTGCTGCAAAAAGAGGCTGCTGCTGTTTCAAAATTATTTCTATCATATAATAGGTAGAGTTCCATCTTGTTGGAACACTCTGAATCAAGCATTGTTCATCATGCTTTAGGTCTCGTTGCTTACTACGCAGAACATAGCTTGATTTGCATGAATGGTTAAAGTGACTCACCAACCTTTTGGCTCTACCTATAGCCTTTGACATCTCTGGCAAGTCCATTGCCTTCTGGACACCCAACTGGATGGTGTGGGCAAAACAACCAATGTGCTCAACATCCAAATTCTCAAGTGCAAGACATGTATTTCTGGCATTATCAGTGACAGCAGCAGATAGCTTCCCTAACGGTAGCTTCCATCATTCAAGTGCATCCTTCAAACCTGCTGCTAAGTTGGGAGCTGTGTGGTCAGTCATTATTTCAGCAGTTTCCAGCAAGTGACAGCACATCTTCCAATCCTTGTTTATATAGTGCACAGTAAGGCTACATAACTGCAGCTGGACCTTGATGTTCATCCATCAGTGGTTATTGCGAATGACTGCATATCTGACAATAGTGCAAAACTAACCTTCGCCTTTTTACTCTCATACATAGCTGGAATATAATTCCTAGCAAAAGTAGTCCTATCAGGTGGAGTGTATCTTGGTCCAAACTTGCTTAACATATATTGGAATCCACTGTCATTGACTGTATTGATTGGGAGCATATCCTTCGTAATACAGTAGCAAATCGAATTCGTCAGGGCTTTCCATTTAGCAGAACTTCTTGGAATAGGGCTGGCAAGCTCAAATGAATGTTCGATAGTACGCTGACCAGGTGGTAGTGGCACTGCAGGAGTGCCAGAGTTTGTAGTTGCCCGCTTTTCTTTCTGCTGCGCTTCTATCTTCTTTCTAACTTCTTCGAACTCCGCTTAGTGGTGATACTGCAAATTAACCATCAGATTCGATATATTCCCTTTGTACGATAGAGGATTTTTACAAAGCGTACAATACACTGTCATCCTTTTCCGCTTGTCCTTCTCCACAATAGACCGTCTTTTGCTTTGAAGCCAAAGTGTTCCCACACAGGGCTTTTCCCTTTCTCTAGCGGCAAATACTCACCATCATCGGCATGCTCTTCTACAATTTCAACACCTTCGTCATCTTCTAGCTCGTCCTCTAGGGTTTCATCGATATTCACGTCGTCAGCCATGTCACTGAACACGTGCGTCTCAATACTAGCTCACGTGAGCATATCATCATTAATGTTTATGAATTATCGTTATCGCAATAATTTTTCTAGTTACGATAATCGAACATTTCGATTATCGCACAGGCCTACTTATCAATGTACTCAGCCGGATGGAGGAGATTCACTACCTTTTGTGAAAAAACACAGCTGTCACCAATACCAGCAACTGAAGAGAACCTTCTGCTGTTCGCCACGTCAATGGCAGCCAGCAAAATATCACATGGCAGCATTAAAGTATACCTATCAACCATTCGCCACATGCATGTCTTATCAGGTCTACACAGTAATCTCAGCCACCAGTTTACCCCCCAAAAGAGGTCAAGCAGACACACCTCCCAGGACAAGACTGCCCATCACTATGGAGATGATGCAAAAAATCAAACATGTACTCTCCCAGCAACCACCCTCCTACGACAACACCATGCTGTGGGCAGCCTGTTGTCTAGCTTTCTTCGGCTTCCTGAGAGTAAGTGAATTTACAGTGCCGACTCAACAGGATTACAATGAATCAACGCATTGTCACTAAGGCATACTTCAGCTGACAACCGTTCCAACCCCGCCTCATCAAGCTACGCATCAAACAATCAAAAACAAACCCATTCAGACAAGGCGTAGATATCTATCTAGGAGCAACTGACACTCCTACCTGTCCTGTTTCGGCGCTTATATCATACCTAACAAAAAGGGGGCTCAACCAGGCCCACTGTTTATCACCAATGACCACATGTACCTCACCCGAGCATTGTTCAGCCAGAAAGTAGACACTATCTTAGACCTCCTCCAAGGGAACACCCAACAATACAATACCCACAGAAACAGCACTGGCGGCAGCAGCTTCAATACATATTACACAGTCATTGCACCAATATCGCTGTCATACACCCCCTACTTAGGCCAAAAATAGATTTTTCTGCTAAACAAACATACTCAAACAAACTCTCAAAGTTATGTACAGAACATCTACAGCAATGACGGTGGGTGTTAGCTGTTGATACAGCATCTCCATTCCCCGAAAGAGGGAATGTGATAGTACAACGCCTCATTAGCTGATTAGGTTCATGTAATGCACAGCTCAACACATGGTTTGGCTTAAGACAATAGCAAGAGTCTGGGAGGGGACTATCGCTAGCTTTGCCCCAGACATCTCGCTATCCCAAGTATCTGTCAAAATGAAAAAATCCAATATTAACACCTTACATTCTTTTTCCCTCCACATTACAATAAAAAAAGTAATACAAAACAAAATATCCCATGGCTGTCGAGGCCTTGTACACTTACCAAACCCCTCCACAATCCTTTGATGGTGTGAGGTCTACAGCAGTAACGACCATGTGAAGGAAAAACAGATGGCCAGCCATGAAGTGGATACAGAGCTGCATACTGTTACAGTTGAGTAAGGTGAGTGAACAACATTAAATACATTAAACCAAAATAATTACATTATTATTATTACATTGTAAAGAAAAGATTGTCAGTTAATTTGTCTTACTCAACAGTAACGTACGTTTTATGTCCGAAGTGACACTCAAATATCAAACCTCTCAGCTCTCACGGTTTCACCATAAAACTCAAGTTTTTTGGCTTATTATCAAGGTCTCACGGTCAGGTACTAAATTCTCAAGGTCACGCCCTGGATCTCAAGGTTTCTCAAGGTTATCGTTAGAGAACAAAACTGAAACCCACAATCAAAAGCATTTCCTCAATAGTTTAGTCAAGCGCCTGTATTTTGATCAAAAGCGTGCACGTAATTAATTGCTAGGCACCTATAAATGTCTTAGGCGCTTATCAGAAGGCTTCGACTAGCTAATTTCAAGTGGGTATGGCTAATAGTGATTGTCAACCTAGCTGCAGTAGAACTGTTACTACAGATGCTAGTTCTGATGAGGACGACTGCATATTATGTTGATTGCTCGTCGCATAGTGACTCCGACTCTGATCGTGCACGTTTATCATCTCCAAAACCAAAGAAGGCCAAGAAGCTGCAGGGAGCAGCAACTTATAAAACAAGTTTTAGGTCCGCTTGGACAAAGATGTACCCCTTTATTTCTTCTGTACATGGTGATCCATTCAGGTTAGCTGAGATTGTTAGACATAGCGGGTTATACTGTGGCTACATACTGTAGCTAGCTAATTGTCAGCTATATAGCTGTAAACGTGGGCATGCATGTGGGTAATCACAACCATTACCAACCAGCATGACCAAACACCTTACCTACCGCATTGACATTATTATATGAAACTATTTGAACTCCAGCTGAGATGATGTATACAGAGCTAATGTTTGTCAGTATGTACACAATGCTTATGATAATAATTAACATTGTAGGTTTAGATGCAACATATGTGACAAGAAACTGAAATGCTGTCACATGGGGAAAAATGATGTGGTTCAGCACTGCAAGTCGAAGAGCCATCTTGACCAAGCTAAGGCTCTTAATGCGCAGCCTAAGTTATCGTTTACGTGCCCTCAAACAATTCCCTAGCCTGACATCGTACTTCAGATCCGAGAGTGAGTCACAAGCAAGGTTTATTAGGGAACATATTCTGTCCATGTGGAAATAAAAGATGATTTAATGTCTGCAATATTCATAATAAGTCCCATTTCTTGCACCACCTAGGGAAATATTTCAATGAGCAAGCTAGAGTAAAACATTTTACTAACCATGGATGGTCGTTTCAAAGTTGGGTACTTCTCATATATCTCAGAAACACAGGTGATATTATTGAGAATAAAATCTCTGCGAGTTGGATAGGTCAGCTTCATCAGTTCATTGAGCAAGGTATCCCACGGCCTTTCCTTTTCCATTCAGGTTTTCATACTCTGTACATGGTCATCGATGCTGCCATCATCGTGGTGATCAGCACTGCACAGCATGATAGTTGCTGTTTTACTTACTGGGTAACGGCTTGATAATACTACTTGCTATTTTTGGCCTTTTTGCAGATGGGGATTCTTCTACTTCCGCTCCCTTTCTACGATGGCGTTTGATAACATTTCTTATTCTTTCAACAAGCCTGTCACTCCAAGATTGCTGAAATTATCAAATTAAATCATGATCACATTACAGCAATAAAACTTTCATATCCATTTCCTAATTCATCTTTTGTTGATAGGAACTTCAGAATGAATTTTTTCGCAACCTCATCACAGTGTTGTCTACTTGGTTTTTGTGACACAGAAAACAATTGTGATGGTATTATTGAATACGCATGCGCCTAGGACGAGCTGGGCGTTATTAACAGTTGAACACGTTGTACCGTAACAAACTTGGGGGCTTGTCCGGGAGCCGGTGCGCCGAGAACCGATCTTCTAATCAACATAGACGACAAAAGAAGTCATTGCATCAGCTGTCTTTGTGTGCAGGACAGTCATTCACCTTTGCTTTAAGAGTGGACTTCACCAAGGCGTCCGCCATTATTTCTAACCAATCACTTAAAGTCCTTGGTACCGGGTTAACGGTACCCGCAAAGGTATTCCGTCGTATTGTTGTCGCTCTTTGTTGTTCTTTTGTTTCTTACTGACAGGTTTTCGGTGAAGTCGAGCTATTTTATTGTATTCTAATATTTCGTACAAGATGTCGGCAGAGTTTAACTTGGACACTTTTGTTAATGAACCTTCGTTACAAGTTGTTCGAACTTTGAAGAAGGGACAGTTGCAACAAATCGCCACGCACTTTAAACTATCAACGACCACCATGACTAGAAAGGACGAACTTTGTAAGATGGTTATGGAATATCTAGTCGACGAAGAATTAGTTCCTGAAGAAACCATTGATGACGTGCCAACGAAAACTGTGGATAACAACCTACTCGAGCTTAAACGCCTAGAATTGCAGGATCGCGAGCGGGAAAGAGAAAGCCAGCTGAAACTACGCGAACTTGAGGTTAGAGAGAAGGAATTGTCTGTGCAGTTGAAGATAAAAGAATTAGAGAAAGCTGTTGTTACACCAGTTAAATCCCCTGAAGCCACAACATTTGATGTAAGTAAACATATACGGTTTGTGCCACAGTTCCAAGAAAAAGAAGTAGACAAGTACTTCCTCCATTTTGAGAAAGTGGCAACAAGTTTAGCATGGCCAAAGGAAGTGTGGATGGTGTTACTACAAAGTGTACTAACTGGCAAAGCCAGAGAAGTATATTCTGCTTTAAGTGTTGAGCAAAGTTCACAGTACGATCATGTTAAGCAGGTTGTTTTGAAGGCATATGAACTTGTACCGGAAGCTTACAGACAAAATTTCAGGAAGTGTAGAAAGGATGAGAAGCAGACATACACAGAATTTGCCTGCACAAAAGAAGCTTTATTTGATCGCTGGTGCACATCAAAGGAAGTAGCAAAAGAGTATGAGAAACTTCGTCAGATGATTTTAGTTGAAGAATTTAAGAGTTGTTTACCTGATAATGTCAAGACTTACATTGAAGAGCAGAAAGCAGACAATCTCCAACAAGCTTCTACCCTTGCTGATGACTACTCATTAACCCACCGAAGCTCTTTCGTAGCTCCTAGTAGTGTTCGTGGTAGTGTACCACAAGATGACCCATCCAGCCGCAATAGCCATAGTGGTATTCCCACAAAACCCAAGTCAGCTGGTAATGCAGCAGACGGTCATAGACCACGTCAGTCTAGAGGTGGCTCTGGAGGGCCCATATGTAACTACTGTAAGCGTCGCGGTCATGTGATTTCAGAGTGCTGGACTTTGGAACGGAAGAGAAATAATCCCTCTGGTGATCTTTTGGTCAGTACAGTTAACTCTCCTGTCACTCATAATGTCCCTCCAGTCAAGAATAGTGATGAATCACTTTCCTCGACTGATTATCACCCGTTTGTATCTGAAGGTTATGTGTCCCTCTCAGAGGATGGAGAAACTGTTGCAGTCAGAATTTTACCTGATACTGGAGCCACTCAGTCCCTGTTGGTAGATAACACACTGCCACTCTCTTAGAAAACCTCTATTGGATCTGGTGTACTGATACAAGGCATAGGGCTGGATGTGATCAATGTCCCACTTCACCAGATATTCCTCCAATCAGAATTAGTGTCAGGACCTGTTATAGTAGGAATAAGGCCTACTTTGCCAGTCGAAGGTATCTCCCTGATACTTGGAAACGACCTAGCAGGTGGTAGAGTTCAACCCGATCCACAGGTTATTAGTGACGTTAGCAATGTGCTGTGTTTAACCTCTGCTGATGATGGACTTGGCAAGACATTCCCAGCGTGTGTGGTTACACGAGCAGCTGCACGTCGCGCTCAATCACAAGCTGACCGACACTTAGGTGATGAGATGTCCAGTACTGCTCCCAGTACCGCAGCAGAAACTGAGCACAGTCAGCAGTTAGAGAGCAGCTCCAGACAACCAGCAAAGCATGTTTCTACCCCAGTAGAAGAAATTAGTAATGTTCCTGCCTCCCGAGGTCAACTGATAGCTGATCAGGAAAGTGATGGTGAAGTTGCTCAATTAGCGCAGTATGCAATTAGTGAAGATGAAGCCAGCAAACATGGACAGTGTTTTTACTGGAAGTCAGGAGTACTGATGCGAAAATGGCGACCACGAGATGTTCCAGCTGACGAAGAGTGGACAGTTGCTCACCAGATTGTGATGCCAAAGAAGTATAGGGGAGAGATTTTGAGTCTAGCACATGAGTCAGCAATGGCCGGCCACCTAGGTGTTAACAAAACTTATGCGAAAATCCTGAATCATTTTTATTGGCCACATCTGAGAAAAGATGTTTCTGAATATTGCAAGTCCTGCCATGTGTGCCAGATGGTTGGCAAACCTAATGAAACAATCCCTGTGGCACCTCTCAAACCGATCCCAATTTGCAGTGAACCGTTTAGTGAGATTATTATAGACTGTGTCGGCCCTCTGCCCAAGACTAAATCTGGAAATCAATACTTACTTACAATCATGTGCAGGTTTACACGTTTTCCAGAGGCTATCCCTCTTCGCAACATTAAAGCACACCGAATCGTAGAATCCCTTGTCAAGTTTTTCTCATTGGTTGGTCTTCCTACCTTGGTTCAATCAGACCAAGGCTCTAATTTTATGTCGAATGTCATGCAGCAGGCCACTTATCAGTTGGGGATTAAGCAGTGTAAATCAGCCGCATATCATCCACAATCACAAGGAGCACTTGAACGTTTTCACCAAACATTAAAAAACATGATTCATGCTTATTGTTTTCAATATGAGAAGCAATGGGATCAAGGAATCCACTTGCTACTTTTTGCAGTACGTGAAGCAGTTCAGGAATCACTGGGCTTCAGCCCATTTGAATTAGTTTTTGGACGTACTGTTCGTGGGCCTCTTAAGGTGTTGAAGGAAAGCTGGCTGAAAGAGGAACCCCTCAATTTGTTAGACCAAGTGTCTAATCTTCGCAATAGACTAACAGTAGCCTGTGAGCTCGCTCAAGAGAACATGAAATCATCCCAGACCAAGATGAAGCTGTGGTATGATAAGAATGCCAAGCAACGTCATTTCAGTGTTGGAGACAAAGTGCTTGTATTGTTACCCCTTCAGAACCACCCTCTTCAAGCAAGGTATTTTGGTCCATATTCGGTAGCTAAGAAAGTCAATGAGGTGGACTATGTTATCAACACTCCTGACAGGCGAAAGTCACAGCGCTTATGTCATGTGAATATGATGAAGCCATATATTGAGAGATCTGAGAGTGGTTTTCGACCAGTTAACCATTCTGCTCCAGTCCTAGTCGCCAAGAAAGGAGTTACAGAAGTTGGTGAGAGCCCATCCATATGTGACAACATCACAAATAACAGCATGAAGTTGAAGAATTCTGAAGTGCTAGCTAACCTTGAGAGCAAGCTACACCACCTATCCTGCTCACAACAAGAACAACTTCCTTCAATGATCATGGAGTTCACAGATGTATTTCCTGATGTACCAAAACAGACACCTATTGTATCACACGATGTGGATGTGGGGGATTCTCGCCCAATTAAGCAGCATCCATATCGTGTGAACCCAGTGAAACTTGAGGCAATGAGGAAGGAAATAGATTATATGCTGGCACATAACATCATCGAGCCGAGTCAGAGTGAATGGAGCTCCCCTTGTTTACTGGTTGCTAAGGGTAATGGAGGTTACAGGTTCTGCACAGATTTTCGTAAAGTAAATCTGGTAACTAAAGCTGACTCTTATCCTATCCCACGAGTAGAAGACTGCATTGATAAGGTTGGCAGTTCAAACTATGTTAGTAAATTTGACTTACTAAAAGGATACTGGCAGGTACCTTTGACTCCACGGGCTAGAGAGATATCAGCTTTTTGTTACCCCAGCAGGTTTTTATCAATACAAGGTAATGCCTTTTGGGATGAAGAATGCTCCTGCTACTTTTCAGCGGATGATTCACCGAGTTATAGCTGATTTAGAGGGAGTTGAGGGATATATTGATGACATTATTATCTTTAGCAGTACATGGGAACAACACCTGCAACGAGTGAAGGCTTTTCTGATCTGCCTCAGGCAAGCTCAACTTACAGTGAATTTAGCCAAAAGTGAATTTGGCCAGGCGTGCGTCACTTATTTGGGACATGTTGTTGGTCAGGGGAAGATCCAACCCATTCAGGCCAAGGTGAAAGCCATTGTTAGTTTCCCTGTACCCACCAACAAGAGTCAGTTGATGAGATTTCTGGGAATGGTCGGATATTATCGCAAGTTTTGTAAAAACTTTGCAGTTGTTGCCGAGCCTTTGACACAACTCTTACAGAAGAAACAGATGTTTAACTGGAAGGAAGATCAGCAAGCAGCATTTGACAAGGTTAAAAGGTTACTCACCACTGCACCTGTACTAGCCATGCCGGACTTTGAGAAACCGTTTCTTATACATGTTGACGCTAGTGATTTGGGACTAGGAGCTGTTCTGATGCAAGATAGTGTTGAGAAACTTGAACACCCAATCGGTTACTTTTCCCAGAAATTTAACAGTTCTCAGAGAAATTACTCTACTAGTGAAAAGGAAGCTCTGGCCTTGATACTAGCACTGCAGCATTTTGAGTTTTATGTTATGCCAGCTAAGTTTCCAATAGACATTTATACTGATCATAACCCTCTGGTTTTCCTCAATCGTGTCAAGAATAATAATCAACGTTTGTTACGATGGAGCCTGATCCTACAAGAGTACAACCTTAATATTACCCACGTTCCTGGAAAACAAAATGTTGTGGCGGACGCTCTGTCCAGAGGACTTTGACTCACATGGTGTACCTTTTGTAAACTGCATGCTAGTGTTTTTGGTTGTTTTAGGCCCATGAGTTTATGTATTATATTCTTCTTTTAATCATCACTTGTACCTAGGCCTCACATTTTTGTTGTTGTATCCCTCTCCTTTATGGGGGGTGTGTGATGGTATTATTGAATACGCATGCGCCTAGGACGAGCTGGGCGTTATTAAGAGTTGAACACGTTGTACCGTAACACAATGAATTTGCCAAAACTCGTACAATTTCATTCCTAGCGCTATCTGTAATGCACTTGTTTTTGATGGACTTCATTACTTCAGGCCTCCAATTATCTGGAATCACTAAAGATGTAACAGTATTAGAGTTAATGGACCCTCACTGCGTGTAGAAGAAGAGGTGACCGCCGTGATCACTTCCACCAGATGTAGTTGCAGCTTCCAATATAGGCGATCCGTGTATTTTCCCACAGTTTCAAATCCTAATAGCCAAAACTGAAAGGAAATAGGCGCTTCGTGCGCGAATTGCCTATTTCCTTTCAGTTTTGGTTTTTGATTAAAAGTATTTGTAATTCGTGAGTTACTGTTTCCTTTGCTAGTAATGTGAAAGTATAATATTATTATCTATGGTCAAATCTGCACAAGTGTAGCTTTGTCAATTATTTCTTGCATCAATATTTTTCCTTTAGTACGTTTTCTACATAAAGAGGTCTATTGCACAGATGCTCACCCACCAGACCAGATCATAGCATTGATACACATTTTAGTTGTGTGTGTGTGTGTGTGCCAGCATAGCCAAGTGGTCCTGTTAAGGGTGCTCTGTACAGTTGCGCGTATGGCTTCCCGTAATCTCCTATAAATTACGAATGGATTGAACTATTCTGCTTAACTCTTTTTATTTGCAATAAGCTATCACTACTGCACATTTTAGTTCAAATCCCATGTCTTAACTCACTGTAGAAGGTGACTTATAAATTTTCACTTCAAACTAGAACTAGTCCCACAGTTTATGCCCTAGAGACTTAATTCTTTAAAAATACATTATTGAAAACTGTACAAACAAACGTGCATTTCTATTTTTGTTCTCTGGCTTCTCAGTCATCAGATACTCTTCTTCCGCTTTTGTGCTGGCACTAATCAGTCTTCTTTACCTCCACGCCATTCTTCGCCAGAAGGAGCTATCAAAAAACGACAAACGCTCTTTTAATGCATAAATACCATGCTTGCCCATCTGAAATTTTCATGCCTATCGGGTCTAAAATGACGAACTAGTTCTAATTTTAGTATCAAGGTGAAGAAACTGAGGCGCCCGCAGCTGTTCTGTGGCCACAGTTATTGTTTCTTAATTGCGTAACCGGAAGATAGTCGGTAAATTACGGATCGCTATATTCATTAGACCACGATGAAGAAGATACAACACTTACTTCGCTTCCTTCATGTATATCGCTCTTCTTTCTTCGTTTGTGGCAGGTTATTTCATCATAAAAGACATTTTCTTGTTGGGCGCGCCACGCGATAAACAAGCCACAGACTAATTAGATAATTACTGGTGACCATGGGAATCCATTAGTGAACTCCAGCTGTGCTAACCTCAGAAGCCATACGCGTAACTGTACAGAGCACCCTTAATCAAAAAGTGGTCAAGACACTGGTTGTGTTGTTGTTTCCTTGAACAAGAAACTTTACTCACATTGCTCCAGTCTAACCAGCTGTTAAATGGGGACCTGGTGTTAACTACGGAAACAGCCCACCCAGCTGTAACATCAATGGGTACCTGGTAATAACTGGGGAAGCAAATGTCAAACTGCTGTCCATGTCTCGCTAATAGGTGAGGTCCAGGTGGGACTTCGGGTGCCCACACCATCACCCCGGGGCATGGTACAGCCCCAGCTGTGAAGTACTAGTCCTCCTCCAGGTGGATTTGCCAGCACTGGCTCATAGCGCCTGACTAGTACCCAGGTACCCCAGTGTTTCACTAGGCCGGCAGTGGAGATTAAGTACCAGAAGCAATGCCCCTCCCCCCTCAAAATGCCTTGAAACAAAAAGATTGAAGTATATTTTATGTCTCTGAAACTGCAATCTACTCGATTTTATCTCTAATAACAAAGGTTCTAAAATTTTTCTTGTGGGCCATGCATATTAGCATGCATGGTTTGCACTTTTCAACCTGGCTTTCACCACCCTGACCCATTGGCCTGCTCCACCACCCTTAGATGGGTGGGTGTGTCCACGCATGCATGTGTGTAGTGGAGATGATGCAGTTGATCAAGAGTTTGTGCTTGTAACTTCCATGTACCTTTGAGGTTCTGTTATGTTATTGTTGCAAGATTACTAAATGGGACACCCAGGGATAGCCTTAAAGGTGGCCCATTTTGCTCGAGTGAGCTGACTTTTGACGTATACACACTGACTATCAACAGAAGTATTGACACTAAAAGGGTAGGCGTTTACATATGTGAACGGCTCTGCAAAAACCGTTCTTATCGCCCAAATTTTCAAAAATGATATTTTATTTTTATACTGTTTGACAACACATGCTGTACCTGTTTGCAAAGTTTCAGCGCTGTCCATCACTCCACTGCAAAGTTATTCACCGAACAAATATTGTTCCGTCTCACTACAGACACGCGTGCGCGCACACACACAGCACACACAAAGTAACACACGCAGTAATACACACACACAAAGTAACACACACAGTAATACACACACACACACACACACACACACACATAATACAGCAGTTCTAAGAGACCTTGTATGACAACAAGATGTCATGTCGGTAATTATTGTTTGACTTCAAAATTGAATTGATTTGATTGGACAAAATTTTGTGCACATGATTTTTACTTGTTTTGTTGTCACGCAAGGCCTCTTAGAACCGCTGTATCTACTCGGGAAAATCTACTTGTTTGCTCTATGGTATAGTAACCCCACTTGGTTAGTTCAGAAACAGAACTTTGTCATGTGAAGTGGAAACCATGGCCTACACCCAACCTTTGCAAATGTCAAACCATAAAAGGAAATAGGTGGCAATCTTGCTAATTGGTCAGCAAATACAGGGATTTAAGCACTTCTTGCAAGTTTGTGTAACATGCATGTGTGACTGTGCATGCATGTTTGCTTTGTTTGGCTATTCTCGAAGTGAAATAACTTATCCTACTGTACCTGTTTAAGTGTATTTAAGAGCTCTGTCGTGTACAGCATCCTGAAGCACAGTGTAGGTATCTACCACCCATTGTAGTACCAGATAAATCCCTTTTTAAAGACATGCATGCATCACTACACATTTCGTACAAAATTGTAAGAAGTGCTGAAACCCCTGTAACTGTTATAATCAATCACCCCTGCACACTCACACATGCACAACTACATAGCACACACACATGCACGTGCACACACACACACACACACATACAACTACATAGCACACACACACCACACCACACCACACACACACACACAAAACTACATGCACGCACACACATACATGCACGCGCTGCAACTGGGAATCACAATTTGTTTATACTTTATGTTACATAAGTTACAGTGTTGAGGTGTTAAATAGAATGTTTAATACTATATATTTATACAATTGTTTAAATGCTCAAAGGCCTAGGGTATACAATATCTTTCTTTTGCTCAGGACAAAACTCCCGGATCTTATCGTAAAGATATTGTCGTTCTTGTGACAATCCATTTGGAATCACTGGTAAAGGCAGCTGCTGAGAGGATGGTCGCCAAGATACATCTTTCAACAGGTTGATCTCCCGTTCATTGGAATTCCTGGCTTCCTTGACAAATACCTTTCCAGGGTGAAGTTTGGAGAACCGAAAGTGATGGAGTTGTGTAATTCCCTTCAGAGCAGTCTTTACTGTTGTTTCTTCAAAAAAGCTGCTCCAATCATACGTTGGAACGAACATTGTCCCATCGAGTGATCCAATAAGTTGAGGTATGTTAACGAATGATGACTGGGCTACACAGTTGGCAATGTCCTCTAAGTCCCCTATCTTTGTCCGACGAAAGCTTTGTTTTAGTAAGCCAAAGCACCAGTCTGGTGCAAACTTAGTGTGTCCCACTAAGAGGAACGATATTGTTATGTGATCGTGTAATCCAGTCATGCATCGCCACATCAAATAATACATCATAAACCGGTTCTTATTTTGGCCGGTGCAGTTATCTGCATGTAAATGTGCAGATGTCTCTCCTAGTCCGTGGACTTCAAAAAAGTGGTGAAGCATGGAGATGATAGAGTTGGCCCCTTTTCCAACATTGTAAGCTTCATCTATCAAGTAAGTCACCTAAATTGTTAGGGATTACCCTAGTAACATAAGACTTCAAACATATATATATACATACTTGACGTGGTATGGCTTCACAGCATACTCCAAAGATTCCACACTTTCTTGGAGTTAAAAAGTATATGGGACCAGGTTGTAATGGGTCACTTGGGTAGTGAACCTATTAAATATCCCATAATGTAGTATTTATATGAAAGTTTACATTATAGTGCATGTACCTGTTGAGCCATATCAAAGCTGTAATGCACTTCCATTTTATGGCTAGCTGGTGTTGTATGTGATGATGGTGAAGGAGCCTCTAGCACTCCATCCGAATTCGTGAAGGTGGCTTTCAACTTCTCCCAGCTTGCCTTGCAAGCATCACGATAGCAGGTCCTTTCAACAGCTACTGCTTCCAAGTGGGCTTTTGCTGCATCAATGGTCTATTATGTACAGTACGTCATGGTAAGAGTGCTTACTAGTTGTGTACTTACTAACAAACTAATTTTTAGAACATTACCGGAGTACATGTGGAGATAAGGAAGGAGTTTACTGACATTGGAAATTAGATCATGTAAGGAAACCATATGTGACTGGGCCTGCGAAAATAGGGCATGTGGGCACATGATTTTTGCCTACTTTTTCAAACTTCCTTGACTCATAACTTTTTATACCAAACTGCTATGGCAATGAAACTTGTAGCACTTAGTAAGACTTTAATTGGCTTTATGATGCAAGTCACAGAATGCAAATATTCTGTTTCAGCACTGAGGTATGACCTTTAGTGTGACAGGGTGTAGTTTGTGCCCACATGCCCTATTTTCGCAGGCCCGGTCACATATTTACAAATAGGTTACTGTGTTATTATCTTTATTGGGGTATGTTCTGTAACAGATGGATACATACCTTCTGTTTCTGGCGATCCGATGTGTTAGCCAGTCTCATAATGGACGTACTGTTTTGCTGGCATGTCCAACACAGGTCGCTCCTTGGTCTTCCAATCACAATGTGTGGCAACTGCTTCCTCCAATATGTACAGAAGGTTTGGTAAGCTACAGATGTTATTCCAGCTTTGCTGCAGCACTCCTGGTAGCATGTCCAAATTTTCTACCAAGGGAGAAGGTACAGTATGCATACTTAAAATTTCAATACTTTCAATTTTTAATCTACTGTGCACTCTTATTAGAGTCATCAAAATTTGAGTATCTCAAGTGAACAATTTTGTATCATGCGAAGGTACATTTTTACAATAATGCCGTGGTGTGCAAATTTATTCAACTTGTGCACACTACACAGATCAGATGTAATTACTTGTAATACACAATTATTATTATGTACCTTCTTGCTGTCAGATGTTGTAACACTTTCACATCATCTCTTTTGAATCCCGGAATACGGCCAGGGAGTAAGATGGCATTCTGCTCAGCATAATTCTGAATGAACTTAAGAAGATTCAGAATTGTTCCAAATGTAAGGGCATTGTGTGGACGCTTGAGGGAGTTGCCATGTGTTCTTACAGTAAGGCCGTTCTCCGAGAAGTGCTCCTTCATGGCTTGCACCTTATGATAGCTCATGTCATGCAGAAAGGTAAATGTTGTTCTGCATAACATGTACCCCTTGTGCTTGTAGTCCATGCATGTCCTCATCCTTTTGGCAGGTTTATGCCCACTGCGTGTGCCAACATCATCATCTTCACGAATGTTAGAGGCTACAAAGGACCATGTCCAACTGTTCTCAGCTTAAGAAGAAAACCTGAGCCCTGTACTCCACATAGTACTGCAGCGGAAGTAAGGTGCTACAAGGCTTGCCATCAGCTAAGGTACATCCACATGTAGTTTCTACAAATTTCACACACTTTTCTAGCTCTGCTGCCTGCTCAGACTCCCATCGTTTCAATCTGGCAATCTCTTTTGCCTTGGCTACAGCTGTCTTGGCTGTTGCTGATGGACCACTGTTAGATGGCGGTGCACATACTGTAGACGATGTCACAGTTGACGCCATGGTTGCTGTTTCAACACATCTAATCTGGGATTGAGACTGACTGTCAGATGACTGAAGTGGAGAATCAATGGATAGAGGATCAGCCAAAGAATTGTGCATTCCCTGTATGTCAATCAGTGCTACAAAAAATGCATTATTTAAAGTGCCATTTCAATTACAGTATGCATGTGGCTACCTTCATCTTGATATTCATCAACATCACTGCTACCAGAGACTGGCATGACTATTTCCTCCCCTATGCATTTTTAATGATTGTACGTCTGTTATTATTGTTGTACATTCCTTTAAAACCAACCTGCGTTCTTGTGGCTTATTTCGTCATCGCTGTCGTCGTCATCACTGGGCCCATCATTAAAATAGTCTGTAATAAGCGCCTCAACTTCATTAGAATCACAGTGGTTGGGATAATAGTTTACCCCTTCACCCGTAAGAAAGTTTAGAGCAGATAGAACCCTATCCATGTCCCGCGCTTCACTAGAAGAGCCCGCTAAGAATGGCAGGTGTTGTTACAAATCGTCGATTTGTCGAGGTCCGTTTATGACACCGATAGTGGAGCTGGAGTGCCATAAAGATCATTTCATAACTTTCGAAGTAGATCGTGTATGGGGCTGAAACTTCGCTGGATAATGCAGCAAGGGTATGTCTTTCTGTCTGTGCAATAAACCCAAAACCCCTTAAAAATTGTTTTAGCCATACTGAATAATTTTATTTTTGGCGATAAGAACGGTTTTCGCAAAGCCGGTCACATATTTCTATTTACTGTGTGTTACTCACTCTTCAGGTTCACACTGGGAGAATGGATGCAGTGAGCATTTGAAACTGCAAGGATGCCAGACATGCAACTATAGGTTGTTAAGCCATTGTTGCAGTAAAGAGAGAAGAAGGAATATACTGACACAACCCTTTTGGCATTTCCTATTATTATTATTATTACTAGGACCGGGTCACACATAACCAAGTAAATTTGTTAACATAAAACTACTTGTATTTGCTTTGTCTAATTGTGATGTATAATAAGTATTGTAGGACCTCCATTATCCGAACATCTGTTTCAGTTCAACATTAAAAGCATCCAGTTAAGTGAATTTGTTCAAATAAATGAAGACCATTTGTTTATATAGAGTTATGTTCAACTACTCTAATAAAACATACACTTTCTCTAATAGAATGTTCACTAAATGATGAAACACTCTAATAGGTCACACATACCCCAGTGCAGTGGTCCCTTTAATGTTCGGCCATCGATACCCAAATGTTTTGCTATTCAAACAGTAATGACTGTTCTATTAGAGTATTTTGTTCACTGTATGTTCTATTAGAGTATTTGAATGGAATTCTGTATATAAATCAATCGGTTTTAACCTTCCATTATTTAATGAATTTAAATTATAGAAGGACCACTGTACAGATAACAAGGGGAAAGCCATGTGCTCAGTGTACATACACAAAATACATGGTCATATTATAAAGTTGATGTCACCATTACCAATACAAAGACACTGAAAGCTCAGTACAACTTCGTAACAATGTTAAAGTATGCTATATCAAAATTATAGGGCAACAGATGGACCAGCCAACACAGAACAGAACTAACATAGAAAGATTGGGAGTTATCTATCACTTAATTTCATTGTATGTGCACACAACAGTCACACATTGCAAGCTAATAATACAATAAAATGGATATTATAGCAATTTATTAAACAGTGGATCCTCAATAATCTGAACAGCACTGTTCTAAAAGTAGTGAAATTGTTCAGATTATTGACTATATACAGAACCCTATTCAAATACTCTAATAGAACAAACACTTGTTCTCAAAATACCCTAATAGAACAGTCATTTCAACTGTTGGGATTAGCAGATTACAGGAGTTTGGATTAGCAAGGATCTATACTGTCCACATACATTATAAGCTATATGCCAATAGTTTATATCATAGAATCTTAGTATGCACACTACTAACATGGCTACCCACTCCCAAAATGACTAGCTCATTACATTTACATTAGCACTGCTATTGTAGCCATCAGTACTCTGATATAATTGTAAAGTGATAGGTTTAATTGCTACGGCAGCTATAAGCCATGTTTAGACACAAAATTAATTTCGTTCCACGAAGTGTACAGAAAAGTGTATCTACAATGGATTGGTCTTAACCAGTAGTCACACATCCAAACTGCTGCATGGTATGGTGAAAGTGATCTTTAAATAAGATGCTCAAAGCTCTACTATTATTCTCTGACATGTGTGCCTATATGCACCAAATGGACAGTACTGATATGTCTAGGGAAGCTGTATACATGAAACACGAACAAGTCTTATTTATAAGAACAGCTGCTCGTATCAGTGATTTTACACACAAACTAGCAAATTCGCTCTAATTGTAATACTCTGCTTGTATTCATTTATCAATAGTATTACAGTCTGCATGAATCTTATGTTTGATGCTGTCTGTAAGCTTACATGGAGCCAAGCCCATGGCCACTAGCAAGAATTCATATTATATAAAGAGAGGAGAGTATTCTACTTCAGTATAACCTGTACAAATGCATATCTTGAAGTGATGATGTAATACCTACACTGTAAATTCAGAAGTGTGAAGTTCATACTGATGGTATGACTCCTGCGGTCACTTAGTGTGGTCATCATACTTTTGAAGTATGAGCATTACACTAAGCGACCGCAGGAGTCATACCATCAGTATGAACATCACACTTCTGAATTTACAGTGTATAGTCATTTTCAATGTGTTAGTTGGTCAGGTCTCTACCCAGCATTAAGTTTCAATGATCCTTGTAGTTTGGCTTCAATAAGCAGTCCACTGATGACATTGTCAACACTCCTTAACACTGTATGTGTAACTTGATATGACATCCTAAAGAAATCAAAGGTTTACTGTATTACTTCGAGATACACACCGTGTACATGATCATGATAAGTGGGTGTGGCTCACAAAAAAAAACTAGTTTGTAGCAGGACTAGGTTAAAACACTTCAACGTGAACTAATTGATCCATTGCACACATGATCCAATCCAGGTCAGACTCAGATATTTGATTACGCGTCGTGTGATCTATCCCTGTGAAAGGGATCAGTGGACAGCTCACTGTGACTGAGCACTAAATCTGCAAGGCAAACATTTCAGCACAAGAAACATTCAGGATACAAATTCATCCTTCTGTCAGCCTACAACATGTGCAACAGTGTAGTGCCAATTTATCAGTAAATTTAATAAAAATTAAATAGTGTGTATTTCGCCAAATTAACAACTGCAAATTTCCTAAATATTGTTACACAGCATTTACGCATGCTTTGAGGTTATGCTATGACGTTATCACTTGGCAGCAGAAGTCTACCAAGTGAGTGGGAAAAAGACAATACCAGTTAATAACCAGTTTTTCCATACTGGTTCACAACGCTACTATACAGATAACAAGCGTCAACTCTGTGCTCAGTGTGCATACATAATAATATTATATGGTCAACTTATATAAAGCTAATGTCCCCAATACCATGTATGACACTGAATAGGACCATTATCAACCCCATCTGCTTTATTCTCAGTACAACCTAGTAACAATACTGCAGTATGCTATAAAAAGTATAGCATTACAGATGGACCAGCCAACACAACACAGAGCAACAATATTAAAGAAAGATTGAGAGTTATCCATTACTTAATTTCGCTAAATATACTTACAATAGTTACATACTGTATGTGACCATCTCAGTGAAAACCTGTCTAGTTCGCACAACCTTCAAATATTTTTTTTAAATTTCTCAGCATTATCTGCATGCATAGTTCAAGGAATGGTTCACCAAAGTTTCAGACTTCTGTGGTGAGTAGTTTTGGAATTACAGCGCTAGAAAGTAGGAAGAATAAGGAAATCAATTTGTACAGTGACTATACTAAAAATAAACTACAGGCGCTTGCATTCGTAGCCATAACTTCCGTTTGGATTAGTCTACAAAGTTGGAATTTGGCTTACAATGTTCACCATGGATTGGCAGACCAACTAAGGTATAGTTTTAGCCTTGTATTCACCTGTGCATAGGCGTATGAAGGCAGTTTTGTTAAAAAAAACAGTAATAGCTTTGTTTATGTCTACTGCTCCGGAAACAAACTCACGTGAGACGCAAATCATTAGGGCTACAGAAATGAAACAAAGATTTTCGAACTCCCCATGAGTAAGATGGCGTATAGTTTAATTGATTTGAATCTTCTTCAAGTACTGGCCCGAGAAAAACTTGCATATTTTTTCTTGTAGCATGTGTAATTTTACGAATTACTTTAAAATTTTGATTTTCTCAATACTCATGCTTTTGCGAACTAGACGGGTTTTCGCTGAGACGGTTACATATTGTAAGTTATTATACATATGTACTGTACACAGTCATACATTACAAGCTATATGTAACAACAGACATTTAACCAGAACATAACTATATTAGTATCCTGTATGTGTGCGATATATAGACTAGTGTTACGTGAGTAGTTAGCAACAAGTTTATAGTTGTTTGCGAGTGAATCTTCGGGTTTGGTTTGAGACGTGAACAGGCAGCACTGTTATAAGACAGAATCCTAGTACATACTCCACTAACACTGCTACCATCCACAAATTGAATAGCTCATTACATCTGCATTTGCACTGCTATTGTAGTCATTATTATTCAGTGTTAACACTATTACAGTGCTTGGTTTGATTGCTATAGTAGCTATAAGCCATGTTATCTACAATAGATTTGTCTTGACCAGCAGCCGCACATCCAGTGCTGCAAAGGTATGGTAAAAGCAAATGTTCAAAGCATATTATTTATCTTATGACACATGTGACTGCATCATTAGTGTACAACATTCACAGTACTGATATGTTTACAGAAGCTGCATACACATGAAACACAAACTAGTCTTATAAGAATGACTGCTGCATGACAAACTATTTCTTGGTGCCCCTTACTCAAACCTGAGCATAGTAAACAGAGACTTTTGGCCGATAGAAATTTACCTTTTAGCTAAACAATGCTACCTTGAATGCTACAAATAGTAAGTCGCCACTTATGGATTAGTCACTAAATAACAGACCACACAGCGTAGTATCAGTGACTTGACAGTAGTACAAACTTGTAAATTTGGTCCAATAATAAGACTTTTCCCCTACTGACTATAGGCTAAAATCTCGTAAGTGTATTCTAATGCTTTTGCGCATTGTAATAATCAAATGGAATACCCTAAAAACTATCTGCAGTAAAGTATTAGTTGGAGTGCATTACATAGAACTAACCTCCAAGAAAGAAAACATCGTTGTTTCCACCAATAATAGGTCTTTCCCTCAAGAGCCTGGTTTAACGTGCAGGCGGTGCAACGCATTTGAATTGGTTGCTATGAGCTACAAACCGGCCTTACTAGTTACTGGGCACACAAACAGGTTTTACGAGTGGTAACTAACGAGTTACTGGTCGTCAGGTACTGAAAAGGGATGGCGTTATATGGAAAACTCTATTCAATAACGAAGGGACGGAAGAAAAAATCCTTTTTATTTTTCCTGTTTTACTATCGTCTAACACAATCCCGGTGAGCATTTGTGTGTGTGCTAAGTAATTTCGCTGTACATTAATTAATTAATTATTTAATTATTTATGACGTCACTTATTATTATTATTATTACTTGGTTATGTAACTAGGACCGGGTCACACATAACCAAGTAAATTTGTTAACATATAAAACAACTTGTATTTGCTTTGTCTAACTGTGATGTATAATAAGTATTGTAGGACCTCCATTATCCGAACATCTGTTTCAGTTCAACATTAAAAGCTTCCAGTTAAGTGAATTTGTTCAAATAAATGAAGCCCATTTGTTTATATAGAGTTATGTTCAACTACTCTAATAAAACATACACATGCTCTAATAGAATGTTCGTGTAATGGAAAATACTCTAATAGGTTACACATCCCCAGTGCAGTGGTCCCTTTAATGTTCGGCCATCGATACCCAAATGTTTTGTTATTCAAACAGAAGTGACTGTTCTATTAGAGTATTTTGTTTCAGAGTGTACACTGTATGTTCTATTAGAGTATTTGAATGGAATTCTGTGTATAAATCAATCGGTTTTAACTTCCCATTATTTAATGAATTTAAATAATAGAAGGACCACTGTACAGATAACAAGGGGAAAGCCATGTGCACAGTGTACATACACAAAATACATGGTAATATTATAAAGTTGATGTCACCAGTACCAATACAAAGACACTGAAAGCTCAGTACAACTTTGTAACAATGTTAAAGTATGTTATCAAAATTATAGGGAAACAGATGGATCAACCAACACAGAGAAAAACTATCATAAAAAGATTGGGAGTTATCCATCACTTAATTTTATCATATGTGCACACAACAGTCGCACATTGTAAGCTAATAATGGATATTATAGCAATTTATTAAACAGTGGATCCTCAATAATCTGAACAGCACTGTTCTCAAGTTGATAAAAGTAGTAAAATTGTTCAGATTATAAACTATATGTGACCGAATTTGACAAAACAAGGCTTCCACACACATCCAATTTTCTGACTTTAACCAGCTGTAATTTGACTACTCAGCAAGCTATTGGCTTCAACTTTTCACATAGTCCTTCCATAGCATAGTACAATACCAGGTCAAACTTTGAGACTAATGGCTTACTGCTACATCACGTTATGGTACTTGTTAAGTCATAAAAGTGGATGTGTGTGGAAGCCTTGTTTTGTAAAATTCGGTCACATATACAGAACCCTATTCAAATACTGTAATAGAACAAACACTTGTTCTCAAAATACCCTAATAGAACAGTCATTTCTACTGTTGGGATTAGATTACAGGAGTTTGGGTTAGCGAGGATCTATACTGTCCACATACATTATAAGCTATATGCCAATAGTTTATATGATAGAATCTTAGTATGCACACTACCAACATGGCTACCCACTCCCAAAATGACTAGCTCAATACATTTACATTAGCACTGCTATTGTAGCCATCAGTACTCCAATATAATTGTAAAGTGGTAGGTTTATTTGCTATGGTAGCTATAAGCCATGTTCATACACAAATTAATTTCATTCTACGAAGTGTACAGAAAAGTGTATCTACAATAGATTGGTCTTAACCAGTAGTCACACATTCAAACTGCTGCAAGGTATGGTGAAAGTGATCTTTAAATAAGATGCTCAAAGCTATACTATCATTCTCTGACATGTGTGCCTATATGCACCAAATGGACAGTACTGATATGTCTAGGAAAGCTGTATACATGAAACACGAATAGGCATGAGGCTATTATGCTCCAAAAATTGAGCATTATGCTTTTGAGCAGTGCTCAAAAAATCGCCTATTATGCTTTTGAGAATTGCCCATTATTCCCAAAATTATGCCACCATAATTGGCTAATAATACCAGTTCATTGCTGTATCAGGCCATTTTCATTGATGTTTAAGCTTCAATAGTCTTGAATTCTTCAGCTGGTTGCTGTATTAGAGTACTTCATTTCAATGTGACTGCTTTATTAGAGTAAATAATATTCAGTGACTGTTCTATTAGAGTTTCTGACTGCTCTATTAGAGTATCTCGATCTTTTTTAACGGAATTGTGCAATCTGCAAATTTTCCTACTGTTAAAGCTTTATAATCACCTCAAAATGCTAGCATAATTCCTGATTCCCACACATACCTATTATGCCCGAAATTATGCCGGCATAATCGCCGCATCTCTAAACACGAACAAGTATTATTTATAAGAAAAACTGCTTGTATCAGTAATTTTACGCACAAACTAACAAATTCACTCTAATTATAAGACGCTGCTTGTATTCATTTATCAATTAGAGTATTACAGTCTGCATGAATCTTATGTTTGATACTGTCTGTGAGCTTACATGGAGCCAAGCCCATGGCCACTAGTAAGAGTATCCTACTTCAGTATATAGCCTGTGCATATGCATATCTCGAAGCGATGATGCAATACCTATAGTCACTTTTAATGTGTTAGTTGGTCAGGTATCTACTCAGCATTAAGTTTCAATAACCCTTGTAGTTTGCAATAAGCAGTCCACTGATGACATTGTCAACACTGTATGTGTAACTTGATATGACATCCTAAAGAAATCAAAGGTTTACTGTATTACTTCGAGATACACACCCTGTACATGATAACGATAAGTGGGTGTGGCTCACAAAAAAATAGAGTGTATATAGCAGGACTAAGTTAAAACACTTCAACGTGAACTAATTGATCCATCGCACACATGATCCAATCCAGATATTTGATTGCGCATCGGATGATCTAACCCTATGAAAGGGATCAGTGGACAGCTCACTGTGACTGAACACTAAATCTACAAGGCAGACATTTCAGCACAACAAACATTCAGGATACAAATTCATCCTTCTGTCAGCCTACAACATCTGCAACAGTGTAGAGCCAATTTACCAGTAAATTTAATAAAAATTAAATAGTGTGTATTTTGCCAAAAATAAAAATTGACAACTGCAAATTGCCTAAATATTATTTTGTTGTTACACAGCATTTACACATGCTTTGAGGTTATGCTATGACATTATCACTTGTCAGCAGAAGTCTACCAAGTAAGTGGGCAAAAGACAATACCAGTTAATCAGTTTATCCATACCGGTTCACAACACTATTACACTTATATAAAGCTAACGTCCCCAATACCATGTACAGTATGACACTGAATAGGACCATAATCAACCCCATCTGCTTTATTCTCAAGTAACAATACTACAGTAATTTGTCATAGCAAACAACTATATACCAGTAGCATGCATGCAGTTGCACTTATCTAACATCATTTATAGCTATTAAACCATCAGCAACACTTCACTTTTCATCTCCCACTGCATTAAAAACGATCGAGGTACTCTAATAGAGCAGTCAAGTAATTACTCTAATAGAGCAATCAAAGCTACAGCTTGTAGTCACCATATTTGCCCTATAGTTAGCTATAGTATTTTAGTAATTATTTACAGTTTCAAGTATTGAATCTATTGTAATTGCTAACAAAAAATAGCTTAAAATCCTATCTCAGAGCTTCTAAATTTTCAAAATCTTCTGGAGAATTGTTATCAGATTCCTTATTTAGCTATACCAATTTTCAGAAACCCCCTTTTAAAAATCCTAGATCCGCCACTGGTGTGTATTTTGCCAAATTGACAACTGCAAATTGCCTAAATATTATTTTGTTGTTACACAGCATTTACATATGCTTTGAGGTTATGCTATGACATTATCACTTGTCAGCAGAAGTCTACCAAGTAAGTGGGCAAAAGACAAGTATAGGTTAGGAACCTAGACTGAGGCTCTTCGTGGCTTTAGAAACCGAGCGAAGCGAGGTTTCTAAAACACGAAGAGCCGAGGGCGTGGTTCCTAACCGACTTAGAACATGGCTCGGTTTATTAACATTGCAAAATGTATTTAAAACCTTGTGACGGTGATCTGCTTATGATTGTGGGTGTGATAAATGTTTTGAAATCGTAGTTATTTTCAAAATGGCGGGACAGTTGAAGTTCAAGCCGTTTCAACCTATGAAGCCTCCTCCAGGTTGGAAATGCCCTAAACGATTTAAACTCGGGTTGGGAGAACCTTGGGAAAGTGAATCTGAATCTAGCAGCGATGGTGAAACTGATGTTGAGGTGCGAACCAAGGTGCGAACTTTTGTGAGCCAGCAGAATACAAGTAAGCATTCTGTTGCATGGTTATTAACTGTGAAAAGTTTAACTGCACAGATGTTGAAGTCAAGAAGACGTCGATAATTCACTCACAAGTGGCTAAGGAACTGTTTCCTGACCGCGTAGCCGACGACTTCCTTCTGCTTGCATCACAGCAGTTTGAGCGAGAGTTGAACAACTGTTCGTCTGTAGAATTTACTAAGGAAGAATTTCCCGATCAAGTTACTGATGACATTCTTCTTCTTGCATCACAGCAGTTCGAAGGTAAACAATCTCCGCTGCGTCACCTGACTAATGGTGGACCTCAACCAACATTGTTTGAGGAAGGTAGTAAAAATGAAACTGTTAGCGAGACTAGTGGAGCGGTTAATAGAGGTAGTGTACGATATGGGTCACCAAAAACATCCAAGGAAGTTGAGGAAGCAAGGAAACGTGGAATACCAGTCAAAACACAAGACCAGAACAAATGGGTGGGGAATATATGGCGTGAGTGGGTTCAATATCGTTTGCAGTGTTCATGTGTTGAGCCTGAGGAAAAGGAGCACAAGCTACTTGAGGATTTCTGTAAAATGTCGAAACAAGCTATGAATTTTTGGTTAGGGAAGTTCGTACTTGAAGTGAGGCGAAAAGATGGTAGGCCATACTCACCTGATACTCTTTATCAGATATGCTGTGCACTATTACGTTTGTTAAGAGAAGTAGATAGAGCTGATGTAAATATACTAGCCGATCCTATGTTTTGTCAGTTTCGTGCTACTTTAGATGCACGCATGAAAGAACTGAAATTTACTGGCAATTATCAAGTGAAAAAAGCTGAAATACTTACTGAGGAGCATGAAGATACTTTGTGGAAACAGGGGTTACTTGGAGATAAACATCCACAACAGCTACTAAACACATTGATATAATATTATATAGGTTTTTACTTTGCATTACGAAGTGGTGTGGAGCATAGAAGATTGAGGTATTATCCCTCACAGATCCAGCTGTTTAAACCTACTAATGGACGGGCTTATCTAATGTACACAGAAGACGTGTCTAAAGCAAATCAAGGAGGTCTTGTACACCGCAAGCGGGAGCAAAAGCAAGTGGTTCAGTATGCTAATGACGATAATCCAGAACGTTGTTTAGTCAGGCTCTACAAGTTATACATGTCAAAGTGTCCAGAAGATCGTCCAGATGGAGCACTTTATCTAAAGCCACTTGCTAAACCAACTGAACAATGTTGGTATCACAAAATACCTATTTGGCATAATTCATTACAGCAAACTGTTCGCAGATTGTGTGTAGCAGCAGGAATTGAGGGAAAGTTTACCAACCACTCACTTCGCGCCACAAATGCAACCAGATTGTTTGAAGCCAAAGTAGATGAGCAACTTATTATGCAAAGGACGGGGCACTCATCTAATGCTGTGAGGTCTTATAAGCGGGTTGGTGAGAAATTGCGGACTGTAACATCAGATGTGCTAAATGGTACTGTTACTACCACTAAGGATCAAGATTTGAAAGTATCACCAGATGAGAAGGTTAAGCAGCATGACAAGCCAGACAAGACTGAAAATCAAGAGAACATGGCTTCAGGGATTAACCTTGTTGGTACAACTAATTGTACCATTAACATTAACTATCATCACTGATGTGTCATGTATGAATGGGCACGTTTGTCTACAGTGATTCTTGTACCTTTTTTTACATTTTCATTAGAACCCACAATCACATCTAACACACCATGACCTAGGTTTTAAATACAAATTGAATACCCTTGCATAGTGAGCTTTATCAATTGTCTGCAGGTTTCTAATAAAGTTAGTTAGAAACCTCCTACCAGGTTTCTTAGTGTATTAGAAACCTCATTTAATATCAAAGATCAAAGCATACTATGCATGCCATGTTCTAATACCAGTTAATCAGTTTTTCCATACCGGTTCACAACACTATTACACAGAAAACAAGCGTCAACTCTGTGCTCGGTGTACACAATTAATAATATTATATGGTCAACTTATAAAAAACTAACGTCCCCAATACCATGTACAGAATGACACTGAATAGGACCATTATCAACCCCATCTGCTTTATTCTCAGTAAAACCTAGTAACAATACTACAGTATGCTATAAAAATTATAGCATTACAGATGGACCGGCCAACACAACACAGAGTAACATTATTAAAGAAAGATTGAATGATATCCACTACTTAATTTTACTGAATGTACATACAATAATCACATATGTGACCATCTCAGTGAAAACCTGTCTAGTTCGCACAACCTCCAAATATATATATTTTTATTTCTCAGCATTATCTGCATAGTCCAAGAAATGGTTCACCAAAGTTTCAGCCTTCTGTGGTGAGTAGTTTTGGAATTACAGTGCTAGAAAGTAGGAAGAACAAGGAAATCAATTTGTACGGTGACTAAACTAAAAATAAACTACAGGAGCTTGCATTCGCAGTCATACCCTGTAACTTCCATTTGGATTAGTCTACAAAGTTGAAATTTGGCTTACAATGTTCACCATGGATTGGCAGACCAACTAAGGTATAGTTTTTGCCTTGCATTCACCTGTGCATAAGGGTATGAAGGTGGTTTTGTTAAAAAAAAAAACAGCAATAACTTTGTTTATGTCTACTGCTCTGTAAACAAACTCACGTGACACACAAACCATTGGAAGATTCTAAAACAAAGATGGTGCATAGTTTAATTGATTTGAAACTTCCTTCTTTGAGTACTGGCCCGATAAAAACTTGCATATTTTTTTCTTGTAGCATGTGTAATTTTACGGATTATTTTAAAATTTCTATTTTCTAAATACTCATGCTTGTGCGAACTAGACAGGTATTCGCTGAGACGGTCACATATCGTAAGTCATCATACATACGTACTGTACACAGTCATACATTACAAGCTATATGTAACAACAGACATTTAACTAGAACATAATTATATTAGTATCCTATAGCATACTGTATGTATGCGATATATAGACTATTGTTATGCGAGTAGTTCGTTGTTTGCGAGTGAATCTTTGGGTTTGTTTTGGGACGTGAACAGGCAGCACTGCTATAAGACAGAATCTTAGTACAAACTCCACTAACACTGTTACCATCCACAAATTGAATAGCTCATTACATCTACATTTGCACTGCTATTGTAGTCATTATTACTCAGTGTTAACAATATTGGTTTGAATGCTATAGTAGCTATAAGCCATGTTATCTACAATAGATTTGTCTTGACCAGCAGTCGCACATCTAGTGCTGCAAGCATATGGTAAAAGCAAATGTTCAAAGTATATTATTTATCTTATGACACATGTGTCTGCATCATTAGTGTACAACATGCACAGTACTGATATGTCTACAGAAGCTGCATACACATGAAACACAAACAAGTCTTATAAGAACGACTGCTCTATATGAAAAACTATTTCTTGGTGCCCCTTACTCGATCCTGAGCACAGTAAACAGAGTCTTTTATAATAGAAATTTTGTTTTGCTACCTTTTTAATAGCTAAACAATGCTTGTACAGTAGCTACAAATAGTAAGTCACCACTTATGGACTAGTCACTAAATAACAGACCACACAGCGTAGTATCAGTGATTTGACAGTAGTACAAACTTGTAAATTTGGTCCAATAATAAGACTTTTCCCCTACTGACTATTGGCTAAAATCTCGTAAGTGTATTCTAATGCTTTTGCACATTTTAATACTCAAATGGAATACCCTAAAAACTACTTGCAGTAAAGTAATAGTTGGAGTACATTACATAGAACTAACTTCCAAGTAAGAAAACATCGTTGCTTCCACCAATAATAGTGCTTTCCCTCATAGGAGACAAGGAGTCAAGCGCCTGGTTTAACGCGCAGGCGGCGCAGCGCATTTGAATTGGTTGCTATGAGCTACAAACCGGCCTTACTAGTTTCTGGGCGCGCAAATAGGTTTTACGAGTGGTAACTAACGAGTTACTGGTTGTCAGGCACTGAAAAAGGATGGCGTTATATGGAAAACTGTATTCAATAACGAAGGTACGGAAGAAAAAATCCCTTTTTATTTTTCCTGTTTTACTACCGTCTAACACAATCCCGGTGAGCATTTGTGTGTGTGCTAAGTAGTTTCGCTGTACATTAATTAATTAATTATTTAATTAATTAATTATTTATGACGTCACTTATTATTATTACTTGGTTATGTAATTTGTTTACTGTACAGAAACCTCCATATGGAGTATATAGTACTATGTACAGTTTCGATTTCTGAGTGTGTCTGCTCTGTAAATAGAAATGATTATTTTAGTGGACCATATGTCAGCATTCAGTCAATTTTATCAACTTTTCATAATCAGTGTTTGTGAGCCATCAAAGTTGTAACCATTTATAAAGTGTGTAGTTCTACTACAGAAATAGATAGGCTATTTAGATGGTAAAATGTTGCAATTTAGAAGTAATTACAAGTGACTGTCAAGGGTATCGAATGCAATAGTGGTACCACTCACGGCTTTACATTTTTATTTTGTAACAGCTGACTTCAGTTTCCTGTTATTACTATGTACTTGTGTGGATGGTCCTTACCTAATGAATGCATTTGTTAATTACTGTGACTATAAGGCATTTCAAAAGGTAGTGCGTGGAAGAGCTCCAATCCTTGCCAGTACACATGTGTTGTGATGTACTGTATAAAGTATAAAGTCACAAAATATTCAGGACCCTATAGCCAACTACTATACATGCACGTATTGATGATTTTGTAGGCCAGCAGAATCCATGAAACTTGAAAATTTATTTTACTCATTAGTAGCTAAGCATTAGTGCTAACTGATGTAGAGTCTGAGTCTACCTGTTGTGTTCTGCAGTGTTCCTGCCCTTTCGTACATACTCTCTAATACAACAGTCACTTTTAGTAGATAAAAAAAGAATTAAACTGTAACCATTCTAAAAGTTCTGTACATAATTTATTGATCATAAGTGGTGTTTCACTGCATGACTATCCCTTTTGGTTTGAAAAATAGAAACCGACCTATTGTGTAGGCATAGTTTGAGCGTATACTATGTGCATTTGATTCAAACTCCTGTATCGCCAATTCCACTGCTGGAAGGATGCTGAAGTCAACTTGCACAACATGGTTGTGGCCACTCTAAAGCTGGGCCAGGAGACACAGAATTTCACATGCATGGGTGAAAGTCACATTGCCCTAATCCACATGTATTTTATTCCACAAACCAGTTATCCCCAGCCACTCAGTACAGCTATCTTGTCTGGCAAGTAATTCTAACATGCACATGCATGATATCACAATATCACCTACACGCACCATGCAACTGCCCTAAATGCACAGTCATCTGTGGCCAGACTTTGCAATAGTTAATTCAGACCATGAAGTAGTTAATAGCTAAATTCGACTTTACATCAAATCAGAGTCACTAGCTGTCACGCACTAAAGCTAAATACTCAATATATACGTACACTAACACCTTTGTAATTTATGTTTTGCACTCATACTCTTTATAATCCAGCCTAGAAATATGGATTATTAGGCCAACCTGGATTTTTAATCCAAAAAACTAACATCCCTTGGGGTACGTGGTAAAACTTTACAGTGGATAAAAGGTTTCCGTAGGAACAGAACACAGCAAGTGGACAGAAATCTGGCTCAATTCCTGTGATTAGTGGTGTTCCTCAAGGATCAGTGTTGGGTCATATTTTGTTCACAATGTTTGTAAATGACATAATATACATACCTTTCATGATATCAAGTCCTACTTTTATGTTTGCCGATGATACAAAGATTTTTCGTTTTGTAAAAAGTAGTGATGACCACACTGCACTTCAGAAGGACTTACATGTACTTTATGAATGATCAGTTCAACATCTCCAAGTGCAAGCATGTACACTTTGGGCCAGTACATAACTATGGGCCGTATTATTTGAATGGCATAGTAATTGACAGTGTTGGATCTCAGAGAGACCTAGGTATCCTTTTTGACAATTGACTCAACTTCCATTCTCATACTATAAACATCACTACCAAAGCCAATCGACTGCTGGGCCTGATCAGGAGATCTTTTGATCATCTAGACTCAGATATGTTAATTAAATTATTTGTCACTCTAGTATGATCTAAACTAGAATATTGTAATTCAGTATGGGTCCCATCTTTTGTCCTTGATCAAAGTAGAATCGAAAAGGTTCAGTGTAGAGCAACAAAATTGTTACCACTGATTAAAGACAAACCGTATGAAGAGAGATTATCAATACTACAATTACCATCTCTATCCCATAGGCGTTACAGAGGTCCTTAACAATTATTTTAGTTCAGACTTTTCTACATTATATACGTATTCTACTACTACTACCACCACTAGAGGACATTGGTTTAAATCATTTAAGTATCAATCAAGTGTAGATCTAATTGTTTTTTCTCTTTTATAGTTAATGCTATTCTGTAAAAAAATACTTTTAAATCTTTACTAATAGATAGTTACTTATTTGATTATAGATTTAATTTTGTATAAATAATGCTTATGTACTGCTATGTGTTGATCCGGTATACAGGCTGTGCCTTTACCAGTACTATAATCATAATCAATACCCCCATACAACTCATAATACCCACGTACACTTATATACGGTGAGTCAGAAAGGATCATACTAGCTACCCAACACATTGTAGTATCAAGCAGCTATGGTGGCACAAACAGAGATGGTATAACAAAGCAAGGTCCTCAAACTTAGTGTCGGATTGGAATCAATATAAATATATCAAAAAAACCATGCAAAGAGAAACTAGGTGAGCTTTTAACCAACACATGTACAATACAAGATTATTCACACACCTTATCAGAATTCCAAGCGTAAGAAGATTTATAGATACATAAATCTTTAAGATCTGACCATACTAGCATACCCCCACTGCAAAAAGATGGGCAATCGTATACTGACAGCAGAGATAAAGCAAGTATTTTGATGACTATTTTAGCTCTGTTTTTACACGTGATAGAAATAGTAGCTTACCTGATACTGGAGAGTCTCCTTATTTAAACATCCCGGCAATTAATTTGCAAATTTCTGGAATAACAGAGCTTCTGAAAGACCTCGACCAAGCAACCGGTCCTGACAATCCCTGCAAAATTTCTTAAACTATTTGCTGAAGACTTATCCCCATGTCTGTTTATTCTGTTTTCAGCTTCCCTCATATTCCCACAGACTGCAATGGTAACCCCTATTTTTTTTAAAAAAGGATCACGGTCTGATCCAGCAAATTACAGACCAATGTCACTTAGTTACCTCCATACTCTGCAAAACATTAGAACACATTATATACTCACATGTTATGTCTCATCTGGAATCTAATAACATCCTTACAAACTGCCAGTTTGGTTTTTAACAAAGGTGCTCTGCTGACTTACAACTGCTAATCTGTCTTGAACAATGGGCCAATAAATGGCTTATGTACTTTAACCCAATTATAGTGTGTCATATTATAAAGGTAACAGAGAAATTAAACCCAATAGAAATTACACACTACATGGATAGCTACTCTGTTATGTGCATGAAGCAAAATACTTAGGTCTATACTACTAGATAGTAAACTTACCTTCAATAAACATATTGACTGTACTTGCAAAAAAAGCTAATTCAGCATTAGCCTTCATTGGAAGAAACACATACTTTGCCAACGAAAGATCAAGATTGATGCATACCTTACTTATGTCAGACCAATTTTGGAATATTCTGCCATCGTATGGTCTCCACACACCAATTATAATGTAAACAAGCTAGAGGCAGTCCAAAGAAGAGCAGTTCGCTATGTTATGTCAGACTATAGTAGATTTAGCAGTGTAAGTATACTGTGTAAGTATACTATGCTATTAAATCTATAGTGGAGAAAAAAAGAGAGGGAAAATTGAGTTGGTCAGGCCATTGACTATAATGTTGAAATTGCTACTATATACATGCCAATGAGAGAGGAGCTGTTATGCAGTGTGCGAAGTGCGAAGCACGAGCATCCTAAGGGGGTCTGGGGGCATGCCTCCACAGGAAATTTTTGAAAATTAGACACTCAGATATGCAATTTTAGTGATATTTCACTGCTAGCTAGCTATATAAATATGCTCAAGCCTATCTGTTGTTCTTCAGACTTTCTATACTATGTATAATTGTAGACTTGACATACAGGGGACACAGCATGAAACTTGCTGTATGGTTCATTTAGTTATAGCTAGCAATTAGAAGTTCAAGGGGGGTCTGAGGGTGCAACCCCCAGGAGCTGCAGAATTTTTGCAATTTAAAGGCTTGAAAATGCCTTAAAATTTAAAATTGATGCTAAATTTAAAGCAAAACTAGCTAGCAACTTGCAACTTTCCCCCCCAAATTTCACAGCAGCATGGCCCCCTTTTGGCCCTTTAGCTAGGATATAATTACTATACAGTGAATTCACACAGCTACAATAAAAAGCTACACAGCTACAAAAATACAGTATACTACTATACTGGTTTGTATGAAGTGAACGGATCATCACGTAAATATACTGGTGGACCGTCACGAGACCAATCAGTATTCGAAGATGGCGCAATGTGGGTGAGACTGAGAGTTTGTTCAGTATCTCGACAGGACGAGTGGGTAGTTGAAGAGGAGTGATTTCTACTCAACATCTCATCCAGATGGCCACCATGTAATGTATGGGTGTACAGCTTCTTGCCGCGGAATGAATCATCTGGTTTGTCACTGCCAGCCCTTCGCGCAGTAAAAGAAGCCAAGAGAGACAAGCCAAGGAGTGCTAATGATTATTTTATGAAGATTGAATTGTGATATAGAGGTCTAAGTGTGCTGGTTTAGAATCAAAGAAGGCACCTGCCTTACACGTGATATATGTCAACTGTCAGCACACGTGATACTGTACGTAGAACCCACAATCATTTCTGTACAAAATGATAAGAATGCTATGCTGTACTGTAAGGTAATTGGAGGTACTATACGTGTAGTTCTGTGCTTTAGTTAGGCTGAGAAACTAGGTAACTACTCATGCCATGCATTTTCAATGACATCTGTAAAATGTACGTAGCTACATGTAGATGTGATCATCCAAAGATTGCACGAGAGTAATTTAGTTCGAGCTGGTCAGCTAGTTGGTTCAACTCCAGATTATTGGTCCGGCTCAGGCCTGACCAACCGGACCGTCTCCTCCGGCCTTGCACACATAACTAAGTAAATTTGTTAACCCTTACAACAACTTGTATTTGGTTGTCTAACTGTGATATATAATAAGTATTGTAGATGGTAAATTTATCTAGGACTTCGGACAGTGAAACCAATGTAATTCTTTTTGGACAGACTACTGCAAACATGAGACCCCCTCGCCCTCCTCTACCTCCCCTGCTTCCACCCCTACCTTGTCCCCTACCATAATATGGCCTCCGTCTAGGCCTTCGTCCAGGTCCACTGCGTCACAGCCAGAGATAATATAGTACAGAGGTTCGCAACAGTGACGTCATTTCCGTAGGAACTAATAGTTTTATGTACGGACAATCCTCGTTACGAGTTTGATGGGTCTTGGTTACGCAAAGTTACGGGCTCAGAATCAGCCTCGCTTCACAAAATATAACTTTTATACAACTCTTCAGTCATTGAGGACTTAGTTGATGCTTAAAAAATTCTCGTACCTTGTCACAATCCTTAGTAATAGTGCCACAACAACTATTGGTGCCACACCTGAACAACCACAAGTGAAAAAGTTCCGAGACAAACTGACTGCAAACTGCCGTGATTTGATAACACTCACTTAATCTAATAGTGAATAGTAGGAAAGCGTCAAGGTAAATTCAAGAAAGTTGGTGAGATATCGCCACTCAAAGTCCCTACCCATAACGAGGATTGTCCGTAGTGATGTGTCACTGTTGCGAATCCCTATACTATATTATCTATGGTCACAGCATAGATAGTAACATAGATAATAGAGTAAAGGGATAGGAAATGCAAGCGATTTCCGATTTGATTTCTGTTACGCGTGACTTGAAAGGACAAGACAGTTTTGTGCTCAAGCATGGGAATTAGTGTTCTAAGCAGCATAAATAGTAATCCAACAGACTACAGCAAGTATGTAGGCCTATGTGAGAGATTAATTCAGACCGTAGATTTTGTAACAAAGCGTATTGCATTAACCGTGATTGTTACACTCTGTCATACTTTTGCTCATAGTACCTTCATGCCTCGTCGATACTGCTTCTTTTATAGCCGGTTCCACTTTCGAATCTTGTGGTAAGCTAGGCATATCACCAACACAGTCTTTTACCGTTGCGTTGTACTGCAAGGTGGTTTAAACTTCTGGTAAAAAATTGAAGATACTTAGTCGTTTCTTCAAGCAACATTAACTGCTACTCTGTGGGTAAGTGCTGACTTGTACACACGTATAAATTTAATCTGTACTTCAGCATTGAAGTCCTATAGTAATTCACTAAAAAAAAAAACTAAATTAAAAGACATGCATAATATAAGTATGCAAAATAGTTACTTGCAAGTCCAAAATGAATCATCCTAGTTAAGTTTAACATGACTATTAATTTTTATATGCAAAATAGTTACTTACATTAGACAACTCTCTTTGCTTTGCTGTTCCCACCACCTTCCCACTCCAAAATTAAAATTTGAGCTCAAAACTTGACTTGGCCAAATGTTCACCATATACACACTGCACACAGTAGAATTCACAAACAACTTTGTAGCATGTTTTTGTAAACTTTCATGAAGGCTCACTTGCCATGAACAGCTGGTGATTTACTAACTGCTCATAAACTGTACTGAACGTGCCATTCAGTGTTCATGAAAATTTGTGTCATAATTGCAAAGTTTTTTTAATATCCTACTGTATATATTTTAGTCTCCTCACTGTAATATGTGCACCTGTAGCTGACTTTGTATACATTATTCTATGCTCTTCAATTAATTGAACTTTGGATAGATACATAAATGTACATTCAAAATTACTACACACTTCTTATCGATGACACTACGTAAAAATGAGAGTGTCTTAAGTAAATATAAACACTCATGGTTGCGTAATCTCTTTGAATTTCTCTATTAATATTTGTGGCACAGACCCATTTTACATGTGCTAATGAATTTCAACTTGGTGACCCACATGTAATCTTAACACGGTCTGAATTAAATTCACTTATCAATGTCCAGGCTGACGGTAATTGTCTTTTCCGTGCACTTGCATATGTTGTAACGGGTTGTGAATTACAACATATGCAAATGCGCAATGCAATAGTTACTTACATGTTTTCCATTGAACACTTGTTAGTTGGTCATGATTCCGAAGGACATGCAAATTATTTAGAACCATTAAATTGCACAAGTGTGCAACAGTACATTACTGAGAGTGGCATGTCAAGAAATGGAACGTGGGGCACTGAATTTGAAATGATGGTTTTTTTCCCACATGTTAAATACTAATATTTACAGTTTTAGTGCAATTAGTAACACCTGGAATGTTTATACCCATCCTTGAGCAAGCATTCTCCTGCCATGCTTGATGTACTTGGTAATATCGATATTCTGGCCAGGTTGTCCTATTAGGGCCTATAACATTTTCAATATCAGTGATCATACAATCAGTTGAAGTTTTAGTTTTTTTGACACCTTTTAAACACTTGTCTGCCACATTGTTTCTTTTTCTGGACGACAGATTTGTAGATTTCACAGTTACAGCTTTTGCTTTGGATAACTGTTTATCACTTATTTCTTTACCTTTTTTGTTAATTTTAGTCATGATTACTCTAACCTTTTTTTTGGCTTTTGCAGATCAATTTCTGAAGATGGCACATTATTACAACTGTCAGCTTTACAAAGGTGAGTTTTCTCAGCAGTTAAGTCTGTAGAATCCACTTGTTTATTTGTGTGGGGCATAGTAGCAGTTTCGCATGTCTGATACATTATATCAAAGGCAGCCTCCATGTTGTCATCCATACTGGCACAGCTAATATCATCATGCTGTCTATCAGGGTATCTTACAGGTGGCCCATCATAGGCTGTTGGTCTGATTTTATCAATAAAGTCACACCATTACAACAATTGTTTATAGTAAGGTGCTATTTTTATGGCACTGAGTGAAAAGTCCCATAGGGTTAAATCCTCAAGCTTTCGTACTCTGCTGAGTGCAACATACGCTTGACCAGAAGCAAAGAAATTTTTTATTTAAAGTAACTATAGCACTGTCTACTGTTAAGCTTTGTACACGATGCACAATAACTGCATAAGCTAACTGTACAGGAAATTGTGACCGCAGTATTGAATATGAGGCACCTTCAATGTCTATTCTCTGTTTGGTTCTTGCAACAGGGTACATGTTATCAGGACTTCCTACTTTGCACACTAATATACAGTTGGGAGTCATGTCCAATACCTCACATAGAGCTCCATTTACCCAACCTTTTGTTATTTGCAAGTTACGCCTCAATACTATACGGCAACCTTTTTAAAAGTAATTGTATCAGGTAGACGCATGGCAGGTCGTTGCAATCTTTGTTTGTCTGCCTCTCTCAATGGCTGTCCATTACTATCTGTGTCAGTGGTCTCATATTCTTGTGTCTCACCATCTATTCATTTCAGACACTCCTTGTTAATTAAGTCTTCCTCTTTGCGCTTTGAAAATATTATTACCGTTCTAGTCAAGTACACTGCATCAATATTAACATCCTTTAGCTGACTTTTCAACTTATTAGTGACTATTTCATCGCACTCACCCTTTCTGATTTTAGGTAGAATTAAACTAAATTCTAGGTCTTTACTCCTGACTATTTCTCTTAGTTGCAAAATACTAAAGTGTGACCAGAGTTTTGTGTTAAATATATCAGTATTGGATACAGGTGGCAATTGTGCAGGATCACCAAACAATAGCACATGACGTCCACCCCATGGTTTGTAGCGTCCATCTTTTGTAGAAAAGCGCCTACAAAGATGTTCTATTGTTTGAAAAATTTTGCAGTCAATCATAGAAAATTCATCGCAAATTATTACATTGGTCTTTCTAAGAGCAGTTGCATCAACAGTTCCATTTTGGAGTGAACTTTTACCAGTAATGTCTAATTTAAAGAAACTATGTATTGTATACCCATGAATTAAGCCGGCAGCGATGCCACTAAAGGCCAGTTTGGTTACCACCACATTACATTGCCGCAAGTGCATCACCTCTTTGCATACCACTTTTAAATACTCAAATGCACGTTTTGAGATATCGTAAATTTGCTAAGATAGTCATCTAGAGGTGCATGATGTGGTGGCAGCAAGTACTCCCCTTCGCCATCACCTAACAACTGGTCTGTCATTTCTTTGGTTTGTTCGTTATTTGTTGTTCCAATTGGTAGTGTCGATAAGAACACATCTGCATCTCAATAAGCTTGAAATTTGGACTTTTGGTACACATCCTCAGAATCAGCAGGTAAAAATGCAAGTGTGGCTTTATTTTTAAAAATTTTTTGTTTAGGGTTCAATTCTGTAGGCAGAAATTCAACCATTCTACTCATATGATACTGGTTGAAGCGTAGTTGTACATCAATTGCTTCACAAGAGCCTACCACTCTAGTGCGTAGATACTTTCCAGATCACTGGTATTTTCAGATAAATTGACCTGAAAACTTGGTTCTGGTTTAGATATGTACTTGGCCAGATACATTTCAAACCCATGCTTAGAAACTCTTTGTATATTCATTGAAGCTCCCCAGAAAAGGAGCATCTCTAAATTATATGGTACAACTAAGCAGTCCTCTTTATATCTACACTTATATAAGTATCGAATACCTTCCTCATCTAGTTCCTCTACCATTTGGGGCACCTTAAACGGAAATCCATACTTACATTTACTTAGGACTTTGCCACTGTAACCTTTGAAACATCTCTCAGGGTGGCATTCCCGATGTATTTGAAATTTTTGTACCATCCGTCTAATGTACTGTGCCCTTTCATCATTGGGGTCACTGGCACGAGGTAATTCAGCCATTACGACATTTTCTGGGGCAGTACCAGGCTTATCCCACACCAAAATATGCCAGTATATTCCACCCCTTCTTTGGTATTCTTTCTTAGTTACATAGTCCATTACTTCACCTACTGGGCTAAATTTTTTATCCAAAAGCATCTCCATGAATGCACTAAATCTTTTCTCAGCACCAAGTACAGACTCTAAGGGGTGAGCGCTAACAGATTCTCCATTGTCACCTTTAGTGGAAAGGTCACTAGGTTCCCATGGTTCAGCACTAGCTCCCTAACCTTTCCTAATGGTTGCTTGAATTTGTGGCCAGTTATCATTTGGAGACAAAGTGATAAAATAATCAGGAACTCCAAGCTGTTCTACCATAGCTATAAGGTCATACCCAAAAGATTTGTCAATATTGTTTTGACCCTGGAATTATGCGTGGGACATCAGTGCCATATGAAGCATAGTTATCATTTTCTGTAGCTCTGTTAGCTGCTAATACATTGCCAGCAGTTAGATTTTGCTCTAGTTTACTAACTGCTACTATTGTACTGTTGCAGTCTTACTTTAGTCATATAATCAAATATAAAAAATGGAAAATTTTGATCATTTGAAAAATAACCTCTACAGTCAAGTAACTTGGTTTTAGTAAATTGTGATAGTCCGTGGGCACACTTGTAAAACCATCCACCTTTACCATATGGAAAAAGGTGTGGAAAAGTTTTCTAACAAGTATTTTTGTCCGTATTGTACACTAGTGGATTCTCTCAGTTGTACTATATTTTGTGTACTTCATCAATTAGGTGTGGCTTAGGCTTTTGAATACCAGCAATGTCCATCTCACCATACAATGGTGAGTACTGTTCAAAATATTCAGTGTCAACAGGAAATGCCAATCCTAATTCTTCACTTTCTAATATTTTATTCTGGTCAAGTTTTAAAACCTCAGGATTGACAATTTCTTGCCTAACATACCTATATAGAGTTTCAAAGCGTGCTAGGAAGTCTTGGTATAGGTGATTATTTTTCTTAAGCCAATGTAAAGCCAGTCTGATTCTTTCATATGCCTCTGAATTCTTTACTAACTTATCACTTAAATCCTCATTAATCATTAGGAAACTGAACAATCCATAGTAGTGTCTATCTAGCTTGTGCAAGGAGTTTACTTCACCTTGAATATGTCGCCACTGGTGCCTTTTGGCATCTTTCACAGTGGTAGAAAAAAATCCACATAGAGCTACCTGACACTGTTCTATAGGGTTTTTCAAATTCAATGTGACTTCAGGAAACGTCATATCCCATTCTTGTATGGGCAATTTATCCTCTAAATATCCTACGTGAAATTTATAGTCTGAAGGGAACTTAAATGTTTTACATACAGCACACGCATACAATTTACCACTTTTATGACGGTACTCAAGTAAACCTTTACCAGCAGTTAACAATGCTTCCTGATACGCTACTGCTGGTATTTGTTCCTCAGTTAAATTGATGTCTACTAGGTTGGTATGACTGTTATCTACCCTGGACCAAAGTATACTCCCACAACAATAGCACATTCCTATAGCCAGTGGTTTTGAATCAAAACGTATCTGTTGTGCAATACGTTTGTCTGCTAAAGATAAAAGTTCATCATTAAGTGATAAGCAATTCACATCTGTTGGCCAACTTTTTACTTTGTCTAACCCATGAACACATTGTGATGTATTTATATCAACGCGTATTCTATTGATTTAATTAAACAATAACAGAACGGTTATGCTACGCTATTATTGCAACATATTTTATACTAAAAACTAACCTTAATTTCAAACGAGCAACACTTATCCCATAAGTCTTTTTGTTTAGATACAAAATACATCACACAATTTTTTGCACGCGGCGCATCTAATTGTTGCTAGGGACTAGTACCGCTATTTTGTTTGTTTATTTGGACAGCGTTATTTGGAATAGTAAACTCCGTAGTAGAGATGACTTGTTTTGTAGTGTTTCCCTTCGAGTATTACTTACTTCGTTGTTGGTGAGTGCGTATTTTTGTGTGCAGTAGTTTAGCCGTACATTATTTAATTATTTATGACATATTTTGACAAAAATTTGTATTATTTTTATTACTTGGTTATGTAATTATTATTAAATACAAGGAAAAAGGCATTATGCCTGTGAGTCCTGCTCATTACAATAATCAACTACATTAAGAATAAAAATTATCAATAATAATATGTGACTGGATTTTGGAAAAATGATCCAAATCGTACATTAGAAGTTTCGAGATAAACGGTTTTAAAGAATTGAAGCCAGCATAACTCTCCAAGGATAGCATGCACGCGTATGAAATTTACACAAAAGATGCATCAATCTGTTACCTTTCAAGCCACTTTCAGTACTTGTAGCTGCTTGTACAGTTTCCCACCAAATAAGATAGAAAATCTGAGCAGTTGGACGAGCGAAGTAGTATCATGAGTGCTCACAAAGGGGTGGAGGGGAGGGCAAGAGATAGACCTCAAAATGGAGGCAGACCACGATTGGAGCCCAGACACGAGATTACAGGGCCGTGCTGGCTCCTTAGTGGCTGATATGTAGCAAAATCAACAGAGAACACGTCTAGCCAACATTGTAAGGCTGTCCACCAGTAAACCACTGATTCTTGCCAAGCCAGGTCCTTCACAAGGCCTAAAACCTCCATTTGAGCACTCACACCACCCAGAAAAGACGTCTTTTAAAACCAGTCTCGTGTAGTTTGAGTAGTGCTGAGGGTCAAAACTTGTAGTACGATAGTGTAGCTATCCACTGGTGGTGTTAGTTTGATTTTGCCTGATGTGCGATTTGGATCGGTTCTGTAAAATCTGGTCACATTTTAAAACTGTCAGTAGCCTGTCATGGTGGAATAAATTATTGTGATGCCATTCAACCTACATGTATTTGTGGTCTATACTTGTGATTCTTAGTTTTGTTAATTTTTATCAACAACTGGACCATTGACAGCTCCAACCCAGCGAATAATTTTGATATCCAAAACAGTCTCAAAGGTGATCATAATTATACCTATGTACTTTTCTTATTATGACAATTTTGTGTCATAGTTATTCAAAAATGTGGCAAAGATGTATTATGATTCTATGCAGCAGCAGTAGCAGCAGTAGCAGCAGCAGCATACTGTACAAAACATTCTACTAGCAATTGAAGCTGAAGACTGAACTAGTATGTAATTTAATGAAAATAGCAAATATTTACTACTTTCAATTACAGTATATAACTTAGCCTGTGGAGCAGCTTTTCAACCTCTTGTCAAACACAGCATAATGCACAAGCTATAGAAACTTTATTTGCAATGAAAAAAAAATTTTTACCAGCACATGTATAGCAATTGTCCAATATAATGGTATTACATCATTAGTCATGTAACCTTTCCTGTAACTGATTATTTGCAGCTTATCGATAACATAATTGGCAAAAATTTTTTCTATTGTGGGTTTGAAGGAGAAAATTGTGCGGTTGCTTCATCCACCTCTAAACATTATTATAACCACAAGAATACGATTATAATCTACTGCTCTATTAGAGTCACTTATATATGTCTTCTTGGTAGGCAAAATCTATAACTGCTCTGAATAGTTATTATAGATTCATTGAAATCTTAACAACTTGAAAATCCTGCAAAGTATTCAGAAACGGTTGTATGAAATTCAGCAAACATTTCATTATGTAGCTCCACTACTATAGTGAGATTGTATTAATGGTCCATTTATATCTAACATTTTACTGCACAGCACTAGTGCTTAAGAAATTCTTGTAAAGCACTCTAATAAGCCTTTGCGCTGCTGACATTAAATTGCCTCATGATCAAATTATGGAAACTGTCTATAATAAACTTAAAACCAATTGTTTAGATCCACAGAGTATCTGTGTGCATCTTGCCTAATGGAATTCTTTATTTTTAAGACTAGTACTGCAACACTGAATGGCATGCTTTAATGTTACCAAGATACACGTACGTGTGCTATTAACCATGTACATGTACACGTGTACCAGTTTTAAAAAAAACACATTGTTGAGTGGAAGTTACATAAGTAGGGTTGCTAGAATTAATAACTCACTTGTATACAGTATACCAAATTACCGTTCAATTAATTGGACATGCCAATATACATTGAGTGGGTTTATTGCAACCGAATATTTGGTGACGTTATCAACCAAATTTGGTTATTGCAACCAAATATTCGGTGACAATAATTCAAATTTAGTTATTGCAACCAAATGTTCAGTGGCAATTATTCAAATTTGGTTATTGCATCCGAAAAAAATGATAGCGAACTTTCAGTAGTTATATAGTATTAGCAAGAGTTCATAACTTATATATTATGAACTCTTGATTGTAATTACCCGGTATTACAACCAATTATTTCAGGACCTAAGATAGGCTATATCAAGCTGAGGTATGACAACTACAGAACTCTTCAGTGTTTGCTTAACTAGTTCATGGGCACGGCTGCATGTGGAAAGCACGGCTCCCAACCCACGTGATTGAAGCTAGATGATTTTCAAAGACAATTATCAATATCATGTTAGACAATAATGTTACCTAGATTTTTATTTGAATTGTAATGTTTGTGCACTTATACACAGAACCTGTCAACGGCTTCAGTATGCTCATGTGCTGTAAAACATTAATAAATAAATAAACAAACAATTCTGCAAAGTTCTGCACCTCAATCATGCATGGATGCAGTGTAAAATAAAGCACTGAAAATTTCACTGCACTTCACTCCATAAGTCCTTACCTATACCTGTATAGTTTTATTACTTACCAACCACAAGCATATAGCTGTAACAAACACTTTCCAATGTTACTGAATGGCTAAACAATAAAGTAGTTATGAGATTCGAAGCATACATATTAGCAAGAGTTATTACAGAATTCAAATAAGTGTTAAGGTTTAATGCTAACACATGTACTGCATTTCCATATAGCCTTACGATCTTTGAAAATTGATTGTGGAATGTTTTCACAACTCTGGCGGTACCGCTTCTTGCATTCCACACACTGTGCCATTTTCTCTACTTCATCATAAGGTAAACGACATTTACAGTATAGTTTGACGTGCTCTTTTTTAACAGGCTTTTCTGCACGCACCTCAGTGGATGGAAAACAGGTCATCCTGTTATTGGCTATGCATGTAGCTAAATGGGACCTTAAACAATCCTGTTTGTATCTGTAGCTGGCAGGATTGTTACCATGTGCCAAATCAGTTGCAAAAGCTATTGAATACACGCCACAATCAGTGGTTCCGGTCTGAAATTGGGTTTTTTGTATAATAATATTAATTGCAGGAGCAGAACTTTGCATTAAAGCAGCTATCTGAATCCGTGTATTTAGATCAGTTGAGGTGTACAAACTATCATAGACACTGACTAGACTATCCGTTATTCCTTCAACCGTAATCCAGTGATTCCTATGAACATGTAATTTTGAACAAAAGATGGTTCTGTCTGTTACAGGAAAAGACAAGGTTGCTCCTAACAATGTATTGTGAATTCCTTTTAATGAAGGAAATTGGTTTTTTAAATTGTCCAAAGTACTATTAATTGTTTGATCATCCAACCAATCTCCATCCTCAATCAGTTGCAGTGAGTTGTTTACTGAAGATTTAATATCATGCTCATTTTTTCTTGCTTGTTGGTCACTTAATGTCAATTTACCCCCTACTGTATATTTAGGGATTCCTAAACTATCAGATTTTTCACATGATGGGTCTTTCTTTGACTTTTTGCAATTTTTGTTCCCTTTAGCAGCACTTACGAATGACAATGCTGCATGCTTCCTAGATGGTCTTCCCCGTTGTTTGCATTTCTTTTTAATTTGAACATTCTTTAGCACTTCCAACTTTTGATTGGATAATTTAGTCATATATGAGAATGAACTGGATGGTTCATCTGCTGTTGCAGTGCTTCCAGTATTAAGTATTTCAATGGTAACTGTTTTTGTATCTGTAGGTGTTATATTTTCATTCGGTTTCGTATCTGTAGGTGTTATATTTTCATTCGGAGATATCTCTTTTTGAACAACTTCTTGCACAACTTCCTTAGTTGCAATGTTATGAGCATCCTCAGCCAATGAATCCTTGATTTCTGGGTAGTTCAATGTTTCAAACTTTCTTTGTAGCTCATCCTCGCTGCAAAGTTCACCTCACTGAAAGACAGCTCTGTCACATGAAGATGTCTCTTCAAGTGGAAAATTTTCTGTGTTTTCTTCTTTGTGTGTAAGGCAATGGTTTCATGTTCCTGATGTTTACTGGCAGCTAACTGAGACAGTTCCATTATACATATCATCTTTCCATTACGGATCGCTTCTGTTGTATCTTTCAAAAAATTACATATCCTTTGGTAATCTCGATTTGGTAGATCACTTGATAGGTCACAAAAATCTTTGCAGAGTAACATAAGCTCACGGTACTTTTGATGTCTGGATAGTTTGCGTTTTTTACATGGGCTTACTTCTGAAAACTTAAGTACATCTATAACTGTAGAACTTTCATCCCCTCTTAGATCCATAACATTATCATTTACATCAGTGTTGTATTGTTTGGTCCACCTCTCTGGAATAATGTCAGTGTTAAAAAGAGGTCTGTTTTGTTGCAGAGACACATACAACAAATGACGACATGGAAGCTGCATAGTAGCAAAAAATGAGCATGTGCAATGAGACAAAGATTTGGAGACATTATATACAACTGCACCATGGACTTTGTAATATTCTGTGGAGTCAACAACATTATTTATCTTTTCTTTGGCTTTCTTGTATTCATCAGCCACTACATTTGCTGCATAAGAAGTGCAATATTCAAAGAACGGCTGCAAAACTTTACATGATTCTGATGTATTGACGGTAGTGTACATTTTCTCTATAAATTCTTTGTGAGAGACCACATGAGCCTCTTGGTCCAATACTACAAGAATCTTTTCTAAATTTGAGCTAAGAGATGCTGAGCTTTTTAAGTATAATTTAAGCACTCTATGGTGTGCTTCAATTCGATTTGTTGTTGAGTTAAACATAGTGAAGAGGTCCTTTTGTTCATACAAACACCAACTATGTTTCCAATTTTTTACCATGTATTGATAAAAATCAGATGACAATTTTTCAATGCTCTCTAACGGTTCATTGAGTTGTTTTTCAGAATATGCATACACAGATTTTTTTGAAAATTGCATCAACTGTTCCTTAACATTTTGGTCCAAAGAATAAGATGGAATTTTGGTACGTATGTATTTCAGCATATGAAACTGACAAAGTAAATTAACAGCTTGAGGAAATTCTTGTTCAATTGCAACAATTTCCGTGAAATCTTTGTCTGTTAAAATTACCTTTACCTCATCACATTTTGGATTATATCTTTTAAAGATTTGTAAAAAGTTTACGATGGAAATTTTTGTCTCCTGGGAAACAAAGCAGTATGCTACAACACAACAATCACCACATCCATCTTCCACAAGTATATCGTAAAGACACATCCCTGCATTATTTATTTTATAAGTACCATCCACCATTATCAGCTTAGGAAACTTTTCAAAACACTTCTTTTGTAAGTAGCTTTGAATATAAATCAATTCAACGGTTTTCTCACTATCATCAAGAACCATACAAGCCACATTATCAACATGTGCTTCTAAAAACTTCAATAGCGTAGCAAAAATTTTGTTCTCCTCAGATTGACTTGAATGTTCAAATTTTCTTTTCATGTTTTGAATATCTTGATTGGTTACTACCTTTCCTGTTTTGCTCTCAAAATAATTTCGTACAAAAAAGTTGTGTTTCCTCCAACATCCAACAATGTTAATGCCTCTTGACAGTCATTTGCATCAAGGCGACGATTAGACGGATAATGTTTTGCAATTGCTGCACTAATTGGATGGTTGTGTTCTGCAATAGAATTTTTTACAACATATGCATCAAGTCGTCGATCATAAACAAACTGTATCTGGAAATTGCAGCGAGTAGGTAGGACATTTTGATGCAGACGAATACCTTTAGACCTTGTTTTGTGAACCCCAAAGTGCTTACATGTATATGTAACTGATGCTAACCTCAAAGTCTTAGGCAAGTAATGTTCACAGTTCTTTATCTGTAAGACATAACATTAAATGAAATCACTATACACAGAAACCAGTACAGAGGATATCAATTACCATACAGTACAGTAGTACCAGTATATACTCTTGGTAGTGCTGTATATTAGGGATCATGGAGGTTTTACTTTTTATTACTATGATTCCTAATTGATAGTCAAATTAAAAATTTTTCCTTACACTTGTAAATATAAAGGCACACAATGCAAAAATTGTCATGCTAATTTTGCTACTTAAATTTGAAGAATAAATTAACCACTAAAATTAATCATATCACACATGATATAGACATACGTACTAAGGCCTTGCTGTATATATGCATAGACAGAGACATGATTTTCCAGCCTTTTAAAGTTTATATCTTTCCGACACATTATGAACTAAAAATTTGGCAGCATCAAAGTTTCTAGTAGCAACATGCACATAGTATTCAAATGGACAAGTACAGTCGATAGTCTTATCCATAGGATTTTATGCACCTAACATGTCCTATATTTGAATGCACTGGAGCTGCCACTATATATATATATATATATATATATATACCACCACAAGGCTTGCGTTCCTCTCTATAGAATAATCAAGATAGAAAATTATACTATAGTTTTCAGTACTAGTACTGCTTGCTGTAATTCATTCACTTCTGTCATACCATAAATGATGCGTTGGTTACTGATGGTAGCGGAGTTACCACATAATCACAAATGTTTGGAGCAAGTATTTCCGTGGATCAACAAATTTTAGTATTTTTGAGATATTATTTTCAACAGGAAAATGTAAATGCTGTTTTTAGCGCTCTCTTTTCTCATCACACCATCATAAAGTACAAAACAAAAGGAATAAAAAAATATCACGGGCCCCTGTCAAGGCCTTTATTGATGTTTAAATTTAATAAACTTGTCTGATAAAAATCTGAATCATCTGAGAAGAAGTACCCCTCCTATCAAATGTTGTTTATAGAATGATCATTTCATGTACAGATTATTATCTATTTTGCTATGTGTGTTGCCAGGAGACGGTGAAGAGTGCAGCTTGTACTGTATACTGGTTATGATACTTTTCCTAGTCATCGGTACCAACTGAGCTTAGAAGTAGCTAGGACAACATTCTGGTGAATTGCACAGTAAGATACTGTACATTTGTTTGTTTGTTTACCAGTAGTGAATTATTGTTATCCGCCTGTAGATGTTAATTCATGACAATATACTTTACTTGTTAGCAGCAGCATGCGGAATCCATTTCATCAGTATAACCAGCAAACCTAGCTAACCAAGCAAGCATAGCAACCAACTAACTTGGTTAGCAAGCATAGCTAACCAGCAAACCTTTCAAAGATCAAGATACTCTAATAGAACAGTCAATGAAATCAAAATCCTTTAATAAAACAGTCACCACAGATTATTTTGGGGATGATTACAAAATCTATCTGATAATCAGTTTTGTGAGGTTAATTTTCAACTCAGTAAAAACATTTAGAAATTTCAAGAATTGTAAATTAACAACCTTGTCAACATTTTGGACCGTGACTGGTCACTGCACTCCATGGCCAGATGTGTCTGCACCTCTGGAAATCCCCTTTCAAAAATCCTAGATCCGCCCCTGGGTTGTTGCCTTCTTTACTTTACAATAATCAAATTTGTTATGACACCCCATTCTGTGGCCATCATGGCCTTTGTCCGTGGCTTCTCCGGGGTACACCCAAGACACTAATCACCCTAGATATGCAAGTGTAGATGTATGCAACCACAACAAGGCGAGTAAATACCTCTTCGCTTGCAGGCATGATGAAGCAGTTTCATTGTTATTGTGTTGCATTGCATACAATTTACAATAACCAAAAATGAATGATATACATAAAAGGTGGATAAAATCTATGCTATTGTTGTTGCAGCTAACACCAGCCCTGCAGATTATACACAGAGAATAGCATATACCAGGTACCCATCACCACAGTTGGGTTGGTAGACTACCATCTAATACTTAGCTGCAGCACTTACAGTACAAGGCAGCATATATTTCCACTCATCATTTTCTGATGGCCAAGCATGTCTTTAATTAGTGTCATGTTTGTTTACTGTATAACGTATTGTTAATTATCCTTTTGCAACTGATAATTAATGGTAAGAATAGTTTTACGGCATGTATTGTACATTGCACTGTTTTAAGTAATCCTGACCCAACCACTCCAGTCCACTTACTATGTGGTAGGAAGATAGTTTGTGTACCATACCACATGACCCCACAGTATAATCAGTGTTATCCTGACTTTACATGGGTGTATCTGTAACCTTCTTTCCACTGGTTATTGGTGTGTTAATTAGTAAAATGTGTTGATACACTTGTATATTTTTGCTATCTAGTATAGTGACAGGACAGAGATGTCATTGAGTCATTGAAGCCAGTCATCTTTCAATGATAATCTACTTTTGTATTGTCGTCTGATCATACAACTGACAATACACTTTAGTCGAACAAGAAGGCAAGCACTACAGATTACATACACACACGCATGCACACGCCAACCCTCTCTCCCCTCCTGCACATACACGCACTCCTCCACCCACACACACACACACACACTACACATACTTACGGAGTTTACATACGTGACTAGTACAAGCCATGCTTTACCTAATCATTTTGCGCTGCTTACATTAAGCTGTGTTTGTTTTATAGTGTTGGATGGACCTATCAAGCATCCAGGCTGTGTTGCAGCATAGATATTAGAGCACACACCGGGATTGGAAACGCACCAATAGATCCGTACAAACACTCCGCACCTTATTAAATTAACCATAAAATCGAAAATATACGTACGTGTACTGAAAGCGGTTAATGCCATGTAGTGAATGGCGTGCTTCTCGGCGTGCTTACACGGCTGTAACGACATGTAGAAGGAAAATGGTGGAGGAATTCTTGTACCAGTCGATGCAGCATTACGTAAGTATCATACATTGAAGCGCGAGTAGAATGAGTAGGCTAGAATGTAAGTTTCATTCATGGCCTTGCCACTTTTTTCCCTGTAGTCTAACGAAACAACCTTCCAATCGCCATTCCTTTTGAACTTAGGTGTGTTTTAGCGGTACATAGCATATAGAAAGGTTCATTTGGAAGCTCTCAGTCACTTCAGTGATCTAGTTAGGAAAACCGTCATATTTAAATTCCACACTGGTTTTCCCTTTGTCATCTAATTGACATCATATTTTAAATATTTTGAGGCACTTATGTAGACTTGATCCTATGTGGTAAAAACTGATTTGCATATTATGGCTGCAGCAGAATCAGAAATGTTTTTTTTTTAAATTATTATTGCAGTGAAACAGCTCATTCCGTTTATAGGATGCCCAGGAAATTTCAGTATACCACTAAGAAATCTCATCGTTCTGCTAGTAAGACCAATGGTGGTGAGGATAATGCAGTTGCTACTCAGGTGGAAACTGTTGAAACCACAGAAACAGCTCAAACAACCTCTAGTGATGTATCTCCACAAACAGATGATACTCTAGTAGGAGCTACAGAACCTCATTCAGTCACACCTTTGTGCACAGAAACAGCCCAAACAACCTATAGTAATGTATCTACACAAACAGATGATACTCTAGTAGGAGCTACAGAACCTCATTCAGTCACACCTTTACGAGGCACAACAGGCATGGAAACCCATCTGATGTCACCTTTGGTAGGCTCAAGAATTATTCAACTACCTATAAACATGTTTTATTCCCTCACGGTGAAGTCATTGTCTCAACTCCAACAGCGTCTGCAAAATACACGGTGTATTGATGGATGGTTCATTTTACCTTGTGACATTTCCTGTAATTTACTGAAACTGGTGAAAATAAGTGACCAGGTTATTTACACTGTTGAGATCAGTGATGATTTGCAGTGGTCAGTATGCCTTCCAAACAGCCGTTTATTTGTAGGGGCTAAAATTTTTCAAGGCAAGGGTCTTCCTCCTAGAATCACTTCAATAAGTGATTTGCAGACTTTGCTTTTATTCTTGAGCCAATGTACCATCTGTTGTGGAAATGCCGATACTAAATTTGCTCCAGTGGTTGCAAAGTGCAAGGGAATCTTCAAAGACAGAACTGGTTAGTAAATTCATTTCTTTGTACGTTTTAATTTTCCACATTTTCTAAATTTAGGTACAAAGACCAATGCATATTATTATGACCACCAATTTCATACCATTCGGCATTCAGATTGTGAGTGGCTTTTACTGGATTCAGGAGACAGAAGATGTTCAGCATACAAAAAGTATCGTAACAACTATCTTGGAAGCAAACTGCGATCAATTCAAAATCGAACAGAGGAACAGGATGTCATGTTTTGTGCAGCCGATAGCCATGTGAATTACCGATGTCTAGACACTCCACAGAAGCTTGCTAGAATGAAGAACTTGCATTCAGTTGTAAGAAAACAGAATGCACAGATCAAAACATTGAAGCAAAAATTGCAGTACTGTTCTCATAATAGAAGTGTTTCGGTAGATGATCAGACTAGTGAGGGACTTGCTCAATTAGTGCAACACTACAGCCAACAAGCTTTGAAGGGCAAAGATGAAGAGTCATTTCACTCTATCTTTTGGAAGCAACAACTTCAGATGTTGACCTTGAAGAACAAGAAGCAAATACGCTGGGATCCATTGATTATTAGGTGGGCATTGTACTTACATCACAGATCAAGTGGAGCATACGAAATGTTGAAGAAGTCTGGAATCGTCCAGTTGCCATCATCACGAACTCTTCGTGATTACAGACATTTGTCTACAACTCAGCCAGGATTCACTTCCATTGCTGACAAACAACTACTTGACCTTGTCCAACAGGTTAAACCTAGGAATATGGGAAAGTATGTTTTCCTCCTTTTAGATGAAACGTATATCAAAGAGGGATTGGTATACAACAAGTCCACTGGTGCATTGATTGGTTTCTCAGATCTTGGGGGTACTTTGCAAGAAATTGATGACTACGAAAGAAAGCTGGAGAGCAATGAGCATTGTACGAGACCACTTGCCAGACAATGTTTGTAATGATGGTTAGGGGAGTGTTTTGCAAGATCAACTTTCCTTTTGCGCAGTTTCCCTTATCGTCAGCAAAGGCAGAGGACATATTTCCTTTAGTGTTTAGGATGCATGGAGAGAGGAACAAACTTACATACAAGTCGTTGAACATTTTTTCTGATGAGCAACGAGACATCTTGTTTTTTTCAGACCCACCCCACTTGCTGAAGACAATAAGAAATGCCTTGGCAAGCACTAGTCGGAAGCTATGGGTGAGTGCCATATTTATAACTTGTTTGGTAGTTTATTATTGTTATTTGTTCAGTATGAGGGACAGTCAATTTCCTGGGATCATGTGAGAGAGTTGTATGAGAGGAATGTAGGAAGCTCCCAATATTGTGGAGTAGCAATGGTCCATAAGCTCACTATGGAGCATGTCAGATTAACAAGCTTTTCAAAAATGCGTGTCGATCTGGCTGCTCAGGTATGTACTTGAAACTACACAAATTGAATGCAAGTTTTGTTCATAATGTCACTATAATTATGTAGGTGATGAGTGAGAGTGTGTCTAAGGCTATCTTATTGACTGGGGGAGCCCAAGCTTTTGAAACATCTTTCTTTATTCAAAAAGTGGACAAATTCTTTGATTGCCTGAATGCGGTAAACTTTCATAAGGGTCGTCATGCAAGGAAACAGTTTCAGATGCCTTATTTTAAAGAAGATGATTTCAGGCTACAGGTATGTTTGCCATGACAGCTACTTATCGTAATAGCCTGTCCATAGGCTTTGTATATGTGACTGAATTTTGGAAAACCATCCTTATGGTTATGCCTGAAACAATTTTTGAATCTAACATGGTGCAGTTACTAGCAGAATTTTTTTCTAGTGATTCAAGGTATTTATGGTTTATATCATCCATATATAGGTTAAGTTTAACTTTTAAGTTATTGTTGTATTTCAGGATTAAATATTTGACGTATCAAAATGTACCCATAAGGGTGATTTTCCAAAATTCATGCATGTGCATGTGTATTTTAGTATTTGAAGGAGTTTCTTGCTTATCTTGATCAATGGAAGAAAAGTGTGAATAAACGTCCAGGATTTAGCATAAAAGAGAAGCAAATGATGATGCTACCCCGTGAGACACTAGATGGAATACGCATGACAGGTACTGTAGACAAGGTGTCAATTGTTATTACTGCATTTACGTACTTTGTAGTGTTGTCATTTTGTGAACTGCTTCCTTACATCTTCAAGATTCCTGGAGTGACATGTTTTTTAAGCTGCAAGATAAATCAAGACATACTAGAAAAGTTTTTTGGCTTACAGAGGCAGGCAGGAAGATGCAGTGAAAACCCCACAGTTGCTGAGTTCATCAAGACTACTGAGAATTTCAGGGTAGTGTGCTCTATATGGGTTGACGACATCCTAGGAAATTGTCGTGGTCGCAAATTAGATGATACAGATTTGCAGCTGGCTAGAAAGCCTTTACGTAAAAGGAAACGCAGAAGGTCTTCCTGACATTGCTGCTGTTTGTATATTATTTATTATTTATACATTGCTGTTTGTACACTTTTATAATTGATTATGAAGTGTTATATATATACTTGCTCAGTAAATAATTTGGTTCGTAATGACTTGGACTTGGCGGTTCTCTTTTTTGATTCAGCCTGATATTTTTCCATTATTGATTTGGAAAAGGAGTTCTGCCGGATGTTGATCCATAATGCAGTTATTGCATGCAACACATCTTCTTTCTCTGTTTCATCACCCGTGATCAGAGTCCATTGAAATAAAACATCATTATCTTCGTTTAGTAACATTTCCATTCGTTGGCAAAAACTGTCATCCATGTCTCCGATCTTTTGTGTTCTCAATTCTTGACGGGTGGCATGCTCAATTGCCAAGAAAAGTTGGTAACATTCATCGGTAACATGAATGAGCCCTCCTCTGTCAATTATATTGATCCAGTCTTTGGAATTAGATTCCTGTATACGTTTCTTATCTGTTTCAATCAACATTTCAACTTCACCTGCCATTTTCCTTTGAAGATTTCTTACCACGTACCCTGCCATGTATCTGATGGCATTTTCCTCCTCGTATGTTAGTCTCGCTTCATCGTTATCCTCAGGTGCTGCATTTTCACAACAGTAAGTATCATGCAGCAACTGCTCAAAAAAGAAAACTGGCTTTACTGATATCCCCATTTGTTCCAAATAACATTTCCATTCTTGAAAAAATTCGTCAGAACTTCTCAACTTATGGAACTGGCTCCACATTTCTTTTCTCTTGAGTTTTTCAGGGGGTTCACCAATTATTTTCTTCATTCTACCAAACAGCCACTCAAGGAAATGGCACTCCTTGGCCAATGGAGACTGCATTTGTCGAAGCATACTTTGGGCATTGGAAATAAATTCCCTTGATCCTTCTGTATCAGTACTCATTACCTCGTCATTTTGTAACCCAAAGACTACTGCTCTAAGCTTCTTGACATAAACTACAAATGAAAATTGGTAATCACGGCACGAAAAGTGATCCCTTACCTTCGCAGCGTTCCTTATGGCCTTGCTCGTCGCACCCTAGTTCCATGCCACGGTGTGTTGCCATCTCTTTATCACTCTGTCGGTTCTGAAGAACGGATGGAATACGTTAGAAGTCACTCGAACATACAAGAAGCCATACTTGGTCGTAAGGTGCGGTGTGTTTACGAAAATATATTGCGTTTCCAATCCCGGTGTGTGCTCTAATATCTATGGTTGCAGATTATGACTATAAATTATTATTGTAACTTTCTATTGCATGGTATGCATATATACATTATTTTGTATTACTACAATTTTTTATTTTACATCATCATTGAAATAATGAATATGTACGAAATCAAATAGTTACTGATGTCTGTGATCCTTTGTGCTATCTATATTGTAACTTAATAATATATCACAGTGATAGCACATGTTCAATAGATCAAATAAATCAAATAAAGTAAAAACATTAACAAGTTTCATGATATTTTTGTTTTTAGCTGCATTGTTAAATCAATAAAACACAAAAGTCCATCACGGAAATTGGCTTTATTGCCATTCACTAAACTATGAAATATAGTTTCAAAGCTTGGCCACTGTTCCTTAAATCTCTCCATCCTAATACTCTTCAAATCCTCCCTTTGTTCCAGGGGATCTTGTCCGAAGTTACTGAATACAGTCAATCGGCCTCCGTTTTCTTCATACAGTCTGCCAGCTTCATCAGCCTCTGGGACAAGGTGGTGGTCTATGGACTTTGTTTGGTTATTTTCCATCATCAAAATGTTTGGAATCCCTCTCCCTGTACAAAAGAAATGATGACAACTCATGTGATGTAGTTACATATAGCAATGTGCAAAGGTGTTGTGCGCATAATTCATGGCTAGTCATTTACCTGTGATCCTATGCTCGTTCCAGCCAGCCACAAATGTTTCTGTCCCTACTTGGCTAACTTGGATGCCGTACCAGGACACGCAAAATTTGACACCACCATCTTCCATGTTGACCTCTTGATTTTCTACCATTTCTATTAATACATTCTTAATAGGATAGTTTATCCTTCCGTTTATCTCGACCCACATCCTTTCCACCACATGGTTGTTATTATGAAAATGAACACATCATCAATGCTAACAAACAGTTATGAAATCAGAGTTTACAGTAATACACTGACAATGTTCAGCCAACTTGTATCATTGCTCCAAAATTAAAAATGTAGGATGGTATAACTATGTCCCTGTGATTGTAATCTTATAATGGCTACATAACTTAGGTGTTTGAATGGATGTTTTTAAGTCTATTTATTCTACTATCATGTGCAGTGAAGGTTAAGGTAATATTGAAATCACACCATGAAATCTCACTTAGGTTGAAGTAGTTTGCAAATAGGGTGACGCATGAGGATTCCTTCTGTGTTCTGTCAGGTATTCCTGCATATACAGAATAAGGTACCATTCTTTCCCCTGGTCTACACGGAGTTGATCCCACATTCCATACTGGCATATGGTCTGTCTGGATAATAATAAATTCACACCTGAACATGTTATTTCATGTGTATGTATATTGTGAGTTGGTAGTATGTACATTAGTATTTAGCTATGTGTAATAATTATAATACCTGTACACTGTCTCGTATACAATGTAGTTGTTTTTAATGGGCATTGTACTAAATGCAACAATTTTCCTGCTGAATCCGTCCACTGCACATACATGAGTTATTCCAAACATAACATTTTTTTCATTCTGGTCAATGTGCAATTTTTGACCAAAATAATCTGCCCTGTATATGCCAGGGTTTGTGAGCCGAGCAACTGATCCTCTTCTGGCTTGGGAATATTCAGGTGAGACGATCCTTAAAGAGTCACCTACTCTCCTCTTTCCGACTTTGATGCCTTTGGATGCCAACACTCCAGTCAGTGTCCGACGTCCGTACATGGCGCCCACCTGGTATTACACACAATTGGTACTGAAATGTCAAAATGCTACATGTATTCAAGTATTTTATTATTGCTCTGTTTGAAATTTTATATTCATCTATATTCATCACAGTGGCCCTAGCTGTCCATATACAATAGGCACGTTATCTGTACACCCTACACTTTGTGTATTAGCTATTAGCCCAGTACCTAGTCTAGTCATAGTAAAGAGTTATGATTTTTATTTGATTCTATTTAATGTTTTCTTCTGCCAAGGTTGAACACTGGATGTCAAAATGGGCATGATAGAAATATCCAACATATACATTACCCTATCTGACAAAATCAGTGTTATGGCCAGTAAAATTGTTTTTGATGGAGTTTAATAATTTTTGTGTGATTGAACTACAGTGTGCTACTCAAAATGATTAATAAAACAATAATTTCTTGTAATTATCCTATATCATTAAGATGTACGCCAGCATGTGAATTCTTGATTTATATGACTGGTATTGTCAGATAGGGTCACATGTTACCGCTGATCATGACCTCGTTGACAGTTGTAGTCACAACTTCATCCAGTTCAGTTGAAGTGAGCCTGCTGGTTTTATGTATGTCTCTTTCGTGACAAAATCTGCAGAACAAATAACCAACTTTACAGTGTTATAAGCTGTAATTATAAACCAAGTACTAGAGATAATAGAAAAATGCGGTTAAAATTACGTCATAAATAAACAATGAAATAATTAAATAATGTTTGAGGAAACTACAAAGCCTAGCGCTTTGCACTAACCGGAAATATAATCCATGTTGAACGGCAACTCAGCTGTATAATAATTACGCCATTTCGTGCTGGTAAGGTGACCATACGACGTTCTATGTAACGCCCATTATGGACCACGCTCGTTTAATTAAGGAAGGCCAGTTTAAGGTTAGCTACACTGTTGGTGTGGTCTTGTTTTCAATAAGTAGAATCTAAGAATGGTGGAAATTGGCTTCTACTTTCTTGGGAGAGTGCAAGTACAAACCTGTCAGTAAAAAATCGATATACTCTAATAGAGCAGTCAGTGAATTACTCTAATAGAACAGTCACTTTTGCTCCAGCTGCAATTCCATTGGTTATCCCTTTGGTACATGTACTTGGTTTATGTGACGTGGTAATAATTACATAACCAAGTAATAATAATAATAACGTGACGTCATAAATAATTAATTAATTAATTAATGTCCAGACGAAACTGCATAGTGCACACAAGAACACTCACCGGAATTGAGTTAGACGAAACCCGAACGTCAAATTGAAGTGAGCGTTTTTTCTCCAGTGCCTTTGTTAAGCAGGAGACTTTTCTAAATAGTGCCTTTCTTCTAACAAACATTGAACTCCTTAACAACAACTTTCCAGCGCAATTCACTCAAAATCCACGTTCAACCCGCAAAACAAGTTGTACACACTGCGCGTTAAACAGGTTGCCAAACATGTAAAACCTGTCTGAATACATAGCAACCAGCCGTACGCGCGTAATTAAAATATTTTTGTTTATTAAGTTAAAACTGAGAACGTTGTCTTCCTGCCTTGAACTGCATTACTTACACTTACAGGTGTTTGAAGGTTAGTCCTAACTAGTTTGTTTACCGCATGGAATGCCATGGTTGGAATAAATTTCTGTCGAAGTACTAGTCTGAATAAAGTGTGTTACTGGTGTTACCAGGCACTGTACTGCTTTCTTCGGATGGGCTAAATGTTTCACAGTTGTTGTACAATTACAGAAGTTATTTTTACGTTATTTTACAATAAAATAACTAGTTGTTTCCTGTTACTTGTCGTACATTTTTTTTTGTAGTGCGAAGAAACAAGCAGGGCAATGATAGACATAACGCAATGGAGAATAGCGATAGGTACTCATCACCTCCGGTGGAGGCGTAATTCTAATTACGAGGTTGACAACTTTAGGTGAGTACCATGTAGACAGATTAATGTTCTTCATTACGGTATCGGTTAAGGTAATCATTACTATGCATGTTTTTATTACTATGCTACTGCTGCTACAAGCAGGTGTTGAAAGTAACCCAGGCCCAAACTTTTTAAGGACTTGTCCAAATTGTGATGAAAAAGTGCCGGCAAGAAAAAAGTTGTGTAAATGTGGATACATGCTTAACAAAAAAATAGGTAGGCCTACTGGCACCAGTGCAGAAGCGGGCTTTAGGGTAACCACTGGTTGTGCTGTAGGTACCACTGCAGAAGCAGGGTATAAGGTTTCTAATGGCTGTACTGTAGGTACCACTGCAGAAGCAGGGTATAAGGTTTCTAATGGCCGTAGTATAGCTACCTCTGCAGAAGCAGGATATAAGGTTTCTAATGGCCATAGTATAGGTACCACTGCAGAAGCAGGGTACAAGGTTTCTAGTGGCCGTAGTGTAGGTACCACTGCAGAAGCAGGATATAAGGTTTCTAATGGCCGTAGTAGAGGTACCACTGAAGAAGCAGGTTTTCATGTTTCATGTGGAAGACCTGTGGTATATAAATCAAATACAAGTGACAAACTAATCACCACAGATGTGAACTGCGTGTCGCTTAGTGATGAGCTCCTAGCTTTAGGAAACAAGAGGATTGCACAACAAGTTCGCTTTGACTCTAAGCCATTAGCAAATGGGATGTGTTACTGTTGCGGCAGTATACTTTGGTCCAGAGTAGATAATAGTCATACCAACCTAGTAGACATCAAGTTAACAGAGGGACAAATACCAGCAGTAGCATACCAGAAGGCAATGTTATCTGCTGGAAAAGGTTTACTAGAGTACCGTCATAAAAGTGGTAAAATGTATGCATGTGCTGTATGCAAAACATTAAAATGCCCTTCAGAATTTGAATTTCATGTTGGAAAATATGAAGGCATAGATATAGAAGAATGGGATATGAGATTTCCTGAAGTCATATTGAATTTAAAAAATCCAGTAGAGCATTGTCAGATAGCGTTATGTGGAATCTTTTCTACAACGGTGAAAGATGCCAAAAGGCACCAGTGGCGTCACATTCAAGGAGAGGTAAATGCCTTACACAAGCTAGATAGCTACTATTATGGATTGTTTGGATTTTTATTAATAAACGAAGACTTAAGTGATAAGTTTGTAAAGTATCCAGAAGCATATGAAAGAATCAGACTGGCTTTACATTGGCTTAAAAAGAATAATCATCTATACCAAGACTTCCTAGCACGCTTCGAAACCCTTTATAGATATGTTAGACAGGAAATTGTAAATCCAGATGTTTTAAAGCTTGACCAGAATAAAATATTAGACAGTGAAGCAATAGGTTTGGCATTTCCTGTTGACTCGGAATATTTTGAACAATACTCACCATTGTATGGTGAGATGGACATTGCCGGTATACAAAATCCAAAGTCACACCTAACTGATAAGGTACAAGATAACATTGAGCAGCTAAGGGAAACCACCAGTGTACAGTATGGACAAAAATATTTGTTAGAAAAAACATTTCCACACCTTTTCCCATATGGAAAAGGCGGGTGGTTTTACAAGTGTGTCCACGGGCTATCACATTTTACTAAAACTAAGTTGATGGACTGTAGAGGTTATTTTTCAAACTATCAAAATTTCCCATTTTTTATGTTTGATTATATGACCAAAATGAGGCTGCGGCAATACAACAGTAAAAAAATAGTAGCAGTTAGTAAACTAGAGCAAAGAAAGTTTAACTGCTGGTGAAGTAATAGCAGCTGACAGACCAAAAGATAATGATAACTATGCTTCGTATGGCACTGATGTGCCACGTGTGATTCCAGGCTCGAAACAATATTGGAAGTCTTTTGGGTACGACCTTATAGCTACAGTAGAACAGCTTGGAGTTCCCGACTATTTTATTACTTTGTCCCCAAATGACAATTGGCCCCAAATTCAAGCAACCATTAGGAAAGGCTGGGGAGCCAGTGCTGAACCATGGGAACTCAATGACCTATCCACTAAAGGTGACAAAGGAGAATCAGTTGTACCTCACCCCTTAGAGTCTGTGCTTGGTGCCGAGAAAAGATTCAGTGCCTTTATGGATTTGCTTTTGGACAAGAAATCTGGCCCAGTAGGTGAAGTAACAGACTATGTCACTAAAAAGGAATATCAGAGAAGGGGAGGGATCCACTGGCATATTTTAGTGTGGGTAAAGCCTGGTACTGCCCCTGAAAATGTCGTAATGGCTGAGATACCTCGGGCCAGTGATCCCATTGATAAAAGGGCACAACATATTAGACGAATGGTACAGAAATTTCAAATGCATCGGGAATACCATCCTGAGAGATGTTTCAAAGGATACGGTGGCAAAGTCCTTAGTAAATGTAAGTATGGGTTTCCCTTTAAGGTTCCCCAATTGGTTGAGGAATTGGACGAGGAAGGAATACGTTACTTGTATAAACGTCGGTGTACAGAGGACTGCCTAGTTGTACCCTATAATCTTGAAATTCTTCTATTTTGGGGAGCTTCAATGAATATACAACGTGTGTCAAAGCATGGGTTTGAAATGTATCTAGCCGAATACGTTTCTAAACCTGAACCAAGTTTTCAGGTTAATTTGTCTGAAAATGCAAGCGATCCAGAAAAGTATTTGCGTACCACAGTGGTAGGGTCTTGTGAAGCAATAGATGTCCAATTGGGTTTTAACCAGTATCATATAAGCAGAATGACTGAATTTCTGCCAACTGAATTAAGGCCAAAACAAAAATTTTTAAAGAATAAGGCAACACTTGCTTTCCTGCCTGCTAATTCAGTTGATGTGGACCAAAAGTCTAAATTTCAAGCTTGTATGGAGAGAAACGACAAATTGTGTGATATAACATATCCAATGTATTTTCAGTGGTGGCGCAAAGCAAATGCTGGGGAGCAGAGTAAAGGTGAAAATTGTGTAAAGAAGGGTGTGGCACCTAGTGTAGGATACAAGGGAATAGATGAGTTTGACGAATTGATATTGTCTATGCAAAGCAGAAGTGATCTTGTGGTTGAGCTTAGTGCTAAATTAGATGTTTTAGTGGATAATTTAAATAGTAGTGATAGCAGCGTGACTTCTGGAATAGTCATAGTCCTAGGTAATGTACTAAGTGATGATATCCTAGGAGTGTGTAAAAAACATTTAGCGGAAAATGGGTACGGTGACATTTTGTGTGATAGTGTCAGTGATGATGACATCACCAAAGCCACCACTTTAATAAATAATGCTGAATTGTTAGATGATGAATTTGTAGCTAAATTTAAAGTAAAATTACATTGGCTTCACAAAAAGTTATTGATGTGTAATGAAGAAAACGAAATCACTGTAACTCCATTGTACATAATGTTACAAGCTCACCCTCCTGGCTCTATGTTAATGGATACTGATGGCAATTATTGGATACGACGAGCACGTGCATGCGTTACTCGGCACAGATTTATTTCCTTAGATGATCAAGAAGCATTTTATGAAAAAAAAATTTGTTAGAAATACCATTAACTTCAAATGATAATATAGTGTCTGATCCACCTTCGTCTTGGATTAAAGCAGCAATGGTAGCTGGGCTAGTAGATGAAAGTCACGATGCAAAGGCTAATTTAATGGATGCTGTCAACCGTGGCTTCTCATTCGACAATATTAAATCAATTGTCAACCTGTATGTAAAGCATAGGTTCTTTGATGAAGGTGATGCAGATGTGTTTCTATCAACAATACCTATTGGTTCAATAAATAATGAAGAAACTAAAGAAGTGACAGACCAGTTGTTAGATGATGGCGAGGGTAAATGCTTGCTTCCTCCACATCATGCACCTCTAGAAGACTATATGAGCAAATTTACACCATCCCAAAAACGTGCATTTGAGCATTTGAAAAGTGGAATGCAAAGTAATACACAAGTATTGGCTGCACTGGTAGGTGCTGCAGGCTGTGGTAAGTCTTTCCTTATGGGTGCTGTTGTAGAACACTTACGGCAATGTAATATGGTAGTAACCAAACTGGCTCCAAGTGGCGTGGTGGCTGGTTTAATTCACGGAAAAACAATACATAATTTCTTTAGGTTAGATATTACTGGTAAAACGTCACTCCAAAATGGAACAGTTGATGCAACTGCACTTAGAAAGACTGACGTAATAATTTGTGATGAGCTTGGAATGATAGATTGCAAAATTTTTTTAACAATGGAACATCTTTGTAGGCGCTTTTCTACAAAGGATGGACGTTATAAACCATGGGGTGGACGTCATATACTATTGTTTGGCGATCCTGCACAATTGCCACCTGTTTCAAACACAGATATATTTAACACAAAATTGTGGTCTCACTTTAGTATTTTGCAACTAAGAGAAATAGTCAGAAGTAAGGACACACAATTAAGTTCCATATTGACTAAAATTAGGAAGGGAGAATGTGACGAAACGGTCAGTTTTGTGTTAAAAAGTCGCCTGAGAGATGTTGATATTGATGCAGTGGACTTGACCCGAACTGTTATAATATGCTCCAAGCGTAAAGAGGTAGACTTAATCAATGAGGAGTGTCTAAATAGATGGTGAGACACATGAATACGAGGCCAACGATACTGATAGTAATGGTCAGCCATTGAGAGAGGCAGACAAACAAAGATTACAACGAGATTCCATGCGCCTACCTGATAGAATTAGTTTAAAGAAAGGTTGTCGCATAGTACTGAGACGTAACTTACAAGTATCACAAGGTTGGGTAAATGGAGCATTATGTGAGGTGTTGGACATGACTCCTAATTGTATATTAGTGTGCAAACTAGGAAATCCTGATAGCATGTACCCTGTTGCAAGAACCAGACAGAGAATAGACATTAAAGGTGCATCGTATTCAATACTACGATCACAGTTTCCAGTACAGTTAGCTTATGCAGTAACTGTGCATCGTGTACAGGGCTTAACAGTAGACAGTGCTATCGTAACTTTAAATAACAATTTCTTTGCTTCTGGTCAAGCCTATGTTGCACTCAGTAGAGTAAGGAAACTTGAGGATTTAACCCTATGGGATTTTTCACCCAGTGCCATAAAAATAGCACCTTACTATAGACAATTACTAGAATGGTGCGACTGTTTCGACCAAATCAGACCAACAGCATATGATGGGCCACCTGTAAGATACCCAGATAGACAGCATGATGATATTAGCTGTGCCACGGTGGAAGGCAATATGGAGGCTGCTTTGGATGCAATGTATCAGGCATGTGAAGCTGCTACCATGCTTCATGCAAATGCAAATTTAACTGCCGAGCAGCCTCGAAAAGCTGATAACTCTAATAGTGTGCCATCTTCTGAATCAGCTATTAATCAGAATAAGAAAAAGAAAGTAAGAGTTACCATAGCTAAAACTAACAACAAAGGTAAAGGAAAAAGAGTTAAACAGGCAAAAAAGGCAACTGCAAAATCTGTGGATGTATCCATCAGAAAAAGAAATTGTGTTCCAGACAAGTCCACAAAAGGGGTTAAGAAAACTAAAATTTGTAAAGATTGTGTGATCACTGATGTTGAAAACGTTATAGGCCCTAATAGGATAACCTGGCCAGAATATCGGTATTATCAAATTGACCAAGCATGGCAGGAGAACGCTTGTTTAAGGACAGGTGTGCATCTTACAAGTGTCAACGAATTTCAACCAGGTGGCCCACATGTAATTTTAACACGACCTGACTTGAATTCACTAGTCAATGTCCAGGCTGATGGTAATTGTCTTTTCCGCGCATTGGCATGCGTTGTAACGGGGAGTGAATCACAACACATGCAAATGCGCAATGCAATAGTTAGTTACATGTATTCCATTGAGAACTTAGTAGTTGGTCATGATTCAGAAGGACATGCCAATTATTTACAACCATTGTGTTGTTCCACAGTTGAACAATATGTCAACCAAAGTAGCATGCTGACAAACGGAACTTGGGGTTCCGAATTCGAAATAATGATTTTTTCTCATATGTTGAATACTAATGTTTTTAGTTTTGATGCAAGTAGTAATACCTGGAGTGTATTCTGTGCAGCCAACATTGATAGAGATAGACGCAGAGACTACCATTCTATGAGTATTTATATTTACTTCAGACACTCTCATTTCTACGTTGTGTCATCAGTAAGGAGAGTGTAGCCTTGTGGTAATTTTCTTGTATCCTTTCAAAGTTAATATTGTTTGCAGAATATATATATAGCCTGAAGGATATGTGTGCTGAGTCAGCTACAAGTGCAGGTATTACTGTGCATATACATTTGGCACCATATGGTGGATATTCGGCCAAAATGCTCATTTTTGTGAGTATAAAGATGGTCATGATATGAGTGGGGAAGGTGGTGGGAATAGCAAAGCAAAGAGAGTTGGCTATAATGTAAATAACTTAATAATGTATCTATTACTGTATGTACTTTTAACTTCTCTTGCAGAATTTATATACGTGTTAGCAATCTTGTTAACACCAAATTAACAACACTTGCTAACATTACTTATTAGCAACTATGATGTGTTGAGTTTAGCCGGGAAAGGTGGTGGGTAAAGCAAAGGAGATAGAATTTACTAACCATGTAAGTACTGTATCTATTTTGTGCTTAAAAATTTATTAATAGTACTTTTAGTTTAACTAGAAATAGGACTCATACATAAACGTATGTGTCAGAGACTATTTGGGCACATAGTAGCCTAGGCAACGCACTGTAGAGGGAACAACATAACGCGAGGAAATCTGTAATGTAAGTACATTTATGTGAATTATAAATGGTGGATGCTTTTGACTCATAAACGTATGTGTCAGAGACTATTTGGGCACATAGTAGCCTAGACAACGCACTGTAGAGGGAACAACATAACGCGAGGAAATCTGTAATGTAAGTACATTTATGTGAATTATAAATGGTGGATGCTTTTGACTCATTCACGACTTCACTAAAACAAAAAAAAATTAGAGTAACTATGAGTAAAAACGTTAAAGCAAAACAAGCTAAACAGCTATCAAAAACAAATACCTCAATTGTAAATGATAAGTTATCTAGGAAAAGAAATCATGTGTCAGACAAGCGCTCAAAAGGTGTTAAGAAAATTAAAATTTCTACAGATTGTGTGATCACTGACGTTGAAAATGTGATAGGGCCTAATAGGACAGTATGGCCAGAATATCAGTACTATCAAATTGATCAAGCCTGGCAAGAGAGTGCTTGCTTAAGGATGGGTATGCATTTCACACATGCTAATGAATTTCAACCTGGTGGCCCAGATGTAATATTAACACGGCCTGACTTAAATTCACTAATTAATGTACAGGCCGATGGTAATTGCCTCTTCCGTGCATTCGCATATGTTGTAACATTGAAACACTTGTTAGTTGGTCATGATTCAGAAGGACATGCAAATTATTTAGAAAATTTGAATTTTACAAATGTTCAAGAGTATATTAATGTCAGTGACATGTTGAAGAATGGAACATGGGGAACAGATTTTGAAATGATAGTATTTTCTCATATGTTAAAGACGAATATTTTCAGTTTTGATGCAGGAAGTAACACCTGGAGTGTATTTTGTGCAGCTAATATTGACAGAGAAATGCAAAGAGATTACTCCAGCATGAGAGTGTATATTTATTTCAGACACTCTCATTTCTATGTTGTGTCATCAGTAAGGACAGAATAAATTGGTGTTAAGAGACATACTGTACTACTAATATACGAACTGAGAACTGAAAACTGAGAACGTTGTCTTCCTGCCTTGAACTGCATTACTTACACTTACAGGTGTTTGAAGGTTAGTCCTAACTAGTATTACTAACACAAGTAGTGTTGAGTCCACAAGTAGTGTTGAGTCCCCTAAAGGGTTCGAAACATGTGGAGGAAGGATGGGTTATGTTAACAAACAACAAAAATAGTAAGTTCATCAATTGTAGTGTTAACTTGTATCTATTAATTTATCACCATTAAGGACTCCACAAGTAGTGTTGAGTCCCCTAAAGGGTTCGAAACGTGTGGAGGAAGGATGGGTTACGTTAACAAACAACAAAAATTATAAGTTCATCAATTGTAGTGTTAACTTGTATCTATTAATTTATCACCATTAAGGACTCCACAAGTAGTGTTGAGTCCCCTAAAGGGTTCAAAACGTGTAGAGGAAGGATGGGTTACGTTAACAAACAACAAAAATAGTAAGTTCATCAATTGTAGTGATAACTTGTATCTATTAATTTATCACCATTAAGGACTCCACAAGTAGTGTTGAGTCCCCTAAAGGGTTCAAAACGTGTGGAGGAAGGTGTTACGTTAACAAACAACAAAAATAGTAAGTTCATCAATCGTAGTGTTAACTTGTATCTATTAATTTATCATCATTCAGGACTCCACAAGTAGTGTTGAGTCCCCTAAAGGGTTCGAAACGTGTGGAGGAAGGATGGGTTACGTTAACAAACAACAAAAATAGTAAGTTCATCAATCGTAGTGTTAACTTGTATCTATTAATTTATCATCATTCAGGACTCCACAAGTAGTGTTGAGTCCCCCAAAGGGTTCGAAACGTGTGGAGGAAGGTTACGTTAACAAACAACAAAAATAGTAAGTTCATCAATCGTAGTGTTAACTTGTATCTATTAATTTATCATCATTCAGGACTCCACAAGTAGTGTTGAGTCCCCTAAAGGGTTCAAAACGTGTGGAGGAAGGATGGGTTACGTTAACAAACAACAAAAATAGTAAGTTCATCAATCGTAGTGTTAACTTGTATCTATTAATTTATCATCATTCAGGACTCCACAAGTAGTGTTGAGTCCCCCAAAGGGTTCAAAACGTGTGGAGGAAGGATGGGTTACGTTAACAAACAACAAAAATAGTAAGTTCATCAATCGTAGTGTTAACTTGTATCTATTAATTTATCACCATTCAGGACTCCACAAGTAGTGTTGAGTCCCCTAAAGGGTTCGAAACGTGTGGAGGAAGGATGGGTTACGTTAACAAACAACAAAAATAGTAAGTTCATCAATCGTAGTGTTAACTTGTATCTATTAATTTATCATCATTCAGGACTCCACAAGTAGTGTTGAGTCCCCCAAAGGGTTCGAAACGTGTGGAGGAAGGTTACGTTAACAAACAACAAAAATAGTAAGTTCATCAATCGTAGTGTTAACTTGTATCTATTAATTTATCATCATTCAGGACTCCACAAGTAGTGTTGAGTCCCCTAAAGGGTTCAAAACGTGTGGAGGAAGGATGGGTTACGTTAACAAACAAAAATAGTAAGTTCATCAATCGTAGTGTTAACTTGTATCTATTAATTTATCATCATTCAGGACTCCACAGGTAGTGTTGAGTCCCCCAAAGGGTTCAAAACGTGTGGAGGAAGGATGGGTTACGTTAACAAACAACAAAAATAGTAAGTTCATCAATCGTAGTGTTAACTTGTATCTATTAATTTATCACCATTCAGGACTCCACAAGTAGTGTTGAGTCCCCTAAAGGGTTCGAAACGTGTGGAGGAAGGATGGGTTACGTTAACAAACAACAAAAATAGTAAGTTCATCAATCGTAGTGTTAACTTGTATCTATTAATTTATCACCATTCAGGACTCCACAAGTAGTGTTGAGTCCCCTAAAGGGTTCGAAACGTGTGGAGGAAGGATGGGTTACGTTAACAAACAACAAAAATAGTAAGTTCATCAATCGTAGTGTTAACTTGTATCTATTAATTTATCATCATTCAGGACTCCACAAGTAGTGTTGAGTCCCCCAAAGGGTTCGAAACGTGTGGAGGAAGGATGGGTTACGTTAACAAACAACAAAAATAGTAAGTTCATCAATTGTAGTGATAACTTGTATCTATTAATTTATCACCATTCAGGACTCCACAAGTAGTGTTGAGTCCCCTAAAGGGTTCGAAACGTGTGGAGGAAGGATGTAACAACAGAAATAATGTATTATCTAGAGTGACTCTGTATTGGTTATCTATCTATTTGTTGTATATTATTGAGCACAAAAGGCAATTGTTGGTATTAAATTTGATAATAGAATTTCACTTAAAGAGTGAGTTTTGTGTAGACGTGATAAAATAAGGGAATATCCCTACAGAAAAAAGAGGAATTTTCTAACATCACTTGATCTATTATATCACCTAGAGTGACGTAGCGTCCGTGTCACTTCCTCTGTCACTTCTCTGACACAAAGACTTTTGCTATATATAATTATTTGTTTGGCTGGTGTAATATGTGCCACAGGCTGGCAAAGCGCTACCTGTATAGTGCGAATCGAAGCGCAAGCGTATTAGGTGAAGCGCAATTATAATTAGCTAATGTCTTCCCGCACTCATACACCAAAAGTTTCTGCTTAGGCCGCCAAAGATAGAAACTTCCATTGGCTAATATAACCGGGCTAATACACTTTGCGATAAACTATTGACACTGTTAGCGTCGAGTGTAGCTGGACTGGCTTTATTACCTGGTAATACATGTAGGTATGGGATAGCGCATTTAGTATTGTTCTAATGTCGTTTTAGAAATGAATGAATCTGGAGAAGAACTTCTAGATATGGAAGTTTCACTGCCTACCACCAACAGCCATGAACCAAGGACATATGGGCCACACACCCCTCTGCTGGAAGCGTCTTCCGGGGCCTCCAACGCAACACAGCCCCCTACTCCACCACCCAACAAAAAGAAACTGCCACCCACTCCTCCACAGCAACCAAGGCCACCTACCCCTCCGCAAGCAAGACCTTTCACTCCTCAACCACAACATGGGTTAATGAGGCCCCTTACCGCCCCACCACAACAACTTCAAAGTTGGAGGGTCACAGGACATCAAAATTGGAGGGTCACAGGACATCAAAATTGGAGGGGCACAGTACATCAAAATTTGAGGGGCACAGGACATCAAAATTTGAAGTGCTTACATACCATTTTCTAAGCACAATAATGGAAGCCAACCATTCCCCAAGGAGTAGCATAGGTGCAAGAGACCATGACTAGGAAGTTGTCCCCAGGAGTCAGAAATTTGTCACCAATAATCCACTATATCTCAGTCGTGGATTGTTATTGGTAGTTTCTGCCCCTTGCATGCAGACATGAATCCACTGACAAAATAATTATTATTACGTATAGTCATGGTCTCTTGCACCTATGCTACTCCTTGGGGAATGGTTGGCTTCCATTATTGTGCTTAGAAAATGGTTTGTAAGCAATTCTTTGAAGTCTGATTAAAATGCCATTTAATTATTCACAAATAAACTAAAATACTCAGTTGGACTAGATTCTGGACTATTATATATGTATTCATCCATGTGCTTAATCTTGCTTGTGGTTATTGCAGTTTGTGTTCGAGAGTGATGCACATGTGGTGCTACAGCTGCATGCATCATGTATGGTTTTTTCCTCCAGCTGTTCTTTTTTTACCCATGTGGTTTTTGTTCAGTGGGGGTTTTTTCCCTTGGGGGCAGATTTGGGGTCAGCTGTCTCCAAAATTTAGGCAAAACCGATACTTTATTGTTGCAGACCCTGCTGTAGCATCACACAGGTCTACAGATCACAGGGCAGTTATTAATGTGTTGGGTAGTGTTTCTAGTATCTATGGTGTTTCATAGTTAGCTATGGTGGTGTTTTGTAAATAATTATTTTCAAACAATCATTAAACTCTTGCTTGGTGCATGGCAAGCAAGAGTTTAATGATTGTTTGAAAATAATTATTTGCAGTCTTGATTAAACTCACTTTTTCTCTAGTTTGTTAACACCTCACAACCATCCTTACATTTGTACTTTCTATCTTGTACAACACTACAGTGAAGTCATTCCAAAAATTATACAAGGTCACTTCAGTGGTTTAAATTTACTTTTATTTAGTTTGTTAACACCTCACAGCCATCCTCACATGTATAATTTCTATATTTTACAACATTACAGTGAAGTCGTACACAGAAAAATTATATAAGGTCACTTCAATGGATTAAACTTACTTTTCTCTAGTTTGTTAACAACCTCACATGTGTAATTTATATCTTGTACAACACTATAGTGAAGTATTACATTGGAAAATGTTTCCTGTAATTCACTGTCTCTTCAATGGATTAAACTCACTTTTCCTTAACATCTCACAACTGTCCTCACACTTGTAATTTCTATCTTGCAACACTAGCTACAGTGGACTCATACAGTGTAAAAATTTTCCTGTAATTCAATGTCATTTCAATGGAATAAACACTTTTTTCTAGTTTGTTAACAACTCACAACTGTCTACAAATGTGTACATAATCGTCACTATTGGATTAAACTATGTCATAGCATGTATTGTTTATACAACATGGTCAGGCAATATGGCACTAATATTCTGGTATTAGCACTATGGTATCAGCAACAAAATTTTATGAGCTCTCGAGATACCTTTCTCCACTGTTTATACTCTGAGATACTTTCATCCTTCCTTCGTGTTATAAACTATCACAACTCTGGATTTACGAGGTTGTTTTCGTTACGGCTTCTTTCTCCTGACATTATCTACCCGGCATCTTGGCATTCCGCACCTGATAGATCATTAGTTTATTTGGGGGTGCTCTGTTCCGTTTTAGGTGATTATATCACACTTCCATTCTAGGTCCTGTCCTGGAGAGTGTGGTGTTCTAGGTCGTACAAATACATAGAGTTTATATCGCAAGAGGTAGGCCTCGCATGAGCAGGAGGTCAAAGTTCCACGATAGATTATAGAGGCGCTTAAATTCAACATATCTATCACCTAGTTTTATGCGCAGCGCACATAAGACTGGTTGCTATGACGTGAACGAAAAATCGCGGTTAATAAACTAGTTGCTGGACGCTCAAACAGGTTATACAGGTGGGTGCTTAGTAACGTGTGATACATTAGAATTGGTTGCCTGGAACTGAACTGATGTTGCTAGGACGGCGTTATTTAGAAAACCGTACTTGGTTATTAAGAGTTGCAGAAACAAACCCGTCATTTTATTTAACGTTCGGATATCGCTTCACCCAATACCGGTTAGTGTTCTGTTCTATACCTTGTAGTTTTGCCTGTGAATTAATTATTTATGACGTCACGTTTGTATTATTCTTATTATTTTGTCCTACTTCTTCTTCTGGTTGTACTTTGTTGTCATTCTGATTAATGACTCATGAATTGAATGAACCGAACCCAACAATTGTTACAGACCCTGCTGTAGCATCACACAGGTCTACAAATCACTGACCACATGGCAGTTATTAATGTGTTGGATAGTGTTTCCAGTATCTATGGTGTTTCATAGTTAGCTATGATGGTGTTTTGTAAATAATTATTTTCAAACAGTCATTAAACTCTTGCTTGGTGCACGGCCAGGGTCTATTGTCACTCCAATAGGCACTGTAGTACAATCTGCAACCATGATCAAAGTTGGTCAAGATCAATGTTGATTTTGACTGTTGTCTTTTACCAAAAAAGTACCTTGACTACCGGTATTCATTCTATTATATTCATGCATTAATTACTCACACAGCTAGGACCATGCTGGGGAAACAGCTTGACTATTGTTCAAATCAACCTTGCTTATTGACCGTTCATTTAAAATAATTTACCACTCACGTTTATTGTTGATGCGTCTTACCTTTATATACCTGCGAAAACAGTTGACAATATGGTAGTTAACTGGGCAGCAATCTATCCAGTGATGTAATATCCAGGGAAGCCCTGACCATAAATATAGAGTGTACATTCGATGTGATATAGAAGTGTGTTCATTCTGGTGTCTTTTTTGCTGTTGTTGTAGATACTGGGAGCAACACTTGTTCTATTAGTGGTCAACTAAGACCCAAATCCTATATGTTGTGGGCTACACTATCTATAGCTGCATTCCACATTAAATAATATGAATATCACAATGCTGGTCCAAAAAGGATATTCCAGGAAGAACACATGATGCATTTCAGCTCTAAATGACATGTACGTTTTGACTTATCTTTTCATTACAATATTGCATAATACTTTAAAGGTTATTTGCATAATATACTGATTTATGTGTAATATTAATAAGTGTTCTACTTTACAAGTTTTCATAATGTGATATACAGTACTGATAGACACGACACGTTACTAATAATAGTTGCAACTGTTACAGTAAATGACCGTAGATGTGTACCTCCAAAAGGCAATGTCCAAACATGGAAATGTTTATGTATTCACTAACCTTTCCTGGTTGTCTTGATGTCTCGTGTAGGGGTTGTGTCTGTTTCCCCTGTAGCTAAAAATTGAAATTTATTGTACGGTTATGAATGTCTTATCATACCTATTTCCACCTCTGAAGCCATAGCCTCTCCACGAACCTTGACCTTGACCTCTAAAGCCACCTCGTCCTCGTTGGCGTCAACGTCTCTGTGGTGGAGGACCTGTATGTTGACTTGTAGGTGGTCCTCTGCTCCTTGGAGGTGGTATAGGGGGCCTGCCAGGTGCCACATTGGAGGCACCTACATTTTGTGGTGGTAGCTGAGCTGGAGTGCTCCTAGGTGGTGGAGTGGGTGCCCTTATTACCCTACGCTGCTGAGGTGGGGTTGGTGGCCTTATTACCCTACGTTGAGGCGGGGGAGGTGGTCTTTTTACCCTTCGTTGAGGCGGTGTAGGTGCCCTTCTCTTCCTATGTGGTGGTGGAGTAGGTGGCGTTGGTGTAGGTCTCTGGTAATAATTAGATGCGGCTTCTAGCAAAGGTGTAGCTTGGGGTGACACATCCATGTCTAAGAGTTCGTCTCCAGACTCAGTCATATCTAGCCGGCAATAAACAGGTATTATTGTACAAACTTGACAGTAATACGCTATACCTACCAAAGGCACAGGAACGCAGCTAAAAAGGAAACCAGGTATAAGTTGCTTTCCACCAAAACTTTTGACGATGTAGCTGGTTTAGCCAATGGAATTAAACATTGCTTCTCTTGTTGGCGGTACCACCAACATACGCGGTTTGTGAGTGCGGGATGAAATGCCTGTACATGCAATCACGAGTTAACTGATCTTAGAAGTCAAAATTCTTTCGTCTGGTATATATATATATATTTATATATAGAAATAATACCAAAAAGTATGATTATGCAAATAGCAAACAGCTAGTACACTACAATCAGATGACAGTTGTGGTAAATAATTAGCTTGGAATTCACCTGGGGTCTTCCCTTCAACCCAGCTGCACTAATTAATCTGCAAATATTCTATGACATGCTTTAGACCACAAAGAATGCACTGAAATTTGTGAAAGTCCTGTGTTGAAAAGTAATGAACTAAAAGTCCTACAAATGGAAAAACAAGCATGTAACAATGTCACTTTTGAAGAAGTTCCTTCTCACATTTTTTTCTTTTTTTTGATTGTAGCTACTCTACACAGAAATAAAAAATACTGTAACTCCAATAGATGAGCTTACTATTTCTGTAATACAATGGTACACCAATGGATTATTAAACTCACCATACTTAACATCTCCCTACACCTGTACATAATTTTCACTGTGTTACTCCAATAGATTAAACTTTTTTCCTCTAGTTTGTGAACACCTTCACAACCATCCTCGCACATGTAATTTCTATCTTGTACAACACTACAGTGGAGTCCTACAAAGGTAAAATTATACAAGGTCACTTCAATGGATTAAACTCACTTTTCTCTAGTTTGCTAACACCTCACAACACGTGTACATCACGTCCGCACAAGTCTACACGGTCCTCTATCTTGTACAACACTACAGTGGAGTCTTACTGTTTCCTGTAATTAAATGTCACTTCAATGGCTTTCCCTCTAGTTTGTGAACACCTTCACAACCATCCTCACATGTGTAATTTCTATCTTGTACAACACTACATTGGAGTCCTACAAAGGTAAATTAATACAAGGTCACTTCAATGGATTAAACTCACTTTTCTCTAGTTTGCTAACACCTCACAACACGTGTACATCACGTCCGCACAAGTCTACACGGTCCTCTATCTTGTACAACACTACAGTGGAGTCTTACTGTTTCCTGTAATTAAATGTCACTTCAATGGCTTTCCCTCTAGTTTGTGAACACCTTCACAACCATCCTCACATGTGTAATTTCTATCTTGTACAACACTACATTGGAGTCCTACAAAGGTAAATTAATACAAGGTCACTTCAATGGATTAAACTCACTTTTCTCTAGTTTGCTAACACCTCACAACACGTGTACATCACGTCCGCACGAGTCTACACGGCCATCTATCTTGTACAACACTACAGTGGAGTCTTGACTCCTGGGGACAACTTCCTAGTTGCAAATCCTCTACTAAAACCCTAAAAACAATTGACTATCCCTGGGGTTTGTTACTCGGAGCTAGTAGGTGGGGATTTGTAATTTTCAGAAGTGAAAATCCCGGCCTTCCCCCCATCTCAGCCCGTATCTGTGGTAGTCGGAGATTACATTGATAGGTCCATTAAACACACAATATTGTATGGCTATTTGTGCTGCAAATGCCCCTACCCTGGGGAGTAACAGTATGAAGGCCTCTACTAATCCTCACCCACAGTCTGACCTGAGGTAGGTAGGTGGGGCATGACACTGACAGTCAAATAGTGCAAATTTCTAAATAATGCACTCTATACATGAGGTTTTTGTATAAATCGTCCAAGAACTGTTAAACATTATTCACTCACAAATCGGGAGAATAGGTAGGGGTGTCTATAAACTTCATCATCCTAAACTCTACAGTGAAATTGGGGAGACCCGAGAGACCGGGCTTGTGAATTGAGAAACGTAAATGAGCAGTGTTACAAAGGCTTACTTGTTACGAAGTCGAAGGGATGAACACCAGGGTTCAATTCCTTTCTGTGATCTTGGCTTGAACCTACGTCCTCTGCTCAAACATTCTATGAACGCGAACGTTGACTACGCGAATAATTAAACCATAAATGTCTTTAATTTCGATTGTGGGTTTTGCCACGTTATTTGTTAATTAACAAAACCCTCTGGGGACAAAACTCTAATGTAGAGAAACAAAAAAGTGTTAATTAAAACGCTAGTGTACAAAACAAATGATTACTAGTGACTAGTAATGAAGTAATCTGGTTTGCAATTAGCTAGCAGTGGCTATCAGACGTGACTGCAGCTGCTCCGATCGAGTCTACAGTTTTCAAGCCAGTGTTGGCCAGTTACAAATATATTACATACATTATACCAAGAGTTCATAATAATTATATATAGTAGTAGATAGAGTATCCAACACTGCAATAGCCCTTCAAAACATACTGCATTATGAAATTACATCAGTATTACATCATATCTGAATGCTCTAGGATATTTTCAGTAAATTCCAGCATAAGGATTCAACATGAAAGGTGATAGGTGTTGATACGCATTGCATGATATATCTAAGGGAAACCTGTAATTGTACTTCAAATGTTATAGGCAAAGATAAGACCTTTGAGGCAGTTAACATGTTGTGGTGATAATAAACTATTAGATATAACAATAACGCAGTGTGTTTTGAAGGGCTATTGCAGTATTGGATACTCTCCTGACTAATATGAACTCTTGATTATATACGTGTTACATAATGACATTAGAAATATAATGACATTAGAATACTATCAATTGGAACTAGCCTATATGACACAGAAACCTTTTTTGTGGTGTAAAGAATGATGCAATCATCTGTTCGGAGTTAATGGCCACACAGAACTGAATATTTGACCACAACTTATACAATTACTTCCTAATTGCACTCAAATCTGTGTAATTACTTTTAAGTATTAAGTGCAGGTCATTTACCAATAAGCTGGGGTGGAGGCAGGGGCAGTCCATCTGGCACAAGAAAATATTGACAGTAAATAAAACGGTGACTGCATGTTCTTAACTGACTGCTCTATTAGAGTATTTTGCTCTTTTATGAACTGGAAAGTTGAAGGAACAGAGAAGGTATAGGGGAATGCTACCCCCTTGGTTTACATTTACATTTACTTACACTGCAGTCTGTGGCTGTATTATAGGTACTATTTTTGTTGTAATAATTGGTTGTGTTTGATCCAAGGTCAATATTTGAATTTTCTATTAAGGAACTGTAGCTAAACCATTTAGACTTCCAGGTGACTTGAGCATGTTATGCAAGAAGGTTTACATTTCAGCATTAATATATCCTACTATACCACTTCACAAAAACGTAATCAATTATGGTTATAGACAGTAGATACAGTGATTGTTTTATTAGAGATTCATGTGTAGTAGTATAATATTTTGGGTAATGTACTTGGTTATGTGTGACCCAAAGTCCTAGTAATAATAATAAAAATAACAGGTTTGTTTTTTTATTTTTTTGCATTACACGTAATACATTATGTTTAGGTATATAATGTGGTAAGCCACATAGCTCTATAGGTCACTACCAGATAAGCTTCGGCTGTCCGTGACAAGTACAGGTCATTTCTTTCTAAGTAACCATTAATTCATGAATTTATGTACAATGAGCTGAAATGATATATTTTGGTATAGCTACCTTTTCTAGAGCCACGAAAAGCCTTAAACCCAGCACATCCCATCAGTAGGGCGGCTGACTGTTCAGTAACAATAAATAAATAATTAAAGAATTTCATGTTATATTTAAAACAACGGAATGTAGCTCTGTGGGTAAATTAGTAGTAGTTTCTGAGTCTGACCCCCAATTCCAAAACCCTCCCACCCTCTCTCTTAGTACGTATGCACCAGTTGTATTGCTTGAGGTCACTCGGCCCTTGCTGTTTTCATGTTTAGCTGATCTAGCTATATCTGTTGTGATTTTATACTTAGCTTAGTATATACATTTCCCAATCTGACAAAATTGTTTGTGTATGAATGATTTATGATTATATACTGGGTCGAAACAGCATAGCTGATAATTGACCCAGGTAATTACAAACAAAAGAAAACATGTATGAAGTCTGTGCAAAGTTATTTGTGCTGACCATTTTGTAACTATGTACGAAAGATAGCAGCTAGCTACTCGGTCTTGTGTCTATGCCCCTGTTGACCTAGTTGTATTTATTTCTGTCTTAATAGTGGGACTTTCATCATCTGATATTCATTAGACTAGCTACCACTTAAAATGATTAATAAAAATAAATTCCTTGTAATGGCTATCTCAGTACTGGTTGCTATCCAGTGTGCTGCCGCGGCCACACGCGAGTCATAGTGACTACTCCTAGCTAGGTGTGTCATCAATAGCTACGTGCCAGTATGTACTGGTTTAATTGTACCTCGGATCATGCCTGTACCAGTGCTCGCCATAGTAACATGCAGTGGCTAAGTAGCTACATACCTGTCCAAAGAGGCCACGGTCAGTCCTCTCTTGCCAGGAAACTTGTACTGCAAGTGCAGACTAAGTCTTTTGTGCGTCCATCGTTCTTTTTCGATCTTCATGCTCATCCAATAAATACTTAACTTGTATACTAGACAACTGTAATTAGATTCAAACATAACCCATGGTAGATATAATGCAAATAGTACCTGATTAGTTTCTTTTACATATAACTATCCTTTAGTCCAGCTAATGTAGCTTCCTTTAGCTATACTGTCTGCAGTGTTGGGCAAGTTACTTTGTAAAAGTAACTAGTTACATATTACATATTACTTGCAACTGAACTATTTAGTTACAGTTACATATTACCCATAAAATAAAGCTAATAATATTACATATTATATTACTTTGTGTCCACAGCCTTAAGCTGTCACGTGTGAAACTACCACCTTACCGTATAGCTGGTAATTTTCGGATATTTTGAAGAGGCCCTTCTCTTCGAAAATAAATTCCCACGTCCGGTTGTTTTTCGAAAATAAATTCCCACAAGTGAAAGCAACCGTCCAACTTTCGGCGATTCGTTCGTGTATTCCTCGAGTTTTAGTTCAGTATTGCTGATGATAATGGGTAACTGTACCAATAACCAAAAAACAGGTGATCCAGAATGGGAATTGATGCCGGCCGTCTGCTCTAGAATCTATGGTGATATGAGCTAGCTATGATGGAGCGTGATCGTGCCAGTGAGTTCACTCCACCCGAGACTCCCTCAGTCTTCTCTCCAGTGCACAGGAATGGGGATTATTCCATCAGTAAATCAGTTTTTGGCAAACATTCACGCATTTTCATAATTTGTGACACGAATTTCCGTTTATTTGAAATCCATCCGGACTTCGAAATATGCACTCTTCAAAATTCAAATCTTTCGAAATTCAGATTTTGCTTCTTGTACGAAAATTTCTGTTTCGAAAATAACCCGCTATACGGTATTACGTGACATGATTGCGCTGTTGGACAATATGCAAATTTTGGTTATAAGTAAGAAGCTGGTGATTCGTGTGGTGAATAAGCTTCATTCAGTAGACCTCGTTACTTCACTGTGGCTAGGCATTACTCAGAGGATAACTAACGAGATTAGTAACTTCGTTACTTGTAGTAATAATATTACGTAATATTAGACTTGTTACAGTAACTATATTACTTAGGTAACGCATTACATTTGTAAGTAAAGTAGCTTGCGTTATATTACCTGTTTTTATAGCATATTTTGTTATATTACTTTGTTACCACAAAAGTAATAATATTACGTAACGCGTTACATAAGTAGCGCGTTACTCCCAACACTGACTGTCTCAAGTTCCATAGTTTTCTTTCCAGGTTACAAAGAAATTTTGCTGCTATTTTTCAAAATTCTGTATCATTTGCAATTGTACTGGCTTGATTTGTTCACCGTACTTCGGATTCTAACGTAATTGGAAGTATAGCGCTGTTATGAATCATTACAAGAGGATATAAGCGCCCACCTCCTGCGCTTATATGCTTCTGGCTGTTATCACGTGGGTTATCACATGGGTTATTACGTAATGTATTATTTTTTTACCGAGCATGCGCACGGGCATGCTATTCCCAATTGAAAAAAAAAATTAAATTACTGGTGGATAGCTATAAAGCCTGCATAAAGGCTGTTGTCAGATAACAACAAAGGTGATAGCAATGTCTATTGTAGTCGAAGTCTGGTTTTGGTTTCTAAAGTGGCTGCCTTCCATGGTATAAATAGAGAGGAGCTGTGAACAGAGTATCAGTCAAGTCTTCAAATCCTGTCTACGATGGCAATACGTTAGGAACACTCTGACAAGGTGACACTGGAGAGGGGAGACCAGCATGCAGATGTCGCTCTGCGTCAGATCACAGTCGAGAACCTTCGTCGCTTATTCCAGGTGCAAAACTAGCTAGCTACGTAGGTAGCAACTGCTTAGCAACTGCTTTAATAGTTATAGTTTTTTTGTTAGCTAGTTTTGTGTTGTTGAAGTTGCTATGAAATCTATTCTTTCACAGGTCGATCCTGCATCGGTCTATTTGAAAGACAGCGTCGATCAGACAATGTATTTCCCCCGTGATAACGGGACTTTCAATTTAATCGAAGAGCAAGTGCTGCCCTTTTCCACATTAGTGGTGGAAGGCAGGAATGTGGGGCATGGGAACTGACAGCTGCAGAACACAGGCACCTCGGCCCCTTCAGGATTGAATGTTGCTGCGGGTACCAGTCAATCCACCTCATACCACTATACTCCAGCCTCCACGCCTAGTCACAGTACTAATTTGTTTAGTACAAATAGGCCTTTGGCAAGGCGTGTATCTGCTCCTGCTTCATTTACTTTGAAGCTAGTACAGGCCAAGATGACAAGGAGGGGCAGGAAGGTGAAGTTCCAGGATATGGCACAGACTTTCATAGAATTGGTGGACTCGACAGCCAACCCTGATTTTATCAGGTCTATAGCCAGACAAATATGGACAGAAGATTTTCTGCTAGTGTCCCCGGATGGGTTAAAAGTTGACAATTGCCCTGGGACCCAAGGTATTATTTATTGTTCCATTCTTTCATCGTTAGCTATAATGAAATTTATGCCATTACAGGATTGCCTTTTTGGAGAGCTCCAAAGCGTAAGGTGTATGCTGTAAAGGAGGAAGATTTTCAGAGCCTGGCAAACACGGATAGCGACAGCGATGGTGATGAAAGGGACGTAGCTCCTCGAGCTCCAGCTAAAAGGATGAAACTCTTTCAAAATGAGTTCAAAACAAAAATGTCAGAAATGAAAAGAGATATAAAGCAGCTTATTGAGAATACTGTCCCCAGTCCTGTAAGGGATGAGTTGAGGGGTTTACTACGATGCTGTATTTGTCAGGCTGTACCCATACAGCCACCTGTTTTCATGTCGACTTGTTGCCATTCGATTATAGGATGCCAACCATGTGTCCAGCAATTGACATCTACTCAAGGAGCAAGCTGCCCTCTCTGCAGAGATAGAGATTTCGAAGCCATCAGATTGAATGGCATGGATGGACTTATATCGGCAGCCAGAAGGTACATTCCCATCGACAACCAGAGTAGTTCATCTGAAAACTAAACTCTATATGCTGTTGTTATTTATCTGTTAGTTATCTATCATTTATCATCTATCATTGTCATTATATTTATCATTATCACTGTATCATCATTTCATGCCATTATCCTATCTTGTAATCAAACATCTATATTGTCATTGTATCTATCATTATCACTGTATACCACAGTATTTATCTCTTTGTCTATAGTTGTATATGTATACTTAAAGAAATAACAAAAATATTATAACTTTATCAATATCTATAATAGTTAATTTGATAGAGTGCACATCTTGATGTGAGCATAGCGTCTTTGAGTGATCCCTTGCATGTCTGATGATACAAAACTTCATTAGGGCTTATCAACCATGCAGTGTTCTCACCTAAACCTGAAAAACACCCAACTAGAATCAATCTTTGTTGTGATAATAGTAAGTAGAACCAAAAGGAAATTTCGTTGCACCAAAAAGAAATAATACTGACTGATTAGTGTATGTTTAAACTTTAATAAAACGTTACATGATAAGTATACCTTTACGAGTTTAATCAAAATGTGAAATAAATCATGTGCATGAATTGTACTATACATAATAATAACTAGTCAAAAGGTTGAATGTACCTAATCGAATGGTACTACCGAGTCACTTAAATTTGTCAAGGCAGCACATGTGGTGATGACATCATCAATGGTGCAGGAGTCTGAACTCTTCAGTAAAGATATTGGAAGTTGATATTTTGTATCTCTGCCTTGACAACCCTATTACTTGTTCTACATGAATGCACACATGTGATATTTAACGAGACCAGTCTATTTCACATCTGCTAAGATATTTCTTCCCACTTGTTAACGGTGGTGTTTTTACCTCAGCACAAAGAAACCCAACACTATCTTGGATAGCAAATCCCCTGTCTGCAAGAACAAGATCTCCTGGCATCAAATCATCCAGTGTGCCACAATGTTCAGTAATGTATTTATCCAACACTCTTCCTCCCCATGCTTTTGAAACATATGATATTGTCCTGGCATCTACAGCAGAAGCTAACTTAAGACCGATACTATAAGCTCAACATACAAGATTAGAGAGTAAATTTGTCAACAATAGTGGACAATAATACATATTTTGTTAAAATGACAGTAAGCATGGTTGTACATGTCAATTTTTATTGAACTGTACTTAAAGTGTTGTATCTGTATCCCTTTCCATTGTGATGGTCCTTAACACATTGTTTGACTAGTGTGCTGCATGCTCTCAGTGGAAAAAAAATAGCAGAGTCTAACTTGCCCCAGCTTTGTGCTTGTATTGGCTGAACAAACTCTCGACTGCTGACCCTGAGAGATGCAAGGGTGACATAGGATATGTCTCTCTGAACTACTGGCACAGAGCGCCAAAGCTGTAGACATCAATCCGGAGGAGATCCCATGCTAAATAAATAAAATTGTTAATAATTTAAATAGGTTAAACATTAATTTTTTAATTTACAATACCATCCAAAGAGCATACAACATAACACAAAAATGCCTCTGCAGAAGCTTCATAATACCAGATCAAAGAATGACATAGGGAAGTTTGAAATTCTTATATAACTCTGACACAATTGCATAAGTTCTATTACAAACATTCTTAAAAGAAACAATACTGTTATGCTGTGGTGCGGCTAAACTATCAATACAAACGCTACATATAATGTCACATGATGTGTTGTGTTAATAGTAAATGTACAGGGAGAGAGATGCTCAATAGTTGTGCAACAGGTTTTCTATCAAGTCGAACTACAAATTTTGTCCTGGGATTGATCCACATCATTACAGGTCATACTATTTAAAGCCAATACGGTTCAACTCTGACTGTTAGACAGACACTAGAGCCTTTTGACCGTATCGACTCGATCAATTGTCGACTGTGGTTCCAACCGGCCAGCAATGCTACTAGAGCAGAGAAGAGTGCCCAGGAAGTGCAGTGCTCTGCACGTAAACGATTAGTGTCTGACCTGAATTGTCAGAGACGTCGAACACTAAAGGAGAGCCCCAGCCGTACAGTGAAAAGGCAGTCATCATCTTCACGAGCAAGGCTGAAATACATGTCTCCTGCCAGCCAACAGAACAGAAGGTCTAATGCACAGGCTGCAAGATCTAATATGATGAGGAAATTGAAGAGGTGCAGTGAAGCAGATGTTACTCTAACTGATGATCAACATGAGGAGATGTGTTCCATTGTTTGTGAGATTAGTGATGAGGAACTAGAGAAGGTATTTTTAGAAGGAAGTGAACATGGTGTGGGCGAGTTGATGAAAGAAGTATGGTACACTGACAGCAAACGTCAACAGCAGCAGTATTTACATGACCAATTTAGTAATGGTGAGTTTGATCTTTCAATGATTTGTACACTTTGCTTACAACATGTTTTGTTTCTGCAGTTTCTGGAGCACGGGGCAACAGGTGGAGCATGATAACTATCAGAATTGGTAAACCATATTTTGAAAATACAGAAGTCATATTCCATTTTTTGCAGCTTTAGCCGTGTATACTAGAAGCCCTGCTGCTTATGAAGCTCTCAAGAGTTTTGGGATCATTCAGTTGCCGTCAAAGTCCACTCTACAGTCTTATACAGGAGCTTTTATGCATGATCCAGGAGCAAGGAAACAGTGTATAGCCAGCCAAGTAGCATGTTATGTGCTTTTTAAAGAGCAATGTAGAGAATCTGGCAAGCAAGAACCTAAATCAGATGGGGTGCTAATATTTGACGAAGTGAAGGTCGCATGCCAGCTGATGTGGAATTCACGTATTCATCAGTTGATGGGCCTTGCAATGACTCACAAAGAATTACCTTCGCTAAATGATATTTACCGATTGTTGAAAGAGCCTGAGAGCGTCCAGCAAACTTCTTATTACTACAGTTTCTCTGGCGTGACCTGACAAGTGAATTTGACATTGTTGGGCCTTACTTCACAGCTTCCACCACCATGGACTGCAAATTCATCACAGCATGTGTCATGGACACCATCAAACTGTTTCGGTTTCATGGACTCAAAACAAGTCTGTTAGTTTGTGATGGTGCATCCTCCAATATTTCTGCCATTAAAAAAAAAGTCACGGACATACTGGAGCATATTCATTTAGAGAAGACCAAAACGATATCTTTCAAGTTGAACCATGGATGGTGAATCCATTTAATCCCCCTCACAAAATTTTGGGCTTATTTGTCCATCTCATCAGGTATGTGTGCCATTGTAGGTGTGCTATGACAACCTGTATTTTTGCTCTCTGTGTGTATGTTGTGCATGCATGTATGCTTCTTTATTTAACTTTAATTTTTTTAGCTAAAAAACATTATTAGTGGACTGTTTTCTTCAAAAACTAATGGCACTAAGCATTTCAATGCAGTGGAAAATGTAAGTTTGGCTGGGAAACAATAGACGATCTTTACAAAAGAGAACTGGGCCGAGTGGAGAACAGCTGTGCAAGGATGGTACCTCGGTTGAAAGAGACTCATTGTTTGTGGGACGCTTGGACCAAATTGAATGTATTGCCAGAAACAAGCTCGAACAAGCGTACACATTCCTTATAAGCGCCCATTAACTATAAAAATATTTCTTCCAAGTACTACACATTCAAGGCTAAATTTCTCATTCATACCAACTTAAAAGTATATGAAAATCGCTGCATGGCTCTACTACACATAGTTCTATTTCATAAAGAGAGCTGTCAAAAGGAATGTTGTGATGGGTAACCAGGTGGGACTTCAGCTGTCTACACCTTCAACAGTACAATCTCCTGTGTGTTACTAGTCCTGCCCCAGAGGACTTGCCTTAGTCTGGTACATCGCAGACCCTATCAGCAGGGCGCTTATCGATTGGAGATTATAAGCGCCCGCTTCCGCAGACCCTATCAGCAGGGCGCTTATAATCTCCAATCGATAAGCGCCCTGCTGATAGGGTCTGCAATGTACCAGACTAGACTTGCCTATGGTGCATAGGCATTCCAATGCTGGTTCGCTCGAGGGAGTGTCACTTCAATAGACTCTGTACTACGATCTGCGACTGCAGCCAAAGCCGGTCAAGATTGATTTCGATTTTGACCATTGACGCAAATTTGCCTTAACTTTTGACTTTATTCCATAAATTTATACTACATTTTTGTTCGCTACTACTCACCAAGCTTTTACTGTGCTGAGTAAACAGGTTGACCTTTGTTTTTGTAAAATCGGCCTTGTCCTTTGACCTGTCGCTTTGACCTCAGTCAGAGGTCGTAGTACAGTGGCTATTGACTGTCGTAGGCTTTGTTAAGTGTGTTGTGTAGCGTAGTATCACATAGTTATATGCCATAATACATAGCATTCAGTTTATGCTCAGTGGCTATACAGTAAATTGACCAGCTTGCCACGGTACTTTTCATCATCAGAATTTTGATTGTAGGGGTGGCCTGATTCCAGGTTTGATGTACCCCACTGCAACTTTAATGCAACCAGGAGGAATTGGTCTCAAGTGCATGCTGTTGTCCTTTTTTTAATTCCTTAATGCATTTTTTTCAATGGTAACTCAATTGGTTATTCAAGTGTAGGCTAAGATACACTTAAATTTTATGAAATGCAATCATGTTATCCAATTGTTGATGCTGTTGGTTGTTTAAAAGATGGAAGTGGAGAAGAGTGGCTAGTGTTTATACACGCATCACTTTCAGAATATGGAGACCGTATATAAGTCTGATCAGCTTGTTTTCTGACTCCCATTATGTACAATCAAACTGGCTTTTTACTAGAGATTATTTGGCTTTGATGCTGACTTCAAAAACACACTATTAGTGTAGGAAAACCCCAATCTCAAATTCCGAATCTTGGCAATAAACATCTAAAAGCATTTGAAATAATTATGGTATATTATCAACTGAATGAAAGTTTTTTTTTTCAAAACAGTGACCATGAGAAGTTTTCCAGACCCCTTCAGTTCTACTAATATAACTACTAATATAACTGTTTTGGCTTTACTTTGCTTGAAAATATTTCGTTGTCTTTGAACTGTCATTATTACATGTACAGTACATAAAAAATAAGGAGAAATTTCTTCAAAGGTGTGAATATAGACCAAACCCTTGTATCCGTTTGCCAACTTTTGCTGTCTGCTGGTTTGAAAGTTAATTCCAACATGTCGAAGAGGGCCAGAAGTGTTAAATTTCATCTCTATGACATGTTGGAAAGGATCATTTTACTGTCTCAACCTTTGTTTTACGGTCAACTGCTAACATGTGGTAATCCATTTCAAATATTAGCGACCACCTTAATGAATAGAACCTTAGGATAAAAACAGTATCCTGGTAATCAAGATGTGTTGCTTTTCCGTACAGAGGCTACTGGGACTGTCATAGGTTACTTCCAATTTTCCGGGGTTTACATTACTGTATGGCAATAAGCCTGCATGGCATGTGCAAGTACAATTTTGTGAGCTTAAGCACATGTATCTATTATGTGAGATATTGATCTGTATCTAGAGTGAACAAATGGCTTACACATAAATTGTGATATACACTGTTAAAACTGGGTAGTTATATTAGCACACATGTTGATTTAACAACCTCCTTGAAATGTAATTGTTACTATACAAGTGCTAAAATCACTAAACAGTGGTTAGTTTACACTCATTCAACTGTGACTCTCACATTCAGGCAGTGACATGTGCATGATTCGGTACCGCTGTTGCATAGCTACTTCACAACAGAGTGGAAGGAAGTATACAATACCAACAATAAATGCTTCATGGCAGTTGAACAATAATACCAAAAAGAACAACATCTCAAGATGATCTCTTTTAAAATATGATTTAAATTTCACAGTTGCTTGTCAACTTATATACTTATCATTTACATATATTTGCAATTAAACTGATGACATGCACACAGTATGTACCATTACAGTATCATAAATGTATTTATGTTCGACAACGGAGAGGTACAGTATAGTGGTGGCTCCAGGTGTATACGTACTCTCTATAGGTAGGTAGGGGCAGGGTCCACTCCACACCACTGTACATATTATACAATAGTAGTAATATATACACAATATTTAACATTAGTCATTAGGAGGAGTGGACTCCCTGAGTCAGGACAGATCTGCCACTTGCTCTCAGCCAGCTGACAGTGGGAAGTGTTGCATCCTATGTGGTGAAAGAGGTAATGTTAAACAAATGACTATGTCTAGAAACTGGGGGAGTGCTGAAAAGTATTTTGTGCACACACACCTTGGCGAATGGCCACTGGATGACAGCTATGCTTGTAAGAAACATTTAGTAGAAGCCAGGCGACACCATAATGACACCACATTTACACCAAAATGGAAAAATGACAATTCTCCTAAAGGCTGTATACACCCACAGTGTTGCAACAGATTTCATGAAAAACTTATGAAGCCTGCTTTTGCTACAATTACTGCCTTGGAGACACACCTTGGAGTGCAGGTATCTGATGACATCCCATTTCTGTTGTGTCCGCCTTGCTATAGCAAGGTATACAATCACTTTAACTCCCCGAGTAGATGTTCGTCTTGTGGAGCTACATCAAAACTTGGACAAAAATTCATTCGCCACAGTCCCAATCCTACACTGATATCACAGTACCTCACAGAAGCAACTGGCATTGAGATAGTCATAGGACCAAGTGACAGAATATGCACAAGCTGTTACAACACACATAGCAGCATAATCAAGTCCACAGAGTGCCAACTAAATGGTTCAGATGAGAAGCTAGAAAATGACATTGAAACATGGGAGGTCACCATTAGAAGGCATAATGATGATGAACTAACAAATGCAATTCTTACTTCAGTAATATTTGTTGCCCAGTCTTTACTGTCACAAAAGGCCGTACTCCTTCCATGGGTATGCCAAGTATTTCTTGAAGCCTATGGAGTCCAGTGTAGCGAAGAGGTGAAGTCAGTCTACCTAGAGGAGGGTGACAGGAAAATTCAATTTTCATCTCGATGGCTACTAGATCACCTTATTGTTATGATGCACAAGTGTGTGCACATGAGATTCGGTACAGTCTTGTATTGAAGGGGTGTCGATCTCTTGGTTGCCTTGTCTTGGGCTCTCAGTTCATCACAGCTTGTGCCATCGTTTGAACCTAGTAAACAAGAAGATCACAAATCACAAGGCAAACATCCTAACACAGAGACCACGCTGAGGGAAGCTAGTGCCATAATAAATGATTTGATACATGAAGAAATCAAAAAATTATCACCATCACTTTTAATCAGTATTGATGATAGTCTCAACAATGTGAACCCATTACTACTATATTTCTTAACATCTATCACTGACACTATCCGAGAATGAGAAACTTCTAGCATTACCTCACATACAAAGAAAATTCGATTGTTTTTTATCTTGTGTCAACTAATGTTTTGTACCAATCCAAAGAAACCACCACCAATCTACGATATAGTAGCAGATACCATAGAAGTTTGTGGGGGATCTCGGAAACTAATGAGAATTTTAAATAGATTGGGATGTTCCAGCTCCCCAGACACTCATGACAGATTTGTGACTTACCATGCTACAAGTCAACGTCAGACAGCAATCTGGGATGACATATCAAGTACATGCTTTACCATAGCCTCTATTGATAACTTTGACATGCTGCAGAGTTACTCTGATGTTTACTGTGGTGACCAACAGCGGAGTTACCATGGGACAACTCTGCAGCTACCACGATAGATACTGGCGTTATACGGTATACATTATAAAAGAAATGTAGCTATGTGGTGATGCCTTTTCTCCTAGTAGGCGAGTGGTACATAGCAGTTTTACAACATGCACTTGCCTTCAAGCCTGACAGCCCTGGCCTCAGGCTCGTTCGTGCAATTTATATCAGCCAGAGCACTCGTCCCGTTGTATATATAATGTTACTTGAGAAGGTTATAAATTGCTGGTACGTATATACGTGGCTATCTATTCACAAGTAAAATTTTTTACAGTGAAACATCAGTTACCCCTTGAAAACACCTCACCAGTGTACCTACAGTATAATGAGGATTCTCCTCAGTGGTGTCACCATTGTGAATCCTTCTATCTATACAAGCTTCCATACTGCAAAAGTACTGTATCGTACAATATTCTATTGTATTTCATCGTTTTTAGGATCTACCACTTTTTGCTATGAACAGCCATCCAATGCACTATGGCTAAGCAAGGAGATGCTCAGACAATTGTTTTCCATGTGTGATCCACTCAGATCAATACTGAACTGTTTGAAAATTATCTTGTGATGTTGCCTATAGAGCGTTTGCATATCCATGGTAACGTAATCGACGCCATGTTATTGTACCAAGCTGGAAATGGAATCACCTCTTATTCGGCTAGATACTAACTGAATAAGTGAGAAACTTACGTTGAAGTCACAGGAAATACATTTGAAAATGATACCAGGCGTAGGAAATCCGTACTCTATTCCAAAAGGGTAGTTTCGTGGGGAAGAGAAATCCGCAGTGATGAATTAGCCCAAGCCATTGGCTGTTCAAGGCTCCAAACTAACTATAATGACGTGCAATCTATAGTATAGGTCTCTACCCATCCACACAGAACCATACAGCCGCATGCAGCTATCCCAGCGTTAGCCAGAGCTCCATCAATGTCCAATATTGGGCGTACTTCCGGTTCACCACAGAAATTTCGAAAAGGTAACCAGCAAAAGCAGAGCGCTCAAATCTGTTAATTTTGATTCAGAAAGGCTAATAAACTAAAGTTCTCTGTCATAAATGTAGTGGTGTGCTTTTACTGGCTCTATTTTCAAAGTCGAGGGGCGAGCCGTACCACCAATCTGGGACATTGATGGACTTCTGGGTAATGCTGGGATTACTGGATGCGGCTGTATGGTTCTGTGTGGATGGGTAGAGACCTATACTATAGATTGCACGTCATTATAGTTAGTTTGGAGCCCTGAACAGCCCATGGCTTGGGCTAATTCATCACTACGCATTTCTCTTCCCCACGAAACTACCCTTTTGGAATAGAGTACGGATTTCCTATGCCTGGTATCATTTTCGAATGTCTTTCCTGTCACTTCAACATAAGTTTCCCACTTGTTTAGTTAGTTTCTAGCCGAATAAGAGGTGATTCCATTTCCAGCTTGGTACAATAACATGGCGTCGATTACGTTACCATGGATATGCAAAACGCTCTATCTTTGTTGTCGCCACGGCTGGGAAAGATCGCGTCAAAGTTACTTGAAGCAATCTTGAGCCCTCGTCAGACCTTAAATCCTCATTCCGTTTGCGATTCCGTTTACTCGGTGGAGTATACATTTTGCAAACAAACATGTGTCAGTGACACGGAGCGCATTATTAAGAAGAGAACTCAAAATAAAGTGTGACGTGTGCATGTGGTTAATAAATTTCGTGGATCTGTCGTATGGGTTTCGTTATGTACAGACATCCTACACATCACGTGACCTTAATATAAGCGCTCTCTGGTGCTCAATCCATCCCCTAGTGTGGCTTAAACCTAAATCACTAAACATGTGGAGCGGCATGTGATCAAGCCACGCTGGTTTTCGCGGGTTTTTTGACTTGCTGGTGTTCAATGAGTGGTAACGAAAGTGAAAACCATCCTGCTGTTGCGAACAAAGGAGAGCAAGTAAGATGAACTCCGCTGTGTATCGTTTTTTTGTGCAATTTAATTTCTTATTGAAGAATGGTAGTATTAACAGTGTCAGTTTGTCTATTTAAAAGTTAGCTCAGACTACAAGGGTCCTGCTGTGACTGAATGGTTAAAGTTAGTTACAACAAGAAACAACAACGTGTAATTGCTATTCTAGTACCGTAACAACATCAAAATGATGGCATAGATAGTCAGCCATAGAGGTCACCAGTTGCACAATGAATAATGACGTGGAATTTTTGTGATAGTGTATGAATGACTGCTGACTGAAATATTTTGGGAGAATTTACTGATCACACATCTTTATGTGTGTAAATCTGGGTTGTGCAGTTCTTTGTCCCCCCCCCCCGAGTTGCATCAGCCATGTAGCTGATTTTCACAGTATAATCTAAATCCACAATGTACTATGATATTATATGAATAACTGCTGTAATGTTAGGTATTGCGTGTTAATAGCTGGAAAGACACTGCTGCACTGTTGATGGGTGTGAAAAGTCTTATACTCGCAAAGACAACTTAAAAAGTCACTTGAGAAAAAAAGATCACTGTACAGTGGATGTGAAGCAAGGGAGATTTGTCTGCGAGTTCCCCAAATGCTGCATGACATTTTACCATGCACGAAAGTTAGCTGACCACTACTCAACAGAACATGATCTGTCAGTAGGTATGGATTATTGATACATATAACCAATACAATAATATTATTATTATACCATTACATGCATATAGTTACTAATCACAAAGAGTTTCCCAATTGGGTTGCATTTGAGAAATGGAAGGAAGAGGAAGAGACTACCACTTTTACTTCTTTTGTTCAGCCAAAAGGAAAGACCACTGGTTGTGAGAATGGTACGTATTATCTAGTATCATTTACAGTGCACATGCACAGTAATATAATGAGGTGATGAATGTGAAAAATAAAATCCTTACTTTTGGAGTTGTATATACACATATTCAGATCTACATAGAGCAGCAATTGTCCCTAGGCCTGTTACAAGAGTGTTTAGTTAAGTACACTGTGATTATGGTATATCCTCTGTTTAATATTACCTACTTAATTGTGTTATACTTATAGCTCTAGAACAGCTACGTGTAGTTCTCTATACATGTTGCAGAGACGGGATGGCTAGAGAGAACGAGCAGCCTAGAAAAAACAAACAAATGTCGTAAAAAACTTTAACTAGAAAACTGGATGAAGGTGGATTCTGTATAGCCCGCATGACTGCCACTGAACATCTGGAAACTGGAATAGTTACAGTTGAATTCCTATCTTCCCACAGTTGCCATAAACCTTCCATTGAAGAGTGCAAGTATCTTCCATTGCCTCCATCACTCCGTCAGAAAGTGTTAGAAAAGTGTGCTGCAGGGATAGCCATTGAGAAAATAATGTATGGTGAGATAACTATACTTATGGTTGTGCAACGATCAATTGTCACAAAATTGTTATCATGACAATTACATCCATTACATGATAGTAGGATAATTATAATACTACTACTACCCTAAAAGAGGTCAACCTCAAATGATATAATTAAGTAGGTGCAGCTCTAGGTAATTCATTGCAATGACATTGACCTAGTTGTTTCCAATCACAATGTAATTGTATATATTACTGTGTTGGCAATTATTGTGAGGTACATTACTGTGATAAAGTATCATTGTAGATTGTAGCCCCAATTATTATTGTATTTAGACATTAGAGCTGAGCTAGGTGGACGAACTAGAAGAGACCAGTACAAAGGCAAAGTTAGTCGAAGGCATTTTATTACACGCCAGGATCTACGCAATATCACAAGGAGGATACAAGATTTTGTTAGACACCGTCATTCAGAAGATGCTACTTCAGTAGACAGAATTGCTCGAGAACTATCACAAGAAGATCCCTCTCCTGTGCTGTTTTACAAGCCACAAAATTCTAAGAATATTGAGTACCCATGTCTGCTAGAAGAGTCCTTTTTGTTCATTTTAATGACGGAGTTCCAAGCTCAACTTTTTGAAGAATTTGGTAATAAGCTGGTGTGTATTGATTCTACACATAAAACTAATGAATACAAATTCAAGTTAATCACACTGCTAATTGTTGATGAGTACCATAAAGGTTAATAAATAAGTACCCAACTGTATACTATGATTTTTGGCTATATCACACACAGGCTATACAGTACTGTGGGCAATTTCAGATAAAGAAGATGAACCTGTCATGCAAGTTATTTTCAGTTCTATTAAGAAAAAAATAGAGGTGTCCAAATGGAGGAATAAATGTTCTGATGACAGATGACTGTAAGGATACAAATCACATACATATCATATGTATACACCAATAATGTGTGTATCTCACATAGCATTGTCTGGATCAAATGCTTGTAGCCAAGTATATCCAAGTGTGATCCATTTACTCTGTCGATGGCATGTGGACAAGTAAGTAAACAGACTAAGTTACACAGCTTACAGCATAGATTGTATTACTTCATTGTAGGGCATGGAGGTTCACACACAAGTAGTCACAACTCCATAATTCAAATTCCATAATTCAAATTGCCATTCTATATTGTGATTAAAGCGCAATATATATTGTTTTGACCTACCCGTGTGTGTGTGTGTTTGTTTGTTTAGAGCTTTTTGGTCGAAGTCATTAAACTATGTGTGAAAATATCACGTGTACAGCAAGGGGTGGCACTCAGACCTATCCTGTACTCCGATCTGTGTCCTCAGTCAAGGTCAAAAGTCAAGCTGGAAATTTGGTGTTGGTCAAAGGACAAGTGCAATAATAAAGTGTATACCACGATCAATACGTTTAGTTTTAGGATAACAACATGAACATAATTTTACAAAAATTTACTAGAATTTAGTCAAGAGTCAAGTGCATTTTTAGTAAAAGTCAAAGGTCAAGGCTTATTTTCCACTTTGACCGAGGACAAAGATTGGAGTACAGGATATATCATTTGCTGCCGTAACTCCCATCCATACATTAACACCGGAGGATGATAAAGGGGCACACCTTGACAATATAAAGTCAATAACCGAAGAATCAACAAAAAAACCTATGAAACCATGCAGCTCATGAAAATAACACACAAACTTCGACGAAATGAAATTAATAAATCTGACAACAGCACCAAAGAACTTAAAGAGAAACACCCGTATTTCAAGAAGGAATCATGTGTAAGCCATCCATAATGTGTCCGTGTTGATTGTTGCATAAATCATAATGACAACCAGATAGATAAGTAGGTTATAAGTCTTTGGTGTGAGAGTACTAGGGACCCGTCGATTTCGCCAGCAAAATTTTTGGCATAATGGGTGGGTAAAAGCAATGAGCAAAATGCTGGAATAATAGGTGCAATTTTTGTGAAGTGGACATAAAAATTGCACAAAAGATCGAGATACTCTAATAGAACAGTCAGACGCGCTAAAATATCGACAATGCATAGCTAATTGTTACTGGAACAACAAGTGACAATCGAGATACCCTAATAAAACAGTCACACATGTTAAGCAATATTAGCTAGCTTCTTGCTTTACATGTTAGAAGTAATTGCTGATCGAGATACTCTAATAGAACTGTCACTTTAAGGCAAAACTGTAGCTTTGCAATTGGAAATATTCAATTAACAAAGATCAGTACTGAGCAAAATTTATAACTCTTGAGCAAAATATGGAGCATAATAGGTGAAAAATAAAAGAATTGCTGGAAAGAAAAATAGGTGGGAAAAAAAGCAAAATAGACTGGTCCCTAGAGAGTACCTACAGTACATTTCTAGGAGAAAGAGCATTAAATTGTAATTATACAGGATTTTATAATAGCAGGAGAGGGAGAGTATCAAAACATTCAGTATATTCTTTACAAATGCACTGCCACAAATTCATCTTTGATGAAATCCACTCTATAGTGCAATAGAAGAGGCATTAATTGATGGATCTACTGGTAAGAGAGACCTGTTGATATAGGTGTTGAATAATGTAGTTCAGCCTCTATTCCACACAACATTATGTAATCTTGGTTTTACTGTACTACAGGTGGTGTACATGTGTTTGATAAATGTATCCCAGTTTGATACTCTCTCGATCCCTTACTATATACCACCGTATAAGTATTAAAGGAATAACAGTAACTTGTCCAAGGACTTTGGAGTCACTGTGAAGGCATGTTGGGGCTTACTTATACTAAATTTAGTGCAGAATTAATATTATTATGTTAGTGAAATACACATTTGATTATAATTATGTGAATGGATCTGTGAAAACTGGTCTTATCGCCAAAGACAGGAAGTTTGATTTTATTCAGACAAACACAAAATGCTTTATATGAATGCACTATCTAATTTCACTATCACAGTGCACCAGAGTAAAGAATGGTTTTGCTGGCTGCTTTTTTCAGGCCCAGTGGCGAGCCGTGCGAGTGGTCTGGGGTCCTGATGGAGCCGTGGCCGACCAGTAAATGGCTCTGTGTGTGGCTGTACAGTTCTGTGGTATTGGACAATGATGACCTGTGCTGTACGTTTCCTGTAATTTTAGCCAGTTTTGAGTCCTGAATAATAACTTGGCCTAATTCATCCCATCACATTCCTTTTTAATCTTTACACACCATCTTGTCCGCCTTCCTACCGCACTTTTTGAAGCATGCATACATACAACCTTGGCTAAAAAAAACTATCTAAAATGGTGGGAAACTTAGCTGTTGAATACTTCTTCAGTGGATGATCTGGAAAGTATGAGATCATTGTAAAATGTGGGCATGCATAGCTACAACTACAACACTATGAATATTTAAACTGGCATTTTCAATACTTTTAAACGGGCTTTAAGACCGGTTTTCCCAGAGTCAGTCACATAAGCATGCTATATATAGCCCACATGTGTATGGTAGATAACCCTGAGCTCCGATCCATTGAAATGATACGCGTACACATCTTACAGCATGATAAAATGGGGGTCACAAAGGCAGGTTTTTTTGGCCAAAAATATCACAGCCTCACTTCATGCTTGGTACCTTGGTAAGGTATAATATTACTGTTAATATTATTGTTGGTAAGGTATAATATTACTGTTAAGGTATAATATTAATATTATTGTATCATTCAATGCAGGGCATTGATGGGCTCATTATAATTGACAATGTAGCTATAAAACAATATATTTGCCTTGCACTATTAACATCTTACTGTGCTCATGATACCATAATGGAAATGCACAGTAGGGACATAACGCTTCTTATTGTTTTACTGTGATTTAATATCGTGCACTTCTCCAACTTGTTTCAGTACTTTTGTTGATGTGCTATGGTCCCTACTCTAGTTGATTTTTCTGTGTACTTGTTTGCTAACTTTTTTGTAAATAATTATTATGACAGGTAAACCCACGTATACCACATCTGAAATGGTACCACGCACCCCAATTATCGTCTGAAAAGTGAAGTATCCATTATGCTTTGTTGTCAGCTTTGTTCAACCCGTTACACAGCATTTCGAATCAGGAACTGTTTGAAAAGCACCTCTGCAATGCATGCATACTGAAAGAAATGGTGCCAAGCGCCCCGATTATATCACTTATTGTCTGAAAAGTGAAGTATCGGCTATGTTAGATCCATTAGACAGCAGTACGAATCATGAACTATTTGAAAAGCACCTCCGCTATCAAAATAGCCACTATGACAATACAGACAATTTCCGTAACGAAGGGAAGCCATCACATGCTATCACCAAATCGACGCTTTTCACTGTCAGCAAAGATGAATGGGACACAAAGGAGGACACTGGTAAGTCCATGAAGAATGCATTGTACATACTGCGGTATGCCAAAAGGCACCAGTCAGGCTGAAGCGCTTAGCCGTTATCGAGTTACGCTTGTCTGAAGGCATCAGTCAGTCAGTTACTCAGTCAGTCAGTCAGTTACTCAGTCAGTCAGTCACTAGAAAATTCCATTAGATAAATTATTTTTAAAATTTTGTAGTAACTTGTTGAAAGCACTTCGGGTCAATCTGAAAGCTTGTTTGGGCTTAGTTTTACCTAACCAATACTGCCTAATCATCATCAGGAGAAATTGAGGCTGTTTTTTGAGTGATAATATTTTGTGGGTCATGTCTACTCCTTTGTGGTCCCTACTATACAGTTACTATCGTACTGTATGATAACATATCTGCAAAAACCCAACAAAGTCACACATTTTTGAATTTGAATTCCTGTTTATTAAATATTCATAATCTACTTAGCCAAGTGTACCCTCTGGCAAAGTTTCAACCTCACATGCCAAAGTAGCAACAACAGAAAAATTGATTTGTACAGCAAGTATAGGTAGGGAAAATAAATTACAGGCGCTTACTAAAACAGTTGTATCTTACAAAACAGAGCTGAAATTTTCACTATCTTGTTTGCCATGAGCAGGGAATCAATTAGTGGGTAAGTTTGTCCTATCACTTTTCTTCACTGCACACAAAGGGGAAATTTGTGAAGAAAAACTGATTGCATATGATTGCTTTGACGTGACATAAACACAATAATGATCATAACTCGCGTATCCCTGGGTCTACTGCAATGAAACTAAGATATTCCAACTCCTCTTGAGTGGGTGAATAAGGTGATCTAATTGGTACTGCATCTATTCTTGCAGTTCGCACAAGTGCTAGTATTGATGCATCTACACCATACTAAGCAAAGTCCTGGGTATCTACTCGGACTAACAATAAAAACCTGAATACCAGCATTTTCAATATCGATAAGGTTTCTCTGTGGCTTCTTTACCACCATTCTTGGCAACAGCTTCTAGTTTATGAGGAAGACCATGACCTGTAGCAGCTGTTACACAGCTATGCGCACCGTTAACTGCATTCCAGCTGCACATGAGATCAGACCCTCATTCACGAGGTTCTGGCTATGCCAGATTAGACTATGCTAGTCACACATGCAACAGTGTTACCCTATTGACTGTAGTAGGCTAGTTGTCACCCTCAACTTGACACTGCAACTTGTAAGGTAGATGAATTTTCCTCTACTTGATGAAACGTTCACATTGCTGGTATGTAGCTACAAATAAGAACCTCCTCAAATTTAAGGCTAATCATTTAGTATACCGTAATTTTTTTTGTAAAATAATTTTCGTATACAAAATTTGTACAAAGATTTCTTGAATGAAATTTTTATACAAGATCAAACTACTCTAATAGAGCAGTCATTTACATAAATAATACAAAAATATGTTTACATGAAAAATTTTATCATCAAAAAGTTTTTTTTGGTGCGAAAATAAAGCAAATTACGGTATTGTATGTAGTTGACAAACTATGTACATTTTGCTGACAAAAGTTTTACTCAAACTTTCTACTGAATTTACATATTTCCAGCTTACATAAACAAACAACATGATAGATTGAGCTAAACAGGTATGTGGATCACGTAAGAAATGTTACCACATGCACATTATTCATAATAACAGAGTGATTACAAGATTCTTGGACTTGGTTATCAGTGTATCAGATGCTTCTTGTGAGCTTACGTAACACGTTAGCCCAACAAGGGACAGTTGACTTAGAGCTGTGGGACAGTAGGCTTAGAACTGACAATCTGTTAGTTCTAAGCCAACTAACAGATTGTCAAAGAGTTCTACATAGTGATGATAATACAGGTAATTTGTAATGGAACTTGTGAATTGTATTTACTGTCTTACCTGCTGCAGTTGGATAAAGACTAATAAATGACGAAATTGATTTGATACTGTCATGGCCGGCCAAGGAGACATTGATTTACTAGCTGTACCTATTGTGGTTTTAACATATTTACAGAATTTAATTCATTACAAATATAATTATAGAAATTATTTAATTAAGGTAGCCACAGATTATAGGAAAGTAAAAAAGTACAGTAGTATAGTAGCCAATATATGTTTGAAATAGGATTAGTATAGTCTGATAATACACTGCACTATACTAGTGATTTAATCTCTAATATATGACTGTCTTAAATGTATTCAATAAGCTTGTTATAGTAAAGTCCTAATCTATTAATATATGCTGTACTATTTTATTCCAATACTAACATAATAAGACTGTTATAGACCTTATTATTCTGAGCTTTTTTCACAGTGTTTAATCATACAGTTTGGCTAAATTGGCAGGATAGGACAATACAGCAGCTTCCAGTAGTCATCAAGCAATACACCCCACAATTACAATTCTCTGTACTCTCGTAGTGGCAATTATAACTGAAAAGAGAAGCAGACCTCATTGCTAGGATACATGCAGCATCTTCTGACATATGTACAGTAGGATCTCGGTTATCCAAACTTCGATTATCTGAAGAGTAGCGGTGACAGTTCTATTAGGGTATTTTGTCACAACAGGTGAATGTTTTATATAGAGTATTTTGTCACAGGTATATATATGTTCTATCAGTGTCCTTTACAAGAGTTGATACCCAGGACTATGTTAGTGACACATGTGACAGTGTTAGTATATGAATGTAGACTGTGGTGGGCTAGTTGTCACCCTCAAAATCACTGTGTGTGAATGACATTTTCATTTGATTTATGTAAATGACTGCTGTATTAGAGTAGTTTAATCTTGTATAAACTTTTTCATGAAAGAAATTTTCATACAAATTTTGCATGCGAAAATTATTTTACAACAAACAAAAAAGAGCAAATTACGGTAATGGAAAGCCCCATCAAACACATTAATATTGATATTGGATACCTGCTATCATTGGTGATTATAGATACCTAATCAGCTATCTGGTGAACTAAAACAGCTGTAGTTGTAAGTCAAATCTATCTTTCGACACTGCTCAATAAAATCTGTCCCTGGCAGTGATGGTATAAAACAACAATATGTCATCTAGCCTACTCTGAATTACTTGTCAATTCTTTCGTATAGCAATGAAGAGAGCATTAGAGGAGAAAGACAAGCATAAGAAAGGTACGTTAATCACATAATGTGTATTCATATCTGCTTGACTATTATCTACAGGTACTGAAGAGGATGAGACTTCTATAGCAGAAGGATTTGGATCTAGAACACTATTATATTTACTGAAACTTCAAGTTCAGCTCGTAACTAAATTTTGATGTGGTAGTGAACTTATGATATTTGTGTTCACAACCTTCTACCAGTCTGATGGTTTATGTCAATTATTGTTCAGCAATTCTTTAAACGTGACAGTTAATACAGTGCAATTTTATGTGATTTACTGTTTGTCTGTTTTCTAGTGGCTTGTTGAGTCAGTTGTTGCAAGTCAATAACGTTCAGCAGCTACTACTTTACATAGAGGTCTACATTCTGGAACAATCTTCTGAGTCAATGTCTCTATCTCATGATTGTCCATACTACTATATCATCGAGATTGTTGATGGTTTACTACTAAGTACACCTCACAGGTGTCTTCACAGTTTTCTGTTGTCATCATCTTCATCATCCAAAAGTAGCTCTGTAGGCACTTATAATTATCCATAAAATTGAAAAGGCAACATAATTGGTAAACCAGATCACTGCACTGTTCAAAAACTTAATGGATGCAACCTCAAAAGTTTGACGGATACTAGCATGATATACCGTATTAGCAGAAATTTTGGCGAGCTGATTATTTGGAAATTCCTTGATAATTATTGCATTTGGCCAAAATTTAATTTGGCAAAATGTACTATGAGTAAATGTGCGTGACAGCAAGCTTTTCAGTGACATGAATTCAAGCTGGAGTTACACGTGGTGAAAAAGTATGTACGTGGCTACCGGCTGTGGTATAGTGGCTAAAATCAGGGGAAAGAAAACTGAAGATCGGAGTCGATAATTTCGAGGGCCACTCATCTTTCCAGGAAGAGAAAAGTTTTCAATTAGCAATAACTGTGCCTTGGTTGGACCTCACTGGCTATGGTACTACCACTGCACAGGGCAATGAAGCATGCTGCAGAAATCTTGTGTGGAATATTATGCCCAATCAAGTTGCTTCTTTTCTCAGTGATGGCTACTGCACATGGATCAAATAGTTTACTTCCATTTCACTGCAATTTCTTATATTTAAGAGTCGCAACGTGTACTAAATTAAGTGGCTAGCCCTCCCATAGAGGCTGAACAGACGGAGCCATTGAAAAGAAATCTAGACTTGCCATACAAACCAGCAGCCAAGAAGAAAATGACAATAGCAAAAGTGGACACAACTTTGATTTTCAGCAGGTCTCAAAATGTGTGCAATTCTATTGCTTACTTATCACAAATGGTGAAATTTTAATTTGGTGATTTTGTAACCATTCGCCAAATTTAATTCCACGCTAAAATTTCTGCTATAGTAATAACAATCGTGATGAGGAATCCTAGTAGTATAACACTACAACATGTAAGGTACAAGATGGAAGTGACTGTAGAGCAGAAAGTGGACATGTGAAGTGCAATATCTCAAAGGTAACGGATTGATTTTACCATGGCTGTGTCTAAAAGTGGTATTGCTAGACAATGACTTGAAGAGTTAGTTTAAGAGTTGTTCAATCAGGAGGGTGTAAAAAAAGTATTTACCACTTGAAATTGTAGGAAGGTTGGCCTATCTGAGGATAATTTCACACATTAATTTGCTGGGAATGTGTAATATTTTTGGTATGCTCTTGTAAAGGGGATATATCTATAACATATAGCTTTAGGTCATGCACTAATTTATATAGTGTTGTATACAATCACTGGACTGGACTACTGGACTCAGTTTTTTTTGTTTGTTTTTCATTTTAGCACATATTTGGGCAACTGGTTGTAGCTATTGCTACATTGAATGTAAAATATGCAGGTGAATCTGTCTACTTGGCACTGTCTGTTATCTTAGAATTGTGTGCAATTCTCTCTCTCTTGGCATAATGTCTATTGTACGACTACCATTTGTCTTATCATGAAGTACAAACCATATAGTACATGTGTATGTAGTAACCATGCAAGTTATAGTCATGGAGTCAGCTAAATTAAGTGGTGACAGTTAACTGCCTTGCTATTCAATAGCTGATAAAAAGGTTCTATAGTTTAGCATGACGGCAATAACAAGTGAAATCACATGCACAAGATTTCAACCGATCAAATTGATTCATTTTGAACTTTAAACTATAATTACCGCATGTGACTTCTGTTTTAGATTTGTTGACATGCAAGAACAATTAGAACCTCTGCACGTAGCTGAAGCTGGGCAATGTTGACAAGTCTGGCATGATCTACATGAGACTAACATAAGTTGCCCAAATATTTGGTTAAAAAAGGGAAAATACCTGAGTCCAGTAGTCCAGTCTACCAGTCCAGTCCACTAGTCCAGTCCAGTGATTGTATACAACCTTTATATAGATGGTGTTATGTATTTTCACGGCTATACACTTTTATAATTTGAGTAACAAACCTCCTCTTTAGGTCAAGTATCAAACCTCCTCTCATATGTTATCTACAAAGCTACACTTAGAAATATTCATGTTACAAGAATGCAGGAAATGACCAGCAATGTATTAACAAAAATAATAACTAGAAACTAATAAATAACATAGCTAGAAGACATCAACTCTCAAGGTTACACAATTCAGTGACCTTTACAAGAGTTGATACCTAGGAATATGTTAGTGACATGTGACAGTGTTATTATATGACTGTTGACTGTGGTGGGCTAGTTGTCAGCCTCAAGATCACTCTGTGTGTAAATGACTCTGATGGTGAACACTAGGACCATATCACATAATGCATGGAGATATTGCAAATACAATACATGACACTATCTGCTCTGCTTCCAACTTCTTTGCCTCCATACAACTGAGGAGGTTTTGGTAAGTGCGGGGCCTCAACTGCCATAGGAGACCTGTATCACATGATTCTATAGTTGGTAAAGAACTATGATGATTTTGTGTAGTTACACTGCGATAGATTGTTTAATAATGTAATTTATATTTAATACCCAGGGGCAGATCCAGGGGGGGGGGGGGGGGGGGGGCTTTGGGGCTTAAGGCCCCCCCCCCCCCCCCCCCCCCCCTTCATATTTAGGCTTTACTTGATCAATATGCTGAGTATTATAATGAAATTTTGTCTTAGCATAATTATATGATCAGCCCCCCCTTTTATAAGTCCTAGATCCGCCCCTGATACCATACCTGTTTCACTGCCCATACAAAAGTCTCAATAGTAGCAGTGAAATTTATCCTGTATTTCACTAGTAGCAGTGAAAAACACGGTGAAAAAAAAGGGATATAAGATGGTATTTCCAGTGGCTTATTGAATACAAAAAAGCTTGGTATAACCTGTATTATACTAACAATGCCACATGAGGCTTTAGTTAATGTGTTAAACATACTGAAACCATATATGTGATAGTATAGTGTGGGCATTATATCAGATATAAGCTATTTCAAGTATTTTGGTAATTAAACTGAAACCACATATGTAATAGTATAGTATGCATTATATACTAAAACTATAACATGAGTATAATACAGGATTTATATTAAAGCTTATTTGTATTCAATAAGCCACTGGAAATACCATCTTATATCCCACCTTTTTCACAGTGAAAGTTGTAATTGCAATTTCATTGGCTAGAATTTATGTTAACAATGTAGTGTTGACGCGTGTTTAGTACATAGTGACAAATTGTGTACATAGCAACACTAATGCACAACATGCGTATATGAGTCAAATTTACCATTTCCAATACAACACTCGTGGTATTTATCCCAAATTTCACTGCTACCCATGCTATTACTAGTACAAAAATAATGATGTCCAGCAGAGCAAATTGCGTACGTAGCAATACTAATGTACAGCATGCGTATATGAGTGAAATTTACCATTTCCAATACAACACTCGTGGTATTTATCCCAAATTTCACTGCTACCCATGCTATTACTAGTACAAAAATAATAATGATGTCCAGCAGAGACACACCAGGACACGTGTGATCTGTGGTGGCTGCAAATGCAGGGTTTTGTAGTGGTGTTGCCTTCTTGTACAATTACAACAAATTACCACTAGTAGGTCTCAACAAACACAATACAGACGGATTTGCTCTGTTGCTTCCTTGTGGGCAGCTACTTCTTTACTAGGTGGCTGCTTCTAATTCCGGCATGGTTTATTGACTTCTATACCCTCCCAAGATGAATCACAATACCCCATGGACTATCAGTATTCAGAGTCATACCAGTAGCTATTTCCTCCTGATTATGACCAGGGCTGCCAATCATCGTGCAAGTCCTGCACTATGCAAGCTTATACATGACCACGTACAATGTATGATTCTGAGGAATTTATTTATGTTAAGTGTTTAAATCAGTTTACTATCTCCAGAAAATCAGCTACTGAATTGCTCATGTAGTGTATGGATTGCAGGTGCAGAAAAGAAGATAAAAATTTCTATGACTCACGCTAAGTGGCAAAGTCCTTAGACAAGTACATGCTCCACAAAGGTTTGTCCGGATTACTCCGCATTTTGATGAGCTGTCATCAAGATGGCTAGTAGTCTATATATAACAGATTTGTTTACTGCTTAGTGGTGCAGTTCTTTATACTTAAAGTGTACCTTTAAAAAACCAGGTAAAAATATTTTAGCCATAACAGCAGTACGTGTGTATTTGTATGGCTTCTTGTTGCAGTTCATTTTATAGCACAGGTAAATAGAGAGACTTTTGATTTGAGCATCTAGATTACTGTTACAGTAATATAGCAATCACTAACTGTTCTGCTCGAAAACTTTGATTTATTGTTATTTTCTAAGTACAGTTTCATATCCTGATACTTATTTGTTGTATCGATATATTGCCATATTGATATGTATTGCAGATCCCTAAAAGTAAGTTTATTTCACACATCAACATACAAAAAAAAACAAAAAAGGTTAAAGATGAGTTAAAAGACAATTTAGACAAGAAAATAGGAAACATAAATAATAATATGATCAAAGTTAAAGATGATTTAGGCAAGAAGCTAGGAGATATTACAGAAGAAGTAATTATGATGATGATTAAATATGGGTAAAGGGCAAACCTGTAATTTTCAGTGCGTGAGCAAAATTACGTAATTTATTAAAACTGCCATATTGGAGCACCACTACTACTTTACAACAACACTCGTGGAACAATGACTTAGGATGTCTGAAGCAGCAGATATTACTTTATTGTCGTATGCAAGTAGTTTGTCGGATGAAGCGAAGTCTTGTTACTTACAGAAGATCGGAATAATTGGTGGAATCGATCCCTTCTGTACCGGTACACTTGGATATCTCGAACGAAGTGATGATTACCCTCCTGTGGACGCTTGTGACTTGCTGTCGTATTTGGTGCTTAGGACTAGTTTTATAACAACAGAACAGTTTGTAGCAAGAAAGGGACTAAGGCATACAATCAATTCGTGTGTGGCTGAAGTTGTCACCTGGAAGGCTGTTGGAAAATTTGTTACAACTGGAACGGTAAGGAATAATCCACAAATTGAGTGTAACTTGTTAGTTTGTTTGCAGGTATTTCACTCCCAACGATTGAGTGACACTCTGATAATAGAGCAAGATGGACAAGTCTGTTGTGCCCACTGCAACTGCATGACAGGGCTTGGTGAAGTATGCACTCAGTAGCTGCTGTGCTGTTCTACTTGGAAGCAGTTAATAGAATTGAAGGAGGGAGAACCTGTGCTGACAGCCAGTGTGCTTGGATATTGCCATCCCCATTGAAATCAGCACAGTATCTACCAATTCAGGACATCGATTTTACTTCTGCATGAGGTAAAAAGTGAAAAGTAGATGACATAATTGATGGGTGTGATAGTCCTAAGGAAGTACAGAAAAGCTTGCTGTGCTATCAGTTGTCCCAGAGCATTCTGATACATTTGTGCTAAAAACATCATTGTCAACTTCAAATGGTACAACTGACACACATACATTGTTTAAGGCACAGTATACTTGTACTATACGATCAGTGGCTGGGATTTCTTCGCCCACTCTCTTTGTTACAAATCTATTGGAATAATAACACGCAGTATAGAATACTTTTGGCGAACACAACCAATAACACTCTCCACGTGAATTCTAACATTGGCTATCTTCCTAGTGCTTTCTACCTCTGCCGCTGACAACTGCTGCTTTCTCTTTGTGAAAGCAAGGATGTGAAGTTGTGCGTGCATCATAACCACTGACTCAGCAATGTCACATCCTTTATCAGCCAAGACTATATCTCCTGGTAATAATTTTTTTTAAATGCCACAGTGTTCAGTAAGATGCTTGTCACTCACTCGACCTCCCCAACATTCTGACACAAATGAAACGTCACTTCATAAGTCAGAGTATGTTACATTTGAATATCACCGTTTGCTTGATGTATGTAAAAATGTTTCACTTACTGTTTGGAAGCAGTTAATAGAATTGAAGGAGGGAGAACCTGTACTGAAGGCCAGTGTGCTTGGATATTTGCCATCCCCTTGTAGTTGGACCATGTACTAGGACGTGCTGATAAATTGGATGGCCGGTCTATGAATATTTCAAAGCAGTCTATTATTACAGCCACCTTCTTTCCAAATGATGCTTGAAAACACATAGGCATGGTCTTTTGAAGGGCATCTCGGTCTGGCCAGATTATCAGGTCTTGCAATCGTAAGTCCATTTGTTTCAGCCATTTCATAAAAATCCTTGATGCAGTAGCTGGTAAAATTCTAAACTGATAAGCCAGAAATTCCAGAGAAGGATTGATTGAACCATTGTTATCATTGAGGTTGAGATTGTGGTGCTCCAATATGGCAGATTTAATACACGATGAAAACTCTCTATACCCAACATGATACAAAAGTAAATCTAGTGAATAATTATCTAACAGCGATGTGATCAATATTAGAACAAAGGCCATCATTGGTGTAGCACTTGTAATCAGAGTAGTCGTCGCTGTTGTGAAAACCAAACTCTGACAACTTTCATCCAAAGACTAACTAAACTTTTTTTCAGGAAATTCTTGATATATTGTATACAATAATTTAAAATAGTAGTGTAAGGTCATGCTGATGTTAGAATATCTGAAAAATCCACTAATTACAGTATACCACGACTGTATCGGTATTTGCTAATACAACCTTATCCCTCGGGGCTTCATCACTCAGGATTTCAGGTGTGTATATCGGCAAATTTCTCACTGTCATGTATTTGTTTGTGCGTATGTTTGGGTTTTTATATGAGTGGATAATCTTGTACATGTATATATAGGATGCATCAGTACTATACTCAGCAAACCAGAGATTGCCATCGAAGGAAAAGAAGTGTAGGTGCTTAGCTACTTTTGTCTATTGTAAACAAATGTTTACTCTATTATGTAGCATCATTTCTCCAAGTGCTGAGATTACATTTGGATTGAATGGTAAACTGTAATGTTACACTTCATTTATTAGTAGCATTTTGATACATAGTAAAGTACTATTTCCATCACAAGTTAGAGCTGTCTCTGTCAAAAGCAGTATGGCAAGACTACAGATACGGCCCGTCATCTTGGAACAAGACACTAATGATATTGGATGCTATTTCCCGGAAGATGATGGCTATGAGATTTATTAAATTTATAAGAGTAGGCTATATGTACTAGATAAAGCACTGCCGCGAGTGCTATACGGGAAATATAGTACGAAAAGAGTGGGCGAGAGACAAATATAGCACTCGGCTTCGTCTCGTGCTATATTTCGTCTCGAGACCACTCCTTGAGTGCTATATTTCACGTATAGCACGAGCGAAAGGCAGTGCTTTATCTGGTATAGAGAACTGTCAACTTGAGGTACACACAAGACACATGAAACAATTAGAAACTCACGAAGGGGTGTTATCATTGGAGAATAAGCATTGCGCCTGTGTTTCGCCTGCGTTGCACTGTGCTACGCCTTCATTAGTCGTTTTGTGAGTCTAGTCCGTCTTTTCAATATGTAAAGTTTTTGATTGTGGTATATTAATAAGCATATTTCCTAGGACTCGTCTGTTTATGTGAGCAAAACGTACTAAGAACGTTCACTGCTGCTGACCACAAGAAACCATCATCGAAATCTTCAAGTGTGTCTATAAATAAAATCCAGTGGTTTTCATCTTATTGGTTGGGTTGACTGGTCAGCCAGCACAGTCAGGCTATCAGCCTACACTGGCTTGGTTGATTGGTTGTACTGACCAAAATGAGTGATTACTCACTCAAAGTAGGCTATCAGCCTAAAAATAGACATAGCAGTTCTATAACTACCTGATAAAGAACTGTGGTCTACTAAAGTGTTCTATAACTGCCCAATATAGAACACTTGTGCCTTTATGGCGAAAATAGAATACTTTTTTGCTTTGATACTCCCACGCAAAGTTATATATATATATATATATATACACGTATGTAGTGTGTTGTGACAGTTGTTTGTGCATCTACACACATGTAGTTCAACCAGTAGGTATTTTAGTCAGCTTGTACATGTATGAGTAGAGATGTCCTAGTATGCTACTTTTATGCTGTGATATACTGTAGATGTGACTAATTTTCTACACAAGAACCATGCAGCATGTACATGTTCACCTTCAACTTTGGTAACCCTGTTCTTTGGACTATCTGAGGCGATATAATTCTGTGAGCTACATACTAATTAAAAAGTCATGAATTTAGAAAATGACACAATTCTATTTATTTTAAAACTTCAATATCCGTCCCTCTGTAAGTCATTAGGTAACAATCGAGCGACATTTAACATTAAAAAAAAAAATTACTTCCGTTAACTTTACATGTCGGATGTACGCATTCTCTGTCGCATGTGATATAAGCTTAAAGCAATATCTTTTGGGATAGTTTTTTTAGCGAAGAGTATCTTATATCATTTACCAAGGCGGCAATCCAATAAAATATAGTATAACATACACAGCAAGTGAACTGTTATTTACTTTGTATTGACCAGTCAACCACCGCTACGCCTAGAATCAGAATTATTCTCCTCTAGTCGACACTCTTTAGTCCTTTTCACTGTTTATTAAGGTTTGCCATCTAGGAAATTCATCAAATTACTCACAGCTGTTAAAAAGGTTTCTATCAAGCTTTGCGTATCAAGTCACAGCCATGCAACCTCGCTCGGCAGCAGTTGCTAGTATCGACGTAATTACACTTTGCCATATTTCTTGAAATCTTTGAAATCACTACTCTACGCTTCAGTCTGTGGTGTCCAGTTGTATTGTGGTGTCTGTTTGAGTAGAGCGAGGAGCAGAGGTACTTCAGTCTCGATAATCTGTGACTACACCGAGTACACTGTACTGTATGGATTGAGATACTGTGTAGCGAGGTCTCAACAGCCTAGTTACTCGCTGCAGTCTTCGTCTATTTACCAACAAAGAGTCTAAAACTCGTGTTGGGTTCTGTATTTCAACAACTACCAAAACTTGTAAGTCATGTAGTACATCAGTCAGCCTGAATGTTGCTTAGTCAGTGAATTAACGTTACTGTTAGAAAAGGGATTTAAAGCCTGAAAGTATGTAGTCTCGCGTGCCGGTTTTAAGGCCTAGTTTAAGGTGGTAACTTTCTTTACTAACACACTTAATGCTAGCATGTACTATGCTATTATGGAGTTCTTCGGCGAGCTTCCTACTGGGAGCGCCCGCCCGCCCCTTCGCTTAGCCCGTACAGGATATAACAAAGCTTTGGTTGCTGTTTCTATTTTTTTTATGTTTGTTTTTTTCATTTACTTGTTATACGTAAAAAAGGATATAACAAAGTGCCATCCCATAGTTATGCACCTATCAATGTATTGCCCCACCAGCACCCCCCTTGGGCGTAAGAGGGGCTTTTCTGGGGGAATTCACACGAAACTGCTGCCCCACTATGGGGTATTTGACAATCATTAGCACTCAAGTATTTTTTGATGTAATTTTCTATTGTATGTCAAATCTCGAGTAAATCCCTGTGTTGCAACTGGGGCCAACAGTGGGGATTCGACAAGATAGGTTTGCCCTACTATGGGGAATTTGACATTATGCTGTGTCAAATCCCCAATGTATACCCTAGGATGGGGTAGTGAGGCAATACATTGAAGGGTGCATTACAAGAGGTAAACACACTAATAAAAACTCACATGAGCTTGTTAAGTAAAAAAAGTACTACAGCAGATAATCAATAACATCTAGGTGCCAATTGAAAGCTGATGTCGTCTATTGTTACAGTATGCCCAATGAGCCCCAGTGGTTTGATGTAAATGTAAGTCGATTGGATTTATTATGTGATGAAGAGCTTACTGTACAAAATGGAGGGCAAGTGGCAACAATGGAAGAGAATATGAATGGAAATTGTATTCAAGGAGTTTCATTAATCTCTTAGAGCCGTGTTAGCCAGATTAAAAATTATTTTAAAAGTCAAAATGTGCCATTATTATTTACATGAATTTTTTGACAGTGCATGCTTAATGTGTGTCGTATAATCTCTGTGCTGGACCTGGGGACTGTACTCCTACTTGATGTTCTCCTTTACTGTGTTATATTAGTGTTGTACTAACTGAAAGAAATGCCTCGCTTCTGTTCATTTTCATACAAGATAACTTATACGCAGTATGATGATACTAAGACAGTTTACACCCTTTTGTATGGTCGCTTTAATTCAGCTTGAGCCACTAAGCCATAGAAGAGTTATAAGTGAATTTATCCCTAGGGTTGAACCCATTAGTTTCATGTAGCATGACTGAGTGGTCTGAAATGTACAGTTTTGGTGAGCACTCAAGTGCATAGAAGACAATTGTCACTCAATAAATACTATCATCTGATGATTGCTTGTGAGCAGAAACTGGATTGAAAGTGGTGTATTTAATCCTCACTTTTGGCTGTCCACATGTGTTATATAGTAGAGCATGCAATACAGCTGACTTATCATCACGCAGCAGATAAATGCCACATTGTTTTAGTTCCAAAGATTGACATGGCGACTATTCAAATTCTACCATAGGCTTTATTTTTCACTGTAAGACGTCACTTCAGCCCGACTAGTGTGTTTTGACATACCTCAGTACGTACAGTGCCCGCATCATGTACTTATCTGTGTCCTCCTTTGTGTCCCATTTATCTTTGCTGAAAACACAAGGTGCCAATTTGCAATAGCACCACGTGATGGCTTCCCTCGTTTGTAATGGATATCATCCGTATTTCCATGGTGATTGGATTGATTGCAGAGGAGCTTATCATACTGTTCTTCATTTTGAGATATGTGTGTATTGGTGTGAGCATAGGTGCAATGGTTATTTGGAAACTGATTGCTGGGGAAATTCAGATGATGCTAAGTTGGCACTATTCTTTCTTTTGAGGTTTGAATGTGTTAACTAGTCATAACCATGTTGCAAAGAAAGTCAACAAACAAGTGCAAGGAAAAGTTAAGTTCAGACATACAATCTCTAATTTTCTTTGCACTTGTAGAGTAAAAGAAGCAAAATAAGGAAGGTTGCCTAAACCCACAGGTATTGTAGATCCTTAGTTGTAGACCGAGAATTAAATGTCCAGTGGTATAATATCAAGAGTTCATAATATTTGAGGGGGACTCTTAATAATATTGTATATATATTTTGCTGTAGCTATGTTGCATACTAGGTCACTTACAATCCTCCTTACTTATTGTGTTCCTGTTTCTTTTATTACTGCATAGAAATTGGTATTAAAGGACAAGATAATGCTACTGTGTGGTAGTGCTAAATAGAAAAGAGGACAGGTTCAATGTTGAAGTTATTGGGTGTGTGTATGTGTGTTTATATTGTGCTTCTTTGTTACATTTGTATTGTAGTTGTATTTGATAAGTCTGTACTTAAAGTTATATTTTGTATTGTGTTTTCAATTTAGATCATTTGTGCTTACTGTTTGTTATTATAAGTGCAGTAGTGCTAGTAGCGTTTTTTGTACTAATGGTCATCCGTGCTAGTAGAGTCATCCATACCAGTAATGTCAGTACTGTCATCTGTGTCCACTGTAGTAGCATCATTTTCTGTGCTAATACATTGGCGTTTATCTCCTCTATTCATGTTCCAGTATATCTCTTGCAGCATTCCATTTGTTACTGCTGCGGAAGAATATTCTTTTGGCATCATCATTTTTCTTCTCTGTACCTAATCATAAAGTGTGTTTGAGTTTAAATGTATTGTCATAAGCCATTGCACATACTGTACCTTGGCAGCTAAATCTATATAAACTTCCATGCCTCGTTATGACCACTGCGGCATGTAATGCCATAATGTGAATATATGGAGTAATATTATCAGGTTGGTAACCATCACATTTATCCTTCAAAGAATTAAATAACGTCACCCAATCCTTTGCCCGTTGCTGTACTTTTATAGCACATGGATGTTTCGACTTCAATTCAGTATACACTGTATGAAAATCCTACACAATGGAAATACATAATGTGACTTCCCACTGTAATATAAAATGTACATACCTCCCAGTTTTACAACAGTAGCACTGAAGCGTGTAGGTTGACAATTCTTCAATTTAGATGGCAACTTTTTTAACAGCTTCATTTTGTCACCGCCAACCAAAGAAGTAAAGCTAAATGCTTCCTTGTCTGAATCTTGTATGGAAAACGAGACCCCACAGCTGTTTATTTCATCAAGAAGTTTTTTGACCATTGGTCCACTAAGGATATCTTGGCTACATCTGCCATGTTTGTGATCATCACACGCAGCAGCAGTGATTAAGTTGCGAGTCAAAACATCAGTAATTCGTAACATAAGATGTAGTTCGTCTGGGATCCAATTGTCTAAGTTGATATGAAGCAGTGGGTCATTCAGTCTTCCCATTCTAATGTTTCTGTATTTTTGAGTTTTTAGTAGTTCTTTGTCTCAGTTAGTCCTGCAATTGTTCGTTTTGCATAGTCTGTAATCGTCTTTGTCATATCACATCTATGTGAATATAGAACTTATATTCATGCACATATATAGTGTTACAAAATTTATGTTACCTCTGAGATTTTGCAACATTACACCACACGCAGGCATACGTGGAATGTGCTGCATTCAATCCCAGAAGTTGTAAGAACATCTACTTAAATAGCAATATGCCATATATTGTTTGCACACTATATAATTCATGCCTTGTAATCACAGCAAAGATAACAGTGTAGCTCTGTTCGTCAATGGTGAGGTAGGGATTTTCAACCATATGGTTGATTTCTTCAAAGACATTCTTGAAGCTCTCTGCCAAGTTATGGTAGTTTTCATCAGCCTTCATTACTGCCACCGTGTGTATATCTACATATGTGTATGCACAAATTAGGATTTTTACAGAGATTCTTAACTTACTTGTAGGGCTTAGTGTGTATTCTCTTGTGAATATTGAAAAAGAGAGCAGTGTAAAGGATGATTTTTTAGTGTATTGTGCACCATCCATCGAGATTTTGACATGGATTTCCATGTTCTCTTGGAAATAATCAGGATCTTTGAAAACCCGAATGTATAAGAGTGGTTCATGTGTAGCCACATTTATACTAACTGACATCACTATATACACACTGTAATTTATAAATTACTATTGTGCATGCATGTGTACAGCATATACCTCTATTTCTGCCTTTTCTTGTAATAATTCTGTGAAACAGAATTGTGCACCACAAGTTTCACCTGGTGTTCTTCTAATGGAAGGCACAGCTATGCTGTCTCTTATCTCTTTTAGCTATAAAAAAACACAAATTATTGATGGTGTATAAACCTAATTTACATCCAGATCTGTTTACATCAAGCTGTATACCTTACACTTTCTGGGTAGTGTTGGAAAAGTTGCTGCCAAATTACTGTAGCATTTTGTTGAAATGTGATGTTTCATCACCAGGTATGTCATTTCTTGAGTTTTTTCTTCTGCAGTTGGTGTCTGCAGTTCTGGCACTGATGGACACAATCCCAGATCAACAATTGTACCACCAACTGGGGATTTTAGAATAAAGTTGGTAGGTATCAGTCCTGTATCGGAATATACATGGGATCTGAACTTCATCATTTGTCCCTTGATTGTAGCCTCTTTCCTTTCTTTTTGCCTTGGTCCCACTTCATCATAATCAGATCCTATAAAATGCATGCGTAAAGACTTAGCAAGGGGGCTTATGAACAACAAAGGACAAGCAGTTTTGTGGTAGATGCAGTGCAGAATGCTAATTAATATGATTGTGTTTGCTCTCATGCATGTAGGATAGATAGAAGTATGCTCTCTATATAGTTATCCTATGGCTAACCAGCGACTCGAAGCTTTGGTCCTATAGAAGGATCACTACTTGTATCTGCAGAGCTGGAGTAATCGTTGCTGGGCCTTCATTAGCATATACGATGACACACTTCTCGGTCTTGCAGAATTTTTCTTTAGATGAATCCCAACGAAGGTCTCGGTATTTTTTGCACGTTCTGCTGCATTCTTTGCGTAGCCTATCTTCAAGATCTTTCGCACTAGGAAACATGGTAAAACCACTGTTTTCTTCTAAGCTATACTGAGCTAAGTGTATGAAAGAGGGGGCAGGAACTTGTATATCCTTCAACTTAGACCACAGCAAAAAAAATCGCTGTTGAAATTCGCAAACTAGCAACTGGGTTTTTAGCTGCCATTTGGCTAGTAATGTTTGGATGATTCCGACAGCTTTCCACCAAAATGTTTTTACTGCAGATCTCCCTGTATAGTTCGTTCACTTGCTGGCGGAGCTCAGCTGACGAAGGCATTGCTGTTTCCAAGTTGGCTGTTTCTGTCTATATTGCTATAGCGTCTTAAGCGTCTTGAAGTTTGAACAAACGAATTGTGCTAGCTTAGAAAAGACGTTCGCTTATTATAGCAATGCAAAGCCCGCCATAGCAGCTGCAATTCCGCGCAACCTAGTTGAAGTACACAATACTTTTTACCGACTTCTGTAGAACAGTCGAAAATTTTAAGTTCACTGTGGACCCCAAAAAGTTTCTCCAATCAAAAGCTTACATCTCTATCCAGTGCAGATACAGCCAATCATTGCACACTTTAAAAGCAACCAATCAAAACACTTCATATACCTATATAAGCTTGTTTTTTCTGAACAGAATTGTATTTTACTATATTGCGGTATAACTTAATTGTCAGATTATAATAGATATCTAGCGCAATGGCAACAAGGCACCAGCCTGGGTGGTACAAGAAGCTAGCAAGTGGAAAAGTTAAGAGTATTCATAACCAGGTACGCTTGTATATGATTGCGTGTCAGTGCCATATAGCTAGCTAGCTTTCGCTATACTCTAATGTGACGCATCTATCATATAGCCCGCTACAACCAGAAACGATTCACCTTCTCACAGCTTCTCACAGTGACGGAGTTTCCTTTAGTGTTCAGGAAACAGATGCCAACGCACAGCAGGTCTCCATACCTCGCAACCCCACTGCACCACGAAACCCCACACGACGGCTCCCTGAAGGCCAGTATGAAGTAGAAAGATTAGTTTCAAGACGTAAAATGGTGCGTTGCACGTACATACACCATATACATGGAATCTCTTGGACCTTCCACATATACTAAATAGCTGGCTAGCATGTTAATATTCTTTATGCATGCCACCTCGAGTCTGCATGAACCTCCGGCGGCTATACATGTATATGCCTATAGGGTCCCACAGTACATACAACGTGTATGTTTATAGAGGTTCCATGCATGCAACGTTGCATTGTATGTATATATAGCTATATCTACATTGTCATATCGTTCATTATACATAATTTTGCATGATTTCAAAAAGGTATAGCAAATGTCTTTGGAATACTAAGCTATCATGTGTTTGCTATATATAGGGAACCAAATATGAGTACTTGGTGCCATGGAAAGGTTTTTCTTTGGATACTGCTTCATGGGAACCCTCTGAAAACATAGAAGCTGGACTTGTAAGGTGATACCTTGGTTAACGGTTACTAATGGATGCTATATACACTTTTGCTACAGTGAATTTAATGACCCAAGTCCCCCAGAGCACATTGTTAGAAGTCACGCAGCTGCACTATACATAGAATTAGCTAGGTCACTTAAAGCAGACTGTCTTTTATTTAAGCATACAGTAATTAGACTCCCCTTTAGGTTTGATGTTTTTAGGTTTTTGTTTGGCAGTTATAACAAAAAATGTTTGTATTTTTGCAATTTTGACCAACACTACTTCGGTACAGGGTGGGATCAATGGTACAAGGACAGTGTTCTTGGCAAGCATGGACATGTCATTGTATTCCCCCTGGAGGCCAAGTTGTTGTTGAGTAGGTCACCACCAAATGGCATTTTTAAGAACAGAGATGGGACATTTACCCCAAAACCTAGGCCCCTATTAGAGACACTACGCATACAGATAGTGAAGGATAACAGATAGTGAGGGATAACATGTAGCCGGGAATAGAGTTATTTGATTTTTGTACAACATACATTAGTTCAAATATAGCTAGAATACAGGGGAAATTATTCATGCACTAATTTTTGTTACCTGCATGTGCTCTGGGAGCAGCTCAAGAATGATAGCAATGGCAGGTATGTATATATATATAATCTATTCTGTCTATGATCATATTATATAGAGGTCGATAGCCAAGATGAATTGATTTTATAGATCAGGTATACCAAGTATAATGCAATTAACACTTGTGTAACTCCTTTTCTGTTAGGTGGATGCAGTTCAGAAACCATTGCAGTTCTGTTAGGTGGATGCAGTTCAGAACTCAGAAGCCAGTTCAAAAGCATCTTTCAATAGCAAGTACACTGACTAGATTTTACACTATGTTTATTGTTTATTTGTTTCTGTAATTCTTCAAATAAAAGTTCTAATAACTGACTTCTGTTTTGTGACTGGGTAACATGATGCTGCAGAGTGGTTCATTCAAGTAGCTAACCTGCATAGTGATATTTCTTGAAGCAATAAAGAAATGGAATAAGTGTTTACAAGTAACAAGTCCAGGTTAATAAGAATGGTGAAAAGGAATCTAAATTATACAGCTAGCACATCAGCAGATAAAAAGAACATCATTAGCATGTGGTCAAGTGTATATTGTGTGTAGATGTCTGCTACTGAGATTTGTGATGTGTCGTCATGGCAAAGGGATGTCTCATTCTACCACAGTGAAAATTATCACTATAAAGAACACCAGCTATGTGGGAATTTAAATCAGGTGACCATACGCAATCTAATTTATGTATATGAGATCCTGTCTGGTTTTGTAGTGATTTCATGGCTATGCAGCTGTTTACAAAAGTGGACCTGCTGGCTATCTTTTACCTGTGTACAGGTCTTCACTGACCATTATTTTCCTTATAATGGAAATCAAATACATGCATTAATGTAGTAAATACATGATTCTATAGAACAAAAGCTATATGTTATTAACAAGAGTCATTGTAAACTTACAACAAGCTCTTATCGCCAAGAGTTCATAATATTTGTATGGGGGAGAGTGTCTGACTCCTGTACAAAGCACTGCTGCAAGTTCACGTTTGATCTTATGTATACCTGACAGAGAACTGTTGATAGGTGATGACTGGTGTTGATAAGGTCAAGCCTTTCTTATAGTAGAAGACTAGAGTGTTACTTGCAGCAGATCCTGAATGTACTCCACATCAAGACACTCTCCCTCATACCGAACTCTTGTTATCACTGAACTGATGGGCTTCCATTTCTGCTACACGTATACACATAAGATACCCAGATTCTAACTGATCAAGCATAGAACAGTAGGAGTCACAGCTAAGGAACTTCACCACATCACAAAGCTAAGCCTGCTGCCACAATGACTTGACTTCTGTATGACCAATATAGGTAGGCTACGTTTGCATGATATTAATTTCACACTGTTCTCATTCAATACAATACGCCTAATAGTTATCGTCTTTGTATTTTGGTCCTGAAAAAGCAGACTAGTGAAATCCACAGCAAGAGCAGTCTTAGTGCACACAATGGAAACTGCTTTGTGCATGCACATAAACACAAAGGTGTCCTCATATGAACACTGCCAATTTCAGTTTGGAAATCGTTTGGAAATGAACTCAATTTCCAAAGAAGTTCTCTTGTTGCTCACAAAGCATTTTCAGTGTATACACTTGGAACCTATTACTTATAGCCACAAACCACACTATAAGTGCAACCCTTTTATGAGTCTGGTCTGCTAATGTATTCACAGTTCTCATAATTAAGTTCCACAAAATTGGCAGTAATTACATTCTTGTCATGTGATCACTGTACAATGAACATTAATCTCATTAACATACCACCATACACAAATTATGTATAGCATGTAGACAATGTTATCAGTGTCAATGGTATCAGTGTCACTTCGACTTTCAAAATGGTAGTATTGACAACCATAAATCTGCAAGAGAGTAGAGTAAGATACTGAACCACATATAGCAAACTATTTACCAAAGATGGATAGTAACAACTGAGATTCATGGGGCTTGCTTCATACCATTATCACTCATTTTCCTACTGTATAACAATGTACTGAATTTTTACACATGCAGTCCATCAACTCACATACTCCTGGGTTTGTCACTACGTGTGTGACAGTTGTGTTATTACAGCTTTTTAGAGTAGTCATCAATTCTAATGTTTTAAGAATACTTGTTCAAGAAATAAATAAAGCTACTTACTAATTTTAGAGAGCTTATGGTACCTTGTAACTAGCTGATCACCCTAACAAACTCTACTGAGTACGTTCATCACAATGTTTATTATACTGTATCTAACACATGCAAAATTTTATTGCTTTTACTCTTACACAGTATTACATACGTATACACAGAGCATAGACCTGTGAAACAGTCCCTTGATCAGACATGTCACACATTAGACTAGTCCACAGATACGTTTTAAACTAGTCCCCGGATTGCCAACAGCTGCACAAACACATAACACAAAAGATTACATTAATGAACCATTTCCATCAAACCTTCTCAACTCTCTCTAGCAGCTGATTATATGAAGACAAAGGGGTGATAAGATGACCTGACAACGCACAGGATTGTAAAATTTCTTACACTTTAGCCAATTAGTCTTAGACTGTTTGCTTTTCAAGACAGCACAGTAGCAATTCTTTAGTGCAACATTGTAGACGAAATGATTAGAAGTGTCACACATTTAGTGGCAACGGAAGGCCGAAAGTTGGGGGTGGGGAGAGTATAACAAAGCATGTTCTCCTTCTAAGGAGTCTGGAGGAAATCTTTGAAAAAGGAATACTACGAGATTGAATCTAGAGTAATTTTAGCCACTACAGTGATGGAGCGTATATCACATTGGTCATGTGATATGACAAACAGGACATAACAAAGCACATTTATTGGGGAGCTCTACCCCTCATTTGTGAAAGTGGGGGGCTTCAGCCCCTCTAGCACCCCCTCCCCCTTTCCACTGCCACTAGACTAGTCCACAGATACACTTTTAAACTAGTCCATGAATTACCAATAGCTGCAGAAACACAAATGACACAATTTAAGATTATGTTATCAATTGAATCAAACCTGCATGCTCTCTTCTTGCTAGCTGCAGACAAAGCAGCAATAAGATGGCCTAAAACCACACAGTATTACAAACAAATTTTTACGTCATAGCCAGTTAAGAGTCTTACTCTTCCTTTTCCAGATAGCAAAGTAGCAATTCTTTAGTGCAACACTGTGGAAAAGGATCAGTCCTTGATTAGAAGTAGACTAGTCTCCAAATACATTTTAAACTAGTCCTCAGATTTCCAACAGCTACAAACATGCAACACAAGATTATGTTGATTAACAATGAACTAATTTAATCAAACCTGAACACTCTCTTCTTGCTAGCTGCAGAAGAAGCGGCCTAAAACCACACAGCATTGCAAAGAAATTTTTATGTCTTAGCCAGTTAAGAGTCTTACCTTGCTTTTCCAGACACAAAAGTAGCAATTCTTTAGTGCAACACTGTGGACCAAGGATCAGTCCTTGATTAGAAGTGTCACATATTAGACAAGTCCCCAGATATGTTTTAAACTATTCCCCGGATTGCCAACACAGCTGCAAACACACAACACAAAAGATTACGTTAATTAACAATGAACCAATTCAATCAAACCTATAGTATGTTCACGTTGAGCTGAATCCTGAAAAACAGCTAAAAATTAAAAGTGGATTTTTTCTCAACAGAGTTAACATTTCAGCCAACCAGATGATTATTGGTAACAGCAAAGGTGTCAACAACAGACACGTACGGTTTGGCTCCATTACAAGTTCGGGAAAGGGCAATAATGGACACTGTACTTATATGGCTTCCTCATAGGAAATGTATTGTGAAAATTTTGATTGGCCGTAAATATTATGTCCAACATTTGAACAAAAAGATTTTGAAATATTTTTAGTGGGTCAAGCAGTACTACAGATGAGCCAAATTTCAAGATCATGTGTAATTGCATCCATGAGTTATTAAATGTTTTTGAGGATTCAGCTCAACGTGAACATACTATAAATGCTCTCTTCTTGCTACAGTAGCTGCAGACAAAGCAGAAATAAGATGGCCTAAAACCACACAGCATTGCAAACATATTTTTATGTCTTAGCCAGTCTTACTCTTGCTTTTCCAGTAACAATTTTGTAGTGTAACACTGGACCAAGGATCAGTCCTTGATTAGAAGTGACACACATTATACTAGTCCCCAGATACGTTTTAAACTAGTCTTCGGATTGCCAACACAGCTGCAAACACACAACGCAAAAGATTAACAATGAACCCATTCCATAAAACCTTCTCTCCTCTCACTAGCAGCTGGTTCTATGCAGACAAAGGGGTAATAAGATGACCTGACAACACACAGAATTGTAAAACCCTTACACTGCTACTATATTTTCAGACTGCACAGCATTGGTGCAACACCGTGGACGAAGTATCACTGTAGGGAAAATGTCTTATGCTTTACACCACAGACCTTCCTTCATCATATTTACCCTTGCCAATGCAACCCCTGCAAGCTGGTATGTAGTGATCCTTTGGCCTTGTGTCCACAGACTCAGTTTTATTCAGTCGTCAACTACCAAAGGTGCTAACTTTGCGCCCTATCCACTTCATTCGCTGCTTCATTTGTAAAGATACCGATATGTCTCACAATCGACCGTCACTTTGATCACGTGACTATTCTAACTCATTCACGTGAGATTGACTTGGATTTTTGATGTTACACGAATCGCAGAATCAGCCATTGGAAAAGCATAGATATAATATACCCTGGCGCATTGGGCGCCAAAGCTGATCCTCCGGACTAGATATTGGCCAAGTTAGCGAGATCGTAAGGAGCAGCCCAGGTGTTAGGGCATCGACCTGTTAATTGAAAGGTTGCAGGTTCAATGCTCAGGCTGGTATTTTTTGCTACTGTTGTTTCCTTGAACAGCTGAAAAGCGGCTTACTAGCTGATGCTGTCATCCCTGAAAAAATCAAGATTGCACTATGCATCTCAGTATTTTATGCTAGCATTGCTTAACACAATCCAAACATAATTTTTGTAAGGGAGAGTGTCATACCTGCAAATTGAGCGACTTATATAAAAATAATTTAATTCACAAGATGTACAATGCCTATATAGGAGCAAGTCTTTTAGCACTTTGGCATGCAGTATAAAGTAATAATTATTCCCATCCCAAGTTAAAGCAGCAATATTGAACATGAAATCCATTTACCATTACAAGATAAAAACCACATACGATGGTTTTCATAGCACAAAATACACTTTTGTGAGATATGCATAAGACTATATTGGTGACTCACACTAACAATCCAAACATTTGGCTTTCTGGATTTCCAAGTTCCCAAAAGGTAGACTAGTCCTCTGTTAAAACAGTAAACCAACCACTGAATCTTAATCTAACGGTTTTCATAGTACAAATAATTAAAATAAAGAAGTCTACATGTCTATCTTTCCAAACTACAATAAATTACAAGAATTAACGGGATTTATTAAAATTGCCTCTACCATAATGTTAACAGAATTGGTCAGACATCTGCTCTCCTCTTCTCGATCACAACAGGTTAGCAGTTAGCGTGCTGTTGATATTTGTTAGTCAAAATGTGATTTTCTAAAGTTTATCGTTGTTGGTTTTGATGTATTAAACTCCGCCAGTTTTAAATATTCTGATCAGTATAACCCGGTCACAGTTTATGTGCGTCCCCTTTGTCACTGAAATTTAGCCCCCACCACTCTATATTAATGGGTGAGGCAAGTAGTATGGACTACTATTTAAAGCCGCATTCTGTGTATATTAAAAGTGGTGGGTGTTTCCTGGCGACCAGCACTGAAGGTCTGACATCACGTTGTGCTACAGCCTTAGGGTTACTTAACCTACATGCAGGCCTTATTTTCCCCTTGTGATAAATTGAAAAGAATGGCCGCATATTTTAAATTAGCTCATTTCTACATGATGTACTCCTCTCCTAAATTAATTTTGCCACACCAATGATGATGAAAGTTGTAATGTGAACCACCGTTACAGCCATTACAACCACCATTACAGCCTTTGCGGCTTGTGTGTGGCACACGCACGCACGCACACACACACACGCACCCACACACACACACACACAACACCACACACACAGAGTAGTGTGTAAGGAGTGTGTGTAGTGTAGTATGTGTGTGTATGTGTGCATATGAACTTTACTCGGTATAATGTAGTGTATTGTATGTGATATAGCATGCAGATTTACTATTATATACTGTAGGTGTCTGAGAAGTCACTGACTGTTCCAGTTCTGGTGGCAGCAAGAAAGGGTTGAATTTCACTGCTGTCATGGTGCATGTAGACATTGTATGTGTCGGCATCATTACAGTAGTGTGAATCAAGCCTAAATTCCAGTTAAACAAGGGGACGTCTTATGTGAATATCCACTTACTACATCTCATAATCCAATATCGATCATTCACTATATATAGTTAGTGTTAGAAAGTGAACAAGACTAGAGGCATACATTTAGATGCTGGGTATAATTCAAACCTTGTATGTTACTGTAATAAATGTATCCCACCGCACATACACAAATTCACTCCTACGGTTTCTCCAAATTGAGTGGAGTATTTCTATTGGTACCACAGAAGTTTAAACTCCACCAAATAATAAAATGTGTTACCAAAGTGCAAATATGTGCACTCCTATTGCAAATGAAAGCTTTACGCCTTGTATACATGGGGAAAATCCCTCTAATATAAGCATAGGCAGCCATTTTGATTGTCGTCTATTCATATAACTTATAACTACTGTTGATAGGTACCTCAAACCTGGAAGTGTTTGCACTTAAGATATTCCACTATGACTAGAGAATCTGTCAAAGCAAAAACATTCATGTGGCTTTCCAGCATGGTGACTGTTTAATAGAATGATTTTTACATTGTCCATATATCCTGTACATTTACAATGTGCATCTGCCTCACACAAACCAGCTCAGATTGCAGAAGAAATGCATTCGTTAGGTTGGCATATAGACTTAGCTAGATTACATGCTAAATACAACATCAGAACATTGACCAGTAGTGGTATGGCTACCCTTTTCACAAAGATTATCAGCAATTTTTACAGCATTCTTGCAATAAAACTGTTATTTCCTCTTAAGGACCAGTTGCAATGATTGGTCTGAAGTACTCTAAAAGTAGTGGCATTCATCAGTTGTTCTCCTGTAGTTAGTCAAGTTGGATGGCTTCTGTTTACCCATGTCGCAGGCAATAGAATCTTGAAAGGCTAGTACACTGAAATGCATAAATTTGAAATGGGCTGTTTTCACCAAGCAAGCAAGTGACTAATCTCAGTCATTGCTAAAATATAGTGCCAATGGATATCTACAATATTACCAGTTTTGAAGGCTGCATATTTATAGTATGTTCACGTTGAGCTGAATCCTGAAAAACAGCTAAAAATTAAAAGTGGATTTTTTTCTCAACAGAGTTAACATTTCAGCCAACCAGATAATTATTGGTGACAACAAAGGTGTCAACAACAGACACGTATGGTTTGGCTCCATTACAAGTTCGGGAAAGGACTGTAATGGGCATTGTAATTATATGGCTTCCCCATAGGAAATGTATTGAGAACATTTTGATTGGCCGTAAATATTATGTCAAACATTTGAACAAAAAGAATTTGAAATATTCTTAGCGGGTCAAGCAATAGTACAAATGAGCCAAATTTCAAGATCGTGTGTAATTGCATCCATGAGTTATTAAATGTTTTTGAGGGTTCAGCTCAACGTGAACATACTATAAGCAGTGACATTTTATGGGATAATGAAAACATTAAAAATTGGCCGATCACATGAATTTAATGGGAGATCACATAAATCTGGAAGCCCCATTTTTGGTACATGACTACGTTTTCTCATGTCCTACACTTCCACCAAATTTAAAGCCACACAATAGTTGAGGATTAGTTGGGTAAAAAAGCCAATGGTTACATAACAAGGCACACCCATATTTTGCAAAACCCCATTAAATGTATTAGTGGGCACATGAGACATTCAATAAGCACCATTTGAAAGAAATTCTATTTGCTGACCATTAATTAGAACCATAAATGTACAATTATGGTACTTTTTATGAAATGTAATATCTCGCAAAAGAAAATACTGATGACCACCGAATTCGACGTACAGGTACATACGCTGGTGGTCTATGTACTGATAAAGTATCAGCCCTTAATCAGTTTATCCCAGCATGTTATGGGTGTTTTAGTCTTTTAGCACAAGTCACACCCACCAAGCGCAATTCTTCTCCTGTGCAACAAACATGATTATTAGATCACTTTGAGCACCCACAACATGGGTAAACAGAAGCCATCCAACTTGACTAACTACAGGAGAACAACTGATGAATGCCACTACTTTTAGAGTACTTCAGACCAATCATTGCAACTGGTCCTTAAGAGGAGATAACAGTTTTATTGCAAGAACACTGTAAAAATTGCTGATAATCTTTGTGAAAAGGGTAGCCATACCACTACTGGTCAATGTTCTGATGTTGTATTTAGCATGTAATCTAGCTAAGTCTATATGCCAACCTAACGAATGCATTTCTTCTGCAATCTGAGCTGGTTTGTGTCACATTGTAAATGTACAGGATATATGGACAATGTAAAAATCATTCTATTAAACAGTCACCATGGTCACTATGCTGGAAAGCCACATGAATGTTTTTGCTTTGACAGATTCTCTAGTCATAGTGGCATATTTTAAGTTCAAACAATTCAAGGTTTGAGGTACCTATCAACATAGTCAGGCAGCTTAAGGCCAGATTTGAGATGGATGTGGACACTCTGGACAAAAGCACCAAATTTTTTCCACATGTTACCCATCACCTTAGCTTTCAATTTTTGATAGGAACCACTCCCTCCGAATACAATATGGCCGCCACCTCAGATTTTTAAAATGGCCGCTATTTAAAACTTATATTTACCAATATCTCACCTTCTAAACATGCATTTTGAGTACAACTATGCTACTTAGACAAACTACACAAGCCACCAGATGGTTTTATTAACATAAAGCTAGGAAAACGATATAGCTGCTATGTATGACATGCAGTCACTCAAAATACTGAATCAACTTTGAAATGTGATGGTATATTGTCAATACATACATGTAGTTCATGCCTGTGTTACTTCTCACAGTGACAACTGCACAGTTCTGTACACTTCCAGTGTGCCTTTCTGCATGCACACCTAGCACCACATCCACTTTGACTCTTACAGCCACACTTGACTAATTCACTGCAGGCCTTGGAGACAACAGGTAACGTGTTCCACACAGGAGCCCACTGGCTGTCCTCATCAAGAGTCCAGCCCCAACCCTCTGGAGTAGGTGCATGTTGTTCACTCTGCTCACTGGTGCACCATATCCCAGCCTGATAGGCAACTCGTTTTAAATGCTGCAACAATGCATCTTGGGTTGGAGGAAGCCTCTCCATTGTCTTTTCCTTCTGGCAAAACAACTCCTTTCTGGCTTCGTCCACATGTTGCAGGTCACTGGTTTTATCATAAAGAATAACAGTGAAACGTTCTAGCAACTGAAAATTTTCAGTACCTACATCTATTTCTGCATAAGGATGGAGTGCCATGTAGGTAAAGGCACGTGTCACATCTTGAAAACAGTTCCATGCTTCCCATGCTGACTTCTTTCCTCTTCCAAAGAATGCAGATGTGGTATCACATCCTGTGACACAGTGGAACACAGGGAGAGCAAGGGATTTGTCCTTACCCAGGTCTTCATAGATAGAATTGATGTAATGGTATGTAAAGTTCTTGCCTGTACCAAAGGCAACCCAAATGCTCACATTTTGGCACAGTGCGATCAGGTTATGGAACTTGCCAATGAGGATCACCACTACATCTGTATCAACAGTGCGTACCAGACAGTTGGTACAGTTATTCAGAAGGGCATCCTGTAAGTGGATCATCAGCCTGGTGTCCGCTTCCTCATGATCACATGGTGCCATGGATCTATGAGTTCCTCGAAGAATAGCTGTGGTACCAGATGTTACAATAATTTCTTTGTCTTCAGGGCAATCCATAGTAGCAATCTTGTTGGAAAGAAATGCAAACAGTTCTTGTTTATTAGTTGGATCACGTAAGAAGTCAGCCCACTTCCCTGGAAGCTTGTTCTTACCTGCAACCTTTCTCCGAACACCATTTCCTCGCTTTTCTCTAGTAGATTCTTTGATACTGCTGGGAATGTATGTGTCCCACACTATATCAACTCTTTTGGAGTTTTCTAGTTGTTTTAAGATGTGTGGAACAAACACCTGATCAGCATACTCATCAAATGTCACAATGTTGGTAGTAGGGAGTAAGTGCACCACGGCAGCTCCATCAAGTAGTTTCACATCAATGAAGTCAGGAAGATCATTCTGGGTGTCCTTGGTCAAAATGTTCAACAGGTCAGATTTCTTTCCCAAGCGCAATTTTCCCAAATCAGACAGTGAAGGAGGAAAAGGATGGTTTTCATGCCTAAAGAACTTGCTCATGTCACTAACTCTGTGCTGCATGACAATGTACAGATGAGAGAACAGAGCAATATCATTTTTAAGTAAGGGGATTTTTCCTGCTTGCTTTGTCTTGGCTTTTGGTCTTGAACTGAAAAGAGGAAACACATTCTTCTTAATAGGCTCATGAATGGAACGTGTGCGATCAAAAATTACTTCTTTGCAGTACGTAGCATACTGATCCTTTCCTTTACTTTGCACTGTTCGCACTGTGTTCACCACAGATTCATCCAGAACATTCCGTGTGTCTAGAGCCAATAACTCATCACTGTCATCAAGGAAAGGGTTTCCCAGCTCACAGAAGACTTGCACTAGATTCACTGTCTGCTCTTTGAAATTTCTCTGGGTGGAAAATCCCTCCTCATGATGAAAGCCATATTCTGAGTCTTTATGTTGTGGGAGGTCCTCTTCAAACTCTTTCAGTATCCTTGCTTGTTCAGGCCCTGAGACCATCCATTTCCTGAAGGCTGAAGGATTCTCAGTGAGACCAACTGCACCACCAGAACTTTTGACTGCTTCATTATTTTGTTCGTGGGCTTGGTCAATTGGGATGGTGGAGAATCTGTTGGTGGTTTTGTGGATGACCCAGTGACTATGTTCCTCAAACTCTTTGAGGATAGGCGCTGGTAGACTCTCCATGTCTCGGATGTGTATTGGAATCCACCGTGCATAATTGTGGTGGTCGAGAGAGAGGAACCATGGAACCAAGGCCTTCAGACTTTCAACGTACAAAGGAAAATTCCCCTCATGGTGCGATCTAATAAAGATGAGGTCCAGAAGTTCCATGTTTAGTACTGTATCCCAGTACTGAAATGTTGGACTCTTCTGTACCATTTCCTGCCTCCAAATCTCCTTGACTTCATTACTGTGTATCCCTTCAGTCTGCAAGAAAGCATCCTCCTGGAGCTTTGCCAGAGCCAAAGCAGTCACCTGGTGAGCATGCCTTGTTCTGGTGAGATGTGAGGCCTTCAGAAAAGAGTCAGCAGTGCCTGATGATGCAATGCTTGCTTGTGTCAGTGCATTGGTCCACCCAGATCCCTCCAAATAGTCACCATATGTGTTCCACATTGCCATTTCTATGTGCAGGCCTCCGAACATTGCTATAAACTTTTGTTCTCCATGTGTATCAGGCCAGTTCCACTGTATGAACTTGGCAAGAGCATAGAGTGGTGCATCAAATGCTACAACTGGTATCTGTCCAGGATTGAGAAATTCTGTTGCCCAATGCAGCACATTAATTCCATGCTTAATCATAGCTGCTGTAGCTGCCTTTTCATAGAAAAGGGGTAAAAGCTGTGTAAGGGTAGTGTGGAAATCTGCTGATGAACCTTGCATGGAGGCATGGAATGCTGACCAGGCAACAGTGTCACCTTTTTCAATCTCATCTTTCTCCAGGAGTAGACAAGCATGGTCCAGCCAGCTCCTTTCCTTTAATTGTGCACCTACCAGTTGTCTCTCTTTTGGTGATGATGCATTTAACAGTGGTGGAACTGACACTGTTGCTGTCTTCAAAACCACAGCTGGCACAGTGGTAAAGCTGTCTGGCAACTGGTGGTCCTTTTTGGTACCAGTCAAAGCTAGTTTGATGTCATTCTGCTTCTCTCCCAAATTTGATGAAGTGGGAAACTGAAACAGACTGATGCCTGTGCCATGAAATGAACCTTTAGCAGTTGTGCTTGAAGGATTGTGATCCAAATTATCAAATGCACCAACTGTAAACAATCCATGTCGTAGCTGAGCAGGAACTACAGTTCCTTTGTCCTGAAAATTCTCACAGACAGCTGTTGCAAGCTGACTCTCAAGCTGAAGAACTCTATCATAACTTACACTGAGACCCAAGTCATATAGCTGTGTGATGATCTTTTTAGACCTGGTCTCTGTGTGTATCTTCATTCCAATATACAATGGCAATGGTGGTTCCCTATCCAAGGAATGCCGAGACTTAGAAACGGAAGATGCACTTTTATTAAAATTGAAGAGGATAGTCTGAGAGACAGTGAGGGTTGCCTGTGAGTCTGTAGAATCTTGATCTTTTATATTAGCACCATTCAACAGCATAGACACAAGCATCTTGAGAGTAGATGGCACTGACCCATGCTGACAACCAGAAGGAAATTTACCATCAAAGGAAAAACTTTTGTAGCTGGCAATCTCTTTACGCACTATCTTGGCAACCTTGGCCAGCAGTACTGCAAAAACTAGAATTTTATTTTTACCATCGCTTTGCTCTTGTGCTTGCGGAAAGTATGCTAGAACTTTCTCCTTGAATCGGCTTCTGTTAATCTCCTTCTCAACACCAAGGTAGCGTACCCACATTTCATACAGTTGATGCAAAACTGAAAACTTAAAGTAGAAGGTCCCATCTTCAACACAATTTTCTACGTAAGTAAAGAGCTCTACAAGTGCTCTTGCCTTCACCTTCTTTTCCTCAGAAGAGCCTACTGGTTCCTGCTCTTGTTGCACCAGTGAACGGTAACGATTCCTTAGTGCTGTTAAGCACTGCAGATGATATTTAGCCTCAAGTGCTATAAGATCACCACCTTCCATTCTAGCCATTAAATCTGTGTCCTGCAGCTCTGTAGCCATATGTCTTATGGTCTCATCAGCTTCAAGTGTTCTAAATTCATGCAGTTGTCCATCTTCTTGATGGCAAAACAGACAGGACATCTTGTCCATTGACTGGCGCCGATACCGTTTCATCCCAGACTTGCTGCTCTCTGAAGTGTTGTCCCTGTCTCGCTTTTTGGTAGCTCTCTCCAGCTTCTCTTTGTTAAACTTGACATAGCAAGATTTGTGCCATGCACCCCGGTTTTGGACCAGTTCACTTACAGTCATGTCATCTCCAAACTTAAGCACCACTGGCAATGAGCCCACAACTTTGAAAAGATTAACATTATTCAGAAAGGACCTGTATGGTTCTGATTTGTCCCCACTTCCTTGTGCATTCAGTGGGCATTTCAGGGGCTCTGTAGTTTTTTCTTGACAGACCAAGCACATGCTCCAATCCATCATTCCAGTCATATAATTGACAATCCTGCAGTCCTGTAGTGACTTTTGTTAGCTTACATAAGCAGACAGAACAACTATTTACCTCAATGTGTGCTCAGAAACTCAATCCCACAGTCAAAAATTAAACAGAGAAGAAACCTTTTTTAGTTTAAAATTAACTTCAATATGTAATTGACAATACTGCAGTTCTGTAGCAATTGTAATATATGTATACACACACTGTGTTGTATATATTAGCTTACCTAAGTAGGGAGAACAACTATTAATCCAACATGTGCTCAAAATCTTAAACCCACAATTAAAAGTTATTCATAAAAAAACAACTTTTAAGGCTAAAAAATGACCTTACTTAGTGCAGTATAGAGATAAACTGCAAATGCAATAAGGTATATAAGGGAGAAATAATGTCTACAGGTTAAATTTAATTTTTGAAGTTTTCCTTAAAAATTGGGCTGTAAAAGTGGGAAACCCAAATACACGTAATTGGAGGGAGTGGTTCCTATCAAAAATTTAAAGTTAAGGTGATGGGTATCATGAGGAAAAAATTTGGTGCTTTTGTCCAGAGTGTCCACATCCATTTGCTAAGCTACCTAACTAACAGTAGTTATAAGTTATATGAAAAGATGATAATCAAAATAGCTGCCTATGCTTATATTAGAGGGATTTTCCCCATGTATATATACAAGGCGTAAAGCTTTCATTTGCAATAGGAGGGCACATATTAGCACCCTGGTAAGACATTTTATTATTTCCTTTCAACATTGTTCTTTCTTATAAGTGGTAGGCTTAGGCCTATTATGCTTTTGAGCAATGCTCCAAAATTTTCCCTATTATGCCCCAATTATGCTCCATTGTACCCAATTATGCTCCATAAGTCTTATTTTTATTTAAACACACATGGGTAGCTACAGGAAACAACTTTGTTCTAATGTATGGTTTGCATAATAATTTATAATGTCAACGGTTATTATATTGAAGCATAAGTGATGTCTCTATGTAATCCTGTAGGCTGTTTTCTTGTTGGTCACTGAATGAAGCATTCAAAAGTGAGAAAACCCTTTCTGTAGCTGCAGAAGACGGTTGCAAAACAAGCACTTTGCGAGCAGCAGATGACCAATATGGCAGCGCACCAGCATTCAGTTTCCACCAGTCAAGCGGATTCAAATCTTCACTGACATCAGCAGTTTTTGCTATATATTGTGGCATTTCACTTTTTAATGATGGTATGACATGTACAAGAAATGGAAATATTTGTAATGAATCCACCATTTTATCATCAGGTTTCATAGTATAAGCTTTATGGGGAGAAAACAAACGTGCTGCCTTGAAAGCTTGCAGTGGGATTTTCAAACTGGTACTTAGCTGTCTATTAAAGTATGCAATACCAGGCTGCATGCAGTTTTTGGCATGCTGTTTCAGTCTTTCCTTAACTGTGTGAGACCCTTTTGATACAGAGTTGATCACAGCCTCAGTATTAGGAGCATGGGTTTCTATTCTTTTGATGGCGATTTGCAAAGCATCTATTATTTCATAGCATGTAAAAACCAAGGGACCATCTCCTTCCAGCTTGTAAGTGGTTTTAACAAACTCCTCACCATAGTTGATTACAGCTGCTAACTCAACTTGAAGCTTGTCCTTTTTGTCATCAGTGAAGAACGAGAGCAGCTTGGTTCTTGTAGCAGAAGGAAGATCTTCATTATTCTTAAGAAATGGCTCCACATCCCCAAAATGTACCATAACCTGATAGTAAACTTCCCACCGACTCCACCATCTTGTAGGACTGTAGGAAATCATTTGCTTTCCTGTTAGTTCCTTCCAAAGTAGTTTGGTTTTAGGGCTGTGTGAAAACATACTCACCCAAGCTATTCCAAACTCATGAAGTATTAGAGTATGAAAATTTTCTCCCACTCTGTCAATTGTGTGTGAAAAGCATCCTATATCAACTAGATTAGGATACAGCACCTTAACTGTTCTCATAGCAACACTGTTAGATGCTGCTCGATCTCTCATGGCTGCTAAGAGGTTATCAGTACCAATACTTTACTCTGTAGACAAAGTGTGTATAAGCTCTCGAGCAATTTCTTCTCCTTTGAGGCTCTTCGACAACAGCTGCACTTTGATAAGATGCTGTTCAATGTTCCGCTCACAAGTAACAAAACGCACTACCATAGCAAGAGCTTCACCCAATCGACTAGTGCCATCAAATATTACTGAAACATCTTGTTCAGAAATCTCACCTTGTATTCTACTTTTCTCTTGCTTCAAAACTACTGGGATCAAATCCGACATGTGGTGCCTGTCAGTAAGACGATATCCAGTTTCTTCAAGCAGTTTTCTGAAGTGCTGTAGTTTGCTCAACGGAACTGCAGCTCTGAGAAAAGATTCTACCACTTTAACACGGTGTACTTGTTGTTCCATTGGCAGTGTTTCCCCTCTAGGGTGTACTTCACTGTTATGTTGCTGTATTGCTTCAGCAATGGTTTTTTCTCTTTTATTCTTGGTGTTTAATGCATCCTTACCATTCTTATGTTTGACAGATCGAATACGATTCTTTACACTGCTCTTTTTCAGATTAACTTCCTCCCTGCAAGCATTGCAAAATAGTTTCCCACTAGATACACACAGGTGTTCGCCTTTGAATTCATCAATCCGCTGTTTTGGCTTAATGCTAGCTGCAGCTTTACGTTGGTTTGTACTCTTACAAGAACGTTTACCAGCTGGAGGATTGTTTGTGGTAATCACTCGTTTCCTCGCCAAAGTAGATGGCTGTGGGCACTTCAGCACATCCAAGAGTGACTGGGCTCTCTTCTGTGTGGTACTTATATTGCTTTCACTTGCGTTCTCAGTCTCTTCCCTCTGGTGTGTTTGTAGCAAAGTACAGCTGCTACTCAATGCCAATTCACCGCAAACGTTGCTACTGCTGTCATGTATCTCAACGTCACTTGATTCACTGACATCAGAGTCAGAGGATAAATCTATTTCTCTAACTACATCCATTTAAGAGCAGTTAACAGTACTGAAGTTCACAATTAGCACTCAAATTAGTACGAAAATTAGCACCGCGCTTAATTCCAGATAATTATTTTTGATGGAGCTTTAGCTACAACAGGGAAACAATGCAAGACAACAAGCAGAGAGTCAGAGACATAGCGTTTTTGGACTTTACTAAACCCAAAGGTATGCTGTAACGTTTTCTAGTATAAACTGTTGAAAATTTTCCCTATTATGCTCGCATTATGCTCAAAGCTGGCCCATTATGCCGGCATTATGCTAGATGCTTTGGCATGCCTATTATGCCTAAAATTATGCCGGCATAATCGGCGCATGCCTAATAAGTGGAGTTTAAATTTTGTGGTATCAATAGAAATACTTGACTCAGTTTTGAGAAACCGTAGGACTGAATTTGTGCATGTGTGGTGGGATACATGTATTAACAGTAACATAAAATGTTTGAATTATACCCAGTGTCTAAATGTATGTCTCTAGTCTTGTTCACTTTCTAACACTAGCAATAGTAAGTGGATGTTCACATAAGACGTCCCCCTGTTCAACTGGAAGTCAGGCTTGATTCACACTACTGCAATGATGCCGACACATAAAATGTCTACATGCACCATGTCGTGTGTACACTACTATCACCTTGAAGGTCTTATTGACTCACACATCTCACCAATTCTAGCATGTATGTATTACACAAATTTTAATACTCAACATTCTGTCATTAATTTTATGCTATGTAGGACTAGGATATTGATGGCATGGTGGCGATTGCCATGGAAAAATGAAATAACTGTTTCCACCTTCCTTACATGTGCAACATTTTCCAATCAATACAAGGAGTCAGAACCTTCACATGTAACATTTAAGAAAAATTCCCTTAGCCTCCTCCAGGATTCTATATTAGGAAAGTTATGAGATTGTGGTTGTTACATGTACAAACTATGAGTGACCAAATGATACATATGAATATTTTATCAAAATAATATATATTTATTCAAAAAGTAAGCACTTTTCTCACATTCAATTCATGAATTGTTGCTATTAGGGTGATATATAACCAGCATGAATTCTTCCATGGCGGCAACCATTTACATATATTATTGCAGTACAAAGTTAACATGGAATACTTGCTGCACAATTGTGTAGGTTCTTGCTACAATGATGCTTTGTCTCAAACATAATACAGATAGTTACCGTAGTAATAAACTCTTAATTTTTTTACAAACTAATCCATAAAAAAATTATTGCAGCAGCAAGTACATACAATAGGTGAATGAACACTAAGTGTAAGCCTGTAAGTTTCATAACAGTCTGTCTAATAATTCACTTCAACAGAGAATCACATGGATGACCCACTGCCTTGTAAAAGTCACTATACATGTATATATATCAAGACACACGGTAGTGTGTCGTGTGGCCCAAGAAGCCCGCGTGCCACCCGTGAGTATATTAACAGGAAGAAAGAAAATGCAATTTTCACACCTATGTAGCTCTGTGATCCCTTATCTGATTGGAACCAAATTTGCTACAGACGTGCCGGCCAGTTATGGGAGTCTACATACCAAATTTGAAGAAAATCGCTCCAGCCATTTCCGAGATACGAGCGAACAGAATTTCATTTTAATTTCTTCGTTTTTTTCTTCTACTTCTTCATTTCGCACAGTTCGCAAAAGCCGCCATAAAACACGAATGCGTGCTCCAATCAGGCTGAAAATTGGCACACTTGAAGGGCGCATTAAGGCGGATCTCAGTACCAACTTTGGTAGGAATCCGATGAACATTCACGGAGTTATGACCGATTATTTGCGTAAAATAAGGTCGAAGGTCTGTCACGCCTACAGGGTAAACCCCTTGTAGGAATGAGCTGAAAATTGCTATGTAGATGCATCCATAGCAGTGTTGTTTTAGTAAGGAATTTTAGTTTTAGTTATAGTCATGGCCAGTTTCGTCAATTTATTTTAGGTATAGTTTTAGTAATCTTTCCTAATTCCTTTTAGTTATTGATTTAGTTAAGGTTAGCTATATTTCTGTGTCATTTTAGTTTTAGTTAAAAGATGTGAAAAAATTATAAAAACCCAATTATAGTTTTAGCTGTACATAAGAAAATCTTTTGGTTTAGTTATCTTAATTCTTTTTGTTTTAGATTTAGTACTGGTAAATTATTCGTTTTAGCTATAGATTTAGAGTTTTAGTTTAATAAATATATTATGAAGTTGCTTTAGTTTTGATTAACTAAAACACATATATATATATATGTCTTACTAAAAGCAAGAGTACATAATAATAGAAGAGGGAGGAGAGTGTCTAACTCTCACTATAGGCTGTACAAACGCACAGCACTCAAACCCTCCTACTTCAATCCATAGAACAGCTAGCCATATATCAATACCTTTTTGTGAACAGAAGACTGTTAATATCTGTTGATTGAAGCAGTATAATGCTGAAGCCTACTTCAGAGGGCAGCGCCTATAATTGAGATAGCAGCACCGTTTGTCACCTTTGGTGGCTATAGATGATTGCGTAATGTCTGAGCGCTGTGCGTTTGGCGAATCTATAGCAGTTAGACACTCTCCTCCCTCTTCTATTATTATGTACTCTTGCTAAAAGTACTTCAGGTTTAGTCATAGTTAACTAAAACAACACTAATCCATAGATATCCATCAGAAACCCTCAGTCTCCACCACATCTGGAGTTTGCATTCTTACAGCAAGGTATATAGTTAGCTCCATTATACTGATTACTGTAATCGTCATGGATTTTTGTCAATACAAGTTTTCCTTAAGAACTCTATGTATTTCTATAATATTGAACTGTAATACATCTCTACTTTTATTTCACCTGGCTCTGACAAAAACAGATGATCTTTTTGCCTTACATGAGAGATCTCAATCCCAGACCTGCATCACATGATGACTCAAAACGTCAGACTGCGGCTATAGTTACAGAGCATTTTCTTGGTGCTAGCTACTGAGGCAAACTGGCACACCATAGCTACATAACATTGAATTCTTTATTACTTTTGTTTGTAGCCACTATGATAGGTATTCAATAACACTAAGACCCCGGGCGTAGCTATACTTACCATCCGGCCGGCCTAGTGAAACCCTATCAGGCTGCGAATTGAATACTCCACTCATTGAACAACACTAGTGGGGTCATTTCGTCAGGGTATAGGCACTCTGATCCCGAACAATCTGAGCGGAACAATCTTTAATCGCACTTGTTTAATCGTGACGGATTTCTGCCTTAGTTATTAGCGCATTTAGCCCTAAAGTTTAGGCGCTTAATCTATACAAGCGCCCTACAAAACCTGAATTTTCCTTCAGAAGTTTGCCAGTTGATAGGTCGATCGACAGTGTACGCATCTGTACACGACGAAGAAGGTTATCAGCAAACTTTCTGAGTAAGGTTACCGAATACGGATTAAAGGCTGTGTTCGTTAACACAGTTGCTCGGAGAACCGAGTGTTAGTGTCGCCCCAGGGTGGAGCGCGCTTAAGATTCAGTCAGGTAATGAATTCGTCCAACTGTTTCCCACTGTGTTCATTAGTGTTTTTATATAGGAGTCAGATTTCACTTAGCGACTGCCCATTTGGCTGCATTACGAGTGCTACCACCGTACTCAGTGGAGTTTTCTTTGGACCTGAGAATTTACTTAGGGGACTAGTTTGATAACTTTGACGTAAGCGGTACTTAATAAGTGTAAAGTCAAATTAATAATGCGAGTGGGTATTAAATAGAATGTATACTATGACACAGAAAAATTTTGAGCACACTAACAGAGCACAGTTATTGCTTAAAAGTTTCTGTCGTGTTTTATAATTTAAGTCACATGATATGCAGGATTGTTGCTAGCAAAGAAGGAAGAGGACTTTGTCAAGGGGGTGTTACGTAGGTAGATTTACAACCACAGTCAAAGTCTTATCAACCAAAAGTTTGTGACTACGAGACTTTTTCAATCTGAGAGGTGACTTAGTGATGATATTTATTGATTGTGCATGGCTGGAGATTTTTACCCTTGGATCTTGATCTTTGACTTAGACTTGGTTGTGGTTGCATATCTACCTACAGTAAGTGCCTGTGTGTCACCTCCTTGTTCGTAGTATAATTTGCCAATTATAGGCAATTTCATTATGTAACTGTAATTCCTTAATGATACTGCATGAACTTCCAGTTTGAACCATTTAACAGAACAGTACTTTGTGTTTAGTGCACCAAATTTAATTATCTTTCATGAGTAATCATCTTGTAATAAGGAAATTTGCAATGCCTATTGTGCACCAATTATTGGCGATTTAGTTTCATTATGCCATGTTGGTTGTTTGTAAAAAATAATTATGGGATGTGTAGTCCTTGGATAACTCCATTACACAGAAGTTTTACGAAGATGAGGCCAGCCATTTGAGAGATATTCAGGTGACACGCAAAAGCTTATTGGTTTCCAATATAAAATTACTTTTACAGAGTTCTGTGGTTAGCAACCATACGACACTTTATTTAATAACAATAAATCACTATTGTAAGAAATGCTTTAGTATATATGACAGCCCATTGTGGTACTGGGCAGCCTCTGTAGCCACTATACTTTACAAGTTTTGATAATTGGTACCTGCTGATAATTGGCAATTGTGCTAGCTGATGTGGCGATTTTGTCTAAAGTACTAGCAATCTCTAAAGCTAAGGAATGCTGATTGAATGGTTTACTCTATTTAATGCATGTCTGTGTCTGAGCATGTGTAGGTGAATGCTTTACTCTATTTAATGCATGTGTGTGTGTCTGAGCATGTGTAGTTGAATGGTTTACTCTATTCAATGCATGTGTCTGTTGTGTAGTTCAGTGTAGTGTGTGCGTGTGTGTGTGTTCTACTGTGCATGTGTTCTAGTGTGTGTACGTGTGCGTGTGACACTGTGTGATTCTGTGTGCATGTGACACTGTGTGTGATTCTGTGTGCATGTGACACTGTGTGTGATTCTGTGTGCGTGTGACTTTGTGTGTGTGCATGTGACTCTGTGCATAAGTGTGTCTCTCTCTGTGAGTGTTGTGTGTGCATGTGTGTGTGTGTGTTTAACCCTTTGTTACCTAAAAGCCATTAAAGTGGCACGCATACCCCGTTACCTGAATTATTTTTACCGAAATTTTGTATATTACACAGGCGTGAACTCACCACTGTAACTCTTTAACTAAGGATCCTCCGTGACTGAAAAGCGGCCTGAATACTGTCCATTAACTGCTCTACAAGGTGAGGTGTTGTTTAAATAATAATTGTAACATCATCGCTATTTTTTTTAGAATACGCGTGCATCTTTTGTTTGCGATGGCCACAACTTCGTCATGGAAACAGTCAGCACTGCCAAATTTGGAAGAAATACTCTGGAATGATACATTGACGTACAATGACGTTTAGACACATAAAAAATCGTTTAATCAAGTTATGATTTCTACAAAAATGCTATCACATTTGTTTACAAGCTTACATAAAATAAAAAAAGACAAATCTGTATAATGGCGTGATTTCAGCCATCTAACTTTCGAAGTACAACTCTTCCGTGGCTGAAAATCAGCATGAACAGTCTCCGATAGCTGCTCCAGAATATGAAATGATAGTGCAGAAGATGCGTGCCTTGTTCAGTCGTGGCGGCCATAAATCCACCTTCAATGAAGCCACCAGTGCCATATTCGGAAGTAACACTTCAAATTACTAGACTGACGCATCGTGACGTTTACAGACTCAGCAAAATTCATTTGATCAAGTAATAATTCATTAAAAAAGCAGTTGAATTTCAATATGCGTGCATAATAATAATAATACTAAAACCAGACCTGGGGCAGACAGAGAGAAAATGTTTAGCCTAGATTTAGGAGATGGTGCCCCTCCATCTCCAGGGGAAAACCTCTGTACAAAGAGGAAAAAACCCTTTGCTCTTGGAGCTCTGTTTCTGTTATCCACACACACACACACACTCGTGCAATAAAAAAACAACATGCGTACATACAATAAACATGTTTTTTCTTCACTTCATACAGTAGCTACCTGAAAGACTCAAATTATGCAGATAAACAATATGGATTAGTTAGTGGGTATGGTGGATCTCAAAACAGGTAACAGGGCACATTTGTTTGTCGCCACACAAACCACAGCCAAACTTAGTTCTCTTACGACCTGGGACCCGATATTTACACACAACACACTGCCCCTCGCTCGGAAACTCTATAGGATAATACTGTCGATCAAACACAGCAGGTACTACTTCTGCACTATGCCTAGGCCTTCCCTTCTTTCCCCTTGAGCTGAAATTCCCTATAAGCTCTAAAGCCAAACTTTTCCTAAATTCTAAGTGGGACCTATACTGCTTCTTCTGTCGCCCAGTCCTAGCTATTCCTGGGCAATGGTTTAGGCTGACAGACTCAAGAATGTAGGAATTTACAATGGACAAATCAAAAAAAACCCAGAACATTCGCATGTACCACCTAGATTTTGATCTACGAGAACATGTGTATGACCTACGCAATTGATCAGCCAAGTCTACTCCTCCCATGTTCTGGTTGTAGAGATTAACTGACTGTGGACAGTTGAAGTCAGCTCGGCTGCCATCAGCTAGTTTCCGAGACACAGAAGTAATGTCTGTGTGATCACAAATGGTGTCATTAAAACATATAGGGTTCCTATCCCTCCAAATAAAACAGTGGACTTTATTGTCTATGACTTGTGAGGTGATGTGCTCTCCCCTTTCCAATGCCTTGACCCGGGCCTTACTATATTTTGGAAAATGTTTCCTATTTGACACCACAGTCCCGATGCAATAGATTTTGAAATCCAATAGCTCAGCCAAAAGTGTGGGACTGGAAAAGAAATTGTCAAAGTAGAGATGATAATTTTTACCCCTTAATGGTTCGGACAAATCTTTAACTACCCTTGCCCCCAAATTCTTTTCTATGGTCTGGCCTACCTTTCCTGTATATACTTGGAAGCTACATGTATACCCATTTTTGCTATCACACCTACACCACACTTTAAAGCCTCGCTTGATTGGCTTTTTGGGCATGAATTGCTTCAGGGATGACTGACCTTTATAAACGATCATGGCTTCATCTATGGAGTTCTCCCTGTGTGGATTGTAAAGGGCCAAAAACTTGCGTGAGAGGTGATCAGCAATGGGATTAATTTTGTGCAGCTTATTATAATTATCATGTCCCCGTGGAAAAGCCTTGGTATTGTCATTGAAATGCAAATTCCACAAGATCTCAAAAAAACCATCTCTAGCAAAGGCATCAGTAATCACTAAATGTTCCCCATAAATACGTTCTTGGGACCAATGATCACGAACCCCGGGGTAGCCTAACTATTCCCATCACGATCCATACCCCTAAGAAGGCCTTTAGTTCATCTACAGTTAGAGGCCACCTCCATTTAGAACCCTTTTGAGAGGCATACAAGTTGGTTTCATCTACAATGTGCCTAAAAAGATCGTCATCAAAACTCTGCCCAAAAAAATCCATTGCTGTAGCTGTTGGTGGCAGGGGTGTTGTAGGACCCACAGGCTCAACAAATGGATCCCCCCTGAGAGGAATAGAGGCACTAGCAGTTGTAGTAGAAGGTAGAGGAATGGGACAAGTTAAATTTGACAAATCAATAGAAACACCTAACCTATTTGGTACTCTGCTTAAATTAGAAATGTTAATAGAGATTCCTAGGGAGCCACTTTCACTAGAACTGCTGTTGCTACTGCCCCCTCCACTCACGCCTGCAATCTCATTCCCTCCAGTACTTTCGGTCAGTGCAGAAACATCTTCAGCCTAAAAGGAATACATTATCAACAAGACAAACTGTTCAGTGACATACCAGTATTCTCCCAGTACCACTCTCCAACACTCGACCACTTCCAGTCGAGCGTTCTTGTATTTATAAATACAATTACAGTGAATAGCTGACAATGGAAGAAAGTGTGACATACATCATCATCAGTAGCTTCCACAGTCTCCTGATCATCCACTTCAGTGAGGCTACCTTTGGGTGGTGGAATCTGTCCAATGTTGTTGTCGTCATCATCCGATGGTGGAGGTTCCCAGTCTTGGAGACCTAACCAGTACTAAAAATAGCTGCCATATAAATATTCCCTTGCCAAAGAAGTACAAATAACCTTAGAAGAAACTAATACAACCATTGTTATGGGTAAATAGCATTTGCAATTTGAATTATAAAAAAAGAACAAAAAGAAATCGTTGTTTATAAGCACAAAGGCGAAAGAATACCTGATACTCCTCAATATAGTCTAGAAAACCTTCTAGGCCTTCGTGTTCTTCTTCACCACCGTCGTAATCGTCACTAGCCTCACGCTTTTCATCTCGTTCGGCTTCTTCATCCGAATCATTCCAGTCACTATCATCGTCCAGCATAGCAGCAACTTCTTTCGCTCGTAACTTCGCCATACTTCGTCCAGTTTTTACGCTTTAAAGACGATTAGAATTGTGAAACCATGGCGAGCAGCTGGGCAGTAACGGTTCATCAATTGGATATTCTCCACAGACGTTATGCCTCTTTAAACGCGCATGTATATTTGCGCCACTAAAATGGCTTTTAGGTAACAGCGGTTTTACGCATTACGTATTTAATTGGGATAACAAAGGGTTAATCATGTTGTATTTTGTAATCTTTTTAATAAACTGATTGAATTTAATATCGCTAGTATAACTGGTATCATGGGAAGCACTGGCATCACAGGTAACAGTGCTGCTGTACCGGACAACTGTTATTTACCCTATTGTTGATTTTGTTTATTATATAACTGTTATTTACCCTATTGTTGATTTTGTTCATTATATGTGTGTGCATGCATATTTATCTGTATGAGTAGGGTGTGTGTGTGCGTGCGTGTATGGATGTGTAGGTGTGTGCATGTATGGATGTGTAGGTGTGTGTGTGCGTGCGTGTAAGATGTGTCTGTGGGCACATGCGTGCATGGATGGGTGTGTGCATCTGCTGAATGTGTGCACATACTTGCATGCGCACATGCATGTATGTGCATGCGTGTGTGTGTGTGTGTTACTCTGTGTATGTTAGTGTGTGTGACTCTATGTGTGTGTGTGACTCTATGTTTATGTGTGTGGGTGCGTGCATGGATGTGTGTGTCTGTGTGTTACTCTGTGTGGGTGCATGCATGCATGTGTGTGTGTACATGCATGCATGGGTGTGTCTGTGCACGTGCTTGAATGCGTGTATGTGCTTGGATGTGTGCGTGTGACTCTTGTATTTGTGTGAGTGACTCTGTGTTTGTGTGAGTGTGTGACTCTTGTGTGTACGTGTGTCTGTCTGTCTGCGTCTGTGGGTGCATGCATGCATGGATGGGTGTGTGCATGTGCATGCGTGCATGGATGGGTATGTGCATGTGCATGCGGACATGAATGTGTGTGCACATGCTTGCATGTGTGCAAGCGCGTGTGTGCATGTTTGTGTGTGTGACTCTATGTTTGTGTGTGTGTGGGTGCGTGCATGGATGTGTGTGTGCATGGGTGTGTCTGTGCACGTGCTTGAATGCATGTACGTGCTTGGATACGCGCACGTGTGTGTGTGTGAGACTCTTGTGTTTGTGTGAGTGACTCTGTTTGTGTGAGTGTGTGTTTGTGACTCTTGTGTGTACGTGTGTCTGTCTGTCTACGTGTGTGGGTGCATGCATGCATGGATGGGTGTGTGCATGTGCATGCGTGCATGGATGGGCAAGTCTCCATTAAAGGAGCGTATGCGACAATTCTATTCTGCCAACAGAGAATTAACTGAAAAGCGTAAAGAAGAGTACTCTAAAGATCCTACATTAAAGCGTATGAAAGTACAGGAAGCATATGCATCTCAACCCTCTCCTAAACGGAAAAGTGTTCGTGATAGGTACAGCTCCAATCCCTCTCCTGAACGGAGAAGATTGCATGAATATTACACTTTGAATCCCTCACTTGTGAAGAAAAGGATGCGCAGAAGTTACAGTTCAAATCCTTCACCTGTGAAGAAAAGGATGCGCAAAAGTTACAGTTCAAATCCTTCACCTGTGAAGAAAAGGATGCGCAGAAGTTACAGTTCAAATCCTTCACCTGTGAAGAAAAGGATGCGCAAAAGTTGCAGTTCAAATCCCTCACCTGTGAAGAAAAGGATGCGCAAAAGTTACAGTTCAAATCCTTCACCTGTGAAGAAAAGGATGCGCAAAAGTTACAGTTCAAATCCTTCACCTGTGAAGAAAAGGATGCGCAAAAGTTACAGTTCAAATCCCTCACCTGTGAAGAAAAGGATGCGCAAAAGTTACAGTTCAAATCCTTCACCTGTGAAGAAAAGGATGCGCAAAAGTTGCAGTTCAAATCCCTCACCTGTGAAGAAAAGGATGCGCAAAAGTTACAGTTCAAATCCTTCACCTGTGAAGAAAAGGATGCGCAAAAGTTACAGTTCAAATCCTTCACCTGTGAAGAAAAGGATGCGCAAAAGTTACAGTTCAAATCCTTCACCTGTGAAGAAAAGGATGCGCAAAAGTTACAGTTCCAATCCCTCACCTTTGAAGAAAAGGATGCGCAAAAGTTACAGTTCAAATCCCTCACCTGTGAAGAAAAGGATACGCAAAAATTATGCCTTGCATCCTTCACCAGTGAAGCAAAGGCTACGCAATGCTTATAGTAGTAACCCATTTGCTAAAAGATGTAAAGTGCGTAGTGCATATCAAAGCTACCCAAAGCCTGTTATCAAGAGAATATTGGCAAAGTACCACCTTAATCCATTTGCAGTGAGACGTCAGGCATTATCGACATATCATACTAACATTGATCATAGTCGATGCATCAGACGTGAGAAATATGCTGAAAATCCACTGGCAGCTAAGAAGAGAGCAGCACAGCGATATAAAAAGCACCGAAGTGAAATTTTGCACAAAGCAGCAGAGAGAAAATGTGTTTCTTTTATTGCTCTAGGTGTGTGCAAAAAGTATAATCGTATTTTCAAGTGTAAAGGTAATCATCGTGGTACTGCTTCTGAGTATGTGGTAAAGCTAGTTCGAACAATGGGTATAAGGAACAGAGCAGCAAACGTGGTTAAGGCACAGTTACTTGTTAAATGTGGTATGCAACAACTTGGTTTCTTCAAACATCAATTTATGAAGTCTTTTAATAGACTAAAGGATAATTTAGAGGCCTCTCTTTGCAAGATATCCAAGGAGGTCCTCATGGACTCTACATCACTTCTTGGTATCAATTTGCACACAAGTAATACTGAGGCATTTTTTCCTCAGGCCATCGATATCTACAATCACAATGCATTTAATGAAGATGGCAGTTTAAAGTGTGAGCAATTTCCAGGATACACAATCACTTACAACCTTGCAGGGAAGGATGTTTCAACATGGGAATGATCCACCATGGTGCAAATTGGAAGAATCAGAAATAATCGAGGGTAAACTTCAGAGCATCTATTGTAAGATAACTGAATGTGCACCTGATACTGCTTGCAGGTACATCCATCATATAGACGATTGCACCAATCAGTTAACAAAAGAGGAGCTACTTCAAGGTCATCCATTGCAGTGTTATACAGCATCTCCCCTTTGTCATTCTCCTATGTTGTACTTGCGTATGCTAGCACCTCATTTTCCAGACATTCGACGTGTAGTGCAAATGTTGTATGAAGTCCGCAGGCATGATAGAAAGATTATAGAAATTGAACATGCCTTACAACATGGAGAGCTGGAAAAACTGTCTGAGATTGCCAACATTGCTAAGAGTAATCGATTGAGACAGTTTCCAATAGACAACCAGCCATTGAGTGAAACTCAAATTTATGAACAACATAAGGCAGCTTATGAGAAGTTTGGTGAAAGGTGTCTGGATTTTGCAAAGTACCCTTGCATATCATGTATTTTACCCAACAGCTGTGAGTGGGATGCCTTGATAGATTATAATGAGCACAGACCAGAGCATAATGATGGACTGCCTGAAGGATTTATATGCAAATATTGCTTAAACTACTTTAGGCAAGGAAAATTACCACCAAGGTGCGTACTCAATGGTCTGCAGTTTGGAGACTTTCCACAAGAGATATCAGAACTAAATGTGACTGAATTTGCGAAAAGGTACCTTTTTCACACATAAAAATTTACCCATTTTTTCAACTTTCAAACTTTGTAACTTTTGTATCATTGCAAGCATGTGTCTGTAATTTTCCATGAGTATGCCTACATTATGTGGCTACAGTTTGATACAAAAAGAAAGTCAATTAGTGCAAGGAGTCAGCAGTTATGACATTTTGTTTGCTGGTATGTCAAATGTGTGAAAAAGGTACCTTTTCGCAAATCCGGTCACAAATGCTTTTGAAAAAATATTAATACAAAGAGCAGTTTTCAAACTGTCAATAGAATGGGTACAGTTGCGAAAAGACAGTTGCCTGCCAGCCACAAAATTCAGAAGGTTATTGGCACTACGTTCCACTTGCCATTACCAATTGAAGAAACTTTAAACAGATTTCCTGACCCACAACAAGCTCTTCCAGATCACGGTGAACTTTAAATTTTAATACGAAGTTTACCTAGTAAATCTAATGTCATATGGCAGGACCTTGTAGATGTTAATAAAGTTTACAATGCCCTACTAAAGCTCAAGGAAATCAATCCCCTGTATGCATTAATTCAGCTCCCTGGAGCTCCAGAAGAACTAGATATCAGTAAACGAATTGATGAAGGTTCTTATGGAGAACCACTTTCAACATCTGGAGAAGCTATGGTAGAAGAAATTGCTGAACATGAGGAACAATCTTACTATGAGCAGTATACCATTAATCCATTACACGCCCCAAGAGAAAACAAGAAGGCCACCGCACTATACCAAATGCTTAAAGTAAATGAAGCCCCTATTGATAGTCGTATGAAAAACTTGGATATGTTGTGTTTTCCAGATTTATACCCACACGAAATTGGTGGGCAGAGGTGTCAACGAGACGTGCCATTAAGCGCAGCAGAGTATGTGAAATGCATTTTGCAATCATGTGATCCACGATTCAGGATTAACCAACAGCTTATCTTTTACTTGAACAATCAAACAATACTGCGACAAATAGCAAGTGGTATTCACCATAAACTAAAGGTGATTAGGCCAAGTGAAAGGCTGACAGCTGCCCGCTGTCTAGAAATGTTGTCATCTGAAGAGCTGGAAGGAAACCTAACAACAATATTTGCACGCATACGCAATACTGAACAATTTTGGACCAGACATCGAAATGATCTTAACTGTATGTCATTTCATTATGGTCCTCCTACATGGTTCATTACTTTAAATCCTGGTGAATGGTTATGGGAGAATGTCTGTGCTTACTAAAAAATTGTAAACCCCAGTTTTGCTGACATGTCTGTAGCTGAGATGATTGCCACTGACCCAGTGTCCAGTTGTAGATTTATTGACAATAAATACAAGGCAATTTATGAATTCATTCTAAGTGACAGCCAGCCTTTGGGTACTGTTTATGCTCTTGGTGCAAACCGTGAATACCAAGGGAGAGGATTGCAACACAGTCATGCTGAGGCATGGGTAGAAGGAGCACCAATAATTGGTGAAAGCACAGAAGAAGAAATATGTGAATTTGTAACCAAGTATGTCACCTGTCACATCCCCGACAAGTATTTCACCTGTCACATCCCCGACAGTACACTCAGCCCAACACTATATGAACGAGTGATTACATTTCAGCAACATAAGTGCAATGATTATTGTTTACGCAGTAAGAAGACTAATGCAGGAGTAAAAAAGTTGTGTAGGTTTGGCTATCCCAGGCCTCAGCGTGAAAATTTTGTGCTTTGAAAAGTGGTAGATGCTGGAAGAAAATCCTTAAAGACTAATTCTCGTCTTTATGATCTCCCACGCACTGCAAATGAAATGCGTATCAATGATTATAATCCAGCCATTCTACTTGCATGGCAGGGAAACATGGATATTCAATTTATTGGTGAGAATTCATCTGTTCTTAACTGGTATTGTACCAAGTATTGCACTAAACCAGAAAAAAGCCATGCTCTTCAAGAATTTGATGACATAAATAAATCTACCAAATCCATCACAAGTAAGTTATGGAATTTTGCAATGAAATCCATATCACATCGAGAGTGTGGTGCTTTGGAAGCATGCGACACACTTCTTGGAATACCGCTTTTTGTTACTGATCCAAATACCACAATCCGGTGGGTTGATATTAACATGGTACGTAGCAGGCGGTTGAAAGAAAAAGCCATCATAGAGGGAATGGAAGGTGAGTCATGTGACATATTTTTCCCCTCGTGGGTAGACTCTCACTACCCCAACAGACCAGAGCAACTGGAAAACGTGTGCCTTTATGATTTCTTAGCTTATTATGACTTGGTTCAAGCAGAACCAATTCGTTTAGCAACGCACTATCCTTTTAAAGATGGTTTTTTGAAAAAAAGAGCAAGGCCTTAGTTAATTAATCATTACAAACATAACATAGACCAGGAGGTAGAGAAGTATTATTATGCAATACTCCTTTTGTTCAAGCCTTGGCGAAATAGTGAAACTTTGATTGGTAGCAGCGAAAGTTTCCAAAGTGAGTTTGAAAATTGTCAAGAGCAGTTACCAGGTGCTGTAAACTATCACAATCGACTACAGCAGATGCAGAAACGAGATGAAATTGCCAGGGAACAGATTGACAAGCGACGGACTGAAATAGAGCAAGAGGAGGATGGCACTGCAGTTGTTCATGCACCTGATCCACTACTGCATGCATATAGTGAAGCCCAGGATGCGATGGCTGAATTTGAGGAAGTGGTGGCTAATGAAGACATCGTTGATGTGGATTCCATGATTGAAAGTTTAAATGAAGATCAAAGAAGGGTGTTTGATAGGGTGAGCACTCATATGCAAGCCCAGCATTCTTCAACAATACCAAATCATCCACAACCACTGCGTATGTTTGTTAGTGGTTGTGGTGGTACAGGTAAAAGTTTCTTGATAAAAACTTTGAAAGCATGGATCCATTCCTCATTAGAAAAGCAAGCTGCTATCACAGCACCTACAGGAATTGCTGTGTTCAATGTGAATGGTCTAACAATTCATCGCTTACTACAATTGCCTGTAGAACATGGCAAGACACCTAAGTATCGTTTCCTATCAGATGAAGCCATTAAGATTGTCAGAGAGAAGCTACAACAATTGGTGCTTTTAATTGTAGATGAAGTCTCGATGGTCAGCCATGTCACTCTACTGTATATTCATCTAAGACTGACAGAAATATTTAACACAGGTGACATAATAAATGGTTGGTTTGGATGCAAGAATATTTTAGTGTTCGGTGATTTGTTACAGCTACCACCAGTCTTTGAGCAGCCTGTGTATTCTACACTTACTAGTGCTACTGTTCACAAGCATACAGACTCTCCAGGTGGTGTGGACATATGGCAGCCGCTCTTTGAATATGATGAGCTAGTTATCAACATGCACCAAACAGATAATAGCCAGCTCACAGAAATGTTGGGAAGAGTTAGACTGGGAAAACTTACTGCAAAAGATATAAAAACCCTTAATCAGTGCAAGTTATCCTTTAAGAGTCCTTCAATTAGTGGGAGAATGAAAGAAGTTGTAGATGAGCTCCTAAAGCTTCCAGAAGACACTGTTTGCTTGCTACCTCCTAGGAGCATGTGTACAGAAATCAATGTTGAAGTTTTAAGCCGTCTACCAGGTGAAGAGTACAAACTTGTAGCGGAAGACAGTGTGGACTGGTCACGATCCATTTTGCAGAAAGTAAAGGGAAAGTTGACCAAATGCAGTGAAGACTGCACCCAAACTGCAGGATTAGAGAACATCATTCGTGTAAAGATTGGATGTAAAGTTATGTTGCGCCGCAATATTGATGTTTCTCAGGGTCTAGTTAATGGAGCTATTGGGACAGTGCAGTCCATCCAGTGTAGTATTGAAAAAGCCAACAAGGTAGAGTCAATAACTATTAAATTTCAAAATAATCAACAACATTTGTTAAAGAGAGTGAGTACAAAATTTGAAGAGCACGACCTGGGTATGAGTACAAGGCTATACTGTCAATAAGTGGAAAATGGCTACATTGCACTGAGCTTTCTACCAGTATAGAGAATTGGCCACGTGGTTCAAAGGGTGTGTATTTGTTATTTTATCATGCTGATTCTACTGGACCATCTCCAAAAGATGCAGTTGGCCATAGTAAAAAGCATGTAAAGGCTCCAGAATCTGTCAAGCCACATGTAAAGCCAACAATGACAGATTTGAAAGCAGCAAATAGCACCACTGGAAATAATAGTGCAAGTCTTGAATCCAGTTCTTCTGTAGCAGGTGCAGCAACCAAAACTACAGATTCTGCACATGTAAAGAATACTACTGAATTCAAAACCTCTAGAGTAGGTACAGCAAACAAAGTTACAGATTCTACTATTAAGAACACCAAAGGACATGCTGGATCCAAAATCTCAGGACCAGGACCATCTAGAGCAGGTGCAGCTGCTAGATCGTTTAAAAGCTGTGTGCCTTTCAAAAATACAGATGGTGTATCTTGTTATGCCAATTCTGTATTACAGTCCCTCCTACAGCACAGTGCTCTTAGAAGTGCATTCATTGCCAGTAGATACAGAGTTCTGCAAGATTTATCCAACTCATACAATAATCCATCAAGAACAGAAGTACTTTCTAGTAGACAAGTACGCCGAATGCTAGGAGCGCCATTTTCTGTGCAAAGACAGCAAGATGCATCAGAATTTTGATTAACATGTCTATGTATTGTAGAACAACAGAAAACTGCTTAAATTTGGTAACAAGGACTAGTAGACGATGTACCAATTGTCCATATACTTCGTCCAGTAATCAAAATGATGTGTCACTGCTTCTTACCATCCCTGAAGGGTCATCAACTAATGTTACGTTGAGCAGTATGTTTGCAAGGATGCAAAGTTGGGTAGTACTAGAGGGTTCACACTGTACCACTTGTAATGATGAAGGTGCTGTGTTAGAATCTAGGCAACAACTGATACAAGCTAGTGACCTTATTGTAGTGCAACTTAAACTGTACATCTATACAGGAGGTGTTGTGCACAAAATGAAAGTATCAGTTGATGATGTAACACATTATACACTGACGGTGGAGGGTACACGGTACAGAGTACAAAATGTTATTTGTCATCATGGACCTAGTGCTACTTCAGGGCACTACACCTCCTATCATAAACAAGAGAGAGGCTGGATATTAGCAAATGACTCCCAATTGACTAGGGTTGAGTCACCAAATACTGACAAAGATGTTTACATTCTCTTCTTTGGAAAAGATTGAGTGAATGTAAGTTATGCATACGCTCCTTTTGTTTCTGGAGAGTAACAGGTAAAAATCTGTTGTTTTGATATTTAATAATTTGTATACTGTTTTACAGAATATGAATTTCCTAAATCAATGCCTTGGAGAAGCTACAACGAAGATCTTATGTAAAGTCTGCATGATGTTGCACTTCAGTGGAGTGGCCAGCAGGTTGTAGGTTATGATCATTATTGAATACAAGCATTGTATCAAGTTGCAGTGCATTGTATGAAGTAGGATATCCTAAACCTGATGATTATCATTTTGTCTTCATTGGTCACAATGTGGTGTAATTTAATATGTCAGTTATGTCAGTAAATGTTTGTTATATTGTAGTTCCTAACACGTTGGTAAATAAGACAACACACAGTCATTGGTAGGACTATAAAAGCAGGAAAAGAGGACATATTGCTTATCGGTAATGTTTATCTTCTCAATTTCTTGCTATCATAATTAATGTGTAATTGCAGTTTGTCAAGATGAGGACTATAGTAATGATCATGGTGATATACTGAAAACTGACAACCAAAGGTGCACATCACCTTAGTATTAATTTTGTTTTAAAATGCACATATCATCTCTAGCATCAATGACATCCCATCTTACAGCATAAGGATTACCAGCATTGAGCCAACAACTGTAGCTACAACTTCTTATAATATTTCTTTACTGCAGATATATGATCAATGTTGCGGAGCATGATGTTGGGAATGACTTCACCATGGAAAATGATGATAAAGATAGGAAATATGATGATCATAAACATGCTGACAATCTGGATGATGATCACCTTGAACAATCCAAAAGATTATTCTCATGATGATCAGGATGATGACCAGGATGATGATCACCATGGTGCACATCACCTTAGTATTTTGTTATAAATTGTACATAATATCTCCTCTAGCATCAATGACATCACATCTTACATCATGAGGATTACCAGCATTGAGCCAACAACTGTATAGCTACAACTTACTATAATATTTCTTTATTGCAGGTATATAGACATTGATGATGATCAATGTTGTGGAGCATGATGTTGGTCATGATTTCACCATGGAAAATGATCAAGATGGCAAATATGCTGATGATCTCGATGAGATACAATCAGGAAGATTATCCCCATGAGGATCAGGATTATGATTACCATGATGCACATCAGGATCAAATTCAATGTGATGATGCTAGGATGATGATCACCATTATGCTGATGATGTAGATCAAATATGTCTATGATCAACATATGAAGATGATGATCAACTGCAAGATGATGATCAACATCATATCCTCAAGATGATGATCAACATCATATCCTCAAGATGATGTTAGTTAGTATGGTAGTGGTGGTGGAGGAGGTGGTGGTGGAGGAGGTGGTGGGGGTCATTGGTAGTGTTATATTACTATAACACTGCGTACATGGTCAGCGCCTCCCCGTGGTGACCCCTGGGCAGTTGAACATGTTCAACTGGCTAAAGCTGACCTGTCAATTATGTATTATATATTCACAGTGCAAGGTACAATAACCATATAATTTGAATTTATATTCAATTTTCTTAATTACAGGTCTTGCCTACTTGTCACATGTACTTGCACATTCTTGTATGTGATAGAGGTAAAGCCCTGACTATAGAATCTAAGATTGTTATAAATACTAGATAAATACTTGCTATAAATGCTAGAAAAAATGCTTCCTTACAAGGAATTGCAGGAAGCTGTATGATATATCAGTAGCCTTCGCAGTACTTTGGCTTTGCCTCTAACAGTTCAAGTCAAAGATTTTCAAGTCAACCCTTTGCACTAATTATGTACCATGAAAAGCAAATGGCCAACATGTTCCTCAAGTGTTGTTAATTTACAGGCTCCACTATAATAAGTATATTGTATAATAATTTCCATTACACAATAATTGCAAGATAATTAGCCATTATATAGCTTTATTTTTTTTTAAATTTTAGCAGATGCCTTACCTTCAAAATCTACTCTCTGGAGGACCTGCCAACAACCAGATCAGTGACATGTGATCTTCTGTTGCTCTTTACTTTAACAATTGAATAAATGATGAATGCACAGAGAGGGCACAAACCTTCTTAATTTTTATTACAATATAATAGAAATGTCACCTGTATTGTTACAGAGCCTTGAAGTATACTCTAATAAAGCATTTAAAAATTATCAAAGTATAACATTCATTTTATTAGCACAAAATTATTTCTAGACCAAAGTAGATTACTAGCATGTTTTCTGGAATGCATTCCTGACAGTAGCGTTGCTTGAGCTATCTTCGGAATTTTGTAGACAGTTGTATGAACCCAATAGGGATGAGGAGCTTTGGTGCTCACTTATTAGGTGCAACAGATTAAAGTTAGTTGCTCAACTATTGTTTTCCTGACAATGGAACCTGCAGTTGGAAAGCCGACAATCAGGCACAGGCCCCAAGTATAACATAACTATATCATTGTCTGTCTGGTACCACAACTTGCAATTGTGGCCACAGTGCAATATTGTATTCCACAGTGTATTATTATCTAATCAAAAACAGCCAAGCTGTAAAAAAAGGTGCGGCCTCCAAAAAGGCCATGGTGAAAAAAGATGTGAAATCCAAGGTGCCGGCCAAGAAATGGCTGTGATGGTAGGTTAATGGTTACATTTTAATAACAACAATTCAGGTGAATTTGGTGCCAAGACCAAGCAGCACAAAACTCACCTGAATTGTCGTTATTGAAATGTAACCATTAACCTACCATCACAGCCATTTCTTGGCCGCCACCTTGGATTTCACATCTTTTTTCACCATGGCCTTTTTGGGGGCCGCACCTTTTTTTACAGCTTGGCTGTTCTTGATTAGATATCACTTCTTTTTGTATTTGTATACTGCAAAGCCGGCCTATGGCTGGCTTTGGGGCTTTTTTAACCCATGTGTTTTTTTCTTTACTACAGGAAGAAGAAAAGAACTTAAAGAAGAATTTTGTACTTCAATTATTTTTGATTTTATTAGTAATTATACAAATTATATACATATATTTATTACATGCCCATTATTCCCCACAGGATATTTTTTTGCAGCTGATCTCTCTACTGGGTGACTTGAAATGTAGCTGAACTATATACAGGATGGTTTCTTTGTAGCTGAACTCTCTACAAGGTAACCTCTTCTAGCTGGTCTCTCTACAGGGTATTTTGTTTCTAGCTGAACTCTCTACAGGTGAATTGTTTGCAGCTAAACTCTCCACATGGTGGTGTCTTTGTAGCTGAACTCTCTACATGATGGTTTCTTTGTAGCTGAACTCTCTATAAGGTGACTTCGTCTAGCTGAACTCTCTACAGGGTGATTTTTTTGTAGCTGAACTCTCTGCAGGGTGATTTGTTTGCAGCTGAACTGTCTACATGATGGTTTCTTTGTAGCTGAACTCTCTACAAGGTGACTTCGTCCAGCTGATCTCTCTACGGGGTGATTTGTTTCTAGCTGAACTCTCTACAGGTGATTTGTTTGCAGCTAAACTCTCTACATGGTGGTTTCTTTGTAGTTGAACTCCCTACATGATGGTTTCTTTGTAGTTGAACTCTCTACAAGGTAATTTCTTCTCTACAGGGTGATTTGTTGTAGTTGAATTCTCTACAAGGTGGTTTGTATGAGGCTGAACTCTCTACATGGCGGTTTCATTGTAGCTGAATTCTCTACAGAGTGATTTGTTTGCAGCTGAACTCTCTACATGATGGTTTCTTTGTAACTGAACACTCTACAAGGTGACTTCTTCTAGCTGATCTTTCTACAGGGTGAATTGTTGTAGCTGAACTATCTACAAGGCAACTTCTTCTAGCTGATCTCTATACAGGGTGATTTGTTTGTAGTTGAATTCTGTACAGGTGGTTTCTTTGTAGCTGAACTCTGTACATGATGGTTTCTTTGTAGCTGAACTCTTTACAAGGTGACTTCTTCTAGCTGAACTCTCTACGGGGTAATTTCTTTGTAGCTGAACTCTCTATATGATGGTTTCTTTGTAACTGATCTCACTACAAGGTAACTTCTTCTAGCTGATCTTTCTACTGGGTGATTTGTTTGCAGCTGAACTCTCTACATGGTGGTTTCTTTGTTGCTGATAGGGACCCGCCGATTATGCTGGCATAATTATGAGCATAATAGGTGTCTGAAAGCATTGAGCATAATAGGTAGAATATTTGTGTAATAGTATGAATTCTTGCTTATCAAAATAGCTATCACAGAAAGATCGATATACTCTAATAGAACAGTCAGTAACTCTAATAGAACAATCACATAGCTGACTGCTCTATTAGAGTATATCGATCTTTTCTGTGATATGCATTTTGACAAGTAAGTTTGTGCTTCAGCCACTTATTATTTATCCATAGATTGGAGATTATTAGCAGAGCATGAGAACTGAGGCACAAATAATTAGGCATAATTTAAGCATAATAGGTAAATTTTTGAGCAGTGCAGCAGCGGGTCCCTAGTTGCTGAACTCTCTACAAGGTGAATTCTTCTACCTGATCTCTCTACAGGGTAATTTGTTTGTAACCGAACTCTGTACAAGTGCGTTTTTGTGGGTGATCTCACTGCAGGTTGATTTGTTTGTAGCTGAACTTACTAAAGGGTGATTTTGCTTGTAGCTGAACTCCTTGCATTGTATCTAGTTTCTAGCTGATCTCTCTACAGGGTGATTTGTTTGTAACTGATCTCTCTACAAGTTGATTTGTGTGTAGCTGATCTCTCTGCAAGTTGATTAATTTGCAGCCGATCTCTCTACAAGGTAATTTGTTTGTAGCTGAACTGTCTATAAAATGATTTATTTGTAGCTGATCTCTCTGCAGGTTGATTTGTTTTAGCTGAACTCTCTACAGGGTGATTGCTTGTAGCTGAACTCCATACTTTGTGTCTAGTTTGTAGCTGTTCTCTCTGCAGGGTGATTTGTTTGTAGCCGATCTCTCTACAAGGTAATTTGTTTGTAGCTGAACTATCTATAAGGTGATTTGTACGTAGCTGATCTCTCTGCAGATGGATTTGTTTTAGCTGAACTCTCTACAGAGTGATTTGTTTCTAGCTTATCTCTCTACAGGTTGATTTGTTTGTTGCTGATCGCTCTAAAGGTTGATTTGTTTGTAGCTGAACACTCTGCAAAGTGTTTTGTTTGTAGTTGATTTCTCTACAAGGTGATTTTTTGTAGCTGACCTCTCTTCAGGGTAATTTGTTTCTAGCTGATCGCTCTACAGGTTGGTTTGTTTGTAGCTGAACTCTCTACAGGGTGATTTGCTTGTAGCTGAACTCCTTACATTGTGTGTAGTTTCTAGCTGATCTCTCTACAGGGTGATTTGTTTGTAGCTGATCTCTCTACAAGTTGAATTGTGTGTAGCTGATCACTCTGCAGGTTGATTTGTTTGTAGCCGATCTCTCTACAAGGTAATTTGTTTGTAGCTGAACTATCTATAAGGTGATTTGTTTGTAGCTGATCTCTCTGCAGGTTGATTTGTTTTAGCTGATCTCTCTACAAGTTGATTTGTGTGTAGCTGATCTCTCTGCAGGTTGATTTGTTTGTAGCCGATCTCTCTACATGTAATCTGTTTGTAGCTAAACTCTCTATAAGGTGATTTGTCTGTAGCTGATCTCTCTGCAGGTTGATTTGTTTGTAGCCGATCTCTCTACATGTAATCTGTTTGTAGCTGAACTCTCTATAAGGTGATTTGTCTGTAGCTGATCTCTCTGCAGGTTGATTTGTTTTAGCTGAACTCTCTACAGGGTGATTGCTTGTAGCTGAACTCCTTACATTGTGTCTAGTTTCTAGCTGATGTCTCTACAGGGTGATTTTTTGTAGCTGAAATCTCTACAGGGTGATTTGTTTCTAGCTTATCTCTCTACAGGTAGATTTGTGTTGATTTGTTCATTGCTGATCGCTCTAAAAGTTGATTTGTTGCAGCTGAACACCCTGCAAAGTGTTTTGTTTGTAGCTGATCACTCTAAAGGGTAATTTGTTTGTAGCTGAACTCTCTCCACAGTGACTTGTGTGTAACTGAATTCTGTGTAACTGAATTCTCTAGAGAGTGACTTAATTGTAGCTGAATTCTCTACACAGTGCATGACTTGTTTATAGCTGAACTTTCTTCAGTGTGACCATAGATCGTATATTCTTCGTACCCGGGATTGGAATCTACCAGCTTTTCACACTTTACTCCGCACCCCGACCACAACTCGGACCACGAAGCAGCCTTACTAGTTTCTTACCACAATCGATTGTATCTTAGTGCACGTGTGGAGGTAAGACTCGAGTTTCTATGGCACGTTCTGTGGCGTTTGGCCCCTTTACCAGTTCGTGTGTACAGGAGCCGACACAGTACGTCCACATTTGTGTTTTGCACTGTATCTAGAGCTGTGTGTAATTGTTATTTTTTTGTTATTATTATTTTAGTAACCCCTTGATTGCTGCCAGTCACAGTGAAGTGCACAATGCTATTTCCAATATTATGAAAGACCCATTATTTTCCATACCAACTGCTGAAGCACGGGAATGTCTTGAAGCTGCGAGGTGTCTGGTGGTGTTTTTTGTTCAGCCAATTGAGCCTGCCAAAGGCTTTTGTCGGTGGTTAGTCACTTCCTTGATGGCAATTGTGGACAAGAGCAAGCATGCTACTACCAGAGTAGACAAAGAAAAGTTGTGGATTGGATATCATCAGCTTACAAGCTCACTCCCATTCAATGACAAATGGAAGCGTTTTTTAATGCAAGTTAAGGTGCAGGCCACACCTCTTTTGTACCAACATATTACGGATCAAGTTTTTGAATCTATCATAAAGAGATCTTTCACCGTACCAGTCACAGAGCCGACTGATGATGATAATGCAAGTGAGCTCACTCACCAAGATGAAAATGTTATACGTTATGTTGGTGGATACGTCATACATCACCTGAAGAAGGACCGCAATAATGCCACCCTTGTTCCCATACTTGAGAAGTTAGTTGACAAGCAGGGGCAATCTGGATTTGACCCTACACGAATGTGGATCAATGTTCTTAACCGAGGTGGGCTTACAAGGATTACTGATCTAGCATATCAATGTTTTTGTGACATAGAAATGGCTACTAGAAAATACCTTCGAGCTGACAAAACTAGAGATATGAATGAAACATTTAAGAAGAAGATCGCAACTTCTATTTTAAGTGATGAGGACCTACTGTTTGACTGGCAATTGGCTGTGGGATTGGTTGACCAAAGTAAATCTGACAAATGCCTAACTAAGATCATTGACAAATGGATCGTGATCCGCGGATTCTCTTTCGCTAAGTCAATGATGGAGATGTACAAACAGTCATCAAAAAAGGGAACAGACAAATCTAAACCTTTGCGAAGTAAACTTTTTACAGATGAGATGTAAATTTTAATGTAATTCAATAATGAGATGTAAATTTTAATGTAATTCAATAATGTGTTGAAAATGAAAGCAACCATGAAATATTTACAACAATAATAATTTTTTAAAGTAAAGTGTTCTGCATGTACAGTGTATTTAATCAGAATAATGATGGCGTCTTTTCTTTAAGGGTTTGTTTAAGTCTACCATTTCCAAATCATATGCCTTCCTCTTTGTTCCCCGACAATTTCCAGTAATCGTGTCAACTTTAATAGAATCGATCACTCTTAGTGACTGTGTGTTGCACAAGAACTCATGAACTTTTGGATTGTCATTTGTTCTACCCTTTTGACGCTGACACCCGAAGAACTTCTCCAAGGCATCTTGACTTAGCTTCTCACTTAAAAAGCAAGTTACACCAGGAATAGAAAAAAGGAATGGTATCAATTCCAATAGAGAGTGCACTACAAATACAACAAATAAAAAAAATTCATCAATATTTAGCCCATACCTGTAATTCTAATTCCATTAAGTGTAACATCACTTAGCATCATTTGCCGTCTCTCAGCTGCATCAAACGGTCCCCTTCTTTTATCAACGCTCTTCTTCCAGTGATTTAAATAACCAAGAATTTCCTTAAGAAACTAAAATATATCATTTGCATGTTAGTGTTTTACTAGAGGTATTGCTTTACCTTCATTCTAAAATCTCCAGGCCCCCTGATGGGATCTTGAAAAGGCTTTCTGTTGTGTTTCCCTTGACAAAACGACGAGACATTCAACATGTCAAATAACTTATCCATTTTGTCAATGAAATAAGCTGTTTCGTAAGCATCCTGATTACCCGAGAAGTACAATGCCTTAGCAACTGACTCACTGAGTACCTGTTCAAACAAATAGTGTATTTAAGTAATGTTCATTTAGGAAATGTATACATTTGCAAAACTTTTACATTGATTATACATCACAAGACAATTTGTACTGGTAAAATTCATGTTATTTTCTATATGCGATTTCCCTTTGTGTTAAATGCTTATTAAGCACATATTAATTTCAAGAAAGTCAAGCATTATTATAGTATGTAGACTCACCTGTGCTGCTAAATCAACTCTCATCTTAGAAAAGTTGGTGAGGTATATGTGTTCGTACTTGATTTTTGGTACCAATGACAAGCCAGGTGTGGTAGTGATAGCCCCTGTATTCCTCTTATATAAATCCACAATCAAATTCCAGTCAATCTTGTGACCGCAACACTACATATAGCAAACAATGCATGTAATAAAATAAACATAACAACCTTGTATAAAGCACATACCCACAGCTTTCCTCTAGCAAAGCAATTTCGAATGGTTTTGATGAGATGTGGCGGATCTGAAATAAAAAATATTTCCCGCCGCTCTGAAGTGTAGACATTAACTGTCTTGTAAGAAAGGGCACTGTCAGAATTATGCATCGAAAACATTTTTCGATTATCAGAAGCCCCATCACACGTAACAGTAACCACAGTCAAGCCAAGCATTGTCAACCGTCTGATAGCCTCACGAACCAGAGGAAAGATGTCAGCACCCTTTGTACTGACAGCAGGGAATTGGACATAAGGAAACTTCATGCTTGTAAACAAGCCCCGAATCATAAACACAAGCATGCACTTGCTCAGTGGTCTAGGGGTGGCACCAGTTTTGTCAAAATGATCCTCATATTCTGATAACAAGTTGTTCACTTCACCAAGATCTGAATAACCAACTAAATTGCCAGTGTGCTTGTCGAAATACAAACCTTCTTTAATATGCATCTCGTCCAACACCAAGCCGACATATTTAGCTAGGTGCTTTGGTCTTTGCTGAGCAACAACATCCAGCAGCTCTAAATCTGTTTCAACAGAAAAGCCAGGCTTTGAGGATGACGCGTGTCGATAGTCTCTTAGTGTTCTGTCTGAAGGTAACTTGAGGACCCCAGAGTTTCGCAACGTTGAATAACACCCACTAGATTTGTGATGTAAGTAAAGACACCACCTTATTACAGCTGGGTGCCACCTCATGCCTTTTGCACCTTTGACTGATGCAGCCTTCAACTGCTGCTCCCAGAAAATTGATGAGAAACTTTCTCCAGAATTTTCTTTCGTGTTTGGCTGAGCATTTGCTATAGTCAATAGCCCTCTGTGGGTTGTGGAGTCCACATCAACAGAATCTTTCTCTATCATTTTATCCAACTTTGACTGCAACTCAGATACTTTGTGTTTGCTCACACGATAAGCAGAATGCACATTACGCATTCTGAGATGTTTCTCAGATGTACTCAAATTCTTATATGTAGTGTGGCTATCGACATAACATTTTCTCTGCTTGTCTCCTTCTGTCTGTCGCAAAAGTCTGCTTAGTCCACTTCGTAGAATATTGTCACGAAAATTTCTGCAGTGAGTGCATCGGTTTGATGGTGATGATGGGGAAATTTTCCACAGACAGCGAACGTGTCGTATCGTCTTCTGGTAAGAATCATAATATGCTACCACGTGGTTACCTATCAAAAAAATCAACTGTATACATAAATACATACTGCATGTATGTACCTGTTGCATCCCTGAAAACCCCTTCGTGCTTGTTGACCAGTGGTAAAAATTTCTCGTCAGCATTCCCTTCACACATAATATAAGGCATCTCTTGCTGGCTTGTACCAACTGCTATTGTTGTACTGGTGGTAGCTACAGAATCTGACTGACCTCCACCTGTGCTTTCAATAATGTCAACAGGTTCTGTTTGAGTGGAAGCTTCAGCTGTGAACACACCACTGGTAGATGACTCAAGTTCAGTTGCACAAATGTCTACAAGATCTGTCTGAGTGGATACTTCAGTTGTCAATGTACCACCATTCACAGTATGTTCAGCATCACTCAATAAAGCTGTGCAGGTGGCTTTTTCATTAAGATTACCAAAAGACATCTCCACCCTACTTGTACTAGTATTCTGTTTTGTTCTGCTGCCATCATCAAGATCATCCGTGGCCAAAGGTATTTCAACATCATCGGCACTCCCTGTTTGATCATTTGGGGGCAAATCAACAGTGCTTGTGGCTGTGTTCCGGTCTACTGCTTTCAGCAATAACATCGTCATTCACCAAAGGTGCCGGAACGCTACTTCCAATGGAAGGCTGTATAGAACTTACAGACTCATAAGTGGTACCTGCAGGTATAGCAACTGGACTTTCTACTAGTTTAGCTTTCTTCCTGGGAGGCAACTCAACAGTGCTTGTGGCTGTATTCCAGTCTCTGCTGGTTTCATCGACATTGTCATCCAAAGGTGTCAGAACGCTACTTCCAGTTTCATCAATACAGCCAGCAGAAGGCTGTGTAGCTAATACGGACTCCTTAGTAGTACCTGCAGGTATAGCAGCTGGATTCTTTGATGGCTTAGTTGATGGTTTAGCCTTCTTCCTGGAATAATTCTTCCGCTGCACAAGATGAAACCTACGACCCATCTTCTTGAGCTCCAGGAATAAACATTTCTGTTTAAAAGCAAAAAAAAAGCATTAAAGTATATAAATCAGGCTGTGCACTAAAATACTGTTTATAAAAATCTTTGTAAAGCACAACACAATTGCAGTAAAGGGTACACAAACCACATGCTGTAAAACTACAAAATAGAGACCTAAAACAAGAATTCGGCATGTTTCGGTCTTTTTAATGGTACAGGGACGCACAACAATGTAAGATACACTAGCGGATATATTTTCATGATTCTACATGCCTCTAATGGCGAGCATTGGGTACACACTCTATTCCAAAAAAAGAAGCACTCATGACTCTTTCGCCACGGCGAAAATCCGACTTTTAAAGTATAGTAATATCATTATGAACACATTTCAACTCGATAACAACGACATATTACCGTAAAGATCACTGTAAGACAGCTCAAACTCCATGAAGAAATGGCATGGTTCCGCGACTAAATGGCGCCATACGTATATTCACGGATATTAATCGTGACACTTTGGTTAGCACGTTAAGGTGTTAAACACAACCGGGGTGAGGATTGTGCTACGCAAGCTATTGAAGTTTCCAATCCCGGGTACGAAGAATATACGATCTATGGTGTGACTTGTAATATTCTGAATCTCTATAGTGATATATTTGCTTAACTCTCCACATGGTGACTGTCTTCTTGCTGAACTGTCTATAAGATTAACTGTTTGCAGCTGAACTCCCTACAGAATAACTTGTGATGTAATAAAATTCTATAATGGAATAAATAAATTAGCCGAATGCTCTATTAGGGTGACTGTTCTATTAGAGTATCTCGATCTCGCATTTGCTACACGGAGTTGGCTTTCGAATCATAACTCAGTGGTTTGTAATCCGATTCTTCTGTACTTCTGCTAGGACTTTCTATGAAGATTATTCCAGCTATACACCAATTTTCAGCTCATTGCTCTAAGCGGTTTGCCTAGTAGGCGTGAAAACTAATACTTTTATATTTATAAAAAATCGATCGCGTAATTGTGACACAGGTTGGGTTTTGTGTCATATCTCCGTGGTCTTTATCTCGATTCCTTTCAAATCACCAAAAGGCACTCCTACGATGGTTACTCCACCTACATAGCAATTTTCAACTCATTCCATTAAGCGGTTTACCCTGTAGGCGTGACAACAAATCGATCTTGTTTTACGCGAATAATCGGTCATAACTCCTGAACCATTCATCGGATTTGTACCAAATTTGATGCTAGGATTCGCCTTTGGACTCCCTTTCTGTGTGCCAAATTTCAAGGCGATCGGAATACGCATTTGCGTGTTACAGCAATTTTTGCAAGTGTGCGAAAAGACGAAGAAGAAAAAAAAAACGAAGAAAAAAAACGAAACTTTGGCAGCTCGTATCTCAGAAATGGCTGGAGCGATTTCCTTCAAATTTGGAATGTAGACTCCCTTGGCTGACGGGCAACTGTGTAGCAAATTTGGTTCCAATCAGATGAGTGATCACCGAGATACAAAGGTGTGAAAATGACGTTTTCGTTCTTCCTGTCAATATACTCACAGTGTGGCGCGCCGGCTTCTTGGGCCGCACGACACACTACCGTATGTCTTGATATAGAATAATTTATTTAAAAGTACTAAAAAGACTTCATTAAAATGTTCTTCGTGCTTGATCACTTCTGCAGAGACAAAAAAAAGAGTGACATGGTACTATAATGTAAGTTAGCACACAACAATATCAAATTATGGACACATATTCAAAGTGGCTTGGTCTGACTTATCCTATACACAGATATGCAAGGCTTAAAGGCTAAAGACCTATAATGGTCCATGGTTTTGTTATACTTGGCATGTTGGTCAAAGATCCAAGTTGTAACTATACACAAACTTTACTATTATTTATAAGAGAAACTACTGTAATGTGTTGGAAAACTATTAAAACTTACAGTACATAAGAACATGCCATGCATACGCTAATTACACACGATTTCTTTTTCTAGGTCCACTCTGAACCCCAAGTGTTCCCACCATACCCTATATAGGGACTTGTAATGTAACAATACTCATGGAAATTGCAAATGCTGATTCTTGTACTCTAGTGTCTCTGAAGGCTTAAATGTATTGAGTTTTAGTTTAGTCTTAGTGTCTTTACAACTTGCTAATGAATAAAGTTAGGAACTTCATACCAGTCTTGTAGTAATTTGAAATAGTAGGTTGGAAATGTACCTAATTCTGCCACAGACACATAACGTAGACCTGACATACAGGAGACACAATATGAATGCTGTATGGTAACTGCGCCAAAAGTAAAATTTTAGTGTGATCTTGGAGTGCAACCCCTAAAACTAAACGGTAGGACATGATGTTACAATTATTAACTTTCATGCTAGCTACTTGCATCAAAGTAAATAGTGTTAACAATATCAAGATTCCACAATTCTCCTAACAAGTAACAATAAAAACACAGGCACCTGAAATTAACATCAGCATTATTCCAAATAATGCACTATTGTAAAAATTCACAGTAATAATCGCTGGGGCTTAGTGAATCACCATTTCCAAAAATAAACACAGCACTAAATCACTTGGTAAAAGCTGAAATCCAGTAAAATGCAATGTATGGACAGTTCATGAAATTATTGTTTTGCCCCTGCCAATAGCTGCAAAATTTTGCCAATCATTTTAAGGCCTTAAAGTTGGTGCTAAAAATATAAGCGATGCTATACCTTTCTGCAACTTTTCCATTTAAAAAATGCTGAAAACGTTTTCACTGAACAGGGAGAGCCATCCCCGATAGAATTCCTAGGGTAACACAATGAATTGAAAATCCTAACTGTTTCAAGCATGAGTGACACTAAGACATGTCTTCCAAATTTGGGTCACAAATGTCTCCCCTCCGTGTTCAAGGGAAAATTTTGCCCATGTTTGTTTTGTCATAGATGGTGAACATTCCCTAGCCCTCCAGTGTCCGATTAAAACAAATATAGTACCTTCAGGTCCTTCGCCTGCTGCTGCTGCTACTGTTATGGTCAGTGGATGACCTTGAGTAGTATCCTCTGCAGAATATAAACAGTTGTTCTTTTAAGCCTGAATAATTCATACCTGTAAGGGTGGCGCTGGCGTGGCTGAGTGTCACCACTCTGCTCACTACGACTCCCCACAACGACTTCATCTAATTTGCCCAATAATTGAGCAAACTGCTCAGGGGTGAGCAAGACAAATGATGCAGCCGTTGGTGGGGAGGTTGGTACATTAGCAGCCGGAGAATGTCCACTGTAAGTAGCGGTCGTCACAGTCCCTGTGGTGGCCGAAGGGATGACACCGCCGTCATTGTTGCTACTGCCGTCCACTTCACGGGTGGATGCTGGCCTGTTTCTGCGGCAGCAGAAACACCAGACAGTAACACCGCATACTAAGATGGCTGATAACACAGCCGCCACAACTAACTCCACCATATAAGTATGCATTATGGAAATGATAAATTTCGCCAAGCCTCATGCATTTATAGAGGCGCTTATTCGTGACCTAGGATGGTGCTACTGACAGGTACAATAATAAAGTGCTGTGCCTAGAGTCATGGCACCTGCGACCGCGGTCAAATTCTTGACTTGCCAAAATTTTGCTTTGACCTGTGACTAAGAGCCTTTTTCGACCTTTGACCGGTGACTTAGCCACGATATTTCAGCACTTTTCGATTGTGGGTTGGAAGCTTTTACCCTTTACCGTTGAATTGGCACGATTTTGGCGGCCTTGACCTTTGACCACTGTGGCAAATCTACCTACAGTGAGTGCTTGTGCAATGGCTCAGCATTAATGCAATGTGACCTCAAGAGTACAAAGGAGCAGCAGTGGGCAAGTAGCTACTGGAGAGCAGCAAGATTTGGTGTGATGTTTAATTTTAAGAATCATCCACCGCTATCAATGTCAACTCCCACCCCTGGGGTCCCCATGAACCTACTAGGGATTTGACATCAGCACTTGCCCCACCCCTGAGGCTTTTGACAGTGGCAGTTTGCTGAACCAAAACTTATTTCAATAGGTGAATCAAATCCCTTATTGAGACCTCTCTATCGCGGTTGAGGCATGGCAGAGTTTTGATAAGCTTCTTAGCCCCAGTACTGGGGGGGTTGACACTTGGCTTGGTGAAATCCCCTGTATTCCTCCATCCTATTATGCCTCTGAAAGAGGGGTTCATCTAAACCATACATATCCCCCTGGCTACATCCTTGCTGAAAATACACTGTGTAAACTGAAAACTGATATCCATTTATATGACCAGATCTGTGAAAAGGAGTTTATAAATGTAGAGTCTCTAAAGTTCCAAGATTGACTGATGATAACTTCTCATGCTGTTTAATGTATCAAACCAAGCAGTTGTGCCATTATGTTACAAATATATTGTGTGAGTTTTAAGCTGCATGGTATCTGATTCACAAGTCAACTGAGTTATGTGTCATAAGGTGATTTCAGTTAGAAGACCCCTTTTTTGCAAATCCACTCATAAATTCCGGTATTGCAATTTAACCTTTGAAAGCTATAATTATTTCACAGTGAGGTTAACTATTTTGTTCTCCAACATTTGCCTTTTCGTATATCCATGCATCAGGGGTGGAGGAAGTAGTTGATATGAGGGGGGCTGGGTTGACCCAGACACATCTCTGGTTTGGTAAGATGAGACCAAAAAAAAAACAATCAACTGACAATACCTTTCCACCTCATCAGCTACGCATTTATAGCTGATAAACTGCTTACAAATCCTTACATAGCTTGCTACACACTCACTGATTTATCAGAGTGACTGCTCTATTAGAGTATCCCGATCTTTATCACGGTTTTCAGCCCCACTCCACGAAGGATACTTTACGTGTGATATCATTCTGAGGGGGGACTAAGCCCCCCCTCAGCAGACCGAGGGGGGGCTTCGGCCCCCTAGCCCCCCCTTTCCACCGCCTATGCCATGCATGGCATATTAGCACCAGGATACAGTAGTTTTCAATTAATGTAACTTAGATGACTTACAAACAGTTGACAAAATGATCTTCCTTTATCATTCCACACCTCACTGTGGTCTGCTCTTGGCAACTTCATACATTACTTTAATTCAGTACCTTGATCCTGATACACATATGCATAAAATATACTAACACCTATGGACTTCATCAATCATATTTGAGATAGATGGGAGTACATACATAGAAACAGTAAAATTAGAGCCCAAAAATTAATACAACATAACAATAAGACCTACAGGATATTGCAGTGGAGCATGACACAGTAGGAGTGGGACATACGTACAACATTGGGACACATAACATACACAGTTGGATCTATAAAATAATATGGTGCAACATACAATACTGCATGGCAGGGCCTACAACATGACAATGTTAGTGGCTTACAAATATTATTAGGTTTCTCAACACTGTAGGATGCAGAACCTCCTATTATCTACTTAACAATTTAAGGCGAACACAGAGGGCAGAGCCTGTTTTTTACAACTAGCTTGGTGAATATATTTGAGTAAAGCATGCTAAAGTACAATGGGATAAATACTGTAGCTTAAAAAGCAAACCCAGATCTGCAACTACCAGGATTCTGGCCAAGTGCAACACTCGGTGCCAACCAACATGGCACTATGAAACTTACAGTGGAAGGTACTAGGGAGATAAGTCATGGGATTAGACAGTATAGTGGAGTCTTTGCAGTTCTCACAAGCAGCCTGTGCTGGGTGTACTATTGTTTTCATTGATGTTCAATGTGGTAATGCTGCATTTAGTAATATGGCAACTATTCCTGGCATTGTCACAAAATTGGGCAGAGTTTCTGCTCTGCCCAGTTTGAACAAGGACAATTATAACAAATTTAATGAAGTTTTTTAAAATTTATTTTTCAATTCATTTGTAAAATCTAAAAAATAATATGTGCTTTAAATGGAAGAACTAATAACAGTAGGGGGTGGTTATACGCATGGGTATATATAACACTAGAATACATATGTTATACACATTGTTATACACTAGGGAAGTGGTGATAACACTGCTATACATATGTTATACACTTGTAATACATACGTTATAAGCACCAGTATAACATTTTGAGTGAGAACATAAGTGAAAATGAGTGAGATTGGTATGAAAATGAGTGAGATTATGTAGAGGGCAGGAGACTCACCTGCAGTGCGTTAATCACACTCCTAAATGCAAAGGATTTCGCCTATAGAGGGTCTGGGGTATAAGAAAAATTTGCAACTCAAGACATTCTCAGATGCAATTTTGATAAAAAAATTCATGATTTCTGGACAAAAATCATACAGATTTTAATCACATACAGAAAGAGATTATATTGCATAATGTATACATAGCTATATTATAATTCATTGTTTGCTGCTGTGTGCTCTGTTATATTCTGATGTTGCTTTCTTTGCAGGTCTGAGCAATGCATCTGCAGGACTGTGCATGTATTTATGACAAGCTTAAGGCTCTATTTTGATTATATAATGACCTGAATACATACAGTAGCTATACAGCATGGAAATGACTTAGTATATAGCTAATAATTACATGTTTAAAAAAATAATGTGAAGTTAATTATCCACTATAAGGTGTGTGCAATGAGCCAATAATGGCAATGGAAGACTGTTTACATGGTTTTTGTTGATGGTTTTGTGGCTGAACAACCCTAACATATGTGAATTTTAAGCAACCCTTATGAGAGATCACGTGATGCTAAGAAACAGCCGCTTTGGCTCGAGATTCATGCTGTGAGTCAGAGAGATTAATGCGTGAATTTAGAGGTGTTGTGAGTGAGAGAGTGAGATTTTGCTTCAATACGTGAAAGTCACGCAAAATGCTTGAGAGTTGAGATCTCTGTGATAACAAGTTCTGGAAAGGATCGTAAGACTAAGTACTTCTGTGGCTTTTCAACAAGAAATTTATGGAAAACACTTTTATTGGTTATTTACACCCTTTTGGATAGTTTACGGATTCCTCTAATGACAATGAGAACACTCCTCTGTAATCCGACTATCAAGAATTATGTTAGATCATGCAGTAAATTACAGGTAAAATGGAACGCACAAGCTTTTAACATATTATTAATGAATTTGTTTAGAAATATTACGGCATTTTTCTGTTATTGTTTAAAACTAACTAAATGCTTTAAAAATTTGTTTCTGTGATTGTTTTTTAATGCTGCTACTATTCTTTGTCAGATTACAAAGGTCAAACACAATGTACCCGGTACAGTCATGCTGGTAAACTGTTCATCACAGATCCAAGTTCAACTATACTGGCTGGCTATTTTATATTCTCTCGTGCAGCTATCAATGATGAATCAAACATGCCAACAATGATCTCAACCTGCCCATAGAATGGAAAAGCTGAGAACAGAGTGCTGATTTCTTCCCTGTATATCTAAGTCTGGAGAATCAAATTTTGTGACGGATTGCGGAGTGTACTCCGCAATCCGTCACAAAATTTGATTCTCTACAGAATACAGAGGTTGTTTCTAAACAAAAGTGTCAGTAAATGAAATTTTGGTTGGAATATAGTACAATAGAATACAAACTTGCATGTAGAAAATCACAGAACCCACAAAGTTTCATGCTACCTTCTAACCACAATATTGTACTTCCTATATAAAAATCGCCATACTGCACGGTAGCCACGAAGTTGATCCGAGGAGCTCAGGATTGACTACAAAAACAAATGCACAAGAAAATATACTTTGCTATTTCAATTACTGTACCTCTACAAGAGATTTCACAGTGCTCTGCGGTGGATCAGGTCTTCGTCTCTTAAGACTTAACCGTCTAAATTCTCCTTTTAACCAGGACACACTAACAATTGGCAAAAAAGGATTTCAAGACATGCTTTACAAAATAAAAGAAATCACTTTCTCTGCAATCCATGTACATGCTTCAGTCGCTGCAGGATAACTTTGTATGGCCTTGTAGAGTAAAACAACTCTTTAATAACTATACAAAGTAAAACAGTTACAGTTCAGCTTACAGTTTATTAATCAAACACTATCAATTTACCACCACAAGCCCAGCCACAAAGCATATTGATATTCAGTCAATGGAACCCAATACTAGGACTGCATGCTTTTTCAAAACTACTGCAGGGCACAAAAGGATCATTGAAATCGTTTTGTAATATCATGTGTCTGCAATGCCATATCCATGTGTTTGCCATGAGAATTATCCATGAAGCAAGTACACTCACTATAATTAATATACTCAATGTTAAAATAATTTAGAGTTGTCATTTCATGCAAGTGTGAAACTAGGATTAGTACCATATGAAATAACATGGTAGTGGTGTTGTGGGTAATATAATTTGGAACCCGCCGCAATGCAGTGGTGGATGGAGGGGGAAGGGTAGTTTGTAAAGAATTTATCTGGGGGCACGCCTCCAATCATTTGTACAGAGATCCTCTCCGCATTCTGAATATGTTTTGCATACTGCATTGCAACTAGAATCCCCTATCTTAAAACAATCTGCTATGCAAGCTACAGACGATATGTGCTACCTTTTTTACAACTTTCTAATAAAAACATGATTAATATTTTTGTTTCATCTGGATGGCATTGCAGATATGCATAGAAAGTGTGAATTGCAGAAATTAAACCTGTTACAGGAGTTTCTCCAGAATGATAGGTGTATCACAGAAGGAGAAGCATAATTCGTAGTTGAGGTGGTCAGTTATAGAATGAGCCACATTTACTACCCCTACTTTTGTATGGGACATACGATAGTCATTCACTGTCAAATTCTTGGGCATGCTGCTAACATCAATTTTTGTTGAAATAACATGGCGCCAGAAGCAGACAAGCTTTTAATAGAAAATCCTTCACCAACTCATGACGGAGAGGCCATCCTGCTAAGGAACACAACTCACTACCCACCAATGAGTCATCCTAACACCGTGGAGTAAACAGTACCCTGAAAAGCTAGTGAACCAAGCATTTTGAGCAATGTGTGTTTTACATTTTGCAGTGACATCGGGCAATCAAGAGACATCATACAAAGCAACTGCCGCTGATAGACTTGAGGCAATGGATTACTACAGTACCAGAGCCTATGGTTTGCACCAGGGATGCCGCTACAAACTGGAAAATTTTCAAAGAAGCCTACGCGACAGTCACAGAGCTACATAACACAGACCAATTCGATTAGCTTCTTTGAAAACTGAAATGGGTAAGGAATGTAAAAAATATGTATTATCATGTCTTAAGCTATATGATACTAACTCAAAAGACAGGACCCAGCAACAGTGCTAGCTAGATTAGAGACCTATTTTGAGCCTGCTAGAAATATGAACACTTTCTGGGCAGAACAGCAGCCCAATGAAACAATTGATCAGTACATTAAATGGCTTAAACGCTTGGCAGAGACATGTAATTTTCAAGGCCTATGGGGGTGGATCCAGGGGGGTCTTAAAAGTCTTGAACCTCCCCCCCCCCCCCCAACCCACTCAGGTTGAACTTCGACGGGAAATCTAAGAGAGAAACTGTGAGGAAAGCAATTGAATGAAAAAGATTGAAATTCTCTAATAGGGCAGTGACAAAATACTACTGTTAAGTAATCACATCATCACATGATCATTGCACACATGACGGAAGACACGCGCTTGCTGTGAGTGGAAGAACTCGCACCTACAAAGGTTTCATGCTGTTGCATAGGTATATCGCGTTAGTAGTGTATATGAATAATGTAGATTTTACTGCCAATAATTTCTTGTACACCTAACCCCGCCTGACATCTGGTCATGCAATAACAGTTGCCTGCTCTCAAGGTCTCCCAGAAGACCCAGGATCAATTGAGCTCCCACAGGATGAATCACAGTAAAATAGGAAAAAGAGAAATGAACAAGAGCTTCATCGTGTTTACGAAGAACTACTGTATGCAAGAAAGTTGTGTATAATGTAGTGAGTTAGATCTACAATAGTGTAGTAAACTGCACAAACAGCAGTGTAGGTTTCCAGCTAGTTAGCTAGATACACACATCATGCTCTTTGATGATTGCCCAAGGGCATATTTTATGTATGCGCAGTATTACAGCTGATTGAGGGGGTTACTCTTCACCAAACTTGGAGACTCCCACTTGTGCAGCTTCATTTGTCTGTTGTGTGCGAGGTTGTGTGTCACTTTTCAGTCTTGCCATACACCGCGAGGAAACTGAGTAACTTCACGCCACCAAATTAACCAGTCTAGTAAATTAATCCTCCATGTTAGCGACCCTAAAAACAGCAGAGAAGCTGTAATAAATCTGAGTTGACTCCGCCGTCCTGTTGTCCTAAGGTGAATCACGTGCTACTAGCCGCTTGGCATGTAACAGAGAAACGTAGTCTCACGCAGCCAAACCACTATTTCTCCCCACGGCGCTTATCGATTAGAGATTATAAGCTCCTGCTTGAAATAGGGTCTGGTACACTTCCAATAGGCCAGTTGTGACTGCACCCGGCAGGAATGTGAGGTGTTGATTACGCCACTTGAAAAGGCGTTAACAAGCACACGTAAGAATTCGCCATTGCATGCTGGTTCTTTTTAATTTAAATTTTAAGGGTGCATTATCAACACCTATAAATTCTAATCGAGGTGCTGTCACAACTGGCCTATTGGAAGTGTACCAGACCCTATTTCAAGCAGGCACTTATAATCTCTAATAGATAAGCACTGTGGGGAGAAATAGTGGTCTGGCTGCGCACAATTTAGAGAAATGTTGGTTGTACGACTACAATTGAAACCCACCATCGACTATTAGAAGTGTGGCTATATAACTAGGATGATGATCTTATTACGTAAACGACTTGTGGTGGGACACTTCCACAGCGTGCCGTTGGGCTGGTTGCGTCAAAGGACATAATGGCCGAAGGCTTACATTGGTAAGTCTCAAGGGGCTATTAGCCTCATCGCCGGAAAGGGGCACAATACTGCTGCCCCACTCTGAGCAATATAGCTCAGTGACCGGCTAAATAAATTTAAAGGAGTTAACCGGTGACCGGCTAAATATCAACAGCCAAATAAATAAGGATGCGTATTTTAAATAAACGCTCTAAACAACAAATTACGCACAGAAGTATCTTCCCAACTGTTTTATAGTCTGCCTATCGTATTATTCTTTGAAACTTCTCTCAGCAAAGCCTCTGTGCTCTTCATGTTCTTTCGCGTAAGTACGGGTCACGCCCACTTATTGAATGCCGAGATACGCATCTCCTTTTATTTTTATTTTAATTTTTTTTTTCAACCCGGGCTTGATGGACTGCCCTTACCTACCACCCCCAGCACAAAGGCACGTGCTGGACAACTGTAAAAGACAAAAGAAAGAAAAAGCAGAGTAACACAGCCAGCATGTTACTCTGACAAGTGGGACTCCACTTGCACTAAATCCATTGGTGGTAGAGCCCTAGTGTAAGCACCAATGGATGAACGTGCACCTCGAATGCACTGAATAGCTGAGCGGAGCAGAGAAAAGCCAAGACAACACCGAAGCCAACCCAGGACTACAGAGTATTCATCACCCCACTTAGCTGATAGGAGGGAAGCCAGACGCTTATAGAAAACTGTGGCTTCGTGAGCCAACCCCCCTGTTGCCGACATGATGATAGGTGTAAAAGAAGTATGCTCAACCTCACGAATTCTCTGACCATAAGCTCGACGCTTGATATCTCATGCTTCTTAAAGGTAGAAGAAAGTGATGAAGAACTGTTAGATGGGGCAAGTGGATTAAAAACGCGAACATCAATAAAACATCTCTCAGAACGACTACCCCAAAAACCATTCATGGCAATGTCCAAGCAAGCCCCTTCTTGAGTATTTGAGGTGGAAAGATGGAACTCATCAGGATTGTGGACGGGCTGCAGTTCTGGTTCAGTACACACCTGGGAGCACACCTCTGTCAAAAGGGTAGCAGTGAGGTCCCTTATCTCATTGGGGCAAAGGGAAGGTAGTCCCCCCTTCGGACAAGAGAGCACATGATCCACAAAGAATGAAGCCCCACAAGCACAAAGAGTTGGAGTACGTAGGGGAGGCCAACCGTAACGCAAAGCCAGGGCATCCTGAAAGGCGGACTTATGTAGAGCAAAACCATGCTCATTCAAGGGGAGAGTTGTAAGCCAATTTGAAGCCCCCTTCACAGATGATAGCTCCACTGCACGCTGCAGTGTGGGTTCCAACTGCTGACGCAATTCAGAAGAAGTCTTAGAGTAAGTGTCTAACTTTGCTTTGCGCACACAAAATTTTCTAGACTGTTGGAAAGAAATAGCCTCCATAAAGCTCTTAAAATGGTCATGATACGCATCTCCTGGGATCCTACGAGGCCTACTACGGCGTTTTTCAGTAGTAGAACACCTGAACAGCCCAATAGGAAATAGTCATAAATCCTTGGGCGTATTATGGGGGTAACTTGCCTTTGTTAATAAGGGAAGATTTTACGTGGATGTTTTCTTTGTTTATAGAGGGAAGATTTTACGCCAATGTCTCCTTTGTGTACTTAATGGAAAGATTTTATGCAGAGTAAATGACGTAAAGTCCAATGCATATAATTGCATAGTATGCGCTTTCTAAAGGGAAAATTTTACGCAAACTGTCATTTAACATAATAGACACTTGTGGTAACCATGGTAACACTATGAAATGGATCCTGATCAGTGGCGATTCTAGAAGTGTAGAGCAGGGGGGGCCAGTTTGAATGAATGAATGCATATTGAACTATGAAAGACTGAGAATGCAAAGAAAGTATGCTACACTAGGAGGTTTGGGGATGTCCTTATCCCTGAAAATCTGAGAGCAGCTTCTGTGGACAGTTTATCATATTGTAATGTATAACATATTATTTACATACCACAGTTTTTGTATAACATATTATTTACATACATAGGTTCCACAGTTGGTTACAATCCAAAGTCAAGCCTTCTGTTTCCAGTATGTACAAAATGTTGCAATATATGTAATCGGCACAACCTTTCTGTCAAATCTTGCTCAACAAAAGGCAACATCAAACCAGCTAGTCTTTCTTGAGTCATAGTTGTTCGGAGTTTTGATTTTAACAAAGTCAATTTTGAAAATGATCGCTCACAACTAGCACTTGTAAATGGTATTGTGCAAAGTGCTACTAACAAACGGGTCAATTCAGTGTAGACTTGTGTCCTATTATTTTCTGCCAGTTGTTTAAGTAATTTGTATGGCTTTTTAGCATCAATGACAGCATCATTTATAAAAAGTGAGCATCCAATGAAAAGTGACTGGCAATTTGATCAAATTTAGAATCTGAAGCAATTTTACGCAATTGTAACTCTCCGAGAAAGCTTAAAAATATCCTTGATTCTTGGTTGAACCTGTAGTTAAACTCATTCAATATAATATCCAGTACCTCATAATAGAATCCGACACGTAAGCTTTCTTCATAATTATGATGAAGAGTATTCATTCTGCCAATTTTCATCTATACGACGGCTAACCTTTCTGCGTCTAGGCTCCAACACTTCCACATTTTTTTCCCTAGCAAATTCAACAGCTTTGTCATAATACTCTTTAAATTTTGTTTCATTTCTCATATCTCCAATAGTTTTAACTGTGGTATCAACAACTTGCAATGCACTAACAATGTCAATATCCTCTCTTTGGAGGTAATCACTGACAGTACGACATTTGAATAGTAGGTCTTTCAAAACAAAAAGACAAAGAAAAAAAAATCAAATTTGAGAATAGAAAATTTAAGCCCACATGCTTCTGCACTGATTCGACCATCGTAACAGTTGTCTTCAATTTCTTCTAATGATTTCACAATGGCTTCAAAATTTTCATACACTGCCTGAACTGCATCACTTCTGCATGCCCACCTTGTGTCAGATAGTTTTTTAAGGGTTTTAACATGAGGCTTTGAACTTAACTCCTTCATAAATGCCACAAGTGTGCTGTGTCTGTGAGGACTGGCTTCAATAAAGGTATAAAGATTCTGTATTACTCCAAAAAAATTTCTACAGCATTGGTTACTAGAAGTTGCTTCTACTAACACTAGGTTAACACAATGTGCATAACAGTGACAGTATATGGCCCTGGGTTGAATTTCCTTAACCTTAGCCTGAACTCCAGCATGTATGCCCCGCATGTTGCTGGCCCCGTCATAACATTGACCAACTAAATTGTCAGTTGTCAATCCAATTTTTGATAAACCTTTCAACAATATTTGAAACAGTGCCTCTGCAGTAGTGCTGTCAGTGGACTCAACATCTACTAGTCGTTCTTGAATCACATATTGTGAATCAACATACCGTACTACTATTGAAACCTGCTCTTTGTGACTTAAGTCGCTGGCTTCATCCATCATGATGCTAAAATAAACAATTCCTGAAAATTCTTCCTTTAGGAGTGAAATCATGTTGTGATAAATAGCAGATATTAAATAATTTTGAATAGTCATAGAGGTGTATCTTGCATTCCGTGGTCCATCTTCAAAATGTGCTTTCAAAAGTCCATCATATTTAGCTAAAAGCTGTGTTATCTCCAAAAACAAACCTCTGTTGTGAGATTCATTATTTTCTCGATGACCACGTAAGGGATGTCCAGTTTTGACAAGCAGTAAAATAACATCAATAATACGATGCAGTATCTCTCTATTAGTTTCTTGTTGTTTTTGCAATCTAGAGGAACTTTTAGCACTGGCTTGGTCTAATTGATGATTAATAGGAATTGATGTGAGAAATTCTGCATAAGACAATGCTGACTGCTTATGTACAAGTGAGCTCTGATGTTTTGATAAAAGAGTGGTAGCTTTTTTCCACCTCTGCCCTTGAGTACCGACTGTTGTGAATGCTGTATCCAATTTACCTGAAGTACCGGGAACTGTGTCCAAATGCATGACATATAAAACAGTACATTTTGTCCGTAATTGGTGAGTATTCCAGCCAATTATGTGATCTGTACCACCTTGGTAAAAAACATCTTTTCCTACCATTGTGAAGTGTAGATCTGTAATTAGGTAACTGGGGTTGGTAGGGTCCATCCCTAATTCACTTGTTTTTCCCGCTCGCTACTAGGAAAGGGTAATGATGGGTCATTGGTGGGGTTTAAATCTACAGTTGGTACAGTACCTGTGCTATTACTTACTCTTGGACAAGGTGGTGAAACTCCACTTACACTAACAGAGTCGCCACTAATACTGGTTCGGATACTTTCACTGTCTGAAACTAACTCTGAATTAAGACGAGATGATGAATGTGTCGACGTAGGATAACCATCCTCAGAGTCTGAGCTGCTTGGGTTATCCACCTCAGAGCGATGAATTAAAAACGGATCAAGAGAACTTTGTATACCACTGGCCATAAAAGCAACAATCCCACAATCAGTTATTAATTATTAATTAAATCCCACAATCGATTTGTTCAAGCTAGTATTTCTTGGAGTATTAAATTATGGACCATCTTGTTGGTATCGTGGTGCTTGGGGAAGTATTAATGTAAGTTTTAAGTAACAAAGCATTGTAGTTGACTTGTCTATGCATGCAGAGTTTGTTTATATGTTGTGGGTGTATTGAATATATAGCTAGGATGGAGGTACTAAAATTTAGCAGGGGGGGCCATGGCCCCCCCTGCTAAATTTTAGTACCTCCATCCCCTTTAGAGTCGCCTATGATCCTGATGTATCAATGGTAACAACAGACCATGGTATTGTTGTATCCATGGAAATGCTACAAAACATGCCTTCAGACTTACAATTACAATTACTTATAGCCTGTGATATCATGTGCATCTTCAACAACAAACTTTTAACCCTTAAACGCGCATAAGCCTATATATAGGCAGATTTTATTTTACACAAAAAATGCACGAAACTTTACTTACGCACGTGAAAATAATCATCCTTCTTCACACAGCTGTATCATGCGACCCTTATTCCAATGGACTTGAAACTTCCCACGGAGGTGAACTATTATACCCTAGGGACTATCCCATGTAAATATTATTGCTGTACCTTCTCTACACTTCCAATTGTTTGCAGGAATGCGCGCATTATCTAGAATGAACGATCGCCTCATCATTGCTCATGGTACCACCCCAAGACTTTGTGGCTAGCTAGTGTGAAGACCTTATAAGCACATTACAAAATTCTGTTGGCCTATCTATAGCCCAAGCGGAGTTATGAACTTCAAGCGAAGATACCACCTGCGTGTAGATTTATGTGTGCATGAATTGAACCTACGGATTTGGTCACCTAAATCTACACCACCCATGAATTCATTGTAAGCTACTACAGCAGGTTGACATGACACACGAATTGATGTGCCATTATTTAGTGATCTAGAGACCGAGCCGTGCACAGTGCATCCTAACTCTGTGTCAATAAAAAAAATGGGCTAAACCAAACAAAGCAAGGAACTTTATTATCCAAAGCCGTAGAATGTGTCATACCCCTGCTGGACTCCACTACACAGTCTTTATTTACCTCCCCATGGGGAAATCCTGTTCTATCAGGTCGGGTTGTTGCTACACAAGTGGTCCCATTTTGCAGAAGAGCAACAGCCAAATTGACGCTGGAGAAATAGTTGTCAAAATACAAGTGGTAGCCCTTCCCTAAATTATGTTTGCAAACTCCCATGACCATTTTGTACCCGAGATCTCTAACAGGGCCATCTGCTTCTAACTCTACCCCTACCTCGCCCAATTCCCCTACCTCTACTAGAGAGGGAATCAAATGGAGAAGTTGACCGTGAGTGGTCCCTACTTCTACTCCTACCCTGACCTCTACTGGACAACGGATCCAAGGAAGATGCAGATAGTGAATGGTCCCTACCCCTACCACTAGGTGAAGATGGCTCAGACAGAGAAGATGAATGAGAGCGTGGGTAAGAACGAACAGGAGAGTCAGAATAAGCAACAGAGCCACTACATGGGTAATCAGGTCCCAGGCTTCCCATTCTGCTAACTCTCACGCTCTCCCTTGTGTGTGATGTTCCTACATAATCAATTTCATCATAGTTTCTCTCATCAGCTATAGGATAAGGCTGGTAACACCTTGGAAAATGTTTTCTAACTTATGTACCTGCGTAAAGATCCGAAAATCAATCCATTTCTTTTTCTGCCACCTCTCTATGATCTTCATCATTTTCTTCGTGATCCGCATCGTCATATTGCACTATAATCCAAAGGAAAATCGAACTGGCCAGCTATTCTGTCCATCATTTTACCTTCCCTATCCATTTCTCCTTCTTCCGCCACTCTATTATCGTCAGTTTCTTCATGTTCCTCATCGTCAGATCCAGCCGCTATAATCCCAACAAAAAAGTGAACTGGCCAACTATTCTGTCTTCTATTTACCTTCCTGTTCCATGGCAAGACGATCAGAAACTACTGGCTGTTCTTCGCGAGCAAAAGAATCCTCTTCATCTGATTCATTCCAGTCATCTTCAGAGTCACTATAAAAAATGTTATCAACGATTGCATTTCCATCCATAACTCACTTATCTTTTGTCGTGCCACCACGTTCTATGGCTCGAATTAAAGCCCAGAGATAGGGCTATCCGTTGCACATTACAGAGTTACTATACCGTAAACTATGCGCGCGCACCAATTACCTGTCTATATATAGGCTTATGTGTTTTCAGTGCAATATCAAAAAAAAAAAACGTGCGCGTTTAATGGTTAACTAATATAAAAGTCTGGGTTTACAAAGGGTATAGTAAAATCATGGGGAGTAAGTAGTGTACTTGTTACCCACCCTTGAAGAAAAAGGATACACTTATTTTATATGCTTCTAAGCTGCATGTGTGAAAAGGAGGTTGGTCAAAAATGTGGCATTTCTCTGTGAGTAAAAACCTCATAATTAATATAAATAAGTCAGTTTGTAGTTTTCCTCTTGAAATTTGAAGAATGAGAAGAGGTTGTCAACTTGTCTAAAGTAACTAGCCCCGCTTCAGATTACTCACAGTCTACCTCCATGCATATGCTAGACTGCAGCAGCACTAGCAGGAGTGAGTATAAAGAATGAAATAAATTTTTAGGAAAAATTCCAGTATGGTATGACTCTTTGATGTATGGTACTTAATATACCTGCACACCTTTGGTTATGCAATGCATAATATAATTGTGACCGGATTTGACAAAACCAGGCTTCCACACACATCCAACTTAATGACTTTGAAGGAACATAACTCAATGTAGATGTATACAATCAGTTTCATGTTTGGACCTGCTATTTCATAATTGTATGAAAAGAACATGTGAAAATTCCAGGGCAATAGCATGTTGGGTGATCAAGTTACAGTAGGTTGAAGGCAAAGAATTGGATGTATATGGAAGTCTGGTTTTGTCAAATCCGGTCACAATTATTAATTTTGGTGTAGGGGTGTAGTGACCATACTGAATCCTATCACTGCTGACAGCACTAAGTTGTGTGCCTGTCAGAGGCGAATTCCCACAGCCTGTCTTCCTTCAGAAACTTTTCAGTGTTATACTCATTGTACATATCTAGGCTCTAATTATTTCAAAGATTTTTGTGCAGTTTATGATAGTGAATATATCCAATCCTATCCCTACCCATGACATAATATTACAAGGGGAACACAACTTAGTGTGTCAGCAGTGATAGGATTCAGTATGGTTACTACACCCCTACACCAAAATTAATAATTGTGACCGGATTTGACAAAACCAGACTTCCACACACATCCAATTCTTTGCCTTCAACCTACTGTAACTTGATCACCCAACATGCTATTGCCCTGGAATTTTCACATGTTCTTTTCATACAATTATGAAATAGCAGGTCCAAATATGAAACTGATTGTATACATCTACATTGAGTTATGTTCCGTCTGCATTAAAATCAAGATACTGTAATAGAAAAGTCACTTTAAGAGTAGTATAAGTATAAAACACTGTACTTGATCATTCATCTACAAAGAATATCTGACTAGGATCTAGATCATAGTAGAGTTGGAAGAATAGGTATTTTGGTTGTTTAAACTGAAAAGCAGAAGCGCCTGTACACCTCGCACCAGCAGTGCCCATTGCTTGTACTTTAGACCTTATAGCTACTACTAATTCTGTTTTCTAGCTCAGTACTGTATATACCGTACGTATATAAATTTTCAATAAAACAACTTTAAGTTAAAGTGCCATCACATTTAATTTCAAAGGCTTATTTCTTCAAACTTTCCTTTGGAGAGATAATTCCAGACCCCACTAGAAATCTTATGTTTGCATTTTGCAGAGTGAATCACATGCACTGTGTAGTTACGTCTACCAGTGTGCTCTTTCATTATTATTATTATTATACTGGGCAGACAGCACCAGCTGATTGTGCCCAGGGGACAAGGTCTGTCACAAACAATTACAAAAAAATCAATAATTACAATAAAGCAGTATTAAGATAAGTATCTAATTGTTCCTGAAATAAATCTGGTGAGTTAGGATCAATTACATTTTGAGGGAGATCATTCCATTCTCTTATTGTTCTAGGGAAGAAACTGTTCATGTAGGCATCTGTTCTCATATGTATAAAATAGTAGGATTGATGATGATGAATTCTTGTGTTTTTGGAAATTGCAGTGAAATAATTAGGAATTTTTAGAGCTAATAGGCTATTAATAGATTTGTACAACAAGGTAACATGCATCCTTTTACGACGGTGTTGTAATGTAGGCCAAATGAGACTTTCTAGCATGGTGGTAACACTGTGATTGAAATTATAGTCATTAAATATCCATCTAAGAGCTCTCCTTTGAATTTTTTCTGTAGAGGCAATGTGATTGTTATGGTGGGGATCCCACACAGAACTAACATATTCAAGTGTTGGTCTGACGAGGCTAGTGTAGGCTCTAGATTTAGTTTGCTGGGAGCAATTACACAAGTTCCGTTTAACAAAATTCAAAGTTCTGGTTGCTTTGGATGTGATGCTGTTAATACGTCGAATAAAATACATTGTTTGGTCAAATACTACACCCAGATATGGATGCTGCTTGACACTTTGTAGTTTTTGGGTGTTGATGAAATAGTCGTTAGTATTGGATTCCGTATCCTGTAACCCTTGAAGATAACACATTTTGAAACATTAAAATCAACTACACAGTAGATATGCATGTTAAAGAAGCCGACTGTTCTATTAGAATGTTTGACTGTTCTATTAGAGTATTTGACTGTTCTGACTAAGTGTGACTTTGACTAAGTGTGGAGGACCTGCTATCCCAAAATCATCACTGCAAAGCTATATACTCTAATAGAACAGTCAAATACTCTAATAGAACAGTCAAACATTCTAATAGAACAGTCGGCTTCTTTAACATGCATATCTACTGTGTAGTTGATTGTAAATATAACTAGGTACACGACTCTATTACCCGTTAATTTGCAAAATAGCTGATGCTGTCACTTCTGGCCGGGGAGTGGCTAATAGTTTTTATGATTGCAGCACATGCTGCCTTGACTATTCCTAAAATACCACTACTTCATATAATACTGTTGTTTCATTTCTGTTTGAACAGTTCTATCCATTAGTCGATTGGAGATTATAAGCGCGTAGCGTGCCAGACCCTACTCTACGCGCGGCGCTTATTGATTCAATTGACAATCACCGTACGAAGAAGAGTAAGTAGGGTGTGGCAATGCGAGACTCGCTGCGGCTGGATTTTTTTCCTTTTTGCTGATTTCAATGCTTTATCCTTGCTCAACCCTGAAATCAAAATATTTAGCCAGCTGCACAGAAATCCTCACAAGACCATAAATAATAGTCGTCCACATTATCTAGACTACAAAGAGACTGTAGTACGACTGAGTGAAGCAAATCACATTAGTAACAAACAAGTAACTTCATCATTTAACAAATGTAAATGCACAGATGTATAACAGATGATGATAACATGATAACAACAGATGATAACAAACGAATGTATAACCATGATAATGTAGCACAAACTGAGAGTCACTAATTAGACTATTATGTCCACTTTATTGATCACCAATACTTCGACTTTGTGTGAAACTGCTCAAAACATATGCCTGTGCATACAAACACATTGCACTTAGGACAGAAAGACATTGTCTTTGTATCTTTGCATTTACCTGCTTCAGTTTTTTCATTGTAACATACTACGCATCGGCCTCATTTCTTTTCTTTGCATGGAAAATGTTTTCCTGTCAACCTCTTTTCAGTTGACACAGGCTTACGGCCTCTTGCTGAGTAACTCAAAGGGTTGTCACAACTAGCTTTCATTTGTAGCAGTGGTTGCACTAACTGGTGGACAAGCTCAACACGAAATTCTCTGTGAGAGGTGATTGAACTCTCAGGAAAGTTGGCATGAAAAATTATCCATGAATTGAGTATGGTAATGTCAATCATTCGCCAGAATACTTTCTTCCACCACTTCAATGTTCTTCTCTGGGTCAGACTGTAATAGTTCAAATACTGATCTGATAGATCAACTCCTCCCATATACAGATTGTAATCTTGAACACAGGTGGGACATACCACTGGCACTTTTTCCCGGCTTCCTTTTGGTCGTTTCATCACACTAGTGACAGACTGATTGTGAGCTGTACTTAATAAAAAAACATCCCTTCGGTCATGCCACAAAACACTCAAAAGGTCATTTGATGTAGCAAATTGGTATTGCCCAATGTCTAGCTTTTCACCCTGTTTGAACACATCAGGAAAATTTTTCCTATTACTCCGGATCGTCCCAGTCGCATAAACTTTGTTCATCAAAAGGTCTTGGTAAAGTTCAATGCCTGTATAGTAATTGTCTGTAAATACCCAATGATTCTTACCAAAATAAGGTTCTAGTAACTCCCTTACAACCCTATGACTCACTGACCGTTTAAGAGCTCCTTCCTGTGGTTTGGTTTTCTTTCCATTGTAAATTTGAAACGTTAGCACATAACCAGTTTTAGCCTCAGCATTGACGAATACCTTTATCCCAAACTTAGTGGGCTTTTTAGGTAGGTACTGTAGGATACTCGGCACCTTGTGCCTATCATCATCTCGTCAACTGACAGTTGCTGTGCAGGTTGGTAGTAACGGGGGAACACAGCTGATAAATGATCGACTATGGAGCGAACTTTGAACAATGGATCATACCCATCCTCTCCCTTGTTCTTTTGCTTTCTATTATCTGCCAAGTGAAGAAATCGTAATATTGCTAAAAATCTATCCCTAGGCATGATTGCGGGGAACCAAGGGGTACTTAAAATTTCATCAACTGCCCAGTAATCCCTTATCTGTGGTAGTGTGATCATCCCCATAGCAATATTCATCTCAATAAATGCAGTTAGCTCCTCCAGTTTGAGCACGCCTTTGTCTAAAGCATAGTCATTACTTTCTCTGACAATTCCTACCAGCAGTGAAGTGGTAATAAATAGTTGGAAAACACTCAATGGTGTTTTCACCTGCTTGGTCCGCGGGATTGGACCAGTTGGTAGCTTAAATGCTAAGGACTTGAGCGACGGGCCTGTAGAAGTAGATTTTATACCATGGGCAGTCCATTTCACTTTGTTAGCATCATTACCACCACTATATATATAGAAAAATGCATAATTTACTACACAATGATTTAAGTCAAAATTCAGATACATACTCGAGAGTTTGAGTCCTCCTCTCCTGTGTCTCCATCACCTGTGTAAACAAATATTTATTCTTAGACAATGGCATGTCGAGAATGCTCTGATGTTTGCAGGTATGCAGGTTTTTTATTCTGGTAAGACACCTGTCTGTAGACTTTACACAGGTGTTGAGACACCTAGCTCACAAACTTTGGGTTCCCAATAACACGCAGGCCAATGTCTAAACAACTAAGACATGCATTGCTAGGATTCTTCAGTGGATAAACACACCTCAGGAATGATGAGTAATTGCCTGAGCTCTGCCTTGGTGATTATTACATCATTCCTTCAGTTATGATTATCCACTAAAGAATCCTAGCACTGCATGCCTTACCTATACATATCCCTTACAGAGGTTTTGAGGTTGTTTGATAAGTTTTGTACGATTGAGCTGCTCATGTCCAACTGATATAGCCAATCAAATTCACTTCATGAAATTCAAATATCCGTGCTCAACTTTCATTGGCTGTTATTTTCGCACATGTGCAACGAACAGCACATGCGCAACGAACAGCACGTGTGCAACGAACAGCACATGCTCAACGAACAGCACATGCGCGAAAAAGTTGTGGATCAAGCAACCTCAAAACCTCTGTACACAATTTATGAAAGATTATTTCAGGTTTGACAACAGTCTGCAAAGGGTGATATAACATATTTTTGTAACATACTTTAGATACTAGGATAGAGGTAACAAAGTGGAATGTAGCAAATAATAAAGGTTGTATGACTGGTGTCCCATCCATGTATGGGGTAAGCTAGCTCAACAATAACATCTTATCAAAAATTTCTTAGTTTTATGAAGTACAAAATAGTGAGGCTTTCTAAAGGACCACATAAGATGCCCTTGACCATTTTCAATGTAACAGTAAATAATGCACATTATTATCCTTACTATGCCCATTGCTTTCTTCATAGCTATCAGTTGATCCACAGCTTGATCCTCCACTACGGCCACGACTTGATCCTCTACCACAGCCACAACTTGATCCTCTACCACGGCCATGACTTGATCCTCTTCCACGGCCATTACTCGATCCTCTACCATGGCTTGATTCTCTACTGTGGCCACAACTTGATCCTCTACCACGGCCACGACTTGATCCTCTACTGTGGCCATGACTTGATCTTCTACCACGGCCACAACTTGATCCTCTACTGGAGCCATTACTCGATCCTCTACCACGGCCACTACTTGATCCTCTACTGGAGCCATTACTCGATCCTCTACCACGGCTTGATTCTCTACTGTGGCCACAACTTGATCTTCTACCACGGCCACGGCTTGATCCTCTACCATGGCCACGGCTCGATTGTTGACTGATTACTTCTTCACCACAATCATGGCATGCTTCTTCACTCTGACTATGAATTTTAGACCCCTGATCCGCCACACAAATTCTTTTAGTAGGAGGTTCATCAATCTCCGACGAGGATGACTCTGTGCCACAGCCAATACCGTCGCTGCACTTTTCAAAGCTGGTCTCTAAAAATAAAAGCCGTGATTTATCTACCAGCATAAATTACCACATCACTACTAAGAAATGAGCTAGCGGTAGCTACCGCTATAGGCTCTAGCGAGCGAGGCTACATTTTACCTTTTTCACTAGTCATGATATCTTTGTCGAACAATAACAAAGAATCTCTTTCCACGGGATCATGTCTTTCCCTTAGCTTCACAAACGCTGTCGAATACATTCCTTCAAAAATCGTTTGAACCATCTCGGCATCATTGTCATCATCTGACGACGACGAAGAATCCCCTTCACTCAAAGATTCTACATAGTCTCCATCGCTGGTCATCACTTCGTAATCCTGCTCTTCGTAAACATGGTCGGTTGCAGAAAAGCAAACCACCTTCCTCTCGCCACGGCTACTGCTCGGCGCATCCACCATTTTTTTCTCGGAATTTGGTTGCGCGTGCGCATGCAATACCATTTGCTTTGTGCAATACAAACACGATACAGTACAATATAGATATATGAATTTCTATTTAGCATTGTTTAGCATGTGGTAGGAAAATATGCTTGAATGCATCAAGTCAGCAGTAAGTATAATAAAAGGTCACATGACACTATATAGATGATCAGGTACAGCATGGCTAATAGCTGTAACAAGCATGATTTTGTAATAATAAAAGTATAAGCTCAAAAAATTACCTTAGTGGGTCATTTTGACCCACTTTAGGATTCTACATGTTAAATTTCATTTTCCACAATTGTGACCATTTGAAGATGGTATTAAGATCACGTTGGAGTTCAGCAATGTCCTCTTCACATGAGATCACACGATACAATAGACAATCATCACCAAACACTCTTAAACTTGAAGATAAGCCTTTTGCAATGTCGTTAGTATATACAAGAAATAAAAGCGGTCCCAAGACTGTCCCTTGAGGTACTGCTGAGTTTACTGATAACCATGTAGAACATGATCCATTTACAACAACTCTTTGTATTCTCTGTGTTAATCAAGACTTGTTTCAAGAATGTGTCTTATTCTGAATGCCATAAGATGACAGTTTGAGTAGTAAATGGTAATGGGGAACTGTATCGAACGCTTTACAAAAGTCAAGGAATATATATAAGGTCAATCTGTTTCTGTTGGTCTAAATTTTGTGAAATGTCTTCTACTATGCTAATTGGGCCTCACAGGAGTAACCATGCCTAAAACCATACTGATATATTGATTTAATATTTGATGCTGTTGAAGATGTTCCATGACTGAGTGGTAAATAACATGCTCCATAACTTTACAAACAATTGAAGTGAGGGAGATGGGTCGGTAATTAGAAGGATTGCTTCTATCTTTCTTCTTAAAAACTGGTGTAGCATTTGCAGTAAGCCAATCACCAGGAACAGTTCCGGTTGACATAGATTGGGTAAAGATGACTTGGAGTATTGGTGTGATTTCTGCAGAACACTGTTTAAGTATCATTGATGGAATTTCATCTGGGCCAGGTAATTTATTTGTGTGTAGTTCGCAAAGTAATTTAAATTTTGCAAAAATTCCAGATCCACCCCTGCTGCCATCATATTACTAGTGTGGATTAGCCCTCCATATGTATATTTTGTAAATTAGCTATACTACTATTGTATATATTATTAATTGGTGGAAGGTACAATAAAACATGGAATAGCTGTAATCCCAATGTCTTTAGTCATACAGCTATGAAATGGGCTGTAGTAGCATGCATAAAATCTAATATGGAATGATCATTTTAATACCATGATTCATATATACTAAGAATCATATGCAAGTTTTGAATTGAAAGAGCATGTAATTATAACTGTACTAAATCATACCAAAGGGTTGCAGAGATGAAATGGTAACGAAAAGAAAGTCACAGATGAAATGTTTGCAAAACTGCCAAACTATATGCTTCTATTCAGGACTTGGCAGAATTAACAAACAGAACAAGTAATCAACATTTGAATGGTACGTAATTCCAAACTTGGTCCAGGGCAAAAATTGGTCTGGCTGGACCAGTTTTGGTCAAAATTCAAACAGGTCCAGCTGGACCATTTTTGGCATCCAAAACTGGTCCAACCCAACCAAAATTGGTTCGGGTCAAACCAGGGGTTGCCAAACCAGTTTTCAGGTCTGGTGTGAGTTTTGCGATGTAGTTCACCAAACTACATGCAGTATATAGCTAGCTATCAGTTTATGATTATGATTAAAGTACCGGTAAAGGCACAGCCTTTATACTGGATCTGCACACAATAGTACAATTAACCATTATACAAAAGTAAATCTCGAATCAGATAAGTGATTATCACAATATTATATAACTGTAAGTTTGAGTGTTAGTAAGTTTATTGTTATTCCTTGCCATGCTGGTCCTTGCGGCGGTGCTGGTAGCACTTGTCATTACCCTGCCTCGCCAAGGCTTCCTCTGATATGGGATTTCCCCACTCCTCTGCCTTTCCCATGGCTGGCATAGCCTACAATGAAATGCAACAATATTCCCGCATAACTGAAACTTTATACTTACAGAGAATGGCATCCATCGTCTCTTCGTCCAGTGCTGGTAGCGTTCCTTTTTTACTTTGCACAGTGCTACCCTTCAATTCATCTTCAGAAAATAGTTCATCCATCAAATATCTTAGAATTCTTGTTGGCTGTCTCTTTGATTTCCTATTAATGGCTGCCAATGAAGAACTCTTGATCAGAACTCCCATATACTTTACAAACTCAATCTTTTGAACTGGGATCTGTAAAAGGCAAATGCAAACTTAGTTATATATTGCTTGTGTAAAATAAAGCATTATACCTTTTCTCTGATTTGCGCATCGTCTTTTGCCTTATAGGACCTGGATGTAACATGATTTAATTAAAATAGAGATATGAGTGACTGTGCTCATACACTTTGTGTGTGTGGTAATGTTGCAAATGGATCAAGTCATGCATTCAAGTTACTAGTGACTATTGGACATTTTAATTTAGCACTTGACCCATACACACACAAACTTAAGGTGCTTTGAGTCGGTGCAGGAAGATCCTCCTGGGGCAGGATTAGTAACCCTCAGGAGGTTGTACCATGCCTCACGCACATGCACACACACAACACACTTGGCAGGGATGTAGAAGGCGTATGCTAATGCACAAATTGCTAAATGGATACTTGAATGTATATATAACTAATTGAATACAAAGGTATCATATTATTATTATTAGTTTTACAACCACACCGTACATGTACAAAAATTATAGTTGATTACAGGAGTGTCGATGGTAATTGGTGATTGGAGTAGGGTGGCTGATAGCTAAAGGCACGAACTGCCAATAGCTAATTACAAATACTAACTACCTACTTAAAATTAAATATACTACTTAATTACATATAGAGTAAAAAGGGGTAGTATGTGTGTTGTTTGTACATGAAGAACAGGGACAGCAAAAATGAAATGTACAGGTATTATTAGAGTTAAAATTGTTTAAAAAGTGATGCCATAGAAATTGGGTAAGTTGCTTTTTTATTGCAGGGGCGTAGGCAGGATTTCCAAAAGGGGGGTTCTGCCCTAAGTATAGAATCTCCACAGCGGGGGTTTGGTGGAACATCAGATGAGGACACACGTGATTCGGAAGACAAGCCTAAAACATGGATCAATAATAATTCTGAAGGTGATAATGCAAACACAACTAGCTGGCCTAACCACGTGCAGCTGTATCTGCAATTAGCCACAAAATTATTGCACAGAAATATGCCTATGTGCTACAACTTACTAGAATCTGGCCTTCTAGATTCTGCATGGATTCTTTTCGAAAAAAACTTTAGAATGCCACCTGAGGTAGCACTTTTACGCTTCATTTATTTCGTAGGTGTGCACATGTAAACACGTGTACACGTGTGTATTCTTATAAATTCATTCGCAATAGCGAGTAGAGGTACTTGAATTCCTCTGCCTGAAGACCTGTAGCTACCCATTTCAGTGGATTTGTGTAAGTTAATTTAGTTCTAGTTAACTAGTATCACGATTTAAAAAACTTAACTCTGAAAAGGGGGTTCGTCCGAACCCTTTAAACCCCCCTGGCTACGCCCCTGTATTGTCATATAAGATAAATTCAGGTCAATCGAGGTAAAGAGTTCCATAATCTTGGTAGTCTGCAAAAATAAAAATGACGGTTCGAATTGGTTGTAGAAATACGATGGACTAATGATGATGATCTTGTTGTGGATACTGATGCTTTCATTGATATGTAGTTATTAATGTCAAAGTGGGGATAGGGAGTTTTGTAGGACTTTATGAAAAAAGTAAATCACTTAGTTCGTATTGGTACATTAAAGGGAGTAAATCAAGTTGTATTAGTCTACTTTTGTAGGGTGAGTGATAGTCATTTAATATATACTTCGTTACCCTCCTTTGAACTCTTTCCAGGAGTGAGATGTCTTTTAGTAAGTAGGGTCTCCATAGTTGGCTACAATATGTCAACCGTGATTGTACCAGTGTGAGGTATAGTAACTTTTTGGCTATAGTAGAATGCATTGAGAAAGTCCTCCGGATTAGTCCTAAGCTTTTGTAAGCATTGGAAGCAATAATTTCACAGTGGGTTGAGGACTTTAAAAGTGAACTCCTAGATCTTTTACACAGTTGGATTGTACAATGGGTGTTCCGTTTATGGTAAAGTTATGTGAACCAAAATCCTTACCAAAATGAATGTGGAGAAACTTAGATTCATTGAAAATAGGTCATTTGTATTGCTCCAGTTAAATGCTTGTGTAATAGTGTGAGTCTGCCATTCTGCAAGAAGAGTACTATTCGCTATGCATTTAGCAAATAGGTGATAGACAGGATAGTATAGGGCTGGTGCACTTATTTTCCATACCTTAGGACTAATATGATCAATTCCTTGGGCCTTATTTGGGTCAAGGGCAGTGAGAGCATCATACACGTCATGTGGTGAAATAGTGATGTTGTCCAGGATGTTGCTGTTGGGTGGGGAGTCCAATGCAGTATTTAAGATTGATGAGGGATCTCTGGTAAAGACCGAGAAGAAATATTCATTAAATAAGTTTGCCTGATCATGATCAGGGCTGGCACTGGAACTGTTGTAATGTATTGTAGTTGGAAAACTACTGAAGTTGGTAAGAAGGGAAAGATATTTGTAGATGGAACTGTTCCTGTACGTGGAAAATAGGTTGATTAGACTATTTTCATAGTTGTGTTTGGCATCACTGGCAGCAATTTGAAAATTCTGTTCAGCTGTGTGGAGCTTAGTCTGGTTAGAAGGTGAGGGGTTTGATGTATAATTTCGCCTCATTGAATGCAATTGGTTTAACTGGTGTTGAAGGGAGGAGGTGAACTATTTGGGGTGCTGATGAGCTTTGATGGTAATCCTAGGAACAAACATCGATAATGCTTGATATATTAAGTGCTTTAGGAAGCTCCACAAGGTCTCAACATTGCTTGTATTAAAATAGTCAGTATAGTCTTGTGATTGTAAGAAAAGTAGTAAACCATCCCAGTTGGCTTTGGAGTAGTCGTACACTGACTTATGGACTTTATGTGGTACAGTAGATGGATGGATGGTCCACTAAAAGAGTAAAGTGTATTAGGTAATGGTCTGAAGACAGGCCACAAGGTAGGGACGTAATCACTTGTATGTCATTAATGATGGTAGTGTTGGAAAGTATCACATCGAGTATATTTCCAGCAATGTGGGTAGGAGTGGATATAAGTTGCTCCAGGTTGAGCTCAAAAAGAAAGTCACAAAAGTCAGTGGACTGTGGGGTAGAGCCTGACATTGTGCCCCAGTTGATGTTGGGAAGGTTAAAGTCCCCAGCAGAATTAGGTCTTCATTGAGATTGTTTGTACTTATGATGAGACTTTGCAGCAAAGAAAAGTATGATTGGTCAGCATTAGGTGGAATATACAAGAGAATTATGGTAAGAGTTTTACTATGTGTAGATATTGAAATGACCAACATTTCGGCGTCATTAGGTGAGAGAATCAGGTTGGAGGAAATATAGTTCTTGATCGCCAGCAGCACACCCCCACCTCTTCTATTGTAGTCGTTTCTGTAGATGGTATAGTTCGGGGGGTGAAAGCTCATTGTCAAAAATGAAGTCTTTAAGCCAAGTTTTGGTTATACAAATGATGTCAGGGTTGTGGACATGTACAAAAGTTTGAAGAGATATCAATTGATTAATAATGCTTCGTGCATTCCAAAGGTAATAGGAGAGTGTGTTGGGTCCATGTTGTCTAGGTGCTGTGTTGTTATTATTGTTGTCGTTGGCTAGTCACTGAGAGCTCATAGCTTCAGGACAGGAGTTGGAGTCGAGGTTGGATTGGGTTTGTGCAGCTGATGTAGATTGGTCTGTAGGTGAGGGGTTTTCTTTGAGTAATGCACCATTTGTCACTCTGGCATGAAGTTTTCCAGCTACAAAAATGTTTGGTCCCTTAATCTTGATGGATTTATGGTCCACACCTGATTGGAGGAGCTGTCAACGTTCTTTCAGAAGTGTTGCCTCAATCTGTCTCTCAGTGGGAGAAAGATCATGCTTTATTGAGACGCCACTAGGGCAAGAGCCCTTCCTAGAAAATAAGCTTGCAACATGAATAGTTGAATTGAATTTAACTAGGATCGGTCTTGGTCTACTGGAGTTAGGCACATACTTACCAAGACGTATACAGTCACGAATACCATTTTTAGGTATATTACAGTCGATGCTTGCACACACCTCGGCAACTTTGTCCAGGTCTAGCTTGACTCTTTCTAGGTGGTGAGTGCCCATATTACATTCCGACAAACCATAGAAGACTGCATTGCACTGACGTGAGTGGTCGATAGGTGTGAAGTTGCGACTGGTTGATTGATTGGCAGATGTTTCATTAAGGTGAGCTGCAGGATCAGTGGGAGGTGACTGTTGTAGTGAATCCAGAGTGCTTTTGATGGTCTCAGTACTTTGGGAAACAATTTTGGAAAGTTGCTGAAGAGCTTTAGTAACAGATTCGTCAATTTTTTTGTCTATATGGTCTGATAGGTCAGGTGTAATTTTTGAGGTGGCACTAGAGTTGGACAGCTTGGAAGCCACCCCTGGTTCACACGTCTTGCAGAACCAGTGCAGAGATTTATAACTAGTCAGGGCTATCATCATACCAGCTGGGACACTCTGGCATGCACAACAAAACCATAAATTACATGACTCACACTGAAGCAGTTGATCCGCTTGATTATCACAATGCTCACATTTATCGGCTTCCGATTCTTTGTCAGCTGAAGTTTCATTTGTTTGGGCGTTGTCACTGCTAGCACCACTTTCGTACGGAATAGAACGGTTCTTTCCGCGGTTGCGAGTGTGCTTGCCCATTTCTTAGTAGTGCTCACCACTGCTGGTCGAAAGGAAGGCAAACAAGCATAATTTACGGAAAGACAATTTCAAACCTTTGCAGGTACCGTTATCAACAGGATTGGCCACGGTACAACAGTTTGTAGGGGTCAGGTGAAGAGTAAATTTTATCGTTAGTCACGAAGCTGTCACAATCATGTGACTTTTCTGAGTGAGACTCCAGCACGTAAATAAGTAAACAGGAACAGTCAACAGTTTAACTTCATGAGTCCTTTCAACTTGGATTGCAAGTTTACAATTAGCCCAATTGCCATTTGCACTAGCCCAAAGGCACTTGTAACTGGCTTTTTGGCCACAACTGGCCCCCTTTTTAGCCCCTGCTTAGACAATAAGTATACACACAGTGCATTAAGAGCAATTGAACATATTCATTTGGTTAAAATGGTTAAAATCAGCAAAAAAAAGGTTAAAATCAGCATATCATGAGCAATGTCATTAAAATGTCTATAAAAAGATTTGTTGTACACTATTAATTTCATGCCGGCAAAATGGACAGGGCTTGCTTTGTTCTTGTATCTTATTGATACAAGATGAACATATCCCAGCATGTCCGCAAGGAAAGAGGACACATTCTTGTGCTTGTATCGTACTTATCCGGCACATATCCAGTCTGACCTACAGTGATAATAAATGGGTAAATATATACACCATTGCAATTCAACATACTCTAGGTCACCTAAGCTTAATTGTTGGTTTCTCTTCCCTTGATACTCAAACAGCAATATTGAAAGGAAATATTAATACAGTACAGTTTATAGTACTATAGCTTTAGTAAAGACAACTAAGGTTCGAGTATGGCGGTTCACAAAGACATTAGCTTGCTACATGATGACTTCGTGGCATTGGTATAGGTATAACACAGCAAAAATAGTGTTCCAATACTACATATTCTAACCCCGTATTTATTCAGTATTGGAAAAACTATTTTAAAAAACACTTTATAACGAGGCAAAACAAACCTCAAATTTATAAATGACTCTAATATTATTCACTACTGGGGGCTGTGGTCTATTTTTGCTTGAGCCAAGGTACAATATTTGGACTATTAGTTCCAACACCTAAACATAGACGTAATAAATACAGTCAGTATTCGTGTATGAATTATGCTGTGTAATCAAGCCTATGTGTGCATTTAGATGAACCCGAATACTTACAAAAGGTTAAAATAATATTGTTCTATTTGACCAAAATTTCTACCACCTGCTTGTCTGCCTATTGTGTTTGATCAGGTCCCAAGTGGAATAGCAAATAATTACAATAACTGTAAAGCAAGCGGAATGCTGCCTTTATTTAAAGCAGGTGAGGATCTCCAGTCTTTCAAGGGGGGAAGGCTCCACAGGCGGTATTGAGATTTCCCTTCACGATTATTGTAGGGCTTAATTATTGCGATTGTTGCAAATACCGTTTTATCAGTGTTGCTATGGTAAATGTCAGCAAAAAATCTTAGAAGTTTCTTCAATGGCTAGAATTACTACCTAATATAGCAGTAGGAAGGCTTTTTTTGCTAGTACAAGGAGGCTGGCAGAGCTTATGATAAGAATTCTCTGTTGTCCTGCCACAATGTCCTGACAAACCAAAATCGGCCGGACAATTGCCAAAATTGACTGGACATGAGATGAATGCCCAACATGTCTACTGTAGCATAGCAAATGAACATTATAGTGGTAAGATATCACATGCCTTACTGCAGCTGTTATGTGGTTAAAGTACACCAGAGGGTTGGCAATGGTACATTTATGGTCACTCCCTTAGGTTGTAAGAATGTATACTATCTCCTGGCAACCAAGTGAATGTTATTGTTGATAGCATGCCAGCTCAGCCCTTAGGCTCCTTCTTTATGCTTTGATGGAACACTGTGTCCGGACAAATTGCATTATGGTCAGACATCTATGCAATTTGACCGGATTTTGTCCGGTGTCCGGACGTTATCTTAAGCTCTGGCTGGACTACTAATAGATCACTACATTGTTGTGTTGTTAACACCTGTAAGTGTACATTTTTAACTAGAGACAGCTGTCTTATAGCTTTGATACTGCAGGGGTAACACTGTTGCCTTAAAAACTATGTGGTTTCAATTATCTCCTGGTAATAGTATCGCAGTATGATAGCAATGCCGTAATACTGCCCAACTCTATCTACTCCACTGCACACTTTTCAAAGCTGAGATAATTCCCCAGCAAAACACCTGATCAGAATAAAATCTGATCCTGTCTGAGCTTGCAAGACAAGCTAAATATGTCTTGGCAAGGTATGTCTGATAATAACTTATTACAGATTGTTAACAGGCCATACTTTCAATCTTGTTAATAAAGCCCCCCCCCCCCCTAACTTATAGAAATTACTAACATGATTCATACCAGAACAAACTCTGAATCAGGTATTATGTACCCACCCTAACATATTGGGATTGTGATAGTCAATCTGGTAACATTTTTACCAGAACATACCCTGAATCACGTATCATGTACCTACCATAACATATTGGGATTCTGATAGTCAATCTGGTAACACTTTTACCAGAACATACCCTGAATCAGGTATCATACACCCACCATAACATATCGAGATTGTGATAGTCAATCTGGTAACACTTTTACCAGAACATACCCTGAATCACGTATCATGCACCCAGCATAACATATCGAGATTGTGATAGTCAATCTGGTAACACTTTTACCAGAACATACCCTGGATCAGGTATCATGCACCCACCATAACATATCAAGATTGTGATAGTCAATCTGGTAACATTTTTACCAGAACATACCCTGGATCAGGTATCATGCACCCACCATAACATATCGAGATTGTGATAGTCAATCTGGTAACACTTTTACCAGAACATACCCTGGATCAGGTATCATGCACCCACCATAACATATCGAGATTGTGATAGTCAATCTGGTAATATTTTTATCAGAACATACCCAGAATCAGGTATCATGCACCCACCATAACATATCGAGATTGTGATAGTCAATCTGGTAATATTTTTATCAGAACATACCCAGAATCAGGTATCATGTACCCACCATAACATATCGAGATTGTGATAGTCAATCTGGTAACATTTTTACCAGAACATACCCAGAATCAGGTATCATGCACCCACCATAACATATCGAGATTGTGATAGTCAATCTGGTAACATTTTTATCAGAATATACCCAGAATCAGGTATCATGTACCCACCATAACATATCGAGATTGTGATAGTCAATCTGGGTAACATTTTTACCAGAACATACCCAGAATCAGGTATCATGTACCCACCATAACATATGTGACCGGATTTGCGAAAAGGTACCTTTTCCACACTTTTGACATACCAGCAAACAAAATAATGTAACACTTGACTCCTTATACCAATTAACTTGCTCTTAGTATCAAAATGTAGCCTGATACTGTGGCTACATTCATTGAAAATTTCAAGCAATTATATGCTATGATCAAAAAGTTATGAAGCTTTGAAGTCCAAAAAATGGTCAAATTTTGTGTGTGAAAAAGGTACCTTTTCGCAAATCCAGTCACATATCGAGATTGTGATAGTCAATCTGGTAATATTTTTATCAGAACATACCCAGAATCAGGTATCATGCACCCACCATAACATATCGAGATTGTGATAGTCAATCTGGTAATATTTTTATCAGAACATACCCAGAATCAGGTATCATGCACCCACCATAACATATCGAGATTGTGATAGTCAATCTGGTAACATTTTTACCAGAACATACCCAGAATCAGGTATCATGTACCCACCATACCATAATATTATCAAGATTGTGATAGTCAATCTGGTAACATTTTTACCAGAACATACCCTGAATCAGGTATCATGTACCCACTATAACATATCGAGATTGTGATAGTCAATCTGGTAACATTTTTATCTGAACATACTCAGAATCAGGTATCATGCACCCACCATAGCATATCGAGATTGTGATAGTCAATCTGGTAACATTTTTACCAGAACATACCCTGAATCAGGTATCATGCACCCACCATAACATATCGAGATTGTGATAGTCAATCTGGTAATATTTTTATCAGAACATGTAAGTGTACAATCTCGATATGAACATGTAAGTGTACATGTTCACAATCTCGATCACAATCTCGATATGAACATGTAAGTGTACATGTTCATATCGAGATTGTGATAGTCAATCTGGTATCATTTTTACCAGAACAAATCCTGAATCAGGTATCATGTACCCACCATAACATATGTGACCAGATTTTACAGAACCGATCCAAATCGCACATCAGGCAAAATCAAACTAACACCACCAGTGGATAGCTACACTATCGTACTACAAGTTTTGACCCTCAGCACTACTCAAACTACACGAGGCTGGTTTTTACACACGTCTTTTCTGGGTGGTGTGGAGTGCTCAAATGGCGGTTTCAGGCCTTGTGAAGGACCTGGCTTGGCAAGAGTCAGTGGTTTATTGGTGGACAGCCTGATAATGTTGGCCAGACGTGTTCTCTGCTGATGTTGCTACATATCAGCCACTAAGGAGCCAGCACAGCCCTGTAATCTGGTGTCTGGACTCCAATCGTGGTCTGCCTCCATTTTGAGGTCTAACTTTTGCCCTCAGCACTACTCAATCGTGGTCTGCCTCCATTTTGAGGTCTAACTTTTGCCCTCAGCAGTTCCCCGCCACCCCCCAGCCTCCACCCCTTTGTGAGCACTCGTGATACTACTTCGCTCGTCCAACTGCTCAGATTTTCTATCTTATTTGGCGGGAAACTGTACAAGCAGCTACAAGTACTGGAAGTGGCTTGAAAGGTAACAGATTGATGCATCTTTTGTGCAAATTTCATACGCGTGCTTGCTATCCTTGGAGAGTTATGCTGGCTTGAATTCTTTAAAACCGTTTATCTCGGAACTTCTAATGTGCGATTTGGATCGTTTTTCCAAAATCCAGTCACATATAATACTCATCTGGCTGTAAAGGAGCCAAACACACAAAAACATACTTTGGAATCACTCCATGATCAGTGCCAGCCACTACACACTGACCAGACTTCTTTCCACTGCTCCAGGATTCTTTGCAGGTCACGTGATCTCACGTGATGCTCCAGAAATAATTTATATGTGACCAGATTTTACAGAACCGATCCAAATCGCACATCAGGCAAAATCAAACTAACACCACCAGTGGATACCTACACTATCGTACTACAAGTTTTGACCCTCAGCACTACTCAAACTACACGAGGCTGGTTTTTACACACGTCTTTTCTGGGTGGTGTGGAGTGCTCAAATGGCGGTTTCAGGCCTTGTGAAGGACCTGGCTTGGCAAGAGTCAGTGGTTTATTGGTGGACAGCCTGATAATGTTGGCCAGATGTGTTCTCTGCTGATGTTGCTACATATCAGCCACTAAGGAGCCAACACAGCCCTGTAATCTGGTGTCTGGACTCCAATCGTGGTCTGCCTCCATTTTGAGGTCTAACTTTTGCCCTTCCCACCACCCCCCAGCCTCCACCCCTTTGTGAGCACTCGTGATACTACTTCGCTCGTCCAACTGCTCAGATTTTCTATCTTATTTGGCGGGAAACTGTACAAGCAGCTACAAGTACTGGAAGTGGCTTGAAAGGTAACAGATTGATGCATCTTTTGTGCAAATTTCATACGCGTGCTTGCTATCCTTGGAGAGTTATGCTGGCTTGAATTCTTTAAAACCGTTTATCTCGGAACTTCTAATGTGCGATTTGGATCGTTTTTCCAAAATCCAGTCACATATTGGGATTGTGATAATAAATACGAGTTTGTTCTGGTACAAATGTTACCAGATTGACTATCACAATCCCAATATGTTATGGTGGGTACATGATACCTGATTCAGGTTTGTTCTGTTACAAATATTAAAAGATTGACTATCACAATCCCAATATGTTATGGTGGGTACATGATACCTGATTCTGGGTATGTTCTGGTATAAATGTTACCAGATTGACTATCACAATCCCAATATGTTATGGTGGGTACATGATACCTGATTCAGAGTTTGTTCTGGTACAAATGTTACCAGATGGATTATCACTATCCTAATATGTTATGGTGGGTACATGATACCTGATTCAGGGTTTGTTCTGGTACAAATGTTACCAGATTGATTATCACAATCCCAATATGTTATGGTGGGTACATGATACCTGATTCAGGGTTTGTTCTGGTATGATTGTTACCAGATTTAAATATACAAATTTATAGTTTTAGAAAGTTCGAGGGTAAATTTCACAAACATGCAGCACTCACAATTAATAGCCACTTCAGAGCATCTATTTCAAAAATTTTCCCTGGGCATGCATGCATACTGTACGTTGGTCTATTTCATTATATATTTATATGGCGCCCCCATCAAAAATTTCTTTCAAGTGTCTTTCGATCAAGATTTAGTCATGCAAGTGCATAATTTTCTTGAAAGAAAATTGAATAAATTTTGCAAGAAAAATCTTGCATAAGACTGCTATTGCAAGTGAATTGTATGATAGTATCTTACCTTGTAAAATTAATGGTAAGAGTCATCCTTCAAGTGAATTACATGATAAAATCTTACCTTTAATCTTGCAAGTAGAGTACCCTTAAATCTGAGACCAAGTTAGGTACGTACCTTAATAATAAGATTTATCTTGCACTTTATCTCATGTTAATTTTAATTTATATATTAATTAAAATTTTGATTTCAGCTGGTCAATAATATAACACTGTTAAGCAGGTAACATTCATGTTTAATTTTTATTGTCTGCATGTATATGATATCTAATCCAAAACAGCCAAGCTGTAAAAAAAGAGTGCGGCCCTGAGAAAGGCTATGGTGAAAAAAGATGTGAAATCCAAGGTGGCGGCCAAGAAATGGCTGTGATGGTAGGTTAATGGTAAAAATTTTAATAACGACAATTCAAGTGAATTTTGTGCCAAGACCAAGCGGCACCAAATTCACTGAATTGTTGTTATTAAAATTTTTACCATTAACCTACCATCACAGCCATTTCTTGGCCGCCACCTTGGATTTCACATCTTTTTTCACCATAGCCTTTCTCAGGGCCGCACTCTTTTTTTACAGCTTGGCTGTTTTGGATTAGATTTCACTTCTTTTTGCATTTGTATACCCCAAAGCCGGCCTATGGCCGGCTTTAGGGCTTTTTAACCTGTCATTTTTTTCTTTACTACATGAAGAAGAAAAGATGAAGCAAGGTGATTTCTTTGTAGCTGACCTCTCTGCAAGGTGATCCTTCTAGCTGATCCCTCTACCGGATAACTTGTTTGTAGCTGAACTCTCTACAAGGTGATTTGTTTGTAGCTGAACTTTCTACAAGGTAACTTCTTCTAGCTGATCTTTCTACAGGGTGATTTGTTTGTAGCTGAATTCTCTACAGGGCGATTTGTTTGCAGCTAAACTGCTGAACTCTCTACAATGTAACTTCTTCTAGCTAAACTCTCTACGGGTGGCTTGTTTCTAGCTGATCTCTCTACAGGGTGACTTGTTTGTAGCTGAACTCTCTACAAGGTGATTTGTTTGTAGCTGAACTCTCTACAAGGTAACTTCTTCTAGCTGATCTTTCTACAGGGTGATTTGTTTGTAGCTGAATTCTCTACAGGGTGATTTGTTTGCAGCTAAACTGCTGAATTCTCTACAATGTAACTTCTTCTAGCTAAACTCTCTACGGGTGGCTTGTTTCTAGCTGATCTCTCTACAGGGTGACTTGTTTGTAGCTGAACTCTCTACAAGGTGATTTGTTTGTAGCTGAACTCTCTACAAGGTAACTTCTTCTAGCTGATCTTTCTACAGGGTGATTTGTTTGTAGCTGAATTCTCTACAGGGTGATTTGTTTGCAGCTAAACTGCTGAACTCTCTACAATGTAACTTCTTCTAGCTAAACTCTCTACGGGTGGCTTGTTTCTAGCTGATCTCTCTACAGGGTGACTTGTTTGTAGCTGAACTCTCTACAAGGTGATTTGTTTGTAGCTGAACTCTCTACAAGGTAACTTCTTCTAGCTGATCTTTCTACAGGGTGATTTGTTTGTAGCTGAATTCTCTACAGGGCGATTTGTTTGCAGCTAAACTGCTGAACTCTCTACAATGTAACTTCTTCTAGCTAAACTGTCTACGGGTGGCTTGTTTCTAGCTGATCTCTCTACAGGGTGACTTGTTTCTAGCTGAACTCTCTACAGGGCGATTTGTTTGCAGCTGAACTCTCTACAAGGTAGCTTCTTTGTAGCTGAACTCTCTACAATGTAACTTCTTCTAGCTGAATTCTCTACGGGTGGCTTGTTTCTAGCTGATCTCTCTACAGGGAGACTTGTTTCTAGCTGAACTCTCTACAGGGTGATTTGTTTGTAGCTGAACTCTCTACAAGGTAACTTCTTCTAGCTGACCTTTCTACAGGGTGATTTGTTTGTAGCTGAATCCTCTACATGGTAGTTTCTTTGTAGCTGAACTCTCTACAATGTAACTTCTTCTAGCTGAACTCTCTACAGGATGACTTGTTTCTAGCTGATCTCTCTACAGGGTGACTTGTTTGTAGTTGAACTCTCTACAGGGTGATTTGTTTGTAGCTGAACTCTCTACAAGGTAACTTTTTCTAGCTGAACTCTCTACATGGTGACTTGTTTCTAGCTGAACTCTCTACAATGTAACTTCTTCTAGCTGAACTCTCTACGGGTGGCTTGTTTCTAGCTGATCTCTCTACAGGGTGACTTGTTTCTAGCTGAACTTTCTACAGGGTGATTTGTTTGTAGCTGAACTCTCTACAAGGTAACTTCTTCTAGCTGACCTTTCTACAGGGTGATTTGTTTGTAGCTGAACTCTCTACAAGGTAACTTCTTCTAGCTGATCTTTCTACAGGGTGATTTGTTTGTAGCTGAACTCTCTACAGGGCGATTTATTTGCAGCTGAACTCTCTACATGGTAGTTTCTTTGTAGCTGAACTCTGTACAACGTAACTTCTTCTAGCTGAACTCTCTACAGGATGACTTGTTTCTAGCTGATCTCTCTACAGGGTGACTTGTTTGTAACTGAACTTTCTACAGGGTGATTTGTTTGTAGCTGAACTCTCTACAAGGTAACTTCTTCTAGCTGATCTTTCTACAGGGTGATTTGTTTGTAGTTGAATTCTCTACAGGTGATTTGTTTGCAGCTGACTCTTTTACATGGTGGTTTCTTTGTAGCTGAACTCTCTACAAAGTGACTTCTTCTAGCTGATCTATCTACAGGATGACTTGTTTCTAACTGAACTCTCTACAGTGTGATCTGTTAATAGCAGAACTTTCTACTAGGTGATTTGTTTGCAGCTAAACTCTTTGCATGATTGTTTCTTTGTAACTGAACTCTCTACAAGGTGACTTCTTCTAGCTGATCTCTCTACAGGATGACTTGTTTCTAACTGAACTCTCTACAGTGTGATCTGTTCGTAGCAGAACTTTTTACTGGGTGATTTGTTTGTAGCTAAACTCTTTGCATGATTGTTTCTTTGTAACTGGACTCTCTACAAGGTAACTTCTTCTAGCTGATCTATCTAAAGGGTAATTTGTTTGTAGCTGAATTCTCTACAGGGTGATTTGTTTGTAGCTGAACTCTCTACAAGGTGATTTGTTTGTAGCTGAACTCTCTACAAGGTAACTTATTCTAGCTGATCTTTCTACAGGGTGATTTGTTTGTAGCTGAATTCTCTACAGGGCGATTTGTTTGCAGCTAAACTCTCTACATGGTAGTTTCTTTGTAGCTGAACTCTCTACAGTGTAACTTCTTCTAGCTGAACTCTCTACATGGTGACTTGATTGTAGCTGAACTCTCTACAGGGTGATTTGTTTGTAGCTGAACTCTCTACAAGGTAACTTCTTCTAGCTGACCTTTCTACAGGGTGATTTGTTTGTAGCTAAATTCTCTACAGGGCGATTTGTTTGCAGCTGAACTCTCTACAAGGTAGCTTCTTTGTAGCTGAACTCTCTACAATGTAACTTCTTCTAGCTGAATTCTCTACGGGTGGCTTGTTTCTAGCTGATCTCTCTACAGGGTGACTTGTTTCTAGCTGAACTCTCTACAGGGTGATTTGTTTGTAGCTGAACTCTCTACAAGGTAACTTCTTCTAGCTGACCTTTCTACAGGGTGATTTGTTTGTAGCTGAATTCTCTACAGGGCGATTTGTTTGCAGCTAAACTCTCTACATGGTAGTTTCTTTGTAGCTGAACTCTCTACAGTGTAACTTCTTCTAGCTGAACTCTCTACATGGTGACTTGATTGTAGCTGAACTCTCTACAGGGTGATTTGTTTGTAGCTGAACTCTCTACAAGGTAACTTCTTCTAGCTGACCTTTCTACAGGGTGATTTGTTTGTAGCTAAATTCTCTACAGGGCGATTTGTTTGCAGCTGAACTCTCTACAAGGTAGCTTCTTTGTAGCTGAACTCTCTACAATGTAACTTCTTCTAGCTGAATTCTCTACGGGTGGCTTGTTTCTAGCTGATCTCTCTACAGGGTGACTTGTTTCTAGCTGAACTCTCTACAGGGTGATTTGTTTGTAGCTGAACTCTCTACAAGGTAACTTCTTCTAGCTGACCTTTCTACAGGGTGATTTGTTTGTAGCTGAATCCTCTACATGGTAGTTTCTTTGTAGCTGAACTCTCTACAATGTAACTTCTTCTAGCTGAACTCTCTACAGGATGACTTGTTTCTAGCTGATCTCTCTACAGGGTGACTTGTTTGTAGCTGAACTGTCTACAGGGTGATTTGTTTGTAGCTGAACTCTCTACAAGGTAACTTCTTCTAGCTGAACTCTCTACAGGATGACTTGTTTCTAGCTGATCTCTCTACAGAGTGACTTGTTTGTAGCTGAACTCTCTACAGGGTGATTTGTTTGTAGCTGAACTCTCTACAAGGTAACTTTTTCTAGCTGAACTCTCTACATGGTGACTTGTTTCTAGCTGAACTCTCTACAATGTAGCTTCTTCTAGCTGAACTCTTTACGGGTGGCTTGTTTCTAGCTGATCTCTCTACAGGGTGACTTGTTTCTAGCTGAACTCTCTACAGGGTGATTTGTTTGTAGCTGAACTCTCTACAAGGTAACTTCTTCTAGCTGACCTTTCTACAGGGTGATTTGTTTGTAGCTGAACTCTCTACAAGGTAACTTCTTCTAGCTGATCTTTCTACAGGGTGATTTGTTTGTAGCTGAACTCTCTACAGGGCGATTTATTTGCAGCTGAACTCTCTACATGGTAGTTTCTTTGTAGCTGAACTCTGTACAACGTAACTTCTTCTAGCTGAACTCTCTACAGGATGACTTGTTTCTAGCTGATCTCTCTACAGGGTGACTTGTTTGTAACTGAACTTTCTACAGGGTGATTTGTTTGTAGCTGAACTCTCTACAAGGTAACTTCTTCTAGCTAATCTTTCTACAGGGTGATTTGTTTGTAGTTGAATTCTCTACAGGTGATTTGTTTGCAGCTGAACTCTTTTACATGGTGGTTTCTTTGTAGCTGAACTCTCTAGAAAGTGACTTCTTCTAGCTGATCTATCTACAGGATGACTTGTTTCTAACTGAACTCTCTACAGTGTGATCTGTTAATAGCAGAACTTTCTACTAGGTGATTTGTTTGCAGCTAAACTCTTTGCATGATTGTTTCTTTTTAACTGAACTCTCTACAAGGTGACTTCTTCTAGCTGATCTCTCTACAGGATGACTTGTTTCTAACTGAACTCTCTACAGTGTGATCTGTTCGTAGCAGAACTTTTTACTGGGTGATTTGTTTGTAGCTAAACTCTTTGCATGATTGTTTCTTTGTAACTGAACTCTCTACAAGGTAACTTCTTCTAGCTGATCTCTCTACAGGGCAATTTGTTTGTAGCTGAATTCTCTACAGGGTGATTTATTTGAGCTGAACTCTCTACATGATGGCTTATTTGTAGCTGAACTGTCTATTTGGTACCTTCTTCTAGCTGATCTGACTACAGGGTGACTTGTTTGTAGCTGGATTTCCTACAGAATAACTTACAATGTAATATAACTGAGTAAATTATAAATGCAGCTGAATGCTTTATTAGGGTGACTGTTCTATTAGAGTATCTCGATCTCCCATTTGCTGCACCTAGTTGCCTTTCAAATCATAACTCAGTGATTTGTAATCCGATTCTTCTGTACTACTGCAAGGACTTTCTATGATGATTATTCCAGCTACATACTGATTTTCAGCTCGTTGCTCTAAGCGGTTTGCCTGGTAGATACGAAAACTAATAGTTTTTTTATTCATAAAAATCCATCGTGTAATTTTGACACAGGTTGGGTTTCGTGTCATATCTCCATGGTCTTTATCCCGATTCCTTTCAAACCACAAAAAGGCACTCCTACGATGGTTGCTCCATCTACATGTCAATTTTCAACTGATTCCTCCAAGGCGTTTACCCTGTAGGCGTGACAGACCTTCGACCTTATTTTACGCAAATAATCGGTCATAACTCCGTGAATGTTCATCGGATTCCTACCAAAGTTGGTACGGAGATCCGCCTTAATGAGCCCTTTAAGTGTGCCAAATTTCAGCCAAATCCGAGCACGCATTCGTGTTTTATGGCGAATTTTGCGAAGTGTGCGAAATGAAGAAGATGAAGAAGAAGAAGAAAAACGAAGAAATTAAAACGAAATTTTGTTCGCTCGTATCTCGGAAATGGCTAGAGCGATTTTCTTCAAATTTGGTATGTAGACTCCCCTAGCTGGGCGGCATGTCTCCAGCAAATTTGGTTCCAATCGGATAAGGGATCACAGAGCTACATAGGTGTGAAAATTGCGTTTTCTTTCTTCCTGTTAATATACTCACGGTGTGGCGCGCCGGCTTCTTGGGCCGCACGACACACTATCGTGTGTCTTGATATGTCTTTATAGCTTAATTGTCATGCACATAAATTTATGCATTCCCTTAATTGTCTACATGTAAATGTTTCAGCCAGCTAATTCAGCACAATTCAATTGTTCACCCACCACCATTCAATCACTCGATTGTTGAGGTGTTTGTAGTGGTGTATAATCTTTGACTGTATATCCAAGACTAGTGATCAGCCAAAGGAATACAAACAGATTGTGTGTGTGTGTGGTGTGTGTGTGTGTGTGGTGTGTGTGTGTGTGTGTGTGTGTGTGTGTGTGTGTGTGTGTGTGTGTGTGTGTGTGTGTGTGTGTGTGTGTGTGTGTGTGTGTGTGTGTGTGTGTGTGTGTGTGGTGTGTAGGTGTAAGTGTAGGTGTAAGTGTGTGCATGTGTGTGGATACTTTATTCACCTACATCAGAGGCTTAAAGGTGACTCAAAAGGGCATTTCTTTACATTCATGCTAGAGCTGTACAACATGTCCATGACATATACACAGCTGTGTACAGAGCACTGAGCTAGCTGACCTCTGTCATTGATGTCAAACAAGCATATTTAGCTAAATCCCACAACTTTTTGTCCGAAGATGAATACTCTATTAGAGAACTTGACTGCTCTATTAGAGTATTGCAAGGATAACCAGTGAAAATGCTGTGCTGAATGCTTCCACCTTAGCAGTGCAATACTATAAGTTGACATTTCCCATTCAAGAGTTTGCATTTATACAAAGCCTGTAATTATATAGATGCATTAATTTTTACCTTAAAATCTAGATCATAATTAATTTTAATTCCTTTTTCAAAAGTCTGCATCCGCCCTTGCTTATAGACAGTAACTTTCATAAAGTTAAAAATAGCTTTAATTATTTGCTGGTACAGAAATATTTCATCCATGAATAGCTAAGAATCAACTCCATTTGTACATTCACCGTACAATTTGTAACATGGTGATTCTTGTGTTTGTTTCAAACTTATATACACGATATTCCTCTTGTCATTTTGTAATTTTTTGCAGATAATCGTTTTATCAACAGACTGAATTTTGGATAAAGAGGATATCTGTGATTAGCAGCGACAGAATAAATATTTAGCTCACGATGCATTAATTTAATATGATTATAATATATATTTATTGTGCATGCATTTTCATGAAAATAATTTATGTATTATGAATCACGGCTGTCATTTATATATACAGCCATGCAGCAATTATACTACCAGAATTTCCAGTGGGTATTCCAAAAAGACTAAGTACAATTTTTTTCTTCATCTTCAATACTATAAGTAAATTTATAGTGTTACCTAGCTTGGAAGCATTTTGAAAGGATGGGCTAACTTTTTTCTACTGACAATAATAGCTGTCCTTTTTGCAATTTATGGATATATAATTTGCCCTTGGTCAATATAGTTACAAATATCTAAATTAGCTATCAATCTCTTTGACAACAGTCATGTTTACATGCGCTTCTTTATAAGCACAGGCTAAGTGCATTATATATATATTTGCTACTCTCTTTTCTGAAATTAAAACTAATTTGATTCACTACAAGAATATAAAGCTATAACAACTATAATAAACTTAACCAGTGCTCTATATATTCAAACCATCATGGTTTAAATCTATTAATGATGTGAAATCCCGAGTATATGGTGACATGGAATCCCGAGTACATGGTGACATGGAATCCCGAGTACATGGTGACATGGAATCCTATAGTATATTGATTATTTTATGAAAACCATTCCTCAAGTCACTGATTCCAGATTGAAGATCTTTGTGGAAAATCAATTCAATTTTCAAGCCATTTGAATAGCTACATACAAAGCAATCATAGTATTTTCTGGATTCTTCATAAGTTTAGTTAGTTAAAATGCTTCTGACTCTCTATATTTACAGATCTAACCTTCTCACAGGTCCTTAGTGAAATAACACAACTGTTAGCTGCAGCTGCAACTAGGAGCATACATGCAGCACTAGCTGCAGTTAGCAGCAGCAGAAACAGTTATCAGTACCAGGATGTCTATGTAAAAGCAGCAGCATCTATTATTACCAGCAGTTATAGCAGCAACACTTAGTATCTATCAGTACGTAACAGCTGCAGCTAACTGTTGTTACTAATAGATTAGTACCAGCAGTTAGTAGCTACAGTACCAGCAACAGCTATAGCTACATATAGCAGCAGCATCTACCAATACCAGTACTTAAGGCAAAAGCTAGCTAGTAACAACAGCTACAGCACAGCAGCTAACAGCAATAGCAGCTGCAGCTAATAACAGCAATTAGCAACAGCTGCAGCTAGCTAATAGCAGCAATTAGCAGCAGAAGCAACAGCAGCTAAAAGCAACAGCTAGCAGCTGGCAGCAGCTAGCAACAGCAGCTAAAAGCAACAGCGAGCTAGAACAAGCAGCAACTAACAACTGAAGCTAGCAGCAGCAGTTAACAGCAGCAGCTAACAACAGTAGCAGCTAACAGCTATTAGCAGCAACTAACAGCTGCAGCTAGCTACAGCAGCTAAAAGCTGCAGCTGGCAGCAGCTAACAGCTGCAGCTAGTAGTAGCAGTTAACAGCTGCATTAACAGCAGCAGCAACTAGCAGTAGCAGCTAAAAGCTGCAACTAACAACTCCAGCTAACAGCAGCAGCTAGTAACAGCAGCTAACAGCTACAGCACAGCAACTAGCAGTAGCAACTAACATCTGCAGCTAGCAGCAGCAGTTAACAGCAGCAGCTAGTAGCAGCAACTAGCATCAGCAGCAGCAACTGGCAGCAGCAGCAGTAGCTAGTAACAGCAGCTAACATGCAGCTACAGCTAGCACAGCAGCTAGCAGCAGCAACTAACAACTGCAGCTAGCAGCAGCAGTTAACAGCAGCAGCTAGTAACAGCAGCAGTAGCTAGCAGTAGCTAGTAACAGCTACAGCACAGCAGCTAGCAGCAGCAACTAACAACTACAGTTAACAGCAGCAGCTAGTAACAGCAGCAACAGCTAGCAGCAGCAGCTAGCAGCAACAGCAAACAACAGTAGCTATCAGCAATAGCTAGCAGCTGTAAATAACAGCAGTAGCTAGCTAACCAGCTAACAACACTAAGCAGCAATGATCAGTACCTAGCAGCCAGTGGCATAAAGCGGCAGTAGCATATAGTGGCATTGTGCGCACCCTTTGCCCATGCGAAATATTTATAAATGCCAGTATACTTCATTAAATATCAATATGGTTCACTTAAAACAATCCCATGTGTAACACGTGGTCACACTGACTTAAATCAGTCCCATGACATGTGTAACACGTGGAATTTTTTCTTATTTTAAGTCATTGTCTGTACGACCAAGTTCGTAACAGCAAGCACAGGAAAATTTTCATAATTCCCGTGATGGGAATTATAAAGGGAATGCTACTATTCCCATCACTGATTCCCATTATGGGGAAAGTGGAACAATTCCCATCATGGGAAAGTTTTAAATTCCGATCATGTGTATAAGCAATTCCCATAATGGGAATACTAATTATTCCATTATGGGAATCCTTATTCCCATCATGGGTACATTGAAATTCCATAGCATTATTTCTATTCCCAACATGGGAATGGTGAAGTTCCCATTGCATAAATTCTATTCCCATCATGGGTATATTGAAGTTCCCGTTACATTAATTTTATTCCCAAAGTGGGTATATTGAAATTCCCATTATGTAAATTCTATTCCCTTCGTGGGAATCGTAAAATTCTCATTTCATTAAATTGTATTCCCATCATGGGTATATTAAAATTCCCCTTATGTATAGTCTATTCCCATAATGTGTATATTGAAATTCTCATTTCGTAAGTTCTATTCCCATCATGGGTATATTAAAATTCCTGTTGTGTAAAGTCTATTCCCATAATGGGTATATTGAAATTCCCACAATGTATATTCTATTCCCATTATGGTAATGCTGAAATTCCCATTGCATAAATCCTGTTCCCATCATGGGTATATTAAAATTCTCCTTATGTAAAATCTATTCCCATAATGTGTATATTGAAATTCCCATTTCGTAAGTTCTATTCCCATCATGGGTATATTAAAATTTCCGTTGTGTAAAGTCTATTCCCATAATGGGTATATTGAAATTCCCATTACATAAATTCTATTCCCACCATAGGTATGTAGGTAGGTTTCACTGTACACGAAATAGCAGATACGGAAGATAACTGTATAATATTATCATACATGTATATGTGAAGAGTACAATCATAGATTAGAACAATACGCATGTAATCAAACGTACAGCTAGTCTCTGAGTCAAAAAGATTCTATTTCCTTTAGTACATCCTCTCTACTTAGGTTATTAATATCGGCTTCATCTTTAACACTGACAACACCCTCTCTCAAGAGTAGGGAAGCAAGCGGAATTATTAGATCTTTTTTGTCACATTTAGAAAGGTTTTTCTTTTCCTCGCTGGTACAGTACAGTCTGGCAGCAGAATACAGTTGGGATCGTGACACATTCCTTATGTTGTTTATACTAAATGCACAGAAAATGACAGCTGTGGTAAGTAATTGTTAATTATAATGTACATGATTATATCAAGTATTGTTATAATAATTGCTTAAAAATTATGTATCTACATGGTTGAAGTGAAACATAAACATGCAAATGTTTTCACTGGAGTAGATTTGCATTATGCAAAGTATAATATGCCAATGAAATTATTTAAGCACACATGTATCTACATAGACATACCAGGTGGCAATGTCCTGCCTGCAGTACTAGTGGGATTGTCGGACACCTTCTTACTCTTTCCTTTATTCGTACTCCCATTTGATTCCTCACTATCCTCTTCACCAGAATCTGAGAATTTGTCACTGGGTATGACAACCTTAAGCTTGTCATGTGACAATGTCCTGCCTGCAGTACTAGTGGGAGTGTTGGACACCTTCTTACTCTTTCTTAGCATAATTAGGTAATAGTACAGCCACTTGTACCACTAACTTCATCAAGTACATCCGTTTATCCACATCTTTCATACTTCTCATGGCATGCAACGTTAGTTTAGAATTGCGTGTTAGGTTTTTTCCTACTGGGTCTGCTTTTTGAGAATTTGAGGTTGCTGGGTTTGTGTCAGCTGAAGAGCTAGCTTGTGATCCAGCAATGAGTTTGCGAAGTAACAGCTGCTGCTTCAGAGTACAAAGACCACAAGAATTCAACATCTCCATAGTAGCACAGCTCCCAAGCATCAGTAAGGTTTCCCCATCAACTTCTTTCTCTAGGAGATGATGAAAAGACAAAGTAAATATAATTATATACACACACGTGCTAAATACAATATTGTTATTCACAAGTATGTTATATAAGACTTGTACAAGTAGCTTACAATTAAAATGCATGCTCACTATGTCCAAGATACAACTAAAACCAAACAATGTAACAAAATCACCACCATTTGACCAGTTAATGTTCCACCAAGAAACTTGGACAACTCTTCAATTCATCATACACACTATAGGGTACAGACTTAGGTTCATAGTTATAGGTTTTTCATTGGTCTTGTCCAGGGTTGCTAGCTAGCTATATAGTGTGTATGATACTTGAGTAGAGGATTGCCAGAAGAATAACTAATTTTCAGGACCAGAATGAGACAAAATTGCTAGCAACTAGGCCATATAATAAGTGCTACAAATATATAGAGGCACAACAAAGACAGCATAGGTGACAACAAGTAATACATAGTTTGTGAAGTGTGAGCAAACAAAAATACCAACACCTGATATGTGTTTACGTACAGCAACTAATTCCATACCTTCAAAACGCTTCACAACATCATCACTGAAGTGCTCACTAGCCCATCGCGCTGTCTCCTCACAGGTCCAATTAGCGATTTCAGTCTCATTGCTCGCCATAGATAACGGTGATAAACAACGACGGACGGCTACAAATAACCAGGGCTCAGGTGGCAGACAGTAGCTAAACAGCTCAGGTTTTGTATTCAAAGTATCGTCCTACTTGTTTCTCGAAACCCTCGTCGAAAACAAACTCGTTAACAAATAGATCCTGGAGCAAATCACTTCTCACACAAATGAAAGCGTGCGCCTCCACGTTCAATGGATCCGATTGGATAAAGTTATCCATTACGCCATGCGCGCGCATAGTATTCCCTCCATTTACTTGCCGCGAAAAGAGTCGAATGGATGGATGGAGTAGAAGCGAAATTACTTGCTGTAACTGTGCAGCTTTGAGCTATATTCACGTCCACTGCCCTTGCTATCGGTGTAGAAAGAAAGCTGTTTCTAGGTCAGTAGAGTACCGCCATTGGAAGCAATCCAAATTGCTTTCCACAAGCCAGACTTCCACACTGGACATTGCTATGCTTAATCCCAATGATGCCAGTACGGAAGAAAGTCCTATTGGTGAGCCTTTCTACATTAGCTACCTATAAAACTAGCATGTTGGGAGGTTGATACCGTAAGGCAAGAAAATTTCGCGGGGTTCAAATTTTCGAGGGTCCCCTTATAAAATTTTTACAGAAAACGTATTGAGATTGATGTCTAAGCCATGAACATTTGTTCCACGGAAATTACTGATTTAGCCTCATTTTGGCATTCCTTGAAAAATTTTTGCCTTACAGTAATTTGCGTGAATGTGTAGCTACATGAACTTAAATCATAGGTGATGTAGAAATTAACAATATGGAAACAGAAATGGATGAAGTATGTAATGAGCAACCTGTATCAAGTAATGGGCAAAATAGTGGACTTGTTTGTGACAATGGGGCTGAGCACAATATAAGTGACCATAATGTGACTGACGAGCTTGACAGAAATGATTGTGGATCAAATGAATCAACTACTCATAGTGATGATGCTGAAGTTGTACAGGCAGTACTGAAAGCTTTTGGACTTGCTGAAGAAATGAGTGCGTCACAGAAAAACTTGATGGAAATAATAGAATATGGACGTGACTTATACTGTCAAGGGATCACAGAAAAACTAAATAGGTGGCCAAAAAATTATGCAGCTTGCTTACAAGTTCTAAGAAATGCTGGTTACAAAGATCCAACCATATATCGGGTATGTTTGAATGAAGCTCACCCTAATTTATGGAGCTGCATTAAAGATCAAACTGCAAATTGTCAGTATTGTGGTCAACAAGGGTCTATAACGTATTATTACTTAAGCTTAGAAGACAAAATCAAAAGGTGGTGTTCAGATGAAGAATTTTGCTACAAGATGACAGCACATTGGAGGGAACGTGTGACATGGATGAACTCTGGATATTCAGACAGTCGGCTAATGAATGAGGCATGGCACGGAAAAAGGTAATAGCCATTGTTTTAAGATATATGAATTGTATGCATGCAAGTTGTCTGGTATAAAACTTGAAGACTCAAAACTTAGCCATGTGTTCCATTTTTAGGCCATTTTATCTATTGATTTGTATTACTTTATTACCACATTAATTATTATACCTACTTTTAATAAATTTTAATAACTATGTTCTTTTTTGGATATATGTAACAAAATTTTAGGTTTGCTGAATTGAGTTGGTTTTGGGACTTGCGTCAACAGTGGATGCTCCCATTTAGATGCACTTCTTGCAAGCATGTTATCAGTACTGATCACATCACCAAGAATCTAGGCCAAGAAGGTTTTCATGGGCAAGCAATATCTCTGCTGTGTCCCCACTGCTGTAGTCGAGTTGAACATACACTTCATTATGCCACTGGTGACCCTCGTAATATAGCACTTATTGCACACTGGGATGGCTGGCAGCCATTTTCTACATCACTGAAGCATAGCTGCGGTATGAATTCTACTAGTTCAAGTGACAATATTTTGCAACCATAAAAATATTGTTTTTTAGGATCTTTTGAAGTGCAAGTAGCTACAATGACTAAATTGGAGAGGTGCAAGGTTGATGAAGTGTATGTTTGTGGGTTTGTGCCGAGCTATGCTTTGCCCAATTGAGCACCATGGTCATTAGACCCATTTTTGGACCCACTCATTACAGAATTGGAAGATGCTTTTATTGATGGTATATATAATTATTATTAATAAAGGACATACATATTGTATATATACCAATTATTACACGTATAGGTATTTCAGTCAACTATTCTGCAACGATTGGGGGCATTGAAGTTGGACCTGCTGTAATTCGATGTATTTTACTATGTTGGACTGGTGACCATCCTGCCCAGTGTGAGGTTGGAAAGTTTTTAGGAACAGGTGGTGCACATCCTTGCAGACGTGATAAAGTAGAAGGTACTTAGTTTCACCTAGCTTATTATATCATCTTATTTAAGTAATGTAAGTATAGGAGCTCGATCCAGCAGTGGGAGCAACCAGTTGTACTACGGAAATTACCGTTTCCATTACCGTCATCAGTGGCTGCCAAGAACATTGGATGAGTCGCTGCCAGACATGGAAGAGGTTGATCAGGAAGATAGGGTAACTGTGAGACGTCAAAAGGCTAGCAAGAGTGGCTTCACAGGAACATCCATTTTGCACCGCCTCCATGTACTATACAATTTTAATATCTTGGGAGGATTTTGTATTCGATGCAATGCACACTATCCTTTTGAGGAATATTAAAAGGCATCTGGATTATTACAAGGAGAATGGTTTTTTAAATGATAATGTTGAAAATGGTTTAGGCAATATTCCATGGACTGCAGGTACTTATAGAACTTTGATACATTAGAGAATAGTGGTGATGTACAGATATAAAATTGTTTATAGATATTTCTATCAACAGATAAAATAATATTTAATGGCCATACAAAAAATTAGATTGGTTACTTTTATCAGTTGATGTCATTAAGTAAAATGAAAGCATCACTAGAGTATCTCAACTTTGGCTGACAAGTTTCTGTGTGCATGGATTTTTATCATCTAATTCAAAACTACACGTTTACTCAAACTATATGGCCTGTAGCTGTTTGTATATATTTTTTTAGAATTGAAGGATGGACGTATACCAGAAGGTATCACACGAAGAATGGGGTTCTGGAAGTCTGAGGAATACTTAAAGTTCACATATCCAGCCTCAGAGCATATTCTTGGTGGAGTGCTGCCTGAACAACATTACAACACCTGGATTTTGATGGTCAGGATAGTTGAGCTTGTGTTTGGATGCTGCAGGAATGGGTGGACCCCAGAATTAGTGGAACTGTTGAAACAATTAATTTGGCGACATAATATTCTAACGGAGGAAGTCGAAGGGTTAGCTAATTGTACTATTTCCTTGCACAACCTCACCCATTTTCCTGATGATATTGTACGACATTCTAGCCCTGACAATTACTGGTGCTTTGTGTTTGAGCGAGCAGTACACAAGTATGTTGAGAAATCATCAAATAATAAAAATCTCGAGTATACATTTGCCAAGGCCGAATGTAGGAGGGAATTGTTAAAATTTTGCCAGTCTAGGTCATCTGAGGCAATTGAACAGCATCAACCTGGGAAGGTAATCAATTTTTCTTATATTTATAGTTATATTTACGTGTATTATGTATATTCCATTCAATTAGGTCAGGTAAACTTGATAACTTATCTCATTGCCCACAAAATTATTTTGGGATTCACATTCGGTCTAGGGAATTTTTCATTGTTCATTATTGAAGAAAGACTCCACAACACTACAACAAGAAGCTAACTGTTGCTATAAAGTACTCTAAATGTTAGTACCTCCATTTTAGCACCTTTGTTGAACTGCAGGGACATTTCATGTGCTGTAAAAATTAACGATAGTTAGCTCGAGCCAGCTTTCTTTATGTGCACATTAATATTAGCAATTTGAGGTTGTAGGGAGTGGGGATGAGAATAAGTAATCAAGTAAGTGAGTAAATGCACATATAAAAATATTTATCACTTAAAACACATTGTATTTACATATGCATATACAATTATGTAGCTCCTTCATGCAAAATCTCTGGCTGAGGCAAGAAACAGGTATAAAACTGTCACTTTGCCAATATTACTTGGTGGGAAGAGGCAAATTTTAGTCAAGCCTTCTGACATTTTATCAGTTGGTGAAATCAGCTTTGTTGATAGTGATCAGGATAGGATTGCCACATCTTGTCGAAGCATGTTGATGAATGCTCATGGGGTTAATGGAACCTTATACAGAACTGGAGAGCATATATTATTGAAGAATGATGGTGAAGACTCTGTTGTCAAGGCAATTGAATACTTTGCCATTTACAATTCTGGACAGCATTACACATTAGTTAAGGGGAATGTATACCAACTTGATGGCCATGTACATAGTTACAGTGGCAGTTCAATTGTGCTGCCAACTACAATAAACAAAGTGTTCCCTGCATCTAGTGTACTAAGAAAGGTCATGCTTTATCCCAATTCTGTAGATACTCCAGAATCATTTGTACTAATAGACCACTTAAGACCAACGCCTCCAATATGTGTAGATGATGTAATCGTTCCGGTATATCCAGAGGAAGGAGACATGCTTAACGTCAGAGGTGAAACTGATGAGATATGGTTTGCCCATGTATTGTCTAGTGATGAGAGAGTTAAAACAAGCAAGGTACATTTTTATGTTGAAGACCCTCGTGTATCTAACAAATACATTCGAGAGAGCATTGGAAGAATGTCAGTAGAGACAATACATTGGGATTCCATTATTCAGATTGCATCTGGGCAATGGCATGGTACATCTTGGCTTAAACTATAGAGTGATGATATGTACAATCTGAAGCTTATTTTTGTATGGTAATTAGCAATACCGTGACATGTAATCAAGTAATATGCTTATACTCTATCTTATTGCTACAGTTAAATTCTTATAATTATTAATTTGTATATGCACATATATATAGCATTAATAAATAAACTAAGCATTAATAAATAAACTAGTGTCCATTTGATTCTACTTGGGGTACTTAGAGATGATGAGTTACTCTCTAGAATTCCTATGGATATAATTACATGAAAATAACAAGGAGAAAACATCCTGACCACCTGGTAGACTCCTGTAAGCGTTTGAGCGTAAATCGGATGGTTGCAGGTTCGAGGCCACCTAGGTCCAGTCATCGATTTTTTCTCCTTTCTCCAACTTTTCAAACACCTTCTGTAGCTAAAGTCTTTGAGCAGGCTGTAGGACCAGGTGTCCTACAGACCTTCAGCACTTGTGCTGTAAAGCATTTAGCTGAGAAACAAGACAATTTAATATAATTCACATCAAATTTAAAATATAACAACTTTCATAATATCAAACCTGTAACATTCACTGTCATGGTTCTGAGGATTCCCATGATGGGTATAGAACCAGTAATATATTTCCTCTTCATGGTTTTAAGAATTTCCCATGACGGGAATATAATCTGTATTGTTTTCCCTTCATGGGTTTCAGAATTCACATGGTGGGAACAGAACCTGCATTATTTCCCCTTCATGGGCTTGAGGATTTCCCTAGAATCTGTATTATTTCTCCATTACGGGTTTGAGAATTCCCATGATGGGAATAGAGCCTGTAATATTTCCCCTTCATGGGCTTAAGAATTCCCATGACGGCAATAGAACCTGTATTGTTTCCCTTCATGGGTTTGAGCATTCCCATGACGGGAATAGAACCTGTATTGTTTTCCCTTCACGGGTTGTAGAATTCCCATGATGGGAATATAATATGTATTGTTTCCCCTTCATGGGTTTCAGAATTCTCATGGTGGGAACAGAACCTGCATTATTTCCCCTTCATGGGTTTGAGAATTTCCCTTGATGGGAATAGAATCTGTATTATTTCTCCATCACCTGTAATATTTCCCTTTCATGGGTTTCATAATTCCCATGACAGGAATAGAATCTGTATTGTTTCTCCTTCATGGGTTTCAGAATTCACATGGTGGGAACAGAACCTGCTTCATGGGTTTCAGGATTTCCTTAGAATCTGTATTATTTCCCCATTACGGGTTTGAGAATTCCCATGATGGGAATAGAACCTGTAATATTTCCCCTTCATGGGCTTAAGAATTCCCATGACAGGAATAGAACCGATATTGTTTCCCTTCATGGGTTTGAGCATTCCCATGACGGGAATAGAACCTGTATTGTTTTCCCTTCATGGGTTGTAGAATTCCCATGAAGGGAGTATAATCTGTATTGTTTTCCCTTCATGGGTTTCAGAATTCTCATGGTGGGAACAGAACCTGCATTATTTCCCCTTAATGGGTTTGAGAATTTCCCTTGATGGGAATAGAATCTGTATTATTTCCCCATCATGGGATTGAGAATTCCCATGATGGGAATAGAACCTGTAATGTTTCCCTTTCATGGGTTTCATAATTCCCATGACGGGAATAGAATCTGTATTGTTTCCCCTTCATGGGTTTCAGAATTCACATGGTGGGAACAGAACCTGCATTATTTTCCCTTCATGGGTTTGAAGATTTCCCTAGAATCTGAATTATTTCCCCATTACGGGTTTGAGAATTCCCATGATGGGAATAGAACCTGTAATATTTCCCCTTCATAGGCTTAAGAATTCCCATGACGGGAATAGAACCTGTATTGTTTTCCCTTCACGGGTTGTAGAATTCCCATGATGGGAATAAAACCTGTAATAATTTCCCTTCATGGGACTGAGGATTCCCATGACGGGAATGTTGAATTACTTTACTCCCTTCATGTGTATTCTCTATTCCCATTATGGGATTTTGTTGCCATGATGGGAATTAATAAATTCACACCCTAATCTGATATATATTCCCATGATGGGAAGTATTTTATCATGGGAATATTGTAAATCCATTGATGGGAATTTAAGATTTTTTCCTGTGAAGGGTGAATATCCAGCTTCCAATGTACCCTAAAGTCACTCAGTCAACCTTATACACCTATCAATGTCAAGCCGCACCTCCCCCAGTACGGGCGATGTGGGGCATCAGGAGGGGATTTGAACGGAAATTTAGCCTAGGCTGAGGGGTGGGGAATGTGAGCAAACATTTACTAGATTTGTGCTAAGAAACACCAAATCCCCACCGTTTTAGGAGGGGATTTGATCTGGCTGCTTGTCCCCGCGTACGGGAATTTGACTTACAGTACTACCAGGTCAAATCCCCACCTTATCCCCACCCTCCCCGTACTTGGGGGGCGGGGCTTGACATTGATAGGTGCATTATAGCCCAGTTAACTTTGACCAAAATAATTATATTTCTAGTGTAAGACCTGTTGAGTAATGCTTATTAGTGTTGATAAGGTCATGGTCAAATCTATTGATTCTATGGCTTGCATGACTCCGTGATATGCACTTACTGTAAGTGTTATACGTAACACGTGTACCAGCCATATTAATTGCTTGATGATAAAACATGGCTGGCGTGTCAACATCATGATGATTTTCATAGATAGCATGTGATGGCACAAGTTATTTAACTTACGTCAAAACCAGCAAGTAAATTAAAGCGCCCACACATGCAAGATTGCACTACTCATTTCACACATCAATTGCATTAAGTGCTGAAAACCTTGTTAAATGAAAACGTGTGTGCATCCATGTGGACATGCGCACACCTACATTATTATAATGCAGTTACAGTGTGGTTTTTGTTGGACAGATTTGTGGAAGAAGACCAAGTATGGTGAACCTAGCACAGCTGGAACAACTGTGGCTTGTGCTATTATAGAAAGCTACAGAATATTTATAGCAAACGTGGGAGATTCCACCGTAGTGTTAGGAAAAAGTAACTTAAATGATCGGGAGCCCAAGATATTAGCAGAAATCATCACACGGGATCACAAGCCTGGAGATGAGGAAGAAAGAAGACGCATAGAGGCACTTGGTGGAAGTGTATTGAATATGCGTGTTGTATGGGAGAGAAAGATGGTAGTGACTACTTCTATGACTGAAGTGTATCAGGTGCATCAAATACCATTCCACAATGTCGCAAGAAGACTGGGAGACCTGTGGAGTGTTACAGAGAACAATGAATACCTTGTGTCTCCAATTCCTGACATTTATGTCCATTACTTTGACTGGACAAAAGATAAATTCCTTATTTTGGCAAGTGACGGCCTGTGGAATATGCTGAACCCACAAACTGCTGTTAACATTGTGCACAGTTTGTGTAAAGATGGAATTAAAAATGCAGCAGAAGCGGGCAAGGTTGCTAGTGCTTTAGTTGACAAGGCGTTGTATGAGTGGGACAAAAGAAACTTGACCGCTGATAACATATCAGTACTGATTGTTTTTTTTTGACTATTGACCTTAAAAACTATTCATTTCAGATACTATTAAGTAAAGCACAGATGTGGCACAACGATACATATACAGACAATACAAAAGCTTATAGCTAACATGTTTTACAGACTATTAATGATGCTCATAAACATTAGGCTGTTTAATCAAGTAAGTTAACTTACTCTATCCACTTTCACTATGACAGGTTTGCCTACAATATCATCAACACTGACTGCTGTCAAAGTAGATGACCTAAATGTTACTGGCTTAATTCTTAAACAATCTGCTTCTTTGTATAAGCGAAGTTAGGGTTTGCAAGGATTTCCAGCAGACTGCATCATTGAAACACTCTCAATATCACACATTTTGATAAGTGCAACTGGTCTAGATTAATGACAAACAAATTGATTTGGCCATAGGCAGTGCTACCTTCTCTATTTGTAAAACAACAGATAGTATTCTCCCTTTTAAATTGCCGGTTTTTCACATATTCAGTGGAGTAATACGTAATCCCTGCTTAAAAGCCGAAATAACACAACATTAGAGTCTTAATCACTTTCAGTGGCATCCTTCTACTCATTAGTTAAAATTAATTTTGCTGTAACACCAATTACATAGCAGTGATTTCCAAGAAAAGACATTGTTCTTCTAAGTGCGTTTGGATATGTGGTTGCCTCGCCTTGAAGTTGGTGGCGCATTAGTTGCATTGTCAGACTGACGTCAATGTTGTGTAATATTTGATGATGTATATCGTCATTGCCATGAAATAAGTACTCTATGTGTCCATTTTTACTTTCATATCCAAATAAAGAATGTGTCCAAAGTGGACCCCATAACCTCACAAATTTGCATAAATGTGTTAATAGGTGGGAGCAATACTTTTCCCCATATATCAGTTCACAAAAGTCCAAAAGCATTTCCTCTGGTGCATCAATTTCCTCAAAAGATATGGTGCTTTTAAGTAAAATATGCATGGCACATACTAATAGTGCATAATGATGCCAAAACAACGATGAGTTCAACTCTAGAGTTTCAGAGGGATAGCGTAAGTGGCGGGTGAGTTACGGGACGACCGAATTTGACAACGTTCGTTCCTGTAAAATCCTCACGCAGTGGTCGCGTCATTTATTGTCTGCGGCGCGCGTTTCTGCTTTACTGGCTGCGTGACTCACTACCGTGAGTCTTGATGTTAATGTTACAATAATAAAGTTAATAATATAGGGTCATTCCATACCAAATCAACCAAAAAAAATCCGGACCCCTTCGGATTTTCATGAAATTTGGTATAGACATGGACTCTACTAAGAAATTTTCTCACACCAAAATTTGGCCAATTATATTGATCTCCCTTTAAGATATGACCGCTCAAAGCTTATTAGAAAATATTACAGCAGCTTACACAGGTTTAATAAAATGGCCATAACTTAGTCAGTGATCTCCACAGAACCTTTCTGTTTAGATTTTTGGAATGCTTATTAAATTTTCTTTTAAGTGATATATAATTCATTATAATTACTCAAAGGAAAAGGTCAAACCACAAAAATGTGACTTTTTCCTTTGATCTTAATTATTTCAAAAACGGATATTTTAATTGCTTTTATTTTTTGTTCAAATATTCTTCTAATAGTTTTCTTTCTTGCCAGTAAGTTTGAAGTTGGGATGGCAAGTAGACCATGAGTTATGGCTACATACATAATTCTTATATGATGTTTGCATGCTACGGGGGGTATAACTATGAACACTACTATAACAATACAAACTTTTAAATTCAATTATAGTATGGAATTATTGGAATCTCATAAGAATGTGGTTACACATAAAGTTGGAGGCATAGTACACAGGTATAATCACGAGATTAAACAGAAGTATCATTTTATGGTTATCAATGCAGTTTTGATAACTGGTGAAAATACCATCAAAAGTCCATAGCTAATAGAGATTTTGTGCCATATATTGGGAAGGTTTGGTACTTAAGTTTGATGAAGAAAATAGTTTGACAAAATTGTGAAACTTCATAATAGGAGGGTTTTAATTTGGTAAAGCAACCAAATTTGCCGAACAATTTCTCCGCTAAGCTTTTCTGTTGTTATTTTGTATAGTGCTTGTCCAACATGCATAGGCTAGGCATAGCAACCGGGGGGGGGAGGGCAAGGGGAGCCAGAGCCCCCTAATGACTTTCTATGTTTAGTGTGCAAAAAGATCGAAGTACTCTAATAGAATAGTCAGTTGAGCAGTCATTGTATAAAATTGCCCTCGGAATTGATATCAGAATGCAACATTTTCCTGTGGGGGCATGCTCCCAGACCCCCCCTAGAGGGGTTGAGTTTGCATGTTTATACTGTCCTATACAACCACCTGGAATAGAGCCCCCCCCCCCCCCATTGAAAATTATTCAGCTACGCCTATGACATGTATAATTTCTTTTGAGGGATCTGTATGTAATGTTTTTTGATGTAATAACTATACTTCATAAAATCACAAGGAAAACTCCAGATGGGGAACAATATAGACTATAGCATTGCCTTGTCGTCAGAGATACTATAGCAATTTAGGTGGTAGAGTACAGACTGTCTGTGGGATCAAGACCTCTCTATATTTACTCTGTATATTGGCATGAATTTTCAAAAATGTATTGCACCAGTAACACTTAGACACTGGAAAACTTCATATATGGACATCAACATAGACAAAAGCATTATTGAATATTTCAAAACCAAAAGATAAACTTGTAAAAGAATATTTTCATTGTCTGAAATTTGAGTATCAGTGGGTTACATTTATTGCTGGACATACGTACAGTAGTTCACCATCAAACACTGTATTCTGATTAATCTTAATTGACTGTACAACACCAATGGTGGTACTATATATGTCCAGCAATGAATGGAATCCATGCACTGATATACTAGAATACTTAACAACAAATCCTACTATTTCACACACTTTTTGTGTTGCTTTTCATGAACTAATGAATGAAATTACCTTAGATTATCATATTTTTAAAATTGATAAAATTATATAATTTAAGTCTGCATAGATTAAGCAGTATACGTATACACTATATACCCTATCAAATAAGCTATGCTAAGTAACTTTTGTACGTACAATAATAATAATATATATATTTACTGAAAAGAAGTTGGATCCCTATGCAATTATGTAGTTTTTGATGTGTATTTAGCTTTTCACATAACTGCTTGCATAACTTATTCTAAAGCGGTAATCAAGATGCCCTGTAACTTTTTTTTTTGCTGTACCATTGGTGAACACTAAATGTTGTAAGTGTACTGTAGGATAACTTAAATTGTCACTGATTTTTCATGAAAAATCAGGAGCTGTAGGTGCACCTCATACTCAATTTGCAAGAATTCGAGAAATTGGTTTACGTACATTATCAGTGTCCAATTGTGTGTAACTACTCCAAATTTCATGGTCATACCACATTCTATTGCTGAGTTACAAAATTTTAAAAGCATTACCAGATTTTGGAACAGTACACTAATCCCCTCTGGAGTTTTCTTTGCACTGGCACTTTCTTGTGATTTTATGAAATGTAGCTGTTATGTCAAAAAACTGTGCATACAGATCTTACAAAACAAATTATACATATACTGTAAAAGACGCTATACGAGAAGTTTGGCAGGGGAGTTGTTTGGCGAAGAAATGGAAACTAAAACTCTTTTCTTTACCAAACTTACAGTACCATAAGATAATTTACCACCAAACCTCCCCAATATAATTATGGTATACAACCTCTATTATGGACTTTTGATGATATTTGCACCAGTTGTCATAACTGCATTGATATACATAACATGGGTATATTGGTGTGCCTCAGCAATGGAGAGTATTAATACTTCTATTTAATGTTGTGATTATGCCTGTGTACTATGCCTCCAACTGTATGTGTAATACAACTTGACCACATTCTGATGAGATTCCAATCATTCCATACTATAATTGAATTTAAAAGTTTGTATTGTTATAGTAGTGTTCATAGTTATACCCCCTGTAGCATGCAAACATCAATAAGAATTATGTATGTAGCCATAACTCATGGTCTACTTGCCATCCCAACTTCAAACTTACTGGCATGAAAGAAAGCTATTAGAAGAATATTTGAACAAAAAATAAAAGCAATTAAAATATCCGTTTTTGAAATAATTAAGATCAAAGGAAAAAGTCACATTTTTGTGGTTTGACCTTTTCCTTTTGAGTAATTATAATGAATTATATATCACTTGAAAGAGAATTTAATAAGCATTCCACAAATCTAAACAGAAAAGTTCTGTGGAAATCACCAACAAAGTTATGGCCATTTTATTAAACCTGTGTAAACTGCTGTAATATTTTCTAATAAACTTTGAGCGGTCATATCTTAAAGGGAGATCAATATAATTGGCCAAATTTTGGTGTGAGAAAGTTTCTTAGTAGAGTCCATGTCTATGCCAAATTTCATGAAAATCCGAAGGGTCCGGATTTTTTTTGGTTGATTTGGCATGGAATGACCAGGGGCGGATCCAGGGGGGGGCTTTGGAGGCTGAAGCCCCCCCCCCCCCCTTCATATTTAGGCTTTACTTGGTCAATATGCTGAGTATTGTAATGAAATTTTGTCTTAGCATAATTATATGATCACTAATAATACAAATACTCATGAAACCACCTTATAAACATCTTTTCAAGGTATTATCAGTGGATTTTTGCTAAAGTTTATGCAACAAGGACCAGGATCAGCATTGGAGGTGTACAAGATCGAGATGCTCTAATAGAGCAGTCAGCTAACTACTCTAATAGAACATTTACTAGAAACATGTAGTTGGTTCTGTTATGGAATTTTCCAAATCTGCCTGCACCTATACATACAATGAAGTGCATTGGTCTGTTTAAAGGGCTTCATTCTGCTTGTGTAGTTAATATTTATGGAAATACTTATTCAGGTACACAATTTCCATTGAAAATGCTCTCAGATTCAATCTTGTATTGTTCAAATTTCAAAATTTTCCACTTTCAACATAACATGCACCTATTCAGTGTTGTGCAATTGTGAGAAGGGTGCATCATGTACTTGGTTGTCTGTACCTACCCAAACTTTTCCATTAGCAAAATGCTTCAGAGAGACCTATATAATCTAAAGGCAGTATATAAAATATCTACAGGTATGAATTTTATATGGAAATGTCTCCAAATTGCAGTATTTTAGCATCTATTTTTCAAAATTTTCCTGGGGGAGCATGCCCCCAGACCCCCCTAGTTCCAGCATGCTTCGCATGCTGGGAAGTGTGCTTCACACACCTCTACCCAAGAGATTATTACCTTGAGTTAGCCCCCCCCTTTTATAAATCCTAGATCCACCCCTGATGACCCTATAGTCATTAATGTTATTGTAATGTTAAATCAGTGTTCTGTATTTGGCCACTGTGCCTTTCTTGAATGATTATACAAATATGTGTAGCTACCCCATATACACCTGTAAAGTTAAAAAGCATCAGATTGTGATTCCAGTAGTTTATTTACTCACATGCTGGCACAGACAATTGTTCCTATTGCAGGGAACACTAATGCCACCATCAATGTTTGGCTTCTTGTGTAGTATGCCTCTGGTTGATCTGTAGTTATAAAGATGTGGTATTTCACCACCTACACATAAACAACTTGTATAAAAAATTATGGATGCACAACTTGTGACCTCTCAAACCATCTCATTTAGCTACAAGCACTGTTTATACAGATTGTCAATTATAAATTTAAAGAACCTTCTGCTTGTTGATTGGCCAGAACCAGTTGCAAAATATACACTACCCAGGAAGCCCCAAAGATTTATATGATGTGCATGGCGTCAATGGTGAGGTCATGAAGTACATCTTTGTGCGTGGCCATAAGTTTAGTACACTGGAATTCAGCTGCCATACAATGTTAAACATGAACCATTCAGTTATAGTCACATAGGATGCAAACATATAGGCTTTATATACAATTTGCAGTATGTATAACAATTATCGTGAAATATACGTCATAGATACATTAAGTGTACTGCAAATTAATGATGTCTTACTCCCCATTGCCATTAATTCTCAGATCACCATACACTGCAGACCATGTATTATTTGAGCTAGTACATTACAAGCACACAGCAAAATTTGGAATTTTCAACTAGAGTAGGAACCATAGCACATCGATAAAAATTACTTAAACAAGCTGGCACGACATTAAATCACAGTAAAACAATAAGTATTATATCCAGATTCCTACTGTGTTTTTCCATTATGGTATCTTGAGCACAGTAGGGATATACACACTTCTTATTGGTTTACTGTGATTTAATATTTAATATCGTGCACAACTCCAGCTTGTTTCAGTGCTTTTTATCGATGTGCTATGGTTCCTACTGTAGTTGAAAATTCTGTGTACTTGTTTGTTAACTTTTTTTGGAAATAATTATTATGATTGGTAAACCCACGCATACTGCATCTGAAATAGTGCTGCATGCCCCAATTGTCATCTGAAAAGTGAAGTATCCATTACACTTCATTGTCAGCTATGTTCAACCCGTTACACACCATTTTGAATTAAGAACTGTTCGAAGTCATCTCTGCAATCCATGCATACGAAAGAAAGAAATAGTGCCATGTGCCCCAGTTATATCAATTATTGTCTGAAAAGTGAAGTATCCATTAAGCTTCGTTGCCGGCTATGTTTAACCCGTTACCCAGCAGTACGGATCAAAAACTGTTTGTAAAGTACCTCTACTATCAAAATAGCCACTATGAGAAATACAAACGATTTCCCTTACAAAAGGAAGCCAACACGTGCTATCACCAAATCGATACTTTTCGCTGTCAGCAAAGATGAATGGGACACAAAGGAGGAGACTGGTAAGTCCATGAAGAATGTATTGTACATACTGCGGTATGCCAAAAGGCACCTGTCGGGTTGAAGTGACACCAAACAGTGAAAAAATCAAGTCCGTAGTCTTAGCTGTTCTTGAGTAACGCTTGTCTGAAGACATCAGTCAGTCAGTCACTTAAAATTCCATTAAATAATTTTTTTAGCAACTTGTCGAAAGCATTTCGGGTCAATCTGAAAGCTTCTTTGGGCTTAGTTTATACTGCCTCATTGTCATCAGGGGAAATTGAGGCTATTTTGTGGGTGATATTATTTAGCGGGCCACGCCTACTCCTTTGTGGTCCCTACTATGCAGTACTATCATAATGTATGATAAATTTACAATAAGTACTAGTCATTGTTACCAGTGAGTGTCTCCAGTACAACTAATGCCGATCCTTTAGTTTCCAGTATCATCACGTTACACATGTATGTACCCTCATCTCCCTCCATCAGGTAGGTAAACTGGATACTGCTTGTGTAAGTGTTACCACTAGAATTGGTTGGGTTGATGGTCACTCTACTATCATTTGTAATAGTGTCTCCTCCAGGTCCCATCCAACTGATCATTACTGCACTGGACTCCACTCCACTAACTGTACTCACTGTACACTGGATCATTTGGGGACTACCCACCATAGCTCCTTGTATGGGATGAGGTGGTGATATGGTGACAGTAGGAGGAGGAACTACACAGGAATATACACACATGCATAACTGATTCAGAGAAATGTACAACTATACCCATCACATCAAGTGTAACACTATCAGCAGCTACTGGACTATTGTTGATCTCTACTGTACATTTATACTCTCTGTCCTCATCGTCTGTACTTAACATTGAAATGGTGTAACTGTAGAACAGTGAACTGTTAATCATAGCCGGTGATATTGTCCTGTTCAACTCCACATCATCCCTACTCCATATAATATCCACTCTACTGGTGATACCTCTCACAGTAGTTACATTACACTCCAACGTTAGTGACTGACCAACTATCTGAGTGTTGGGAGCAGTGACAGTCACAATGGGATGGTGGGTACTAAATAACATAACATCAAATGAGATGTTCACGCATGTATCATATGTGGGTGAGCAAAAACCAGTCGTTTTCACCAATTCCTCCAGTTCCATTTTATTGCTTCTTTTGTTATGTAACAAAGGAGTGGACAACCAAAATAGTCTTGAAGTTATATTGATAGATAGTTGGAACAGCAATAAATTTGATTTGTACAACAACAATATGGCAATTAAATTACAGGCGCCTATTTAATTGATCAAATCTCATGACTGAAACAAGCTACAAAGATGGAAAGCGGCCCACTCTATTCACCATGAACTGGCAGTAGGCACCGGCCTATTATTCCCAAAATTTTACCTATTATGCTTTTGAGCATTGCTAAAAAATTAAGCCTATTACGCTCAAAATCATGCTTTCAAAATCAAGATTATGCTATAGAACTGACTGTTTTATTAGAGCATATCAGCCTTACCTGACTGCTGTATTAGAGTATGTGACTGCTCTATTAGAGTATCTCGATCTTATTTCTGCAAAGTGTGAATAACTAACAAAGAAACGGTTTAATACGTGTTTTTAAATATGAAATGCACTAATAATACTATTGGCAGTGAATATTTGCTTTCTTTCAGGCGAGCGTATTGTGCATTAATTTTAATTAAATTTTCAAACATCGTCCCTATTATGCTGGCATTATGCTTTTGGTCACCTATTATGCTTTAAATTATGCTGGCATAATTGGCCGGTGCCTAACTGGCAGATCAATCAAGGTATAGCATTTTCCCTGTAAGTCTTTGTGTGGACAAAGAAGGACATGCCAACAAAGAAATGACAATGGTAAACTTTATTTCAACCACATCATAAATAAGTACCCATAACTCTTGTACCTTACACTGTGATAACACAAAACAAATAAACAGGTGAATCCGATGGTGTAGATTTTATTGATTTGAGCTTTGTTTCAGCACATACTGAAGCAATGGTGCACAATTTTTAATGTAGCATGCAATTTTTACCCTTGTTATTTCAATACATTTAATAGTAGAATTTGCAAAAATGTCCAGTTTTTGCTCATGGGCCATGGCCACATATATACTATAGTCACTAAATATCTTGCGAACAAAATAGCTTTTCTGACAAAGTGAGACAGCTAGATTTAGCAGTTTTTACTGTACGACGTCTTGCTGTACAATTTAAGTACAATTAATAAGTGAAGTAAAAGTTATAAAAATGGGAATATTGATAGTAATAAAAGCATAATGTTAACTTTTTGAGAATAGAATTATGATATAATTTCTGAGTATAACTCACACAAGCCTACTTTTTGAGTACATAAAGTGTAAACAATAAACTGTACTTCTACTGTAGCAGATGATTTGTCTTCTACTAACAGGGCTATTATTTATAATGCATGAAAAGCATTTCCTTATAGTAGAATTAATGACTTCTACTCATTGACAATAATGTATGCCATAGGCAGTGTAGATGGGGGCCATGCCTCCCCCCCAACTTCTATGGGACAATGATTGTAAGTAAAGATTGAGATACTAGAACAGTCAACTACTGCAATAGAACAGTCATTTATTTTAAACATTGTAATAATCACACAATTTTCATAATGATTACCTGTTGTGAGTGTAGTAATTGTTTTTTTTTCACAAGGCCCTTTCCCTACCTCGTTACGCAAACAAAATGTAAAAACATATGATTTTCCTTCTGCTAAGTTGTTGATGACAATGCTAGTCTCATTGCGGACTATTCTAACATTCAAGGGTAAATGAGTCTTGTAATTTACATATGTGTAAAATATAGTTCCCACACTGGAGCTGAATACTGGAATCTATAAAAGAACATACAGACCATTGGTAACAAGCTAGGTGTGACTTATTTTAATTACAGTGTATTTTATGTACCACATCAGTACTACATATAGCAGGCACACAGACTGCTAACCTCCCAGCTAATATTGACTGAGGTAATACCAATCAACTTCACTGTTATGTTACAAGGTGGCATTGGTGGTGGTAGAGATAGAGTTCTAAATGCTCCGGTTTCACTACGGTTTCCACGTCCGTTTCCATTCTCAGCCATAAGTTGGTACCAATACAATGTATTTGGTTGGAGGTTACTTAATACTTTTACTGGTGTGGTAGAATTGATAGTAAACTAGATTCAAAGAAATACATGTGTAATATCATACAGTATGATAGTACTGTATAGTAGGGACATTGAAGGTGTGGGGGCAATCTGTGATATAATACAACCCAAAAACCTGCAGCAAATTTTCCTCACAATGACATGACAGTATTGGTTGGGTACAACCAAGCCCAAAGTGTCTTCGGATTGACCCGTAATGTTTCCGTCAAGTTGCTACAGATTTTAAAATTATTCAACAGAATTTTCTACACTGCCTGCCTGCCTGATGCCTTCAGTCAAGCACAGCGGAAAACTGGTTACAGCTACAGCCCCAATTCTTTCGCAGAAACGTTTCTAGTTTGCTTAAGAAAAAACAAAAAAAACCTTTGGTATATTGATAAACATACAATGCTTGCACTATTGTCTTAACTTTTATCCTTCTTTACTATGGCCATCAGACAAGGTTCTATGTATATACTCCTGAGTGTTAATAGACTATAGTACGGCTTCCATCTACCAGTGTATATTGCATCAAACTATTTGAATACAGTGGTTGCTGGTTGCACCAAACTATTTGAACACACACGTATATGACTCGCTGTTGATATCGATCAGTGAGAGCAACTCGCAGCAAACTATATAGCAATGTGTAAGTCAATAAATATAGTTTATTTAGTAACAATGTTAAACGGAGTCAGGTCATCCAAGTCCCGCTTTACAGATTATTCGGTTCTGACCCCACATGCTAAATTAAATCTGAGTAACACATCATAGCATAGCCCTGTTTTCGTGAACCACGTCCACTTACATAAATTACTGTCTGTAGACATGGTAGCCATGCCCATTCATCAGTCTGTAGGTATGCACAGATCCACATCCATGCATTATTGTCTGCAGGCTTATGTAGAGCCACGCCCACTGATCAGTTGTTATTGTATGACTCATAATCTAGTGTAATAGTGCTGTGATTAACTCTTTTAAAATATTGTGACTGGTTTTGTAAAAAGCAGGCTATTTAGTGGTCATGAGCTTGCAAAAAAACTTCACAAACAAGTTTCAGAAAAATTAGGAATTTTAAATTAGAGTAGGGACAGTGTATAGTGCTGCAATAAAATGAAACAAGCTGGATCGGAGTAGTACGTAATGTCCAAATACTGTAAAACAATAAGAAGTGAATATGACATTACGTACTACTCCGATCCAGTACTTTTTATTGCAGCACTATATACACTGTCCCTACTAGGGACCCGCCGATTATGGTCATAATTTTACCTATTATGCTATGCTGCACTGCTCAAAAATTTACCTATTATACTTAAATTTATGCTCACAACTTACCTATTATGCTCAAATTGTGCCCAATTATTTATGCCTCAGTTCTAATGCTCTGCTGATAATTTCCAGTTTATGGATAAAATAATAAACTTACTTGTCAAAATGCATATCACAGAAAAGATCGATATACTCTAATAGAACAGTCAGCTATGTGTTTGTTCTATTAGAGTTACTGACTGTTCTATTAGAGTATATCGATCTTTCTGTGATAGCTATTCAAGAATTCATACTGTTACAAAATATTCTACCTATTATGCTAGCATTATGCTCAATGCTTTCAGGCACCTATTATGCTCATAATTACGCCAGCATAATCGGCGGGTCCCTAGTCCCTACTCTAATTCCTAATTTTTTGTTACATACCGTATAGCGGGTTATTTTCGAAACAGAAAATTTCGCACAAGAAGCAAAATCTGAATTTTGAAGGATTTTAATTTCGAAGAGTGCATATTTCGAAGTCCGGATGGATTTCAAATAAACGGAAATTCTTGTCGCAAAATATGAAGATGAGTGAATTTTTGCCAAAAACTGAATTACTGATGGAATAATCCCCATCCCTGTGCACTGGAGAGGAGACTGAGGGAGTCTCGAGTGGAGTAAATTCACTGGCTTGATCGCGCTCGATCATAGCTAGCTATCTACCATAGATTCTGACATCAATAAAAAAGTTCTTGAGATAAATTGCTGAAAAATGGGAGATTATGTACTGCATGGAATCATGCTAAGAAAAGTGACAATGTGGGTGGGGATGAGAAACCAATAATAATAATAGCTAAACTGCCGCTGTAACTAGTTGTCTGTTATGCATGACTGAATGTCACAGGCTTGTAGTAGAATATTCTGTTAAAACAAATTTCTCAGTAAAGTCTAAACCTTCGTGATACCAACATACAGCACTACTGTACTGTATGTAACAATGCTTTCTAAGTTTTCAAGGTTCCCATCATGCAAGTGCATATATTACATGACATAATTTAAGAAAGCTGTTGATCTACGCGCACAGACACTCAAATTTAAGGAAATGGATGTGTACATATATATATATATATATATATATATATATATCACTATGACCACAGTCGCAGATCTACCTACAGGCAGTGTTGGGAGTAATGCGTTACGTAATATTATTACTTTTGTGGTAACTAAGTAATATAATGAAATACCACTACGAAAAAAAAAGGGATTTAAGATGGTATTTCCAGTGGCTTATTGAATACAAAAAAGCTTGATATAATCTGTATTATACTAACAATCACATGTAAGGCTTTAGTTAATGTGTTAAACATACTGAAACCATATATGTGATGGTATAGTGTGGACATTATACTAGATATAAGCTATTTCTGGTATTGTGGTAAATATACTGAAACCATATATTTAATAGTATAGTATGGATTATACTAAAGAGTAACATGAGTATAATACAGGATTTATATTAAGGCTTATTTGTATTCAATAAGCCACTGGAAATACCATCTTATATCCCACCTTTTTCACAGTGTACGTTATAAAAACGGGTAATATAACTCATGTTACTTCACTTACTAATGTAACGCGTTACCTATGTAATATAGTTACTGTAACGAGTCTAATATTACATAATATTATTACTACAAGTAACGAAGTTACGAATCTCGTTAGTTATTCTTTGAGTAATACCTAGCCACAATGAAGTAACCAAGCCTACTGAATGAAGCTTATTCAGCAGCTTCTTAATTACAACCAAGATTTACACATTGTCCAACAACGCAATCATGTCACGTGATAAAGTGGTAGTTTCACACGTGACAGCTTAAGGCTGTGGACACAAAGTAATATGTAATGTTATTATAGTCACTTTATTTTATGGGTAATATGTAACTGTAACTAAATAGTTCAGTTGCAAGTAATATGTAACTAGTTACTTTTACAAAGTAACTTGCCCAACACTGCCTACAGGTCACACACACACACACACACACACACACACACACACACACACACACACACACACACACACACACACACACACACACACACACACACACACACACACACACACACACACACACACACAAAGTGCAAGGCACAAGCCTGGTTAAACAATATATGTGACCAAATCTGACATAATGGCACATTTCTCAAATTCTTTATTATTGAATATTTATAATCTACTTTCCCGAATGCATGCTCTAGCCAAATTTCAGCCTTGTATGCCAGCAACTTTTGGAGTTACAGTGCTACAAAGTAGCAGCAACGGAAAGATCGATTTGTACAGCAAGTATTGGGAAAATAAATTACAGGTGCTTAGAAAAACGACTGTAAGTCTGTAACTTACAAACGCAATGCAGTACAGAGTTGCAACTTGCACCATCGTGTTCACTATGAATAGGGGAGTCCATTACATGGTGAATTTTTCTCCTACCACCTTTCTTCACTACATAGAGATGAAATCAGTGAAGAAAAATTAATCACATACGACTGCCTCGACATGCCGTAAATAAACACCCATAACTCATGTATCTGCTATTAAACAATGATTTTTGAACTCCTCTGGAGTAGGTAAATAAGATGGTACCCATGTTTTTATCATTGCACCAGTTCTTCATAAAAGACAAAGGGTTTTAAAACTTTACGATTTTTTGTCATTTATGCAAACATTTTACAAAGTTGTTAAACTGCCTACAGAATTTTACTATAAAGTGTATTGTGTCGTAGAGTTCCAGAGTTCTAGAGGTTCTGAGGTTCCAGAGGTTACAGAGGTTCTGGCCTTTTAGGGGCCACACCTTTTTTTACAGCTTGGCTGTTTTTGATTAGATTTTATTTATCTGGAACATCTATAAAGAACTTTGGAATCTCTACACTATTAAAAATGAAGAGTAACTACCGCTCTAAAGACTTCCCAGTGTAGAAAGGATTAACACCTCTGGAGAGTAAACAACACTCCGAAGAGAATAACCATTAATCTGAAGAATAAGTCACACCACCTTCTGAGCATATGTTACTCCTTTAGAGTAATGGTTACTCTCCCTGGAACATCAGAAACACTGGAACCGCAGGAACCCTGGAACCTTTGGAACCCTGGAAACTCTTGAACCCTGGAACCACTGGAACCTCTGGAACTTTGGAAACTCTGGAACCATGGAACCTCTGGAACCCTGGAACCTCTGTAACCTTTGGAACCATGGAACCCTTGAATCATGAAACCTCTAGGATCCTGGAACCTCTAGGAAGAAGAAAAGAACTTATAGAAGATTTTAAATACTTCAATTATTTTTGATTTTATTAGTAATTATACAAATTATATACATATGTTTATTACATGCCCATTATTCCCCACAGGATATTTTTAGCAGCTGATCTCTCTACTGGGTGACTTAAAATATAGCTGAACTATATACAGGATGGTTTCTTTGTAGCTGAACTCTCTACAAGGTGACCTCTTCTAGCTGATTTCTCTACAGGGTGATTTGTTTCTAGCTGAACGCTCTACAGGTTATTTGTTTCCAGCTAAACTCTCTACATCCATGGTGGTTTATTTTGCAGCTGAACTCTCTATATGATGGTTTCTTTGTAGCTGAACTCTCTAAAAGGTGACCTCTTCTAGCTGAACTCTTTACATTGTGTCTAGTTTCTAGCTGATCTCCACAGGGTGATCTGTTTGTAGCTGATCTCTCTACAAGTTGATTTGTGTGTAGCTGATCTCTCTGCAAGTTGATTTGTTTGTAACTGACCTCTCTAAAGGGCAATTTGTTTGTAGCTGAACTCTCTATAAGGTGATTTGATCTCTCTGCAGGTTGATTTGTTTGTAGCCGAACTCTCTAAAGGGTGATCTGCTTGTAGCTGAATTCCTTACATTGTGTCTAGTTTCTAGCTGATCTCTCTACAGGGTGATTTGTTTGTAGCTGAAGTCTCTACAGGGTGATTTGTTTCTAGCTGATCTCTCTACAGGGTGATTTTTTGTAGCTGATCTCTCTGCAAGTTGATTTGTTTGTAGTCGATCTCTCTACAGGGTAATCTGTTTGTAGCTGAACTGTCTATAAGTTGATTTGTTTGTAGTTGATCTCTCTGCAGGTTGATTTGTTTTAGCTGAACTCTCTACAGGGTGATTTGTTTGTAGCTGATCTCTCTGCAGGTTGATTTGTTTCTAGCTGAAGTCTCTACAGGGTGATTTGTTTCTAGCTGATCTCTCTACAGGGTGATTTTATTGTAGCTGACCTCTCTTCAGGGTGATTTGTCTGTAGCTGAAATCTCAACAGGGTGTATTGCTTGTAGCTGAACTCCTTACATTGTGTCTAGTTTCTAGATGATCTCTCTACAGGGTGGTTTGTTTGTAGTTGATCTCTCTGCACATTGATTTGTTTGTAGCTGAACTCTCTACAGGGTGATTTGTTTCTAGCTGATCTCTCTGCAAGTTGATTTGTTTGTAGTCGATCTCTCTACAGGGTAATTTGTTTGTACAGTGGATCCTCGCTTATCCGAACCTCGGTTATCCGAACACCTCGATTATCTGAATGCCAAATGCAACTGTTCTATTAGAGTATTTTGTCATTAGTGTGCACTCTATTAGAGTAAATGACTGTTCTATTAGAGTAGTTGAACAAAGCTCTGTATATAAATCAATGGGCTTCAGTTATCCGGACAATTTCACTTATCTGAACACTTTTGGCAAACTATAAGAACAAAGCTGTTCAGATGACTGAGGATCCACTGTAGCTGAACTGTCTATAAGGTGATTTGCTTGTAGCTGATCTCTCTGCAGGTTGATTTGTTTTAGCTGAACTCTCTACAGGGTGATTTGTTTCTAGCTTATCTCTCTACAGGTTGATTTGTGTGTAACTGATCTCTCTACAAGCTGATTTGTTTGTGGCTGATCTCTCTACAGGTTGATTTGTTTGTTGCTGATCACTCTAAAGATTGATTTGTTTGTAGCTGAACTCTCTGCAAAGTGTTTTGTTTGTATCTGATCTCTCTACAGGGTAATTTGTTTGTAGCTGAACTCTCTGCACAGTGACTTGTGTGTAACTGAATTCTCTAGAGAGTGATTTAATTGTAGGTGAACTCTCTACAGGGTGCATGACTTGTTTATAGCTGAACTGTCTATAAGATTAACTGTTTGCAGCTGAAGTCCCTACAAATAACTTGTAATGTAATAGAATTCTATAATGGAGTAAATAAATTAGCTGAATGCTCTATTAGGGTGACTGTTCTATTAGAGTATCTCGATCTCGCATTTGCTACACGGAGTTGGCTTTTGAATCATAACTCAGTGGTTTGTAATCCAATTCTTCTATACTACTGCAAGGACTTTCTATGAAGATTATTCCAGCTATACACCGATTTTCAGCTCATTGCTCTTAGCGGTTTGCCTAGTAGGCGTAAAAACTAATACTTTTTTATTACTAAAAATCGATTGCATAATTGTGACACAGGTTGGGTTTTGTGTCATATCTCCGTGGTCTTAATCTCGATTCCTTTCAAACCACCAAAAGGCACTCCTACGATGGTTACTCCATCTGCATAGCAATTGTCAACTTATTCCATGAAGCAGTTTATCCTGTAGGCGTGACAACAAATCGATCTTGTTTTACGCGAATAATCGGTCATAACTCCTGAATCATTCATCGGATTTGCACCAAATTTGATGCTATGATTCGCCTTTGGACTCCCTTTCTGTGTGCCAAATTTCAAGGCGATCGGAGTACGCGTTTGCATTTTATATCAATTTTTGCAAGTGTGCGAAAAGACGAAGAAGAAGAAGAATAAGATAGGGTCCGCAATAGTCTTGCATGGCCAGACCGCTTTTTCTCCATTACGGCGCTTATCAACTAGAGATTATAAGTGCCTACTCCAAAAAAGTGGGCCAAGTCTTAAGCCCCACTCGTGCCGGACTCACAGGAGTCTTGTTAGTGTTGATTGCTTCATGTGACCATAAGCACCTCTTGTTTGCCATTATGTCTGTAAGTGGTCGATGGCTAACTCGGGTATTAGTACTGCAGCGTTGTGCGGGCTTTCTTCTGAACCTACAGATACTTCTAATTCAGGTACATACGATAAATTGTTGGGCGTGCTAACAAGGAATGGATTGATTTTGTAGCCAAAAATAACAGAAAGGTTCTGTATAACAAGGTATGTGCACCTGAATTGGCTATTCTCAAAAGTGAGATAGCTAGAATTAGAAGAGTCCACATATCAAGAATCAGACAGTTTGAGAACCCTAATGTTTATTTGTGTCGTCAGTGCCAAAGTCTTCTTTAGAACAAAAAGAAAGCAGAGGATGATCTTTCTAAACAGTCTAAGACCATTGAAAGTAGATTACTTGCAATGGATCTTCTACCAGTAGAAGGCATGAGAACAGTTTTACATGAAAACAGTGGAATGAGAAATTTACCTCCAGATGCTGATGTGATTGTAAGGCCATTTAAGTATATTACTGTTTGCATACTTATACTATATAGTAGAGCTGCTAAGTCTTAAAAACAGGAAGGTTTGTGCACTTTGTGATAAAAGCATGAAACTTGGTACACAGCTTGTATATACCCTAAAGGTCATTTTAAGATCGGGAGCCACCTCAGATTTGACCTTTTGTGACCTTTAGAGGTCAATTAAGTATTAAAAATGCCTTATTTCTACCTTTTGACCACTTTTTCAATGACTAAATATAAAGTGTTGGGTGTCAAATGAAAGCTGAATATTCAAGGAGTAAAGTGAGACTAGAATTATGTCTATACTGTATTCTATTGTAATTTTATGCTATTATTTACCTGATTACATGTATATAAATTTGTACAACAATGGTAATTTCAATTAAGCAATAGAAAGTTCACAGACAATAGTTCACATTTATAAATCATAATGACATTCCCCCTGGCAGAAGCATAGAGCAGTGCACTTAAGTGCAGCCTTGACACACTTACACTGTCTGGTACATCCATTCTCGCAACTGCAATGGATTAGTTCATGGCATGCTAGGGATGCTTCTGAAATTGTGCTCCAAAGAGGTTCCCAGCCTGTACTAGTCTTTCTCCACCCCCAATTTGCAGGGTCAGGAAGTTCCTGCATAGGAGTTAAGGCCCTTTTCCAGCAAATAGACTGGTATCTAGCTCGTTTAATATGTTGTTTGAGTACTTCACAAGTTGGTGGCAGGTTCTCAAGACTTCTGGTCTTCTGTGTGAACAAGTATTTCCTACTATCATTAACAGTCATGATATCACTTGTACAATCATATAGCAGCACAACAAATTGTTCCAATGTTTCCATTGCCACATCACTGATCTCAGTTTGCATCAATGGAAACTCTTCAAAAGCCTTGATGACTTCAGGATAAACTTTCCATGTATTCCAAGCTGTCTTCTTGCCCCTACCACAAAATGATGAGACGGTATCGCATCCTGTAAATGCATGAAAGATTGGGAGAGTAGCACAAATTCTAGGATCCATGTTAATAACTACTTCACGGATAGGTATATACCTAAAATTAGATCCAGTTCCAAAGGCCAGCCACAACTCCTCAAGGTTTATCTCATTGAACATAGAAATCGCTAGTATTACTATGTCAGTGTCTACAGTCCTCTCAGGTGCATGGAAGAATATACGTGAGGATCACTATGGAAGGTTTATTGAAGAACAAATTGAGAAATGTGAAAACCCCATTACAGAGCCAATCATCAAAAATAAGTTGTCTTTATTCAGCAAACCAACAGTCAAACATCATCCTACAAGACAGCAGAATCAAATCACAGCACTAAAGAATGACTGTAGTCTTTTTTCTACACTATATATATCTTGTCAAATCAGAGATGGGGATTTGGATACATTCTTTGCCCATGAAAATCAGGCCACTCCACCATCATTGTCATTGGGAGGAAAAATTAGACCTAGTGCAAAGTCAGATCTCCTCCATTGTCTTGAACTGTGTGAAAAGCAATTGTTACATACATCTAACGTTGATGCCATAACTCTTGATGGTGCTGTTGTTCACATGCTTCATACTGGAACGTCAAGAACTTTTCAATATTATGCAGACACAGTGTTTGGTTCATATATATTGTCTCAGTTACAGAATGCCAATAGAGTTGACATTGTTTGGGATGTGTATATGGAAAATAGTTTGAAAGCAACAACGAGGGAGAAGAGAGGAAGAGGCATACGAAGAAGAGTTGCTTCTACTACAGTCCTTCCACCTAAATGGAAAGATTTCTTACACTTGGATGAAAATAAAACTGAACTTTTCAGGTTTCTTTCTCACCAGGCAATAAAGATCCCAATTGTAGATGGTAAGACTATATATGCAACTGACAGAACCAATGTATTATGCTCACTAGCTGATGCTGATCTAGATAATGTGGTTCCCTGTTCCCAAAAAGAAGCAGACAAGAGGCAAATTAATCCCTGACTCAGATGTGTATTCGTCATATGCTTGTTTCAAGAGCGCATGGATACATGCAGCTGTGACTTGGTGTGTATGCCTAGTCTTGGTCACATGGCTTACTTCAATGAAGGAATCTGCTGTATCTGCACTTGTAATGTCTGCCTGTACTAGAGCACTGTTCCATCCACTCCTTTCAAGCCAGTTTGCCTAGATATGCACATTGAGTTAAGATACACGGGCATGCATAAAACTTTAAAGATGTATATCTTTGTAATAGAACATGGTACAGACATAATTCCAGTCTCATTTTACTCCTTGAATATTCAGCTTTCATTTGATACCCAACACTTTATATTTTATTCATGATTGTAGAAATGGTCAAAAGGTAGAAATTAGGCATTTTTAATACTTAATTGACCTCTAGAGGTCACAAAAGGTCAAATCTGAGGTGGCTCCCGATCTTAAAGTGACCTTTATGGTACATGCAAACTATGTACCAAGTTTCATACTTTTATCACAAAGTGCACAAAAAAAGTGCTTAGCAGCTCTACTAATATAGGTATTAGCTCGTGATAAAAAGACCAAGAAGATGAAACGAACTGTGATCACACCAAAAAGACAACCAGTTGTACGCTCTTTATCAAGGCGCAGTTATAAAGCAGCAGCGTCGACCTTTACTCATCTTCCACGGACACCGACATACCTACTGCAGAGGCTCGTCAGCCAAATCAGAAAAGAAGTTAATGCTATTTGTTGTTTGAATCACAACTCTATTCTAAGAGGTAACCATCAAACATTGAAAACATTCTGCTGGACTAGAATATGGCATGAACTTAATCAGAATGTCCCAACATTAGTCAAGCTTTTCCGGGAACTGTTTCCTAAAGCAGGAAAAAGTTCATTTGTTTCTTGACATCAATGACTTTAAAGAAGAAGTGTATGCAGATGTCATTAATTCAACGTGCTATTTCCTTTTTATTGTATGCAACTGGGACAAACAGAGAGGTTAGAATCAACTGAATAGATTTATTTTATTTTAAGATTGTTTAGGTATATACGTACCTGCAACCTTTCATGGTATGTATGGCACCATCAACCACTAACAATATTGTGGACAGTTTGATAGATAGGTATGATGCAGATGTTTTGAAATGGGCTAAAAGATCTGAGAGAAGTACGTATTATTGCTTAACAAAACTTTGGTATAATGTTATCTCCTTTCAGGATGCCCTCGTTTCTTCATGGTATCACCTCAAATCAGTTTGAAAGACCTTATTGGTGTTCCAGAAGATGGTATTTTTGATGATAATGGTGACACTGATGATACTTGTAGCACCTGTGACAGTGTGTATAGTGTTGGAGAAGTTTCTATAGTATCAGATGAAGATGAAGAGGATGCATTTACTTGTGATAAGCATGATGAAGGAGGGCTTTTTGCTGTGACTGAAATAGTCCAAGATAAGGGACAGTATTGAAGCAGATGGTATGGTTGTTCATATCATGTAATCCCCTTTAATTCTATTCATTACCTGCCACAGGCCAAGGTGATCTTTGTATCAAGGTACAATGTATAATACATTGCTGATTAATTATAATTTGTGTATATTTTAGAGTACTTGTTAGAAACATGTCTGAGTTTAGCAATGAGAAGAAATCTGTGGTTTGCCATATTCCATCCATCTATGCTGAAGAAATGTCAACTCAATCTGTTGTTGTAAGTGTGTATGATACATCCATGTTTCAGTATTGCACTACTTTTAATCTTTTAGGTACCTTTAGGTATTCAGACGAAAAATGAGGCTAATATAAAAGAAATGGCAGAAATATTGGATGGACTTGGTGCCTATATCCCTGAAAAGTGTTTGTTTGATGTTGGTGAAATTTACAAGATTCCATGGGTAATTTATGGAGATAAATTAACAGTAGCCCGCATCCGAGGTGCTGTAACACTACGATCCTCTGATATTGTTGAAACAAAGCAGCTGAATGGCTTTACAGGAGTAATATCAGATTGGCATACAAGATTGTGCTTAGTTACGGTATGTGACTACAGTATATTGTACACATGTATTTTTAATGAATTTTGCTGTAGACCATTGTAAACAGATTTTACAATACAAGTTCAAGTGCAGACAAAGGCACTCTGTTTCAACTGAAGCAGTTGGTTAACCGCACCTCCTTTGGAAAGGAACCAAAAAAAATATGAAGGCAACAGAAGATTTTTTGGAACTCGTCGTAACAGCCCATGTCCTCACAGCTGCTAAGTTGTTACAAGAAACACTTCCCAATGTACAAGGATGCACTGATTTAGCAAAAATGCTTGTTACCAGATTTACAATGATGTCGGTGCCTGACATACCAAAAATACTTTCGGAATTAAACTCTGAAAATCCAACTCAAGAAACAGAAGTAAACACAGGAGATTGTGCTCAAGAAGAAAGTACGCCAGAATCCAATGATTCAGTATACTCATATGCTGTGGACATTCTGACAATGGGCCTGTTTTGGTATGGGTTTCGAGATGCTGTACGCGAAGGCAGATGCCAAACGAATTGTGTTGTACTGGAAGTTCTTGATTCCTATATTTAGACAAGAAAAGCACTACAATTATTGTAATGAAGGGTTTCTGTTTTTAACACAAACATTGCTTTTATCACCAAGAGAGGTGCATGACATTACATGGAACCGAACTGTTAACACAAGTGGCCGTGTTAGGAAAAACATCCCTGTTGATCTACACATGGAGCACCTTAATAGGAAATTAAAAATAATGATTCAAAGATTAGGTTTCAATGTGTCGCCAGGAACAGTACTTCGTGCATCCAAGGCTTTGGCTGTCGTAGACACTGTAAGACTCCAGTTTCTTAAAGACGACCTGAATAATAGTGCACAGAACATTGAAAACAAAGATTTTCACACAGTCCCATCGATCAAGAAAGATCTGGACATGATTCTACAACAGCTAAGCGAGGAGAAAGCCTTTGAGGTTACAAATGGAAGACAACACAAAGCATATCAAGATTACAAACCACTACTACAATCAATTAATTGGAAAGATATATGTAAATGGTGTAAGGATAAAATAATCAATTATATTAAATTTTAATGTCATTTGCAAGAATTACATTTATAATTATACTAAAGTTAATTGTCAATCACAAGAATTATGTCAATCGCTAGAACTTTCACAATCCTCACAAGAACATAGTCTTGCACACAAATCACAACACTGGCATGCTTTTACTATCCCTGCTACATCTTCCTTCTCATTATTGAACAAGAAACTTTCAAACAACTTTCTCCTTCTGCATATACGAGTGTTTACTTTGTACTGCTTCATTTCAGGGGTTACTTTCCTCCCTAATGTTGTTGGATATAAAATTGCTTCCACTGTACGCCCATCTCTTCCACCTCTTCCAGTTTCTTGGACAAGTTCCTTTAGTATATTTGGGCACCCCCAGTTAATCACTCTTGTGATGTCTGGACAATCAACACCCATGCCAAATGCTGTGGTAGCAATTAGCAATCGAAGTCTACTGCCACTCTAGCAGAATTCTTTCAATAAAGCTTCTCTCATCTCTTGTGATGATGCTGCAGTGAACATGTCAGCCAAGTGGAAATCCACAATTCCGTCGGAGAGCACCAGGTGGATCAGTAATGTTTTTGCCCATCCTTTTCCTGACAATTCTAAAAATTGTAGCACAGTTCTGCAAGGTCCGACAAAACACAACTGTTTTAGGCATGTTACTCCACTTCAAAATTAATTCAGTAGTAATCTTCCAGGAAAACTCCACTATTCCTGTGTGGTTTTCCACCGTGTATCTTATGTTTGGCCAATTTGGTGGCAATCCAATTATTGCAGGATTCTCCAAAGAAAGGCTACGAGACACACAGTCCAAAGTATCCTTTGTAGCCGTAGCAGTCAAAGCTAAAATTTTTACTGAGCTTGGGATCAGACTGCGGATGCTACCTATCTCTGCAAACGCTTTGCGGAACTTCTTTTCCCCTAAAAGAGAAATATAAAATACTTTTAAATTTTATATACCTACCATAACTTTATACAGTGAGCTTCATCAATCACCAGGGCACGTAAATTTTTCTTATATTTATCTGACAATAGCATGTTACGGAACTTGGAGTTGCACAGAAGATTCTCGGGGCTAACATACACCAACTGAATGTCTCCATTCACAACAGCAGATATTGCTGCTGTATCCTCCTGTTCCTGGCCAACAAACTCTGCTTGTATTCCCTTCTTAGTAAACTTATCACGCTGATCTATCATTAATGATATCAAAGCAGTGAGTACAATCACAGTGCTTCCAGATATGCCTAGAAAGTTCAAAAACAGGTGTGCATAAACAAAGAAACCTGAATGTAGTCTACTTTTGATAAATTATCAAGCTACATTCTTATCTGCCTTACCCAACAATATGTCAAACAGCAATGGTAGCACAGCAAAACTAATAGATTTGCCATATCCCGTAGGTAAAGCTACAAAAGTGTCCCTTCCTGAGAGAAACGTGCTTAAGGCTTCTATCTGCTTAGGTTTCAATGGTCTCAATTCCATACGCCGACAAACCTCAGCAACAGCAGCATTGAAATCCATCCTTCCGAAAGCACGGTGCGCATTTAACTGATAGAACCAAACGGCTATAAAATCGACACTTTCATATGTGACAAAACGAGTGGGGCTTAAGACTTGGCCCAGACCCTTTTTCGCAGTAGGCACTTATAATCTCTAATCGATAAGCGCCGTAATGGAGAAAAAGCAGTCTGGCCACGCAAGACTAGTTCCGCAATGCGAAAAATGAAGTTGCAAGAAACAAATCCCTGACTATCGTAGTATGTTACCCTTAGTGCCTCATCACTATTACTACCCTTGGTTTGGAACTGAGTTCCCTTGTTGGAGCAACACGCGGATTTTAATATCTCACGTGATTGATCTTTATTCCGTCCACCCCAAAGAAGACGTCCAGAGCTCCCAGATTCTGAGTGTGATATCAAGCGTTGTTGGCCTACCAAACTATGTTTAGAAGTGAGTAAAATTTTGCCTGTGTTTTCCACGGAGGCTGATTTTCTGCGGATGGGTCGAGAAAAAGTTTCGTTCGAGATGCTCTACCAGCCAAGAGAAGAGAAGCCAACCCTATCACATAAGATGGTAATGAAGTTGGATGTATAAGTATTCTACATACCAAGTTTGAAAGAGCTGCGACCTTTCTAACCATCTGGCTGGCAGAGATGAAATTTTCAGTGCAATGATCTTCAATGATTTTGGCAGGTTTCCTCCTACCTACTGTTAAAAACTGTCTTCCTAGGAGCTTTAAATCAGAGGAAGATCCAGAAGAACATCTGAGGTTTCTAAGAAGTGGTCAAATCCTTGACTTTTAGCAAAGTTTAAAGGTAGGATCCGCAATGTGAGAAATGAAGTTGCGAGAAACAAATTCCCGACTGTCGTAGTATACTATCCTAGTACCTAATCACTAAAACTACATTTCAATTTAAACTGCGTTCCTTTTCTGGGGAGGTACACGAATTTTAAAATATCACGTGATTGATATTTATTTTGTGTGCTACGAAGAAGATGCCCAGAACTCCCAGATAATGAGTGTGATTTCTATTGGTGTTGGCCTACCAAGTTGTGTATAGAACTGAGTCAAAATTTGTTATCGTTTTTCATGGAGGGTGATTTTCTGTGAATGGGTTGCACAATAAATTCATTCTAGTCGCCCTACCCACTAAGAGAAGAGATGCCAAACCTATCACGTATGATGGCAATGAAGTTTGATGTACAAGTATTGTACACACCAAGTTTGAAGGAGCTGCAGCCTTTCTAACCATCTGGCTGGCAGAGGTAAAATTTTGGATCGAAAAAAATTCTATACTTTTGATTGTTTATCCATACTGTAATGCCATTAAAAATATTTTTATTGTATCTCAGTTATTTTTACCAGTATTTACTCTTGTCAGCTGAATTGGCTTGGATGTGGCACATTTTTAATGATAATGATGCTTAAACAGATCTGCAATATTCAGTGAAATGTAATAATTATAACCTTTGTGTCCGACTCCCATGCATTAAATGTACTATTATCATTATTGGTAGTGGTGTAACCAGAACCTAGGGCCTAGGGCCAGGTCTGGCCCATCAATATTTATATTTTGTAAAAAATTGTAAGATACAGTACTCTAATAGAAGAAAGTCAAACAAATGGTAAAGGTGTTGTGGCAAACTACTGTAACCAGTCACAGGTTCACAAGAACCCCCTTTCAGTACTGTTCTCCTCCCCTGCCATGAAGCAAATGTGAATGATGCATATTTGTCTATGTTGTGGTAAAATGTAACTTTATTGTCACCGTTTCTTTACTTGAACAGCCTTCTTGCTTGATAGCGTGGGTATATTTAGGAATTCTCCATTTAATGGTGAATCGAATGACACAAGTCCCAGCTTCGTAGCCCAACGAATTCATAACTTGTGATTGATTAAACAAGTGCTAATATTTTCCTGTAAAGGCACTGTACAAATCAATCCTTTTGTTCTTGTTGTCCATTGTTATAACTTCGAAAGTACTTAACAGATAAAATTGAAACTTTATCAGCCTATTGGTTCTTCCCTCTAGACAACAAAAATATCATAGAGAGAAATTCAAGGAAAATGCAAAAAAGTTGGATTTTCACTCAGCAGGTCATATTGTTAATTAGAACATTTGTAACGATATGTAGATTTAGTTTATAGCTATGTGTGAAGCCTTATAATTTGTGCACTTGTAAACAATTTAAAACATGTGCAGTTCCTTTAATTTATGATGATCAGGTCATTGCGTGATATGTCTTCCATTAAATTAAAGTAACAGTCCTCCTCTTCGTTATCATAGATGATCTTGTGCTCTTCATTGATGTCATCATAACTAACAACATGGCCTCTGTACCATTTTTCATCATCTTCATTTTTAAACTTGTGAAGAATTTGTTTCCCAACTAATTCAAGTGGATCGTTAATTTGTGATGCAGTATCATTTGGGTGTGGGCCACATGTCTGAATATGGGCAATGAGATCATCAATGATATCTTTTAACGGATGCTTGTTGCCTTGTCTTGAAAATGTTATTTGATTCAAAGGTTTCTTGCGAATATTGACTTGATCTTTTAATAGTACTAATTTTTGCTGATTTCTTTCCAGTTTTGTTAACTGCTTCTCTAATTCTTCAACAGAAACTATCAAGTTCAGTTTAGATAACTGTGCATTTTGCTTTGCTTTTCTCTCTTTAAGCATATCTCGGTGATGTTTTTCATTAATCATTTTTGCTTTCTTTTGTTGATTAATCTCCGTCTCAGAATCCTTGTATTGCTTTCGCACTTCTTCTCGCTTTTTTACGGCTAAGTCTGAAATTTGTTGCTTTTCATGTGCTGGTAATTCACTGTACCATTTAATGGTATCATTTTTTTTCACTTCTACCAGGTTTGATTTTGTGATTTGCTGCGTATTTGGGAGTGCTGTTGTGAGATAGTCATTTAAACCCAAAATACTTTCACATAGATCATTGTTTGGTTTTAGCTTTTTAAGCATTGACAAAACTTCTGGATTTGGATTCCAATATTTCCCATCTGGTAAGTGATCATTGGCATAACAACATAGTTTTTTATTCATTGCAGTGGCACCTGCAGCAAGCTTTGGATAAAGCAATTTTTCATCATTTTCATCTTTACTAAAGAGAATTTCTTCTATAAGTTGACACTTTGAATGGAGACGGTGGTTGACTTTTGTTTCCTTTCCATATAGTCGTTTTTCAGATAGAAACACCATGATGCTTTTATTCATTAACATTTGAGGGCATTTCCTCACTTTTTCAAGAAACAATGACAGCTCTTGGTAATGCTTATTTATATCATATGCTGATTTTTGGAGTTCCTCAGATTTAACAAGCATCACAAGATCAGCATATACATGGTGGAACATTAAGGCATCAGCTTTTAAATTAGAAATTCACTCTAGGCTCTGGAGCTTTTCATAAACATCTTGTTCAAGTTGATTACCTCTATCTTTGTCAGTGTACTGTAAGAAGCCAATTGCTGCTTCTCGAAGGAACAGAATTTTCCCAGCATTTGAAGCTGTCACGAAATAACGGCTGCCTACTTGTCTGCCTAGTGAAATATCAATGCACCTGTGGAAATATGTCGCTTTATCATCTGTGCAGCTCTCCTCCATAAGCTGTAAATATGTAAGAAAACTACTAACACCACATCCATACTCTGGTACACCATGACTGCCAAACAATTTACAAAATTCATGTACCATCACATCTGAAATATGGCAATCTCGATGTTGTTTAGTATGTAAATCTCTGCAGTTTGTAGTATGAGATTTTGTACCATCAAGAAAAGCCTTGCGTAAGTTTACACCAAGGTGCATGGCACAAAAGTTTTCTACTAATTCTGCTGCTTCTGCACATAATGGTCCAAACAATTTTCTGTCCTCATCTTTTTGCTTCTCTATCAGATGGTTTAGACGTTTTTGTGTAGCAGCTGAGTCTGAGGTAGATGATGCAATTAATGTCCAAATAATTTTCTCAGCATTTGGTATATTTAAAACCCTTTAAAGACTGAGTTTTTCCGACCAAAAATCCGATTTTTTAATGCAACTCAGAAAAACAAAATTCCCTATGAGTGACCCCACATCAAATGAAAGCATATTAGTAGAGCTGCTAAGCACTTTTTTTGTGCACTTTGTGATAAAAGTATGAAACTTGGTACATAGTTTGCATGTACCATAAAGGTCACTTTAAGATTGGGAGCCACCTCAGATTTGACCTTTTGTGACCTCTAGAGGTCAATTAAGTATTAAAAATGCCTAATTTCTACCTTTTGACCATTTCTACAATCATGAATAAAATATAAAGTGTTGGGTATCAAATGAAAGCTGAATATTCAAGGAGTAAAATGAGACTGGAATTATGTCTGTACCATGTTCTATTACAAAGATATACATCTTTAAAGTTTTATGCATGCCCGTGTATCTTAACTCAATGTGCATATCTAGGCAAACTGGCTTGAAAGGAGTGGATGGAACAGTGCTCTAGTACAGGCAGACATTACAAGTGCAGATACAGCAGATTCCTTCATTGAAGTAAGCCATGTGACCAAGACTAGGCATACACACCAAGTCACAGCTGCATGTATCCATGCGCTCTTGAAACAAGCATATGACGAATACACATCTGAGTCAGGGATTAATTTGCCTCTTGAGCAATGGTGCTTATCACAAGCACAGCAGAGTTTAATGTTCAGCTACTGGTTTAAAACATTGTCCCTGGAGATCTTTTACTGCTGTATGTTAGGTCTATTCGGGAGGGAAATTTTCAGCTTTACATTGAATCCCTCGCAAAGATCACTCCCTGGATGTTTGCACTACACCACATTCATTACTCCAGGTGGCTACCTGTACATATTCGTGACATGATGGCACTTTCTGAAAAGCATCCAGATATTGTGGCAGAATTTCATGCAGGAAAATTTGCCATCCACAAAACTAGCAACAAGTTTTCAGCAATGGCTATTGACCAGTGCCATGAGCAAAATAATGCTACAGTTAAAGAGTCAGGAGGAGCAATTGGATTGACAACTGATCCCTTAGCTTTGAGGCGTTGGATGGTGGCTGGACCTGAAATTGCAAGAATTGTAGTAGAATTCGAGGAGTATGCGAACATAGCACAGGAAGATGGCAAACACTTACATCATGAACAGTATTGTAGTGTCCAGCGCACATTTCAGAAAGATGTAAATTCTTTAATTGCAGTGCTCGAAGAGTTTGGAAATCCATTTCTTGAGAAAGGTCAAGATTTATTGGTCCTTGATACAAGAGATATTATGGATAATTCTTTTGGAAAAACAGTCTAGGAAATTGAAGCGACTGGTGAGGATCACTATGGAAGGTTTATTGAAGAACAAATTGAGAAATGTGAAAACCCCATCACAGAGCCAATCATCAAAAATAAGTTGTCTTTATTCAGCAAACCAACAGTCAAACATCATCCTACAAGACAGCAGAATCAAATCACAGCACTAAAGAATGACTGTAGTCTTTTTTCTACACTATATATATCTTGTCAAATCAGAGATGGGGATTTGGATACATTCTTTGCCCATGAAAATCAGGCCACTCCACCATCATTGTCATTGGGAGGAAAAATTAGACCTAGTGCAAAGTCAGATCTCCTCCATTGTCTTGAACTGTGTGAAAAGCAATTGTTACATACATCTAACGTTGATGCCATAACTCTTGATGGTGCTGTTGTTCACATGCTTCATACTGGAACGTCAAGAACTTTTCAATATTATGCAGACACAGTGTTTGGTTCATATATATTGTCTCAGTTACAGAATGCCAATAGAGTTGACATTGTTTGGGATGTGTATATGGAAAATAGTTTGAAAGCAACAACGAGGGAGAAGAGAGGAAGAGGCATACGAAGAAGAGTTGCTTCTACTACAGTCCTTCCACCTAAATGGAAAGATTTCTTACACTTGGATGAAAATAAAACTGAACTTTTCAGGTTTCTTTCTCACCAGGCAATAAAGATCCCAATTGTAGATGGTAAGACTATATATGCAACTGACAGAACCAATGTATTATGCTCACTAGCTGATGCTGATCTAGATAATGTGGTTCCCTGTTCCCAAAAAGAAGCAGACACACGTATATTCTTCCATGCACCTGAGAGGACTGTAGACACTGACATAGTAATACTAGCGATTTCTATGTTCAATGAGATAAACCTTGAGGAGTTGTGGCTGGCCTTTGGAACTGGATCTAATTTTAGGTATATACCTATCCGTGAAGTAGTTGTTAACATGGATCCTAGAATTTGTGCTACTCTCCCAATCTTTCATGCATTTACAGGATGCGATACCGTCTCATCATTTTGTGGTAGGGGCAAGAAGACAGCTTGGAATACATGGAAAGTTTATCCTGAAGTCATCAAGGCTTTTGAAGAGTTTCCATTGATGCAAACTGAGATCAGTGATGTGGCAATGGAAACATTGGAACAATTTGTTGTGCTGCTATATGATTGTACAAGTGATATCATGACTGTTAATGATAGTAGGAAATACTTGTTCACACAGAAGACCAGAAGTCTTGAGAACCTGCCACCAACTTGTGAAGTACTCAAACAACATATTAAACGAGCTAGATACCAGTCTATTTGCTGGAAAAGGGCCTTAACTCCTATGCAGGAACTTCCTGACCCTGCAAATTGGGGGTGGAGAAAGACTAGTACAGGCTGGGAACCTCTTTGGAGCACAATTTCAGAAGCATCCCTAGCATGCCATGAACTAATCCATTGCAGTTGCGAGAATGGATGTACCAGACAGTGTAAGTGTGTCAAGGCTGCACTTAAGTGCACTGCTCTATGCTTCTGCCAGGGGGAATGTCATTATGATTTATAAATGTGAACTATTGTCTGTGAACTTTCTATTGCTTAATTGAAATTACCATTGTTGTACAAATTTATATACATGTAATCAGGTAAATAATAGCATAAAATTACAATAGAATACAGTATAGACATAATTCTAGTCTCACTTTACTCCTTGAATATTCAGCTTTCATTTGACACCCAACACTTTATATTTAGTCATTGAAAAAGTGGTCAAAAGGTAGAAATAAGGCATTTTTAATACTTAATTGACCTCTAAAGGTCACAAAAGGTCAAATCTGAGGTGGCTCCCGATCTTAAAATGACCTTTAGGGTATATACAAGCTGTGTACCAAGTTTCATGCTTTTATCACAAAGTGCACAAACCTTCCTGTTTTTAAGACTTAGCAGCTCTACTATATGGACCCATCTATCCAAAAATCATACCCTAAGCAGAAAATGACATCACATGATGTCACAGCATTTTTTTCAAAATAACGTTTTATAGTTTTAATTTGTTATAGCATGCAAACAAGTGTACAGTGGTTATCAGTGACATAATAAGGTACTTATGACATTTTAAGGGGTATTATGACATCATATGATGTCATTTGCTATTACTGTTCAGCATAAATACTGTTCAGCATAAATGACAATGTAATCAGTACTGAAGATAAAATGGCATCCAAAAGTACATAACTGCATGGACACACGTACAATAGGACATTTATGACATCATAATGGTAATTATGACACCATGTATATATGCTGGGGGATTATGTCATCACTAATATTTTTATAGGTGCACATAAGCAGTACCAAGATTGCAGAAATGAGTTGGGGGTAATGGCAATGTCGTAAGAGGTACTATTGTATCATATGACCAACTTGTACCCAATTACCATAGGGTCCACTTTTCCAAGAACTATTGGAGGATACTACATACATCACAGAAACTTTGCAACTGGGAAGATTAGTTTCACATTGTAGCTATCATAGGGTATGTATGACATAAGGGTGCTATGACATATTTCTTGTATTTCCCTTTTAAGTACATTATTTAGAATAAATTTAATGAAATTTGAGTACAAACTGCCATGTAGATACAATCATGAAGGATATAAATTGTCTTGTATAGATACAATCAAGTAGAATAAAAATAATAGATACAATCATGAGTGGTAAAAATTGTCTTGTATAGTCAAGTAGGATAAAAATTATAGATATACAACCATGAGGGATAAAAATTGTCTTGTGTAGATACAATCATGAAGGATAAAAACAATCTAGCATTAGGCATGAGGCTATTATGCTCCAAAAATTGAGCATTATGCTTTTGAGCAGTGCTCAAAAAATCACCTATTATGCTTTTGAGAATTGCCCATTATTCCCAAAATTATGCCACCATAATTGGCTAATAATGCCAGTTTATTGCTGTATCAGACAATTTTCATTGATGTTTAGGCTTCAAATAGTCTTGAATTCTTTAGCTGGTTACTGTATTAGAGAATTTCATTTCAATATGACTGCTTTATTAGAGTAAATAATATTCAATGACTGTTCTATTAGAGTTTCTGACTGCTCTATTAGAGTATCTCGATCTTTTTTAACGGAATTGTGCAATCTGCAGATTTTCCTACTGTTAAAGCTTTATAATCACCTCAAAATGCTAGCATAATTCCTGATTTCCACACATACCTATTATGCCCGAAATTATGCCAGCATAATTGCCGCATCCCTATCTAGCATAGATACAATTGTGAAGGATAAAAACTATCTAGCACATATAGACACAATCAGTATAGGTACAATCAATGATATACTGTGATGAAGCAAGTAAAATGTCAAGTATAGAAGCAAGTAAAATGTCAAGTGTAGAAACAAGTAAAATGTCAAGTGTAGAAGCAAGTAAAATGTCAAGTGTAGGCACAAGTACCATGTCAAGTGTAGTAAGTAAAAGGAACTATTCAAAGCAGCTACTGGACTTGTTGTAAATAATCAACCCTGGTGTGGTATAACTCAAAACATCGGCCCACACACAAGTTTACATGACATTTAGAGCTCTGGGTTTTTACTTTTTTGTCTTTCTTCTTCTTGGAACGTGATGAAAGTTTCTTTTGTCCACATACAACACACCTGGCTCTTGTTTCAGATTTGTATACAAAATGCTTTCCAAGCATACGGGTCAAGCTTAGGCTAGGTGGTTGGCCAGTAATTCTGGAGGATAGTGCTCCTGCATACAGGCTGTGAGCCAGCTGAAGTCGAAATTCCTTCTGGTTCAAAATCTTGTAAAGCGAATACTTTTGGTTGCTCCTATAAACGATCAGCGTTTTTAGGATGGCATGGTCGAACAATCTCCAAAATACATGCAACCACCACTTCTTCGTCTTTCTTCCCAGTGAATAATAACACATGTACTGATCCGCCATGTCAACGCCACCCATGAAGCTACTGTACTCTTCAATAAGAACTGGACATTCTACTTCAAGGATATCACTGCCACTACATCGAGATACTTTGGTCATTTCGTCACCAACATCCGTAGATAAAACCAAAATATCCCGTTTGTCACGCCAACAAATTGCTATCATTTTTACAGTACTGGAAACGGCATGTTCCTCTGGTAGGCTCTGGAGAAACATGCGAAAATTTTGGAAAATTGTTCCTGTTTGATCGTATAGTCCCAGTGGCAGTAGTGTTTTCAGCTAGCAAATCTTCAAACAACACCGGACTTGAGTAGAAGTTATCCATATACACTGCATATCCTTTCCCTAACAGAGGCTGTACTAACTTCATCACCACATGGTGAGCAAGCCCCTTTGGGTATTTAGGAATTGACGGATCAGCACCAGTGTTTACATAAAATTATAAATGTATCCAGTAACAGAGTCAGCACAGATCCACACTTTTATACCCCATTTGGTGGGCTTCTTAGGCATATACTGCAAAAAGAGAGTCGAGCTTTAGTTCCAATCATGCTCTCTTTGTTGATGTGGGTCATACATTTTCTGGCTTCTTTCCTGAAGTAAACTGATCATTGGTCTTACTTTCCATAACTTATCAATAGATGAAGAAGCAACTGAATTATCCACAAGATGTAAATATCTCTTGGTTTCAATAAAACGATCCCTTGATAGTACCGTACGGAACCACGAATGACATAGAATTGGGTCACTTGACCTATAATCTTTGTATCCTGGAAGCCCTATCAAGCCCATTGAAATAACAATTACTATAAAACCCAGCAGTTCTTCTTTCTTTATCGGTGACCAAGGATATGTAATATTTCTGGCAGAACAACATTGCTCTGCATACTTGTTAGTTTGCAACAACAACTCCTCAAAAAATTCCATAGGCAGAAATAGACCAAGGCAGTCCATCACAGCACTTACATCCATAGCTTCCTCAGTTGGCCCAGGAAAAGAACCATTAAACGGGATAAACTTTGGAGCATGTTCTGAGCTCTTCATTCCTTTCCAATTCCAGTCTGCTGAACCACCACTGCGACTGCTTCGTGTAGCACCACGGCCTCGTGTTGAGGTACGCCTGCTCCCTCCTCTTCCTCTTCGTGAAGTACTGTTAATCATTTCTAGTGAAGCACTGCGACTTCGTGTAGCTACACTATCTCCCACTCGAGTACCCCTACCTCTCCTTCGCAAAGTACCTAAGCCTCTACCATTTCGTGAAGTACTGTCAATGACTTCTGGTAAAGTACTGTGACTTTGTGTAGCAACACTACCTCTGGTACCCCTGCCTCTCCTTCGCAAAGTACCTCGGCCTCTACCGTTTCGTGAAGTACTGTCAATCATTTCTGGTGAAGTACTGTGACTTCGTGTAGCAACACTATCTCTGGTACCCCTGCCTCTCCTTCGTGAAGTACTGTCAATCATTACCAGTGAAGCACTGTCACTTCGTGTAGAAACACTATCTCCCATTCTGGGGGTACCCCCTACCTCTCCTTCGTGAAGCACCTCGGTCTGTTCCTATGGCTGAAGTACTGTCAATCATTTCTGGTGAAGTACTACGACTTAGTGTAGCAACACTATTTCTGGTACCCCTGTCTCTCCTTTGTGAGGTACTGTCAATCATTTCCGGTGAAGCACTGTGACTTCGTGTAGCAACACAATCTGAAGTAGCAACACTATCTCCCACTCTGGGGGTACCCCTGCCTCTCCTCCGTGAAGCAACTCGACCTGTTACTCTTGCTGAAGTACTATCAATCATTTCTGGTGAGGTACTACGACTTCGTGTAGTAACACTATCTCTGGTACCACTGCATCTCCTTCGTGAAGTACTGTCTATCGTTTCCGGTGAAGCACTACAACTGTTTGCTGGTGTAGTAACACTATCTCCCACATAAGGAATATCTAGAAGTAATAAACCTTTTAACAAGCTTATTCAATACAATTATACAAGTCTAACATAGCTAATCCACATCTAAAGTTTTAACCCTACCTGTTTCAGATCTGAAAGTGCCATTCTGATCATCATTACTATGATTGAAGCTTCTCTTAGCTAGAAACAATAAAACTTGTAACGAGTTTATCATACAGTCTAATATACCTCAAAAGCAAAATTTAGTCTTACCTGGTTCAGAGCTATTGAGGTTGTCATCCAAATCTGGGTCGAGAAGTAGCACTGAATCATGCTCAGCTGGCATAGGACATCTTTGCACTTCAAATAGCAAAGCAGTCGACAGTGGTCGAAGATAACCCAGTTCGATTTGCTGATCTACTCCTTCATCATCGATGTAACCTCCTATGCTTTCATCGCATGTGCCCTCACTGTCACAGTCCGCTGTGGCTAAAAAATTAAGCCGTTGTTCTTCCTCGTAGTTCAATTCTTGCGACTCCAGCAGATCCAGTACCTCCAGCACTGTGTACCCATAAGCTAAAACATTATTTCCACTTCCACTCACCATGCCACGTGTTCACAACTCCGAATCACAAACCATTGGACGCCATTTTGAAGTAGATCATGTGAGGAATCTAAAATTTATGTCCCATTATCGTATGATCACGTGTTAGGACACTATGGCTGTTTGTTTCTCCCTGCATCGTGTTAGATCGCATGTCTGCAATAACACAACGGGACACTAAGACTTGTTTTCTCCAGGTATTCTTACAGCTACATACAATAACTATGGCTCATACTACTTGTAAATGATACCGCTTTCTAATGGTTTTTATTCCAAATCATTACACCAAAGTAGCTGAAAGTTATGGTACTTATTATAAATTTGTAATGATTGCTTTCATTAGTAACATTAGAAATGCTTATAACTCGGAAATTTTCTACTGTGACCTATACTCACTTCTACATCACCATAACTGAAATTTAATGAGGATTCTGTTACACTAAACCCCAGCTCCGTAAACCAAAGCATGCGCCTGCTACTGGTTGTTGCATATACATGTATTTTCAAGGGCCTTTTAGACCCCCCCTCGTCCTTAAAGGGTTAAAGCACGAGCCATATCTCTAAGATTTTTAAGTTCTTTAGAGATGTCTTCCACAATTCTGTATGCACTACCATCAGCAACCTCATTAACTGAAATTGTTAGACCATTAAGTGCAACACCATTTATCTTCTTTTGTGACTTAGTAGTGCCATCAGAATTCAAGCAGAGCATTCCTGTTTGAGCAACTTGCTCAGTGATCAAAGTAGCCTTGTGTGCCATGCTGACTGTATTTAGTTCTTGTCTTCTCATATACCCGGCACATCCTTCACTTGGTAGCTTTAAGTTATCCATATTAACAGATGGAATAAAACACTTTAAAACAGCTCTAACAATTTTGGATGCTTTTGCAGGTGGGACCTGATCTGCTAGTAGGGTGTAGTACAGTTCCCGTATTGCTGGAGAGAATATTGCTTACCATTGTCCATCGTTTGGAAACAAAATGCAACTGAGTTTTCATTCTCAGTGCTACACAAGGAATCTACTTTTTGTGTCAGCATTTCTATTTCTTTTTGAAGATCTTCAACCAAGGTAGCAAGACGGAAATTCTCAAAGAAGGCATTTTCACATGCCAAGTCATTTTCCTTGCTAACTGAAAACTTGGTGGCATACTTCTTCTGTTGCTGGGTGATGATCTCCGTGACACTTTTGTACTCTTTATTGATTACTCCCATTTCTTCCCTTAGTGCTTTCAATTCCTCTTCTTTCTCTTGCAATTGGATTGTCAAGCTTTTTACTTCAGTCTGCAATGAATTCATTGTGTAGTCCTTGCCATAAGTGATGGTGTCTGTGCTGGCTTTACTTGAAGCAACTACATTCTCTATAAATCGATAAATGCTGTCTGGACGACTACCTTTCCTTTTCAGATGTTGGTCAATTGCAATGTAAAATTTTCCTATGTCAACCTTCGCCATTGAGCTTGATACAGACCATGTTTTCAGGAAGTGATGCAATGCTCGATAAAATCCAATGGTTGGAACACAACTTAAAGACCAAAGTGATTGACTTCCTGGCTCATCGATACACTGTTTTCAAGCAATCTTCCAGCAATGTTTCATTGAGATTGTGTTTTGTTAGTTCAGCAGGGAATAAGCCTATATAGATAATTGCGCATTATTTCAAGGAATTGAAATTAGATTAAAATTATATATACATGAACAATTTTTGCTCCCCTCATATAGCTACCATACTGTACATAAATCACACCTATTCAGATAGCCAAGTACAGTTTCACCTTGTAGAGAGTTCAGCTACAAAGAAACCATCATGTAGAGAGTTCAGCTGCAAAAAAATCACCTGTAGAGAGTTCAGCTACAAGCAAATCACCCTCTAGAAAAATCAGCTAGAAGAAGTTACCTTGTAGAGAGTTCAGCTACAAAGAAACCACCATTTAGAGAGTTCAGCTGCAAACAAATCACCCAGTTGAAAGTTCAGCTATGAACAGATCACCCTGTTGAGAGTTCAGTTAGAAACAAGGAATCCTGGAGAGAGATCACCCAGAAGTATCGCCTTGTAGAGAGTTCAGCTACAAACAAATCACCTGTAGAGAGTTCAGCTACAAACAAATCACCCTGTAGAGAGATCAGCTAGAAGAAGTCACTTTGTAGAGAGTTCAGCTATAAAGAAACCACCGTGTAGAGAATTCAGCTGCAAACAAACTCCCTGTAGAGAACTCAACTACAAATAAATCGCCCTGTAGAAAGATCAGCTAGAAGAAGTTACCTTGTAGGGATTTCAGCTACAAACAAATCACCCTGTAGAGAGTTCAGCTACAAAGAAATTATTCTGTAAAGAGCTTAGCTGCAAACAAATCACCTGTACAGAATTCAGCTACAAACAAATCACCCTGTAGAGAGAGAGATCAGCTAGAAGAAATTACCTTGTAGATAGTTCAGCTACAAACAAATCAACCTGTAGAAAGATCAGTTAGAAGAAGTTACCTTGGAGAAAGTTCAGCTACAAAGAAGCCATTTTGTAAAGAGCTCAGCTGCAAACAAATCACCTGTACAGAATTCAACTATGAACAAATCACCCTGTAGAGAGATCAGCTAGAAGACATTACCTTGTAGAGAGTTCAGCTACAAAGAAACCACCATGTAGAGAGTTCAGCTGCAAAGAAATCACCCTGTAGAAAATTCTGCCAGAAACAAATTGCCCTGTAGAAAGATCAGTTAGAAGTTACCTTTTAGAGAGTTCAGCTACAAAGAAACCATTCTGTAAAGAGCTCAGCTGCAAACAAATCACCTATACAGAATTCAGCTACAAACACATCACCCTGTAGAGAGATCAGCTAGAAGAAGTTACCTTGTAGATCGTTCAGCTACAAACAATTCACCCTGTAGAGAGAGCAATTAGAAGAAGTCACCTTGTAGAGTGTTCAGTTACAAAGAAACCACCATGGAGATTTCTGTAATCAATATATGTGACCGGATTTGCAAAAAGGGGTCTTCCATACACATCCAATTCCGTAAACGTTTGAGACCATAACTCAGTGTTCAAGTAACATATTAACCTGAAAATTTCACCATGTATTCAGCTATAGTGTTGCTCACCACTGCCCAAATTTCAAGGCAATAGCTCTTTCCAATCTGAAGTTATCAATTGTCAAAGTTGGCAAATTGGATGTGTGTGGAAGACCCCTTTTCGCAAATCCGGTCACATATGTATTATATATATAATTTGTACATTTACTGATAAAATATTTAAAGTACATCTACTTCATCTTTTCTTCTTCCTGTAGTAAAGAAAAAAAACATAGGTTAGAAAAGTCCCAAAGCTGGCCATAGGCCGGCTTTGGGGTATACAAATACAAAAATAAATGAAATCTAATCCAAAACAGCCAAGCTGTAAAAAAAGTGTGCGGCCCTCAGAAAGGCTATGGTGAAAAAAGATGTGAAATCCAAGGTGGCGGCCAAGAAATGGCTGTGATGGTAGGTTAATGGTAAAAATTTTAATAATGACAATTTAGGTAAATTTTGTGCCGCCTTTCTGAGGGCCGCACACTTTTTTTACAGCTTGGCTGTTTTGGATTAGATCAAGACACACGGTAGAGTGTCGTGCGGCCCAAGAAGCCGGCGCGCCACACCGTGAGTATATTGACAGGAAGAACGAAAACGTCATTTTCACACCTTTGTATCTCGGTGATCACTTATCTGATTGGAACCAAATTTGCTACACAGTTGCCCGCCAGCCAAGGGAGTCTACATTCCAAATTTGAAGGAAATCGCTCCAGCCATTTCCGAGATACGAGCTGCCAAAGTTTCGTTTTTTCTTCTTCGTTTTTTTCTTCTTCTTCTTCGTCTTTTCGCACACTTGCAAAAATTGCTATAACAAGCAAACGCGTACTCCGATCGCCTTGAAATTTGGCACACAGAAAGGGAGTCCAAAGGCGAATCCTAGCATCACATTTCGTACAAATCCGATGAATGGTTCAGGAGTTATGACCGATTATTCGAGTAAAACAAGATCGATTTGTTGTCACGCCTACAGGGTAAACCGCTTCATGGAATGAGTTGAAAATTGCTATGTAGATGGAGTAACCATCGTAGGAGTGCCTTTTGGTGGTTTGAAAGGCATCGACATAAAGACCACGGAGATATGACACAAAACCCAACCTGTGTCACAATTACGCGATCGATTTTTATGAATAAAAAAGTATTAGTTTCCACGCCTACTAGGCAAACCGCTTAGAGCAATGAGCTGAAAATCGGTGTATAGCTGGAATAATCTTCATAGAAAGTCCTTGTAGTAGTACAGAAGAATCGGATTACAAACCACTGAGTTATGATTCGAAAGCCAACTCCGTGTAGCAAATGCGAGATCGAGATACTCTAATAGAACAGTCACCCTAATAGAGCATTCGGCTAATTTATTTACTCCATTATAGAATTTTATTACGTCACAAGTTATTCTGTAGGGAGTTCAGCTGCAAACAGTTAATCTTATAGACAGTTCAGCAAGAAGACAGTCACCATGTGGAGAGTTAAGCAAATATATCACTATAGAGATTCAGAACATTACAAGTCACACTGAAGAAAGTTCAGCTATAAACAAGTCATGCACTGTGTAGAGAATTCAGCTACAATTAAGTCACTCTCTAGAGAATTCAGTTACACAGAATTCAGCTACACACAAGTCACTGTGGAGAGAGTTCAGCTACAAACAAATTACCCTTTAGAGTGATCAGCTACAAACAAAACACTTTGCAGGGTGTTCAGCTGCAACAAATCAACCTTTAGAGCGATCAGCAATGAACAAATCAACACAAATCTACCTATAGAGAGATCAGCTAGAAACAAATCACCCTGAAGAGAGTTCAGCTCCATCATTGAGAGCAACAATATTGACTCTTTTTCAGCGGAACTGCAAACATTGTATAGAACTCAATAACTGTAATCTTTGTAACTACGTAGCTAAATTCATTTTATGATTGCTTTTCTTTTCCTGAGCATATCAGCTGTGCTGTCTGCTCAGTAACAATAATTACATAACCAAGTAATAATAATAATAAGAACGTGACGTCATAAATAATTAAATAATTAATTAATTAATGTCCAGACGAAACTGCGTAGTGCACACAAGAACACTCACCGGAATTGAGTTAGACGAAACCCGAACGTCAAATTGAAGTGAGCGTTTTTTCTCCGTTACCTTCGTTAAGCAGGACACTTTTCTAAATAGTGCCTTTCTTCTACCAGTAACTCGTTAGTTACCACCCGTAAAACTTGTTAGCGTGCCCCAGTAACTAGTAAGGCCGGTTTGTAGCTCATAGCAACCAATTTAAATGCGCTGCGCCGCCTGCGCGTTAAATCTGGAACTTGTCTCCTATGAGGGAAAGAACTATTATTGGTGGAAACAACGATATTTTCTTACTTGGAGGTTAGTTCTGTGTAATGTACTGCAACTATTACTTTACTGCAGATAGTTTTTAGGGTATTCCATTTGAGTATTAAAATGCGCAAAAGCATTAGAATACACTTACGAGATTTTAGCCTATAGTCAGTAGCGGCATAGATAATAGACACCCCATATGTAGGGGTGTCTATTATCTTTGGTAGAGGCAAGTCTTATTATTGGACCATATTTACAAGTCTGTGCTATTGTCCACTGATACTACGCTGTGTGGTCTGTTATTTAGTGACTAGTCCATAAGTGGCGACTTACTATTTATTGCTACTGTACAAGCATTGTTTAGCTAAAAGGTAGCAAAACAAAATTTCTATGGTAAAAGACTCTGTTTACTGTGCTCAGGATTGAGTAAGGGGCACCAAGAAATAGTTTATTATAGAGCAGTTGTTCTCATAAGACTTGTTTATGTTTCATGTTCTGTAGACATGTCAGTACTGTGCATATTGTACACTAATGATGCAGTCACATGTGTCATAAGATAAATAATATGCTTTGAACATTTGCTTTTACCATACCTTTGCAGCACTGGATGTGCAACTATTGTACATAACATGGCTTATAGCTATTATAGCAATCAAACCAAGCACTGTAATACTGTTAACACTGAGTAATAATGATTACAATAGCAGTGCAAATGTAAGCTATTCAATTTGTGGATGGTAGCAGTGTTAGTGGAGTATGTACTAAGATTCTGTCTTATAACAGTGCTGCCTGTTCACGTCTCGAAACTATCCCAAAGATTCACTTGCAAACAACTATAAACTTGTTACTAACTACTCACGTAACACTAGTCTATATATCGCATACATACAGTATGCTATAGGATACTAATATAGTTATGTTCTGGTTAAATGTCTGTTGTTGCATATAGCTTGTAATGTATGACTGTGTACAGTGCGTATGTATGATAACTTACAATATGTGACTGTCTCAGCGAAAACCTGTCTAGTTTGCACAAGCATGTGCATTGAGAAAATTGAAACTTAAAAAAAATATTTTTCGTTACATTATGCATGCTACAAGAAAATTATGCAAGTTTTTATCGGGCCAGTACACGAAGAAGGAAAATTTAAATCGATTAAACTATACACCATCTTACTCATGGAGAGTTCAAAAACATTTGTTTCATTTCTGTAGCCCCAATGGTTTGCGTGTCACGTGAGTTTGTTTACGAAGCGGTAGACGCAAACAAAATTATTGCTATTCTTCAACAAAGCCTCCTTCATACGCCTACACAAAAATGAATGCAAGGCTAAAACTATATCTTGGTTGATCTGCCAATCCATGATGAACATTGTAAGCCAAATTTCAACTTTGTAGACTAATCCAAACGGAAGTTATGGCTACGAATGCAAGCGCCTGTAGTTTATTTTTAGTAGTCACTGTACAAATCAATTTCCTTGTTCTTCCTACTTTCTAGCACTGTAATTCCAAAACTACTCACCACAGAAAGCTGAAACTTTGGTGAATCATTCCTTGGACAATGCAGATAATGCTGAGAAATTAAAAGGATATTCAGAGGTTGTGCGAACTAGATGGGTTTTTGCTGAGATGGTCACATATGTGACTATTGTATATACATTCAGTGAAATCAAGTAATGGATAACTCTCAATCTTTCTTTAATATTGCTGCTTCTGTGTTGTGTTGGCTGGTCCATCTGTAATTCTATAATTTTTATAGCATACTGTAGCATTGTTACAAAGTTGTACTGAGAATAAATTAGATGGGGTTGATGATGGTCCTATTCAGTGTCACACATGGTAATGGGGACATTAGCATTAGCTTTATATAAGTTGACCATATAATATTATTATGTATGTACACTGTGCAGGGTTGACGCTTGTTATCTGTATAGTAGTGTTGTAAACTGGTATGGAAAAACTGATTATAACTGGTATTGTCTTTTGCCCACTCACTTGGTAAACTTCTGCTGACAAGTGATAATGTCATAGCATAACCTCAAAGCATGTGTAAATGTCGTGTAACAACAAAATAATATTTAGGAAATTTGTAGTTGGCAAAATTTTAATTTGTCGACATACGCACTATTTAATTTTTATTAAATTTACTGATAAATTGGCACTACACTGTTGCACATGTTGTAGGCTGACAGAAGGATGAATTTGTATCCTGAACGTTTCTTGTGCTGAAATGTCTGCCTTGTAAATTTAGTGCTCAGTCACAGTAGGCTGTCCACTGATAGCTTTCACAGGGTTAGATCATCCGACGCGTGATCAAATATCTGAGTCTGACCTGGATTGGATCACGTGTGCAATGGATCAATTAGTTCACGTTGAAGTGTTTTAACCTAGTCCTGCCACAACCTAGTTTTTTTGTGAGCCACAACTACTTATCATGATCATGTATCTAAGTAATACAGTAAACCTTTGATTTCTTTAGGATGTCATGTCAAGTTACATATACAGTGTTAAGGAGTGTTGACAATGTCATCAGTGGACTGTTTATTGAAGCCAATCTACAAGGGTCATTGAAACTTACTACTGAGTAGAGACCTGACCAACTAACACATTGCAAGTGACTATAGGTATCGCATCATAACTTGGAGATATGCATTTGTACAGGCTATACCGAAGTAGGATACTCTCCTCTCTTTTTATATTATGAACTCTCGCTAGTGGGCTTGGCTCCATGTAAGCTTACAGACAGCATCAAACATAAGATTCATGCAGACTGTAATACTCTAATTGATAAATGAGCACAAACAGTCTTATAATTAGAGCGAATTTGCTAGTTAGTGCATAGAATCACTGATATGAGCAGTTGTTCTTATAGATAAGACTTGTTCATGTTTTATGTATACAGCTTCCCTAGACATATCAGTACTATCCATTTGGTGCATATAGACACACATGTCAGAGAATAATAGTATAGCTTTGAGCATCTTATTTAAAGATCACTTTCACCATACCTTGCAGCAGTTTGGATGTGTGACTACTGGTTAAGACAAATCTATTGTAGGTACACTTCTGTACACCTCGTAGAATGAAATTTGTGTGTATATACATGGCTTATAGCAACTGTAGCAATTAAACCAAGCACTTTATAATTAAATCAGAGTACTGATGACTACAATAGCAGTGCTAATATAAATGTAATGAGCTAGTCATTTTGGGAGTGGGTAGCCGTGTTAGTAGTGTGCATACTAAGATTCTGTCATATAAACCATTGGCATATAGCTTATAATGTATGCGAACAGTATAGATCCTTGCTAATCCAAACTCCAATAATATGAACACTTGCTAATCCCAACAGTAGAAATGACTGTTCTATTAGGGTATTTTGTGAACAAGTGTTTGTTCTATTAGAGTATTTGAATAGGGTTCTGTATATAGCCATTATTCTGTACAATTTCACTACATTGAGAACAGAGCTGTTCAGATTATTGAGGATCCACTGTTTAATAAATTGGTATAATATCCATTTTATTGTATTATTAGCTTACAATGTGTGACTGTTGTGCGCACGTACAATGAAATTAAGTGATGGATAACTCTTAATCATTCTATGATAGTTCTTCTCTGTGTTGGCTGGTCCATCTGTTGCCCTATAATTTTGATAGCATACTTTAACATTGTTAGGAAGTTGTACTGAGCTTTCATGTCTTTGTATTGGTTGGTACTGGTGACATCAGCTTTATAATATTACCATGTATTTTGTGTATGTATACTGTGCACATGGCTTTCCCCTTGTTATCATTTAAACTGGAAAGTTAAAACCCATTGATTTATCAGAATTCCATTCAAATGCTCTAATAGAACATACACACTTAAACAAAATAATCTAATAGAACTGTCACTTTAGTTTGAATAATAGAGCATTTGTGTATCGATAGCTGAACATTAAAGGGACCACTGTACTAGGGTATGTGTGACCTATTAGAGTATTTTGTTATTACATGAACATTGAATTATAGTAAGTGTATGTTCTATTAGAGTAGTTGAACGTAACTCTATTATAAACAAATGGGCTTCATTTATTTGAACAAATGCACTTAACTGAACACTTTTAAGATTGAATTGAAACAGATGTTCAGATAGTGGAGGTCCTACTATATTTATTATACATCACAGTTAGACAAAGCAAATACAAATTGTTTTACACGTTAACAAATTTACTTGGTTATGTGTGACCCGGTCCTAGTAATAATAATAATAATAATAATAAAATCACCCTGTAGAGACATCAGCTAGAAACTAGACACAATGTAAGGAGTTCAGCTACAAGCAATCACCCTGTAGAGAGTTCAGCTAAAACAAATCAACCTGCAGAGAGATCAGCTACAAACAAATCACCTTATAGAGAGTTCAGCTACAAACAGATTACCTGTAGAGAGATCAGCTACAAACAAATCACCTTATAGAGAGTTCAGCTACAATCAGATTACCTGTAGAGAGATCGGCTACAAACAAATCAACCTGCAGAGAGATCAGCTACACACAAATCAACTTGTAGAGAGATCAGCTACAAACAAATCACCCTGTAGAGAGATCAGCTACAAACTACACACAATGTAAGGAGTTCAGCTACAAACAAATCACCCTGTAGAGAGATCAGCTACAAACTAGACACAAAGTAAGGAGTTCAGCTACAAGTAAATTACCCTGTAGAGAGTTCATCTACAAACAAATCAACCTGTAGAGCAATCATCTAGAAACAAATCACCCTGAAGAGAGGTCAGCTACAAAAAATCACCCTGTAGAGAGATCAGCTAGAAACAAATCACCCTGAAGAGAGGTCGGCTACAAAAAAATCACCCTGTAGAGAGATCAGCTACAAACAAATTGCTCTGTAGAGAGATCAGCTACAAGCAAAACACCCTGTAGAGAGTTCAGCAACAAAGAAACCACCATGTAGAGAGTTCAGCTACAAACAAATTACCCTGTAGAGAGATCGGCTACAAACAAATCAGCCTGTAGAGAGTTCAGCTAAAACAAATCAACCTGCAGAGAGATCAACTACAAACAAATCACCTTATAGATAGTTCAGCTACAAACAAATTACCCTATAGAGAGATCTGCTACAAACAAATCAACCTGCAGAGAGATCAGCTACACACAAATCAACTTGGATCAACTACAAACAAATCACCCTGTAGAGAGATCAGCTAGAAACTAGACACAATGTAAGGAGTTCAGCTACAAATAAATCACCCTGTAGAGAGTTCAGCTAAAACAAATCAACCTGCAGAGAGATCAGCTACAAACAAATCACCTTTTAGACAGTTCAGCTACAAATAAATTACCTTGTAGAGAGATCGGCTACAAACAAATCAACCTGCAGAGAGATCAGCTACACACAATTCAACTTGTAGAGAGATCAGCTACAAACAAATCACCCTGTAGAGAGATCAGCTAGAAACTAGACACAATGTAAGGAGTTCAGCTACAAGCAAATCACCGTGTAGAGAGTTCAGCTACAAACAAACCAACCTGTAGAGCTATCAGCTAGAAACAAATCACCCTGAAAAGAGGTCAACTACAAAGAATCACCCTGTAGAGAGATCAGCTAGAAACAAATCACCCTGAAGAGAGGTCAGCTACAAACAAAACACTTTGCAGAGAATTCAGCTACAAACAAATCAGCTTGTAGAGAGATCAGTTACACACAAATCAACCTGTAGAGAGATAAGCTACAAACAAATCACCCTGTAGAGAGTAGCTACAAGCAAAACACCCTGTAGATAGTTCAGCAACAAAGAAACCACCATGTAGAGAGTTCAGCTGCAAACAAATCACCTTATAGAGAATTCAGCTACAAACAAATCACCCTTAGAGAGATCAGCTAGAAACTAGACACAATGTAAGGAGTTCAGCTACAAGCAAATCACCCTTTAGTGAGTTCAGCTACAAACAAATCAACCTGCAGTGAGATCACCTACAAAAAAGCACCTTGTACAGAGTTCAGCTACAAACAAATTACCCTGTAGAGAGATCGACTACAAACATATCATCCAGTAGAAAGATCAGCTACACACAAATCAACTTGTAGAGAGATCAGCTACAAACAAATCACCCTGTAGAGAGATCAGCTAGAAACTAGACACAATGTAAGGAGTTCAGCTACACAAGTAAATCACCCTGTAGAGAGTTCAGCTAAAACAAATCAACCTGCAGAGAGATCAGCTACAAATAAATCACTTTACAGACAGTTCAGCTACAAACAAATTACCTTGTAGAGAGATCGGCTGCAAATTAATCAACCTGCAGATAGATCAGCTACAGACAAATCAACTTGTAGAGAGATCAGCTACAAACAAATCACCCTGTAGAGAGATCAGCTAGAAACTAGATACAATGCAAGGAGTTCAGCTACAAGCAAAATCACCCTTTAGTGAGTTCAGCTACAAACAAATCAACCTGCAGTGAGATCACCCACAAAAACGCACTTGTACAGAGTTCAGTTACAAACAAATCACCCTGTAGAGAGATCAAGTAGAAGAATTCACCTTGTAGAGAGTTCAGCAACAAAGAAACCACCATGTAGAGAGTTCAGCTGCAAACAAATCACCCAGTAGAAAGATCAGCTAGAAGAAGTTACCTTGTAGAGAGTTCAGTTACAAAGAAACCATCATATAGAAAGTTCAGCTACAAAGAAATTACCCCGTAGAGAGTTCAGCTAGAAGAAGTCACCTTGTAAAGAGTTCAGCTACAAAGAAACCATCATGTACAGAGTTCAGCTACAAAGAAACCACCTGCATAGAATTCAACTACAAACAAATTACCCTGTATAGAGATCAGCTAGAAGAAGTTACCTTGTAGATAGTTCAGCTACAACAATTCACCCTGTAGAAAGATCAGCTAGAAGAAGTCACCTTGTAGAGTGTTCAGTTACAAAGAAACCATCATGTAGAGAGTTCAGCTGCAAACAAATCACTCTGTAGAGAGTTCAGCTACAAAGAAACCGCCATGTAGAGAGTTCAGCCTCATACAAACCACCTTGTAGAGAATTCAACTACAACAAATCACCCTGTAGAGAAGAAGTTACCTTGTAGAGAGTTCAGCTACAAAGAAACCTTCATGTAGGGAGTTCAGCTACAAAGAAACCACCATGTAGAGAGTTTAGCTGCAAACAAATCACCTGTAGAGAGTTCAGCTAGAAACAAATCACCCTGTAGAGAGATCAGCTGGACGAAGTCACCTTGTAGAGAGTTCAGCTACAAAGAAACCATCATGTAGAGAGTTCAGCTGCAAACAAATCACCCTGCAGAGAGTTCAGCTACAAAAAAAATTACCCTGTAGAGAGTTCAGCTAGACGAAGTCACCTTATAGAGGGTTCAGCTACAAAGAAATCATCATGTAGAGAGTTCGGCTACAAAGACACCACCATGTAGAGAGTTTAGCTGTAAACAAATCACCTGTAGAGAGTTCAGCTAGAAACAAAATACCCTGTAGAGAGACCAGCTAGAAGAGGTTACCTTGTAGAGAGTTCAGCTACAAAGAAACCATCCTGTATATAGTTCAGCTACATTTCAAGTCACCCAGTAGAGAGATCAGCTGCAAAAAAATATCCTGTGGGGAATAATGGGCATGTAATGAATATATGTATATAATTTGTATAATTACTAATAAAATCAAAAATAATTGAAGTATTAAAATTCTTCTTTAAGTTCTTTTCTTCTTCCTGTAGTAAAGAAAAAACACATGGGTTAAAAAAGCCCCAAAGCCAGCCATAGGCCGGCTTTGCAGTATACAAATACAAAAAGAAGTGATATCTAATCAAAAACAGCCAAGCTGTAAAAAAAGGTGCGGCCCCCATAAAGGCCATGGTGAAAAAAGATGTGAAATCCAAGGTGGCGGCCAAGAAATGGCTGTGATGGCAGGTTAATGGTTACATTTTAATAACAACAATTCAGGTGAATTTGGTGCCAAGACCAAGCGGCACAAAATTCACCTGAATTGTCGTTATTAAAATGTAACCATTAACCTACCATCACAGCCATTTCTTGGCCGCCACCTTGGATTTCACATCTTTTTTCACCATGGCCTTTTTGGGGGCCGCACCTTTTTTTACAGCTTGGCTGTTTTTGATTAGATTATATATACATGAACAATTTTTGCTCCCCTCATATAGCTACCATACTGTACATACATCACACCTATTCAGATAGCCAAGTACAGTTTCACATACTTTGTTTTTTGATGTTTCTCAATCTAGGTGTCCATGTCCTCTTCAAATAGGACTTCAAAGATGTTCCTTTAAGCATTCCTCTGGACTGCTGCATTGGTGCTACTATCCGTCTCACTGTGTCTGGAAAACGACCTGGCCTACTTATTGGTATGTGAGGATACTGGCAGTGTAATTCAGCAACCAGTAATTTTGCTGTAGATCTATCACCCTCAAGAGCTAGTCTTTCTGCATTCTCCAGCATCTTGAGTAACTCCCCATAAGTAGGTGCAGAAGAAGCCATTGTTCCTCAAACACAATTGTTTATATAGTTACAGTAGCTGTAACAAGACGTGACGCTATTTAATAGTCACGCAGCTGTACATGCATAAATATTAATAGTAGTATAATAACTTACTTTTGATACAAACTGTCGTCTATTTACTAAGAATCTCTAAGTCTGTAAGCACTAGGATCGAGCTTTGCTATACATTATACAAGTCTATCTGGCGCGAATTTGAAAACAGTGACGTCATCACGCACCAATTAGTATTTACGAACCCCACCCATGGTTTGATGATCTCTTTCGAGCAAATCCAACATTTCAAACAATGTAGATGTGTATAGATTTTGATTTCATCGGTAATATGTTCGTTAATTTCAATACAACACATTAGTCCTGAAGAAATGTCATGTCACTGCTCCACAATTTTTAACACAGTCAGCCAGATGGTTAGTAAGCTCCGATTCTTTTCAAACTTTGTGTGTGGAATACTTGGACATCCAACTTTGCTGCCATGTTATGTGATAGCATTAGCTTCTCTTATCTTGGCCTGTAGATTGCCATAAATAAAAATTTCACGAGTCTCATCCAAAGAAAACCATCCTGCATGGAAGAAACAGACGACGTTTGAATACATTCTATATATGGTTAGGAGTGCCAATAACACTAGATAGTACATTCATAATCTGGAAGTTCTGGGTATCTTCTTTTGGGCACACGAAACAATCGAAATAAATATTTAACCACATAGTTCATTAAAATAGACGCCCCTGTCAAACAAATGTTGACACCTCCGATTCAAGGGTGGTATTAGAGATGGGACACTAAAGGTAACATACTACGATACCTGGGGATTCCTTTCTTACAACTTCATTTTTTACGTTGCGGGCCCTAAATAAGGAGAAGAAAAATAAAACGAAGAAAAATAACGAAATTTTGGCCGCTCATATCTCGGAAATGGCTTGAGTAATCTCCTTCATATTTGGAATGTAGACTCCCCTAGCTGGCAGGCAACTCTGCAGAAAATTTGGTTTCAATCGGATAAGCTATCACCGAGATACAAAAGTGTGAAAATGACATTTTCTTTCTTCTTGTAAATATACTCACGGTGTGGCGCTCCGGCTTCTTGGGCAGCACGACACACTACCGTGTGTTTTGATGTAAATATACTCACGGTGTGGCGCGCCGGCTTCTTGGGCCGCACGACACACTACCGTGTGTCTTGATATGTAGTTTTTTGTAAACTGCTGAGATCACTCTAAAATTTAACCTCAACTTACAAAACTATTACCCAGGATGCATACCCCCTCATACACTCTAGATTTGCATGTTTTTTGTATTATATATAGCAATAATAAATAAATAATATAAGTGTGATTACACTGATATATCTTTCTATGCATAATTTAAGTTAGGAACTGCCATCAAAAAAAACCTACCAATTATAAAATTCCTGTAGTTTCCCATGCCATCCATGGAAGGTCACTGTTTTGTAACAACAACAGTAAATACTGCTGCAGTTGACACGTAAAATTTTTGAACCGGTAGTGAGATAATATTCTGTGTGTACATACATATGTTAGCAATGATGACATTGAGTCACTACAACCAAAAAGGAAATTCCAAATGACTATTCTATATTGATAGGACAGTGGAACCGAACACCTTGAAACCAGGGTTGATGAAAAGTGTGTATCTCTCACTGCTTGAAGGTTCTTAGTTTACTAATTTGTTAAGCTGCTTTACTGTAGTTATACTGGTAGTAAAATGTCAGTAACTTTAAGTATATGGAACATTATTATTTTACTAAGGTTTAAACTCTCAGTAAAACATCATTGAATGCAGGTTTACTGAAAAACTACTAAAATAATAAACAATTTACTGTTCCATATACTGCGGATATACCACTCTATTAAACTAAGAAACTTCAAGCAGTGTCTGAAACTGTGTATTAAATTAATAACCTAAAAATACCATTACTATCATTTACCCTAATAAAACAGTCACCACTCTAATAGAGCAATAATCTGATTAGTCTGGATAAGTGAAGTCCACATAACTGAGGTTTCACTGTAATTAAATTCCATGTCCTTTTATAGTTGCAAAAGTATATTTTAATTGTGGGATTGAATTTCAGTTTGGGGTTTCAAAACTGGAAGCTTTTATAGTTACCAAAATTGACAAGTTTACAAGTCCAAACTTGGTAAGTTTATAAAATTTCCAAAATGGGCAAGTTTAGTAATTACCAAAATTGGCAAGTTTTCTAATATCCAGTGTTTGTAACTTTGGCAAGTTTGAATTTCCAATATTGGAAAGTTTGAATTTCCAAAATTGGCAAGTTTGAATTTCCAAAATTGGTAAGTTCTATAATTGGTTAATAGGCAAGTTTTAATTTCCAAATGTGGCAAGTCAAAACTATTTTACTTTCTAAAATCAGCAAATTTTGTCATGTCCAATTTGTACGTTCCAAAATTAGCAAATTTGGTAATTTTAATGCACTCTCATATTTGGTTTCATGATTGATTTAAGAACCTACATAAAATACAAAACTGCGGATTATAAACATAACAATTACACATTACATTTATTCTTCTACATAGTCACCAATTTTTAAAAATGTATATGGAATCATGTTGATAGATGATCATCTTGGAATGCCTAATTTCTTAAAACATCTTGGTTTTTTATGGCTAAGAAGAGTGATACAGTGTGCATAAAATTTTCATGTGACATATAGGCTAACTGGCTTTTTATACACTGCAAAGCAGCATTGGCTTGTTTGTTGACTTGACTGTTGATGGCGTTTGTCAGTGCTGATTTGTAAAGGTTAAGATTGTAGCCTGACGAACAGCCTACATGACCTTTCCAGTGAAATCGATCCACAGAAAATTGTGTTTGACTGAAAAAGGCTGGTTCACGATTAAGACAGTATTGATGTAATTTGCATGCATTATCATAGATGATTAACTTTGGGGCACTTGTAAATCTAGAGCAAAAGATTTTAAATGGATAGCGTGGTGATTCATGTGAATCCATTACTTGAAAACCATAGCAAATTCCATGCTGACAATATATGGTAAAGATTCCAGGTGTAAGAACTGGATGAGAATCTGGATATTTATTACCCACTCGAAAAAAGCTGCTCAAAACAGGGAAAATTTTGGGTATCAGAAATGTATACACCCACTCAGTGATAGCTAGTGAACAGATGAACAATTGGTGCAAATTTTGTTTGCACAGCTGTAGGCACTGGGAAGTTATTACACAATGATTCCTTAAAATCGCCATATCTCCTAACAAAGCTTTGTGCGTCGAAGCCTTGTTTTGTCAAATTCAGTCACATATACGTTATGTACTATGCATAGCCTGAAAATTTGTTAGTTCCAGTTTTGGAACTATAATCTTTCAATTACAGTTCCAGTTCTAGTTCTGGAACTATAACCTTTAGCATTACAGTTCTAGTTCCAGTTCAAGAACCATAACATTTAGAATTGCAGTTCTAGTTCCAGTTCAGGAACCATGACATTTAGAATTATTATTCATCAATTTGTAGAACAATATTTATTTTAACTTAAGTATTACCAAAAGCCCATAATGAATTATGGACACTCACTATTAAGTTTTATACACTAGTCATGCGCTAGGTTTAATTGTTTCATTTATGTATGTAGCTAATACTGTAGTTATCAGTATTAATACACAACAACTACAGTATAGCACTAACACTATATAGGGTGGTACTCAGGGGCAGTATATCAGCAATAATATATATAGCAGATGGAGGTAATTTCAGAGGGGGTTTCTGGGGTTCCCAGAAACCCCTTCTGAAATAGCACGTGCTTCTACGATTCATCTGGGTGGTAAAAATTACAAAGTTATATATACTGTATTATATTATGGCTTTTTCTGTTGGCTAAACTTCATACCTTTGCCTTTGAAACCACCTTCACAGCGTTCAAAAGCAGTTAGTGACTTTTTTTTTTTGGTCTTCAACTTGCAGCTAGGCTGATTCCAGAGAACCAGAAACCCCCTCTGAAAATTTCCAGATCCGCCCCTGGTACTAAAAGACCTGTAGCTAATTATCAAACACTGAACCAGACATAGCAATGTAACTGAGTCAGAATTATATTTGGCAGTTGTTTTGAGCAGTGTTTTAGCACATGCATACATAGTTGTAATACATACAGCTTTTGTGAAGTTATATGCTACATTGTGTATTTTTGTCAACAGATAAAATTCTGGTCTTTGTAAAGAGCGTAAAATCTCATTGGCAAAAACTGTATGGCTGTGACCAATTCCAGTTCCAGTATTAGTTCCAGTACTTTACAAAATTTCTTTATAGTTTTAGTTCCAGTTCCAGTTTTAAGGAAGCAAAGTTATTGTTTCAGTACTGAGTACTGGAACAACACTACTTGCAATCAGCTTCACCTCTTCACTAATGATCAAATCAATTTCATTACCCATTACAGTTGGTAGCACTTCTTCCATTTCCTGGTTCACATTTCGTCTGCTCTCTTTCCCGTACTCATTCATACCTCTCAATTTCTACTCTCGAAATGCTTTCATTTTTACTACCTCTGTGTCCAAGGTGCAAAGTTGGTAGCCAGTTTGGGCTTGTTTTGTCATACAAATCTGCAGGCTTTTCAGACACAAAATGCTTCGAACAAATTCTGTACTTATCTAGAGCATGAATATCAAAGTCTTCTCTATCAATAACAGCAAGATACCTGTCTGGTCATCGTTTTCTCAACTCATAATCTTTCTGTTAGGCACAATTTGTGAATTTGTGCAGTTTATAAATTGTGCTGCACCTTTCGTGAATTCATAATTTGCACAACAATTTATAAATTGTTGTACATTCTGTCTTACTGTAACTGTATGCCTTCTTAAAAACTGCACATGATATCCCAACATACATGCAATTTGTTACGCCTTACCTATGGAAATGGCACATTTTTCAATTGCATTGTTGTTCTTCAATGTGGATTAAAAGTCTCACCAAGTGAGCTGTATCAATTTCTGAAAACCAATCATCCTGCAACATTGGCATTAGTCATCCGGTGATTCTATAAACAAATAAACATTAATTTTAACTGTTAAATGGTCTGCATAAATTAGGGCTGAAATGATCATGATTTTCTAATATTTGAGTACTCTGTAGAGTTAGCGATTGAGTACTCATGAATACTAGCTACTTGTAGTCATACTAATTTGACATGTTTTGCACCAACCTTAAACAGTTTACAGCTTTTCAAGTAATAACAATGATACACACGCTGTATTAAAGTGCTGATGTTAGTGTTCCTGACAAAAAGTTATGCCAATCAAACTCTACAGCCTTCTTAGTGTCACTCCCTAATGGATACACATATTACACTACACCACATAATATAATGGGAATGCTTAATTACGTTAATGGCTTTTTACAAAGCTTCTAAAATCAGGAAGATTTAGCAAAGAATTCCATGCGTAGATGAGTGGCTTTCTATTGAAAAGTTTTGCATGACGGCCAGATGACATCAGATACTGTAGGATTAGCAAAACGTACTGCAGTTCTGGTGTGATAATTTATCTGGCTACCAAACAGAATTAAAAGGAAAAGCCGTGAGCTTTCCCTGGTGGAATAGCATGATGATGGAACATGATACAAACAATAAGTTAAGGAACAGGAAACTTTAACTACTGTAAATGAGTGTAAGGAGTATAATATTGTAAAATGTGACATGGTACATTTGTGTGAGTAACAACAAACACTAACCTGCCTGGTTTTGTAATAAACTACCTGATTTGTAACTGTTAAAGATGAGTCACATGGAATTGAATCAAAGGGGGTCCCATACCAGTAAAGAATACCTCCAAGTGAGATGGCACAACTGGATTCATTAAAAGTGATTGTGATGGCTATACTTTCGTACCTTTTCAGTTAGCTATTCCCTATAATAGCCTACATAGTACATACACCATTTTTAGTAGAGTGCACACGTATAAACTAATTACTTTTTTACAGTTCAGTCCCACACAGAAACTGAGTGGTTTACTGTCTGTTCTATAGAGCAAACTTCTGGCATTCCGCCTAACTTTTCATCCAGCCATTCAGTTAAAAGTGCCTTTCTTCGAGCTCAGTCTGCCTCTTTTCAGTCTGCCTTGTGTGTTCAGTTGGGTTGCCAACATAGTTCCACTTACTGAAACCTTCAACCTGAACTTTCTGTAACCTTCCGGCACAACTCTTCACCTCAAAATGCTCACTTCAGACTGACCTCACTACTAGCTACTGCCATGAGCTTGGCCTTGAGACCTCACTGATTCATCGCTTGTGGAACTCATCATCATCACACCTCACGTCACATCTCGACTTGTGTCTCAAAGAAGACTCGTGGTCTAACAGGTGAGCACTAAAACAAAAACAGATGAGTATACCATTGGTAGTTTCTCGCCCTTGCGATGTCAGCACCAAGGTCAGCCCGGGGTTAAGCTACGACACCTGCGCAATTTATAAATTGTTGCGCAAATTATGAATTCACAAAATGTGCAGCGCAATTTATAAACTGCGCAAATTCACAAATTGCACCTAACATTTCTGCCCTTCTCTATTGTGAACTGCCGGTATTCTATGAAAGGAAATGTTTTAGTCTAGGTTGCTGCCAGGACGGGGATCAGTTTGGTTGTTACAATCGCATACAACGCATTGTAATTACTATACAAGTAAACATATTTTTGTCAGTTTGTGATCATATTAACTACTGATGGAATGTCTGCTACAGTGACAGTTGGAGGTGAAAAGTTTGAGCCATTTTCAGTTCGGAATGGTTTGCAACAAGAGTGTACCATTGTCCCACTAAAACTCTTATAGACAGGTTGCCTAACAGAGGCGTGGCAATAATTATGCAACTGATAAATTACGTGATTGAAAGTCTCCATCATTTTGTTGGTCAATAAACCGCCATTATGCCATTTGCTTGTTGTGCCATGGACTACAATAGTAGATTTGCTAACCCCTAGCCCTAACCAGAGCTTTCTACAAAGTTCCCCATTCCTGACAAGTTACATCACTATGACATCAGAGGCACTCTACTTACATGCATTAAAAGTTTTCTTAGTAACTGCTGCCACTGCTGTATAGATTATATGACTTTTGTACATAGGCTTGTATCAGATAGATATTATATACATAACAAGCTAGCAAAAGTGTCAAGCATAATTGAGACAATTTTCAAGCTTAATATTAAACTTACAATTTGTACACCTAATAATGACCATTAGCCACATGTGGTATAATTTATACATGTAACACTTTCACACCTCAGATCAAAGGAGCCACCCGGGCTGCACCTGGGCAATGATTATATAGACGTTGAGGTTGAAATCGATTGTGGGGATTGATTAATACTTAGGTGATTAGAATGCGCAACTTGGATTTTTCCATGAAAACCACTCAGACAGAGAGTGTTTTGTTATCCTTACCATCCTATGAGTTGAAAAACGTTGGGCTAAGATGAAAACTAGTACTATAGCTTATTCACTGATTGTTTCTGCATATTTTTGAATACAGACATGCCCCCATAACAAAGCTACCACTCTGCATGGAGTAACCACTCTACAAGCAAGCTTACCTATCTAGGCCTTTAGTGTTAACTCTGTACTTTTCCATTAACGATTCATTAGCACTGATTACAACATTAAATTCGTGTAACTGAAATTCTTCGTGATATCTGAGGATAATTCCATTCATCGTAACCGAACATAACCAAAATGTACTAGCCACTGACCCATAATCAAAAGTTTTATGTATGCATATATAGTATATCCAGTGGCTGCACTCATATTGGGGCTCGGGTGATTGATTGCCCTGTACAGGCTTTCAGCCTCATAGGTGTTACATATTAGCTGTAACACGGGGAATTTGCGTTTTGCCAAATAAGTATGCCCTCAGACCTACAGCCCTCAGGAAATCAGGCATACATATCAGGCAAGCCCTCATGCCCGTGTTACAAATATTACATATGTGACCAGATTTGCAAAGAGGTATCTTGTTCATATCTTTTTCATATATTTTATGTAACACTTGACTAGGCCTGCATCAAACATGCATGTATAATTAAAAGCATAATAGGTTGGAGCATTATGCCAGTATATTGCTAGAATATTAGGCGAATATTTCAAACTATGGAGCTCAATTTCTGATAACAGATCAATACTCCCTAATAGAGCAGTCAGTGGAAACTGCAGATCAATACTCTCTAATAGAATAGTCGCTTTATAGGGAAATATTCGTAATAGAGCATTCACTGATTATAATGTTCCTAGATAATTGTAAAGCATAATGGGAACACTGAAGAGCATAGTAGGTGAAAATTTTGGGAAATTTCTGAAAGGATTTTGGGCAAAAAGTTAACTTAGGCCTACACTAGACTCCTTAGCTTTAAAATGCAGCCAGATACTTTAAAACTGCACTCATGAAATATTTTAGGCAAGTATATTAATGATAAACAGCTTTGAAGCCTCAAAGTTCAAAAAGAATGTGTCAAATTTTGTGTGTGAAAAGGTACCTTTTGTAAATCCATTCACATAACATACTGTTTCTTGGCTGATTGTTTTGACAAAAAATACAATAGAGGTACTCTAATACAGCATTCACTAATGGTAATACGACAGTCAGGAAATCTTAATAAAATAATCAGCTTTTAACATCATCTAATGTTTGAATGAATTAAATACCATATGAGCAGAAATTTTGGCAAGAAGAATATTTGACGTTTGCTTAATAATTTGTATTTGGCGAGAGTTTAATTTGACGAAATGCATCATGGAGTCCTGCATGTGAGTCCAGTAGCAAATTGTATGGCTGGCTTCTCATTTACAAAAAGTTTCAAGTAGCAATAACCGCACCTCTCACTGACTACGGTACTACCACTGTACAAGGATGTATGTACGTTTACTTTGTTGACCCACATACTGGAGAGAGTTTCATGTGAGACGGATAATCCATGACAGTGTAGCAAATGAAAACTTAAGTGATTGGGAACATTCTCCATGCCAATTAGCTATAGTTAAGATCTCTGCTGCGTGTTTCTCGAGGTGTATCTTCCTCAAGCGGTACCTTTGTTCGGCAAATAGTATAGGACCTCCTTAATCTGTGATATTTATATAGACAATCGTAGAATTGTTTGATTAACCGCAGGCTGACCTCCAGTAGTAGATATACCACCTTGCTTCTTGCTTGATCTTTCACCTGTTCATTCGGTTAAAATATTAGAAACACTAATGTTGAGATTTTAATTTCGCGAATTTGTAACCAATTTGCCAACTTTAATTCCACACCAAAATTTCTACTCATAAAGTAATAATAACAGACTTGATTGTTGAGCTCTAAAGTATTATGTTATTATCATGGCCAAGTCTATTTGTGAGATTCATGTGAAACCACCCATCAATTAACACTAGATCTCTAAAATGACTACACACCCCCTATTATAACAGATTAGCATCTGTATATCTTCAGTTGAGGGAGTCACCACACCTCACTAATGATCACTGATGTGATGAGTAACATTACAGATCTCACAATTGATCACTGATCTGCTATGCCTCCCTCAGGAGGCAGAGCAGATCAGTGAGCTTCGTTTTATATATAACAATGTGGAAAGTGATTGTGGGTTTACATTTTGTGCAAGATATGATGACCAAAGGTGTACCAATATGAATTTTTGGAATTTATCAATATCCGATGTTTTAATGACTTGTGAAGAAGGCTAGTTTCCTTAGTTATCCTGTAACACTTTTATCTAAAGGTAATATAACCATTTGTAAAGACTGTGATAAACTTTTCAACAATAAAGATTAAAATTGTGTGTATTTGTTTGGCTTCTCATAGCATAGCACTTGCTGTAGAGTTAACAATAAGTCACTGGGTACTAAACAACCTCACGGATAAAATTAATCTAATCAAAAACAGTCAAGCTGTAAAAAAAGGTGTGGCCCCCAAAAAGGCCATGGTGAAAAAAGATGTGAAATCCAAGGTGGCGGCCAAGAAATGGCTGTGATGGTAGGTTAATGGTAAAAATTTTAATAACGACAATTGAGGTGAATTTGATGCCAAGATCAAGTGGCACAAATTTCACCTGAATTGTCATTATTAAAATTTTTACCATTAACCTACCATCACAGCCATTTCTTGGCTGCCACCTTGGATTTCACATCTTTTTTCACCATGGCCTTTTTGGGGACCGCACCTTTTTTACAGCTTGACTGTTTTTGATTAGATATCACTTCTTTTTGTATTTGTATACTGCAAAGCCAGCCTATGGCTGGCTTTGGGGCTTTTTTAACCCATGTGTTTTTTTATTTACCACAGGAAGAAGAAAAGAACTTATAGAAGATTTTTAATACTTCAATTGTTTTTGATTTTATTAGTAATTATACAAATTATATACATATATTTATTACATGCCCATTATTCCCCACAGTATATTTTTTAGCAGCTGATCTCTCTACTGGGTGACTTAAAATATAGCTGAACTATATACAGGATGGTTTCTTTGTAGCTGAACTCTCTACAAGATAAATTCTTCTAGCTGATTTCTCTACAGGGTGATTTGTTTCTAGCTGAACTCTCTACAGGTAATTTGTTTGCAGCTAAACTTTCTACATCCATGGTGGTTTCTTTGTAGCTGAACTCTCTACATGATGGTTTCTTTGTAGCTAAACTCTCTACAAGGTGACTTCTTCTAGCTGAACTCTCTACAGGGTGATTTCTTTGTAGCTGAACTCTCCACCTGATGGTTTCTTTGTAGCTGAACTCTCTACAAGGTGACCTCTTCTAGCTGATCTCTCTACAGGGTGATTTGTTTCTAGCTGAACTCTCTATAGGTGATTTGTTTGCAGCTAAACTCTCTACATGGTGCTTTCTTTGTAGCTGAACTCTCTACATGACGGTTTCTTTGTAGCTGAACTCTCTACAGGTGATTTGTTTGCAGCTAAACTCTCTACATGGTGCTTTCTTTGTAGCTGAACTCTCTACATGATGGTTTCTTTGTAGCTGAACTCTCTACAGGTGATTTGTTTGTAGCTAAACTCTCTACATGGTGCTTTCTTTGTAGCTGAACTCTCTACATAACGGTTTCTTTGTAGCTAAACTCTCTACAAGGTGACCTCTTCTAGCTGATTTCTCTACAGGGTGATTTGTTTCTAGCTGAACTCTCTACAGGTTATTTGTTTGCAGCTAAACTCTCTACATCCATGGTGGTTTCTTTGTAACTAACTCTCTACATGATGGTTTCTTTGTAGCTGAACTCTCTACAAGGTGACTTCTTCTAGCTGAACTCTCTACAGGTGATTTGTTTGTAGCTGAACTCTCCACATGATGGTTTCTTTGTAGCTGAACTCTCTACAAGGTGACTTCTTCTAGCTGAACTCTCTACAGGTGATTTCTTTGTAGCTGAACTCTCCACATGATGGTTTCTTTGTAGCTGAACTCTCTACAAGGTGACTTCTTTTAGCTGATCCCTCTACAGGGTGATTTGTTTCTAGTTGAACTCTCTACAGGTTATTTGTTTGCAGCTAAACTCTCTACATCCATGGTGGTTTCTTTGTAACTAACTCTCTACATGATGGTTTCTTTGTAGCTGAACTCTCTACAAGGTGGCTTCTTCTAGCTGAACTCTCTACAGGTGATTTCTTTGTAGCAGAACTCTCCACATGATTGTTTCTTTGTAGCTAAACTCTCTACAAGGTGACCTCTTCTAGCTGATTTCTCTACAGGGTGATTTGTTTCTAGCTGAACTCTCTACAGGTTATTTGTTTGCAGCTAAACTCTCTACATCCATGGTGGTTTCTTTGTAACTAACTCTCCACATGATGGTTTCTTTGTAGCTGAACTCTCTACAAAGTGACTTCTTCTAGCTGAACTCTCTACAGGTGATTTCTTTGTAGCTGAACTCTCCACATGATGGTTTCTTTGTAGCTGAACTCTCTACAAGGTGACTTCTTTTAGCTGATCCCTCTACAGGGTGATTTGTTTCTAGTTGAACTCTCTACAGGTTATTTGTTTGCAGCTAAACTCTCTACATCCATGGTGGTTTCTTTGTAACTAACTCTCTACATGATGGTTTCTTTGTAGCTGAACTCTCTACAAGGTGGCTTCTTCTAGCTGAACTCTCTACAGGTGATTTCTTTGTAGCAGAACTCTCCACATGATTGTTTCTTTGTAGCTAAACTCTCTACAAGGTGACCTCTTCTAGCTGATTTCTCTACAGGGTGATTTGTTTCTAGCTGAACTCTCTACAGGTTATTTGTTTGCAGCTAAACTCTCTACATCCATGGTGGTTTCTTTGTAACTAACTCTCCACATGATGGTTTCTTTGTAGCTGAACTCTCTACAAAGTGACTTCTTCTAGCTGAACTCTCTACAGGTGATTTCTTTGTAGCTGAACTCTCCACATGATGGTTTCTTTGTAGCTGAACTCTCTACAAGGTGACTTCTTTTAGCTGATCCCTCTACAGGGTGATTTGTTTGCAGCTGAACTCTTTAGGTGGTGATTTCTTTGTAGCTGAACTCTCTACAAGGTGACCTATTCTAGCTGATTTCTCTACAGGGTGATTTGTTTCTAGCTTAACTCTCTACATGACGGTTTCTTTGTAGCTGAACTCTCTACAAGGTGACTTCTTCTAGCTGAACTCTCTACAGGTGATTTGTTTGTAGCTAAACTCTCTACATGGTGCTTTCTTTGTAGCTGAACTCTCTATATAACGGTTTCTTTGTAGCTGAACTCTCTGCAGGTGACCTCTTCTAGCTGATTTCTCTACAGGGTGATTTGTTTCTAGCTGAACTCTCTACAGGTTATTTGTTTGCAACTAAACTCTCTACATCCATGGTGGTTTCTTTGTAACTGAACTCTCTACATGATGGTTTCTTTGTAGCTGAACTCTCTACAAGGTGACTTCTTCTAGCTGAACTCTCTACAGGTGATTTGTTTGCTGCTAAACTCTCTACATGGTGCTTTCTTTGTAGCTGAACTCTCTACATGATGGTTTCTTTGTAGCTGAACTCTCTACAAGGTGACTTCTTCTAGCTGAACTCTCTACAGGATGATTTCTTTGTAGCTGAACTCTTTAGGTGGTGATTTCTTTGTAGCTGAACTCTCTCCAAGGTGACCTCTTCTAGCTGATCTCTCTACAGCATGATTTGTTTCTAGTTGAACTCTCTACGGGTGATTTGTTTGCAGCTAAACTCTCTACATGGTGCTTTCTTTGTAGCTGAACTCTCTACATGATGGTTTCTTTGTAGCTGAACTCTCTACAAGGTGACCTTTTCTAGCTGAACTCTATACAGAGTAATTTGTTTGCAGCTGAACTCTCTACATGATGGTTTCTTTGTAGCTGAACTTTCTATAAGCTGACCTCTTCTATAGCTGAACTCTTTACATGGTGTCTAGTTTCTACCTGATCTCTCTACAGGGTGATTTGTTTGCAGCTGAAATCTCTACAGGGTGATTTGCTTGTAGCTGAACTTCTTACATTGTGTCTAGTTTCTAGCTGATCTCCACAGTGTGATTTGCTTGTATCTGATCTCTCTACAAGTTGATTTGTGTGTAGCTGATCTCTCTGCAGGTTGATTTGTTTTGTAACTGATCTCTTTACAGGGCAATTTGTTTGTAGCTAAACTCTCTATAAGGTGATTTGATCTCTCTGCAGGTTGATTTGTTCGTAGCTGAACTCTCTAAAGGGTGATTTGCTTGTAGCTGAACTCCTTACATTGTGTCTAGTTCCTAGATGATCTCTCTACCGGGTGATTTGTTTGTAGTTGATCTCTCTGCACATTGATTTGTTTGTAGCTGAACTCTCTACAAGGTGATTGTTTCTAGCTGATCTCTCTGCAAGTTGATTTGTTTGTAGTCGATCTCTCTACAGGGTAATTTGTTTGTAGCTGAACTGTCTATAAGGTGATATGTTTGTAGCTGATCTCTCTGCAGGTTGATTTGTTTTAGCTGAACTCTCTACAGGGTGATTTGTTTCTAGCTGATCTCTCTACAAGTTGATTTGTGTGTAGCTGATCTCTCTGCAAGTTGATTTGTTTGTAGTCGATCTCTCTACAGGGTAATTTGTTTGTAGCTGAACTGTCTATAAGGTGATATGTTTGTAGCTGATCTCTCTGCAGGTTGATTTGGTTTAGCTGAACTCTCTACAGGGTGATTTGTTTCTAGCTGATCTCTCTACAAGTTGATTTGTGTGTAGCTGATCTCTCTGCAGGTTGATTTGTTTTAGCTGAACTCTCTACAGGGTCATTTTTTTCTAGCTTATCTCTCTACAGGTTGATTTGTGTGTAACTGATCTCTCTACAAGCTGATTTGTTTGTAGCACTTAATTTAGGAGAGTATATATTTCTCAATTGTTCTAGGGTAATTGACCCCAAGGGACAACATGAGATATGTGCCGAAGCTTTAATCCACTGTGAAATATGTGAAAATGACCACGCCTTTAAATTAAATGTACTGGTTTACCTGTATCTCCTAAATCCTTAGACCTAAACACATTTTCAGGTGTTCAAACCATTTAGATTGGTAATGTTCATTAGTAGAGAAATGGAGGAGGCTGAGGGACCATAGTCCTCCCACTTTTACTGGTTAATATTGTAACAAATACTCTAATAGAGCAGTCAACTATTGTGTTAGTGGTCAATATCTTTACAGTACTCTAGCTTACACAGTAGCCTATAAGCATATTTAGACATACATAGACACTTTTGTAATAGACCAATAAGAATCTATTGCATTTTCACCTTATACTATGTACTACCGGCTTCTACATAATTGACATATATAGCACATTTAAGTTTTTTCAATATTCTATTGATTCTTATAAATCCACTATACTGTTAAGTTGCAGTGTGTCTCATGTTTTTGGTGTGTTTGGCACCTATTTAGAAAGCCTTATCATTAAAAGTAGCATAAAATTATTATGTATTACCTACATACAGGCATCGTGCATGCAATGGTAAGAGATTCACTGGCTGTGGATAAAATTCTTTAAAATTATGGATAATACATCTACAGGAAGTAGTGATTTGTGCAAATCGAAGAGAACAAAAAGATCAGAGTACGTACTCGTCTATAGTGCAATAAGCACAAGCCAAACTTAAACATGATACTGAGGTCATTCAACTGCATAAAATGTAATAGATACAACAGGTCATCTTTTTGTACAAAGGTTATGGCTAAGACTTACAGTGTAACCATAACCTTATTACAGCCAGAATCACCTTTGAGAAACCTGTATATCCATAGTAAGAGGTTTATTAGCTGTAAACATCTGTGGTGAACAGAGCGCAACAGAGACAATACACACTTTGTATGGAATTTGCATAGTCGATGGCTTAAATAACTTTTAAGTGCAGCTATGTTGTTTAATAGGATCATATTGTCACTTAGAAAGCAACAATGATTGATAACGATAGACATTTAGATCACTCATAATAGGATTTTTGTTGCATGCATTTCCATCTCAAATCTTTATAACATACCAAACTCATAAAAATAATGTGATGCACAAACACAATATTATTAGACCGTTTGTTCATTGAAAGAGTATTTCTGACAAGAATTACTTGCCATTGTTGTATACAAATCCTGGCATGGCTATATTCTTTGTAGTAACACTTCTGTTCTTAAGACACTAGCCGTATGCACAAAGATCTGGCAGACCTTTAGATTTCAATATCACAAATCTCAGAAATCAGCAGTGTTTCTACCTTCAAACCAAAAGTTTCAGCATTGAAAATTGAGGTGGTACTCTCAGTATGTGTTTTCTTGTATTTACTGAAGTGCAAAATATTTCTCCTAATCTGTTGACTCTAAACACCTCACCAGGAATGTCTCAGCCATTTATATGTACTGCATGCTTTGCCATCTCAATACAGTTTAACGAGCCTAATCAGGTCACCTGTCTACACTGGCCATTGTATTAATCCCTAAATGAGTTGTGTATGAAGTAACCAGTCTAATATACTGGTAGCTACCTGCTTAATAAGGTCAAGAAATGTTGGCATGAAGGCAACTGAGGTTCCTCTGTACCAAGAAAAGTTGCATGAGGTACAATTATAACTATTTCGAGCATAACAATCAAATGTATGTAGTCTCATTTTATATGCAAGAATATAATATAATTTAAAGATACTTTTAATGATAAAGAAACAACATCAGTACTGTTACAGTGCACAGGATTATACTTCCAATAGCTACAGAGTTACATAACAGAAACTGGTGTATGAAAGTTGTCTAGCTTAGAATGTTGCACTAGTAGTTAGACTCCTTGGCCAAGCAGCAAACTGCCCCGAACAAAGCTCACCATCATCAAAGGGCATAGGAACTGGCGGACAAATTCCTGGAATAATGTAATCAATTTGTACTTTTATGTGGGCTGGTGAAATAGTGTGACCATGTATATCCTGGCTTTGTATAACCTGTCCAAGACCAACTGGTTGTCTTGTGGGTGACAACAGCACAACAATTTCATCACTCTCAGACTGCACAGTTCCTGCAACCAACACATTCAAAAACATTTATACACATAAGTTAATCAATGGAAACTAATAAATTATACATAAACTCTACAACAGAACTATAGATGTGCAAAATGATCTATGACTTATATTATAACAATATAATTTAATGGTCCGTATACGTATCCCCTTGATGCAATATGTCAAGAGTTGGCTTTTAGAATCTTAGGATTCAGCAAATATCTGTGCTTGTGTGAAATGGTTCTGTTGAACGCACATGTTCAAGTCTGAATAATGGTGGGACCAGATTGAAGCTCAATGCCACAGCAACAAAAAGGTTTCCTACCAACAGTTTGCTTTGGTGCCATAACCAGGGTAGCTAGGTAACAATTGTTTGGTGTAACATTAAAAATTCTGTTGCTTATCAATGGTTGCTATGGTTGGTAGATTACCCTATAATATGATGGCTAAATATAAAAACATGTTCACTGCACCAATACATGTGATAAATATGTAGTTCCCAGCACAGCACAACTAACCTCTTGGCTGATCATCCCCAGTTCTGTTACCAACTGCTCCACCGACAGTAGTATTCACTGCACCAATACATGAGATAAATATGTAGTTCCCAACACAGCACAACTAACCTCTTGGCCGACCGTCCTCAGTTCTGTTACCAACTGCTCCACTGACAGTAGTATTCACTGCATCAATACACGAGATAAATATATAGTTCCCAACAAAGCACAACTAACCTCTTGGCCGACCATCCCCAGTTCTGTTACCAACTGCTCCACTGACAGTAGTATTCACTGCATCAATACATGTGATAAATATGTAGTTCCCAACACAGCATGACTAACCTCTTGGCTGATCATCTTCAGTTCTGTTACCAACTGCTCCACCGACAGTAGTATTCACTGCACCAATACACGTGATAAATATGTAGTTCCCAACACAGCACGATTAACCTCTTGGCTGATCATCCTCAGTTCTGTTACCAACTGCTCCACTGACAGCAGTAGTATTCACTGAACCAATAAACGTGATAAATATGTAGTTCCCAACACAGCACGACTAACCTCTACTTGACTGTCTGTCACCATGTACTGGACTACAAACTAAAAGATATGTCATTCATACAACATGTTTAATTTTAATACCTTACAGTTTATTATCAGTCTTTCCTTACAGTCTAAAATAGACTGTAGTTGCTTCCGGCCATAGGAAGAGGGATGCTTCAATGAAACACCATCTGGTAACCCAGTGACAGTTATTCCTAAGCTGGATATTTTAGAGTATGGTAGCTTTTTACTGCCATCTCTATTTGCTTCCCCTATAAATATATATATATGAAGCTTTCAACGGTGATTGTAGAAAAAAATGTATTTTTAAACCTACATTGCGCATAACCATAAGTTATGTAACTGACCCAAAAAAATATTCTCTCAGGTACAATTGGTATGTGCACTTTAATTATAATGTGTTATTATGAAAATAAAATTGGAAAATTTCTGATGAATGGTGTTTTATTTTTTTACAGCTGAGTAGGTGGCATATATTCATACCATATAGCTTGTTGAACACTTCTTCAACTTATTTCCTCTTGACATTTATATCCGTATCGGCAAGGATTTGAGCACCTACAGTACATGTAAGTAAATAATTTCACATGTATATACAAAATTTTTTACACATTATTATATGAAACAAATATATGCACACCAGCATTGAAATCAGGACCGGGTCAGTCAAATCAAATTTTGTCAGGTTTGACCTAGTTTAGAAAATATCTCGGTCTGACCCTGATTAGATCACATATGAAACATCAGTTCATAACATGAAAGTGCATAAATGCATCATAGTCTAGTATTTTCACATCCTAGCTTTCTTTGAGCCACACCTACCTATCAAGATTGCGTGGGACTGTCCTTCATTAAGCCACACCAATTGATTAGTAGGTGCAACACACTTTGTAAGCAAACATGGATTCATATCCATTGCTGTTGGGTAACTTATATGGAGACAAACTTACGACAAAGGAGATCACTTGAACTGACTGCTACTGGGCATACAGCTGTACATAATAAGCTATAATATTTATCTTTTTATCACAAAACTAAACCAGAAAACTAAAGTAAGAAAAAGTTTATTGAACCACGGACACTATTTTGTAGAACATATTACATCAAAGTCATTGCGGAAATGGCCTTTTTAATTAAAAGTTCTTGCAAAATAAGTCTACATAGTGAATGGTTCTTTTGTGCGGCCATTTATTTTTGATGTACGCATAAGCATGCATAAAAAACATTTTCACAAGTTAAGATTACATACCACTTGTTGCCACTGGATGGTGAAGATATCCAATAAAGGAATAGGGTATATAAGGAGCTTGATCTTCTAGAAAAGAAATCCCTTTTGCAGTTCCCCCACAGTAGTGTTCATTATCCTTCACCAGAGTAAAGAACATCTCAGCACCAAAAGTATCTTTGATTGCATTACTCTGTAGTATACAGTACATGACTATTATTCGTATTTATGATGCAAAAAACTTTTAGAATTCATTCATTGATGTCAAATCAACAATGAATTTTGGGTCATGCCTAAAATTTTAATAAAACTTGGTATCTGTGCTGCTTATCACTCGTTCAAGTGTTTAGCCTAACAGTTTAGATTATTGATTACAATATTTTATAAAGAAAATTGGGTGGACATAAGTTGCAAAACAAAATTTCTACTTTTCTAGGGTGCATAAACTTTTCTATGAAATAGTTTGTTCTATGACTAGAAAAAGATTATACTAAAACCAAAGATAGTTTGATAACAACACTTTGAAGCAGTTAGGGTACTCAAGATGAATGCTCCATTAAGCAAGATGACCAGGAAGTAAAATATAAAACTAGAAGATCACTTGCATTAATACACCACTCGGGGGTGGGGGTTTCTTGAGTCGTATACAGCGCTAGTTTTCCTCTTGCTGCATTAGCCTCTCACCACACTCCCTTGTGGTATGCATCTTTTCCGTACATACACATGGCAGTGCTTCAAGTAGCACCTGCAGTGGAATACTCATGAGTTAACATGTTAATGAATGGAAGTTTCAACCAATGCTCTCCTTGAAGAATGCATGGGACATACCAGCTTGGCTAGGTGATTCAAAAAATCTTTCAAAGTAGCAACTCTGGTTGGCTCTACACTTGCAATTTGGTTGAATTCTTCTCTCTCTTGTTGGGTTAGAGCTTGCCACTGCTCACCAATCATTTTTTTTAAGTCCCCCAGACAGACACTTGGATCTACAAACAAAATGTAGCCAGTAATTATATGTGTTCGCTTGTATGTAAGAAAATAAGAAAATGAATGATTTCATCTTTCTATATACACAGTGCATATCAATTAAATATAATAGTACTTATATAATGAATCTTCATGCCTATACATACTCCTTAATTGCAATTTCTGGCATAGAACCTGGCTTGATTAATCAGTAATGTACTGGTTATTGGTCTGTTACAGCTGACAAAGTATTTTCTTGATTTCAACTACTAAGGAGCCATTATGGCCATGTAATCTCGTACAATTGTCGCGCACTACCATTTTGAAGTCTATCCCTTGCTCACTCATACCATTCACCCCTATTTTAAGCACCCATGACATAACGACCTATCCATGCAACTTCTATCTTACTTGGCGGGAAACTCTACAAGCACTGGAAAAGCGGAAATGATCTGAAATTTAATATTTGATGTACTTTTAGTGTAAATTTTATACGTGTACTCACTACCCTTGGCAAGTTAGAATGGTCTTAAGAACAGTAATTCTTTAAAATCATTTATCTCAAAGCTTTTAATGATAAATCTTTTAATGTGCAATTTGGATCGGTTTCCCAAAATCCAGTCAAATATAGTAATGAATGAGCTATACCCTTGTATGCATGTTAAGATAAATGCCAATTGTGACTGGCTCTACGAAAACCGGACTTATCGCCTATACACAAGTATTGAGAAATGCTGGTTTTAATTATTTAGAGTGTTGGAGCTCGCCGATGGATGAAGTTACGTGTACCAAATTTCACACATTTTACACTAATTCCTTACTTTTATAACCATCCACTAAACAAGTAGCCAAAAACTAAGTTTCCCGCCATTTTAGATAGTTTATTTACTGAGGTAGTCCCTGTCATGATATATCAGGTGAGCTCAGCAATGGGTGGGTGGTGGACGAGTGGTTGATGAAACAAAAATGTCAGGAGAGGCAAAAGGGTGAAATAGACCAAGATATGGGCCATACAGGACTCACAACTGGCTAAAATGAAGGACAAGGAACAGCACAGGTCTTAAACCAACACCACAGAGCTATACAGCCACACACAGCTGCCTCTTTGCTGGCCAGAGCTCCATTATGAATCCAGACTGTCTGTATGGATTTCCACTGGCCTTGGAAAATGCAGCCAGCATTGTGGAAGTGAATCTTGATAGTGTATTCATGTAGGTTTGTGTTTATGGCAAAAAATTTAACTTCCTGTCATGGGCGGGGTTATGCACATCCAGTCACAATATTAAATGTACATTTGCAAAACATTTCTAATTTCTACTTACATCATTGCTTTGGTCCCATACACCCATATACTTATTACAACGCCTCAGCACTATGAATTGTATAGCTTTACATGGAAATGCTTGAGATAAGAAAAAATGAAATATTAGACTACGTGTAAATGTGAAATTCAAGCAATTTAAACATAAATAATAATATAATCTTATAATGATGACCACTTTGAATGTCTTACCTGACGATTTCAAAATTTCCCTATGATACATGTTGTATCCAGAGATCTTCCTCTTTTTACATACCAGTTTGGTACTGGCCATGCTGTTTGAAGTACATACAGTTTAAAACCATAAATTGTATAAGTACACAATATATATAATTTTAGAACGTTTGTCATAAGGTACACTACCATACAACATCAAGTGAAAGATGCCATATAATAGACAAAAATACGCATGTTGTGAAAATGAAAACATGGTTTGTATATACAATCCTTAAGTTTGCAATAATCTTAGGGTGGTCAAGCACTCTGAATGAACAGTCAAAATGTACTGTGGAAGTAATATGCCCACCTTTTATAAAAGGACTGACATCACTAAGCCTCCCCCCCTCTCCCTTATATATAAAGTATAAGGAAAATTAGAAATTTCAAACAGAGTAGGGGTCAAGAGTGCTCCAATAAAAAGTACAGAAACAAGCTGGAGTAAAGTGCACAATATTAAATCACAGTAAAACAATTAAAATTGTTATATCCTTACTGTGCATTTCCATCTTAAGCACAGTAGAGATACACCTGTATAATATAAAAAATTTAACTGTTTTACTGTGATTTAATATTGTCCAGCTTGGTTCTGTACTTTGTATTGGAGCACTCTTGACCCCTACTCTAGTTAGAAATTTCTAATTTTTCCTTATACTTGTTTGTTTACTTTTTTTCAAATAATTATTATGACTGGTGAACCCATGCATACCGCATCAAACAAAAGAAATGGCGTCGCGCGCCCCAGTTAATCAATTATTGTCTGAAAAGTGAAGTATCCATTACTCTTCGTTGTTAGCTATGTTTAACCCGTTTCACAGCAGTACAAGTCAACAACTGTTCGAAAAGCACCTCTACAATGTAAGTAGCCAATATGAAAAATACAGACGATTTCCGTTTATAGGAAAGGAAGCCACTGCTAATCGCCACTTTTTGCTGTCAGCAAAGACGAATGGAACACAAAGGAGGATACTAGTAAGTCCATGAAAAATGCATTTTAAGTACTGTGGCATGCCAAAAGGCACCTCTCGGGCCGAAGTGGCGTCAAATAGCGAAACAATCAAGCCTGTAGCCTTAGCCATTATTGAGTTACGCTGGTCTGAAGGCATCAGTCAGTCAGTCAGGCAGTCAGTCAGTCAGTAGAAAATTCCGTTAAATATATATTTTTTAATTTTGTAGCAACTTGTTGAAAGCATTTTAGATCAATGTGAAGGCACTTTTGAGCTTTATTTAGCCTATCCAATAGTGCCAAGTAGCCGTGAAGGATTTCAGAGTATGGTTTCTGGCCGATATATTTCCAAGGGCCACGCCCACATCTTCGAGACCCCTACTTTACAGTACTACCATACTGTATAATATATATATATATATATATATATATATATATATATATATATTACTACCCATACAAAAATACCAATGGGTTGTGCCATCACCAAACATGTGCTACTGTATTTTTTTGCGCTCAACAGAATAACTGATATAATATCTACAAAACTTTTGCTAAGTGTACTTCATTTGTGATTGCCTGCATGTAAAATCTCCGCACATTTAAATTTATACAGTATAAGTGGTATATTAAAGAATTACAATTTTGGGAAAATGTTCTATTGCACACTAGTTAAATACACATACATTCAGTGATGGCTTATAATCTTTCATGTATTGATCCATTATTACAACAGTATGTAATATGGAAGTAATATGTACCTATACTAACATTCTAAGTTCTCGTATGAAAAGGATGTTGGCAGAATGGAGTTGGATGGGGCTCTACTTGACGCATAATATGCTAGTACAGTAACTCAGTGGTGTAGCTGAGGGGGGGCATCTGCCCCCCTCCCCCCCCATCAGAAATTCTAGTCTGGTGGCCGCCTCCTTCGAACATGCAAAAAGGGCGGGCGCCGCCAAACTACAAGTTCACCCATCACCATTGCTTACAATATCAGCTAGCCTGGCACTTGCTGGTGGTTATCGCCAGTACATGTCTGAAATCATGATGTACAACAGTCATTTCCAGTATGAGTGGGATTCACGAAAACATTAGGATTGTTGTTCTCTATTTAGACCAGCTACCCATGTGACGGTCCACTCCAAAAATTTTGAACAAAGGCGGGTGACCTTCTACAATTGAATCTTGAGAAAACACTGATATCTGGGTGATAAATTGTTGGCACCTATTGAGAGTTAAATGTAAGAACTTTCACCGATCATGGTTAATATTTGTAGACTTTCTGGAAGTTTCACCGTGCCGGTATAAAATGCCGAAGAGGCAGCATGAGATTTTATCTATGCCTACTGTGACTCTGAAGCAAGGTCTATCATAGAGGGGATTATAAAGTCGGAATTGAGTTAAGTAGTTTACCTGGGATTTGGAATGGTTGGACAAAATCAGCCGACTGCGTGACCGTAAGGAGTCACATCAGGCCTCAGTGTGTCTAATGTAAGCAGTTATAACACATCAACATGCTATTCTAATTCTGCTTTTACGTGACTGTGGATGAATATGTTGGAGTACAGTGAGGAACGTGAGATGAAGCTCGACTCTGCAGTATAGCCTTTTATAAGAACGGACATAGTTGTGATTTAGTTAACTGTAATTAATTCAACACCGTATGTTGGCTAGCCCATCATTGGGTCATTAGCCTTTTATACAATGATTACGACATTGAGCGTTTCGTGGGTATACCTGTCACCCCATCACCTTCCGGCTGGCTACACCCCTGGTACAGTTTAGTGGTAAGCATTACAGTAATTTACAGGATTTCATACTCACTAACTGCTTGATACCTTCAGTCAAGAGTCAATAAATAATGGCTATAAGACTATGGGACTGCCTTATTTTATATTACTGTTATACACCTCATAAGCCTGAAAGGTGCATTTAACATACCGCAGTACATACAGTGTATGAATTAGGGAGCTACCTTTGTCCTGAGATCACAACCACAGTTACACATAGCACGAAAGTTTGACATGGGAACTGTCAGGAAGATGTTAGGTAAAACTACAGTTACATGTACTGTAAATTTGTAACTTGGTGCTGACATATTCGTGACCGGATTTGCGAAAAGGGGTCTTCTACACACATCTAATTCTATACTTTGGAAGACCATAACTTAATTTTCAAAGTAGATACAAACCTCAGGGTTTCGTTATCAATTCACCTATGTTGGTTCTCACTACAGTCCAAATTTCAAGCTAATAGCTTATTATAATCTGAAGTTGTGAATCATCAAAGTCAGTATATTGGATGTGTGTGGAAGGCCCCTTTTCGCAAATCCGGTCAATTTATGCAAATTTTCAATCTATTAGATTGGGCCATATAATAGCTACAAAAATATTCACATAAACTGCTTGATCATTGACACATACGTAGCCATCATTTAACCCTTCTACAGTACTTATATGTATTACAAGTACAACCAGCTTCCTATCTAGGGTACATCTTTTCTTTGTCCAGTAATAGCTGATAAGGTGCAGAATCGAGTAATTGATTATCATATCTACCTAGCAGCAATTACCAGATTTCTTTTAGCAACCTCAGCTTGGTTAAACAGGCTAATCAAAAAATTTCATCATTCCATGCCATTGCTTGTCCAATACAAAATACATGTATTTTTATACTACCAGCAAAAACACAAATTTACAGCCTTTAACTCATATAATCTCTACAGCAATCCATATGTTTAAAGAAAGCCAAGAAAGCCCTTGTCGAATGCTAACTGTACAGGTATGATAACATTACCATAGCAACATTTATTCATTGTCGAATGACAACATAAGTCATGCCCCATACAATAATCCATTGGAAAACCCAAAATTACAAGTTGTAAACCTCGACCAAATTCACTAAACTTGGTACCATTCTACGCAGTGAAAGATTCTTAATAAGATCCCGACTGCACAAATTGCAAAACAGGTTAGCTTACAGAGATGTGTTGTAAAAACATGCCCAAACGTGTTTCGCGTGTGTTCTAAATACAAAATTTTGCATTTCAAAGCTTCATTCTAGCTTTAGCATTACACAAATAGCTTACACACCAGGCAAATCACCTTTCTTCTCAGAATGTGATGAGCCAAGTCTCACTACCATTAAACAAAGCATGTGAAAGCTATGGCGGTTTGTTTAGAAGGTAGTGTTATAGCTATTTACATGAAACGGAAAAATTGATGTGGAAATAATTATGACAAACAGTTTGATATGGATGTGCCATCCCAACTGGTGTACCTTAGCACGCATTTTCAAGTAACCGCACATTCTTCTCAGTTGTACCTCTTAAAAAACAACTCTTTACACATTGAGGTGTATGGTAGTGTGTACTTTAACACAGGAGCTGTTTACTTTAGTGTGCATTGAATGCGGAACACGTGCGTTATTGTTAAAGCTGGAGATGTGTTTTAATAGCAGTGTGCACGTGTATTATCTATGGTATAACCGTATAACTGTACACATACCTGGTAGAGACGGCATACATATCTGAAACAGAGCTATACGTGAGTATGAAGCGACAACTCAGCTGGGCAAAGAGTGGCAAAAAAAAACCCGGTTTTCGGATATCCGGATTAGACCGACTAGTTTTCTTCTATAATAAGCTAAGCATAGGATTAATACGGTAGCAATATATTGCAATATGGTCAGGTTATAACCCATTAAGAAAAACAATTTCCCAGTTTATATCCTGACATTTACTGTGAGAAGCGGGTGTCCATGAAGCAGTTTACCCTGTAGGCGTGACAACAAATCGATCTTGTTTTACGCGAATAATCGGTCATAACTCCTGAATCATTTACCGGATTTGCACCAAATTTGATGCTAGGATTCGCCTTTGGACTCTCCTTTTGTGTGCCAAATTTCAAGGCGATCGGAGTACGCATTTGCGTTTTATAGCAATTTTTTGCAAGTGTGCGAAAAGACGAAGAAAAAAAACGAAGAAAAAAAACGAAACTTTGGCCACTCGTATTTAGGAAATGGCTTGAGTGATTTCCTTTCAATTTGGAATGTAGACTCCCCTAGCTGGCGGGAAACTCTGCAGCAAATTTGGTTCCAATCGGATGAGGTATCACCGAGATACAAATGTGTGAAAATGACGTTTTCTTTCTTCCTGTCAATATACTCACGGGTGTGGCGCGCCGGCTTCTTGGGCCGCACGATATACTATCGTGTGTCTTGATATGTTTATGAATAAACTATTACTGTATAAACATTGGTAGTGATATTGGTCCTTGTGTCATTCTGTAACAATACTGATACTGGTAAACATTCCATATCAGTGACAGATATTTTAGCTGATCTGATAATCAGTACATCTCTAATGATGACATGATGTTATACTCAACCCATAATCAGTCTATCAATCTACTTGTATAACTAAACCATTTTCTAATTCAGTTAGAGATAGTTTAAATGGCTTTGCCTCAAGCTTTAAAATCACAAAGATCCTCTGGTTGATATTTAACTATAACTAATAACAAGAGTGTATACTAGGAACCAAGAGTGTCGAATGGTGTATTAGCCCGTGATTAATGATTGCATAAAGTAACATGGATATTTCAGTAATTGTTTGTTTACGCAAAATGGTAATTTGAAATGCGTATGTGGTAACGGGTCTTTGTTCACTGTTTTCCATGTTATTCAACCAAGTATTCAACAATTATTGTACAAAGAAAGTGTAGTAAGGACCCAAGATAACTCCAGCTCACTGAAACAATGGTTGCACAAACGAGCGTGTTGCCATGCCTTCATGGGGATCTGCTTGGCAGTGCCAGAACTTTAACATTAGCCAATTCCCTTTAACACTATTATGTTTCATATGGAAACAATTTTGCGACATCAGTGAATGTTCTATTAGAGTATGTAAATACAGTCTTCATGGATTTCATTGATATACATAACACATTCAGAATGTTTGTGTGTATAGACACTTAGTAAAGTGCTATATACATCATATGGACCAATGAATTTGCTTTAATAATGAATAGCATTTAAGAAACCAAATATGTCATACCTGTCTCATTGAGTGGTATGAATATACTTAACAGTTATAAGAATTTCATTACCTGAATAAGTAAGTAGCTGACCACTAAAGAAGGCAATACAGAGCAACTGACTTTAAGTACAATTGTTTCTGATATACGATAACAATTATTTTGAAGTTCTCTAATAAAGCAGTTGACCAGGTTTGTATTTAATTGGCTGTTGATATTTAGCCGGTCATTGCAATTTAAAAAAAAACTTAGAAAAAATCATGACACAAAAAGATTTAAGAAACGAAGAAAAAAAGTGTGTCGTGACCTAGACTTGAACCCACACAGTCAGGTTTAGAGTACCAACGCTCTACCACTGTACCACCGATGCTTGCTGGCTACTCCCCTTGTTTTTGTACTATTTAATGTTACAAATATAAAATACTATATAGTCTAACTATACCAGTGAAGAAGAAACCAAAGCTGAACCCGACCCTAACCCTAACGCTAACCTGACGTTTGCCTGTTAAACGTAACGATGACTTTCACTGCCTGTATGAAGGTAAGTTTTTGGGTGAGTTCGAGGCGAGCTAGGGTTGCCCGGCTTTGCCGGGACGCTCGCTTCGCTCGCTCCAACCCTAGCTACAACTAGTGTGTTTGATACTAGAGTTATAGGTGACACTTCCCAACAAACGACCGGCTAAATAAATATTTGAACCGTGACCGGTGACCGGCTAAATATCCACTTCGTATTTAATTTGTTTACAGTAAACAGTGATCACTTGAAGAAAAACTGAAGGGTTTGCCTTGAAGACAATTATTATGTGCACTGTATGAGCTAATGAATTCCCTTCAATAATGAATCATGTTAAAGAAAATTAATGCGACATAGAAAAGACTTACTGTTGCATATTGCCATATGAATATAATTTGCACTTGTAGGGATTTCATTGGTTAGATAGGCAACTAATCAACAACTAAAAATGTTTGTATACATCAATCATCTCTCAGTATGGCTATCTCTGTTATATGACAGAAAGATTTTCAAACACTCTAATAAAGCAGTCTGTCATTTTTTTGTATTGAATTCTTCCATATGTTAACTTGAATTAGTGACCAAATTGGGCTAAACACAGCAACCCTTAATGGCAATGAAAACAAACAATTATCCATGTTATATTATGCAATCATTAATCACAGGGTAATACACCTGTTTGATACTCTTGGTTTCTATTATGTACTCTTGATAATAATAAAGACACATCACTAGCTACTCAGTAGATATAGTCAGTCTGTTGTGTATAACAGAAATCCTCTTAGGATTCACTGCTAGGGATAGTAAACACTACACACACGCGCGCGCGCACCGCACACACACACACGTACATGATACACGGAAGCACTACACAAAGTTTACTGGTAACAGTGGTGTCAAAATCACCAATCCTTCCTTTTCTAATTTGTCAGTGATCCCATCTGCCTTGATCTGGCTTCAACCATAGTCCATAACCTTAAACAAAGTACAAGTGCATTAAAATAATAGAATGCAAGTCCACTCATCAAAGGTACTCTAATAGAGCAGTCATATACCCTAATAAAACAGTCAAGAGTAACATTAATATAAGCAGTCAGTTAACTGTTTATCAGTTATTACAATAGGACCTCCATTATCCAAACACCTGTGTGCCAGTTCAGTCATAAAAAAGTTAATTTGTTTAGATTAATGAAGTCCATTCATTTATACGCAGAGTTCTGTTCAACTACTATAACAGAACATACACTTACTTTAATAGAACATTCACCTAATGGCAAAATATTCTAATAGAGCAGTCACTTGTACTGTTTGGATAATCCAGGGTTTGGATAATAAAGATTCAAATAATACCTATATTCTAAACAGAGTTGCTGATTCCACCCTTCAGTACCATTTTAATGTGACTAGAAATTCTTTGGAGACAAGTTGATCAGCACCAATCAAGACACACGGTAGTGTGTCGTGCGGCATAAGAAGCCGGCGCGCAACACCCGTGAGTATATTGACAGGAAGAAAGAAAACATAATTTTCGCACCTCCGTAGCTCTGCTGCCTAGATGAAACAAGACGATTTTTGCTGTGGAAACTCCCTCCAACTTCAGTACTCCACTGACATTCCAAATTTGAGCGAAATCGCTTCAAGCGTTCCCGAAAGGTAGAGGCTATTCGTCCGGTTCCGGACGTCGATGTTACTATGCTATTCGTCCAGCTCGGTTCACGTGAATAAAAACTTAGACAATTACAAAGAGTCCTCAAACGAAAAAAAAAAATTATGACCTATCCGGGAATCGAACCCTGGACCTCCAGTGTGTGAGGCAAGGCAGGGGCGCATCCAGGGGGGGGGGGCTTTTGGGACTGAAGCCCCCCCCCCCTCCCCCCCCAGGGCCCCCCTCCCCCCCCAGGGCCCCCCTTCATATTTAGGTTTTACTTGATCAATATGCTGAGTATTATAATGAAATTTTGTCTTAGCATAATTATATGATCACTAATAATACAAATACTCATAAAACCACCTTATAAACATCTTTCCAAGGTATTATCAGTGGATTTATGCTAAAGTTTATGCAACAAGGACCTAGATCAGCATTGGAGGTGTACAAGATCGAGATACTCTAATAGAGCAGTCAGCTAACTACTCTAATAGAACATTCACTGGAAACATGTAGTTGGTTCTGTTATGGAATTTTTCCAAATCTGCCTGCGCCTATACATACAATGAAGTGCATTGGTCTGTTTAAAGGGCTTCATTCATCTACTTGTGTAGTTAATATGTATGACAATACTTAATTCAGGTACACAATTACCATTGAAAATGCTCTCAGATTCAATCTTGTATTGTTCAAATTTCAAAATTTTCCACTTTCACCATTCTTATTCTAACATGCACATATTCAGTATTGTGCAATTGTGAGAGGGGTGCATCATGTACTTGGTTGTCTGTACCTACCCAAACTTTTCCATTAGCAAAATGCTTCAGAGAGCTATACCTATAATCTAAAGGCAGTATATAAAATATCTACAGGCAGAAAATATTATGAGTTTTATGTGGAAATGTCTCCAAATTGCAGTATTTTAGCATCTATTTTTAAAAATTTTCCTGGGGGGGCATGCCCCCAGACCCCCATGGTTCCAGCATGTTTTGCATGCTGGGAAGTGTGCTTTGCACACCTCTACCCAAGAGATCAGTACCTTGAGTTAGCCCCCCCCCCCCTTTTATAAATCCTAGATCCGCCCCTGCAAGGATCGTAACTACTATACTACGTGGCTCCCATACAGCTACCCACCTGTCTTAGTTTCTACTTCATATAAGAAGAAACCTATATAAGAAGAATAGAGGTGTACGATATGGGTTTTTGGCATGTACCGATATCCGATATTGATGCAACCAAAGAAGCCGATAACCGATAGTCGATCCGGTATTTGCATTAATATTTTTAAGTACACGAAAATGTATAATTACCTACCCTATGTACAACAATATGTGCATATATTCAGGGATTATGATTATGATTATTATGATTATATACTGGGTCGAGACAGCACAGCTCATAATTGACCCAGGTAATTACAGACAAAAAAAAACATTTAACATATACATGCATACATAAAATTATTTATTGTGTGATGACAAGGTGGTTGGTAAAAATTTCTGTGGATTGCTCTTCAATAAAGTTGTTAGGTAAAGTGTTCCATTCTCTTAAAGTATTCGGAAAGAAGCTTTTCTGATACGATACAGTGGAACTGACTGGGATTATAAATCGATGTTGATGAAGCTGTCTAGTTGGATACTGAGTTGGTAAGAAATAAGATGGTAGCTGTATGGATGGAGTAAGCTGATGAACGATTTTGTGAAATTGGCTTAACCTATTAATGTGTCTTCTCTCTTGTAGGGTTGGCCATTCAAGGAAGTTCAACATATCTGACACACTACTGTACCAACTAAAATCAGAAAGGACCCATCTTGCAGCACGTCGTTGGATTTTTTCTATGTCATATATTAAGTATTCATGATAAGGGTTCCAGACACAAGCTGCATACTCTAACAATGGTCTTATGATGGTAATGTAGGCATTTTGCTTGACATTACTACTACATTTACTTAAGTTGCGCCGAAGAAAATTTAAGGATCTGTTTGCTTTAATGCACATAGCTTGAATATGATGCGACCATTGCATGCTTTCATGAAAAATAAGTCCCAGGTATTGATGTTGTTCTGTAATTATAGTCATAATTAATGGGAGATGTTGATCTTGTACACCTTAATACTACACATTTGTCAATGTTTAATTGCATCTTCCACTTTTTAGTCCAGTTAAGAATGATACTGAGGTCTCTTTGAAGGCACAGTGAATCTTCTAAGGAATCAATTATCCTATACATAACGCAATCATCAGCAAATAGCCGAACAGTTGAAGAAGTATTTTCATCAATGTCATTAATGTACGACAAAAACATGAGAGGTCCCAATACGGTTCCTTGTGGAACTCCAGACTTTACGGGTAGTTTACTTGACACATGATTTTCTAGAGTTACTTGTTGGTTTCTTTTAGTCAGCCATTGCTCTATCCATTTAACAAGGTTACCAGTAATTCCATAGTGCTTTAGTTTGTTTAATAGCCGTCTATGTGGCACTTTATCAAAGGCTTTGCAAAAATCTAAAAAGATCAGATCTACTTGCTTCTTTTCGTCTATAGCTTTAAGAATATCATCGGTTAGTAGCAGTAGCTGGCTTTGACAGGAATGAGAAGGCCTGAAACCGTGTTGATGCTTATTAATGATGCTATTGAGATGTTCCATTATGAAATGAAATACAATATGCTCCATTACTTTACAACATGTAGATGTAAGAGAAATAGGCCTATAGTTGGATGCCAGGTTTCTGGAAGCAATAAAACCCGGAATACGGAATAACGGAACAGCGGAATAAGCGAAAATTACATTCTTAATATTTTACTACTATATATACAGTCTATAGCATTTATACAATACTTACCTCGTAGCAATTCCACAGAGAATCACTACGGCGATCCTCAGGGCGATCTTTAAATAGAACTAGCACAAAACTAACCACTCTAGAATAATCTAACTAAGCTAAAATACTTTCTAATACACTTTACTACAAAATCGCTACAACACTATAAGTTCTTTCTGCTACAGCTACTTATACCAGCCATCACACACGAGTAACTGCCCGAATTTATTAGTGACAACATTCCATCCTAAGAAGTCTTCTCTGAATAATCTACTTTGGCTAACCTGTTAGTTATCCATCGCCAAACAAGCTTAATGTAAATTCAAAAGGTTAAGTGCTGTATTTAGCTGACATCACTTTGTGCAGCTTGATTCTAATAAATTCGGGTAGTTACTCGTGTGTGATGGTTGGTATAAGTAGCTGTAGTAGAAAGAACTTATAGTGTTGTAGCGATTTTGTAGTAAAGTGTATTAGAAAGTATTTTAGCTTGGTTAGATTATTCTACAGTGGTTAGTTTTGTGCTAGTTCTATTTAAAGATCGCCCTGAGGATCGCCTTAGTGATTCTCTGTGGAATTGCTACGAGGTGAGTATTGTATAAATGCTATAGACTGTATATATAGTAGTAAAATAGAATGTAATTTTCGCTTATTCCGCTGTTCCGTTATTCCGTATTCCGGGTTTTATTGCTTCCCATGTATTCATAGGCGGATCTAGGAGGCACTGTCAGGGGGGGCCAAGGGGGGGCAAGAAGTTTTAGTGTACAACAGCATCTATTCCACTAAGAGGAATTCTAGTACACAGGTTATATTCAGTTGTATAACTATATTCAGTATAGCTGGATGAATGATAGACATACAATTTTAAGATTGTAGTTAGAGAAAATTTTTAAAAATTAGACCTCCTAGGTTTGAATTTGGGAGCATTTTTGGTAACATTTAGCTAAAAAGTGTATGCTTGCAATGTATATAAAGATTAGTTAGCCTATCTGAGATAAAACCTGTTTGATGGTAAAGTGTAATAAATCAAAATATAAAGGTGTAGCTAGCATTGTTATTGTGACTGTTCTATTAGAGTAGTGACTGCTCTATTAGAGTATCTCGATCTTGGCACAGAAACTTAAACTTACTTTCTTTATAATGTACAGTATAACTGTAAAGTACATTTATAACTGTTGTCTTCTATTTACCCATTGGCTTTCTATACTTCTGAATACAGTATGAATGCATGATTCCAGTTTCTGGTATCAATATAGTACTGTGAGTCCAAGGGGGGCAAGGGAAGGGCCAGGGGGGGCACAGCACCCCTTGGCCCCCCCTCAGATCCGCCTATGCATGTATTCATTGCTATACTGTACCTGTGGTGGTATACAGCTTGAGTTTCTGTTGTGCAATCCAGACAATTAGGCACCCACAAATATTTTTATGTATAGACTACTCCCATGAAACCTAAAACGGATATTTTTGCAATAGCATTACTCCGCATTCTAATGGCTTGTGAGGAAGTTGATACAGCAAGTTTTCTTGGTTATCCTGTGACCCTTCTTTTATTATAAAGGTACTCTATAACTGCTTCATTTGTAAAGACTGAACACTAGCGCGTGTATTTATATGGCTTCTCGTAGCGTAGCGCTTTTTGCAGAGTGAACAATAAGCCACTGGCACTAATGAACCACATGAAATAACGTAGAAAACCAATGCATAATCCGTTTATGTACAAATCATTGCTACTGTATAAATATCGGTAGCGATATCGGTCCTCCTGCTGTTCTGTACCGATACGGATATTTTTTTATTATTTTTTATTTATTTATTTTTTAACCCGGGCTTGATCGACTGCCCCCAGCACAGATTGCAAGTGCTGGCCAACTGAACAAAATTAAGCAGACAAATGGGATTCCACAGTCACTAAGTCCACTGACTGTGGAGTCCTGGTGTAAACTCCAATGGAAGACCGTGCCCCACGAATACACTGAATTGCCGAGTGCAACAACGAAAAGCTCAGGCAACAACGCAGCCAACCCAGAACCACAGAATAATCATCTCCCCACTTTTTGGCCAGAAGAGAAGCAAGTCGTTTATAAATAAAAAAACAGTAGCCTCATAGGCTAAACCGCCAGTGGCAGCCAAAACAATTGGAGTGAAAGTGGCATGCTCCATTTCTCGAACCAGCTGACCATAAGCACGATGCTTAATCTTTTCATGCTTCCTAAAGGTGGACGACAGAGAGGAGGAACTATTAGAAGGAGCAAAAGCGTTAAAAACATGGACATCAATGAAACATCTCTCCGAACGACCACCCCAGAAGCCGTTTATAGCAACATCCAAGCGAGCCGAATCCTGAGTATTAGAGGTGGCAAGACGGAACTCATCAGAATGCTGAACCGGCTGTAACTCTGGCTCAACACACACCTGGGAGCAAACCTCAGTAAGAAGGGTAGCAGTAAGGTCCCTAATCTTGTTATGACGCAAGGAAGGTAAACCCCATTTGGGACAGGACAAAGCATGCTCAACAGAAAAGGAGGTTCCGCAAGCACAAAGGGAAGGAGGACGAAGTGGGGACCAACCATACCTCAAAGCCAAAGCATCCTGGAAAGCAGATCTATGGAGAGTGAAACCATGCTCACTCAACGGTAAGGTGGTGAGCCAGCTTGAAGCACCTCTAACAGTAGCCAAGTCCATCGCACGCCTCAAGGAAGGCCCAAGCTGTTGGTATAGCTCAGCAAATTGTGTAGAACTGTTCAGATTTGGCTTTCCTTAAAAGGGCCTTTCTGGCCTGCTGAGAGGCAACAGCCTCAACAAAACTCAAATCATGATTCAATATACATTGGCTAAGAGGTTCCGTGACATCACGAGATGCAGCCAACTCACTAACAAATCTTCTTGTGGGGACAAAAATACCCAGGCCTCCCCACCGAGCAGGAAGGGCAAACAGGAGCCGTGAACTATCACTGGGCGGTGAACAGCCAGTTAAAGTAGGAATAAATACTTGGCGAATCATATCTTCCAGTGGCTGAAAAGCATCACACACACACAAGGAACTGTCCAAAAAACAAACAGCCAACGACTGGATAGACCATGGGTGAAGGCACAGTATGCAGCATGGGGCTGACTCTCCGCAAATCTTGATAACCTCTTAACCTCTGCAGATATTGGTTAAAAATGCCATATAGGTGGCCGATATTGTAGCCGATCCGATTATCGGTACACCTCTAAAGAAGAATACCCAGTGAAGAATAAACCAAAGCTGACCCAACCCTAACCCTAACGTTACGTTTGCCTGTTAAACACAATGCTGACTTTCACTGTCTGTATGAAGGTAAGTTTTTGGGTGAGTTCGAGGCGAGCTGGGATTGGCCCGGCTTTTCCGGGACGCTCGCTTCGCTCGCTCCAACCCTAGCTCTCCTCGAACTCACCCAAAAACTTACCTTTATACAACTAGTGTGTTTGATACTCGTCGTTACTCGATTTATGGGTGACACTGTAGGACGAATAGTACCGGACGGACAAGACCACGCGATCCGAACCGGACGAATAGCCTGGTGAAATCGGCGTCCGGAACCGGACGAATAGCCACTACGTTCCCGAAATATGCGACTTCAAAAATTGGCTTAGTTTCTTCGTGTTTTTCTTCTTCTTAGGCCAATGAAACTTGATTAGCAGTTTCGCGTCATCGCCCGCATGCTCTTGATACACCCGCATGGAATTTCATTATTGGTATTCCAGATTGAAATACTCTAATAGAACAGTCACTTTTACTCTAATAGAGCAATCAGCTATACTCTAATGGAAAAATCACTATACTGGGGATATACCATACACTGGAAACATTCCCCTGTAGAGAGTTCAGTTAGAAACAAGTCACCCTGTACAGAGATCAGCTAGAAGTCTATTTCTATAATATTCTAATCATATCTCTATTTTGTGTCTGTCATATAGTTACCAAATTTGGCAAGTACACAGAACATGTATTTGTGGTTGTTACAGGTGATGGCTGAAGCCATACATTGAGTTCTATGATGAAATCACAGTAAGATGTAATTAACTACATATCTCAATTTTTCTCCATGTAGGGCTGTGGTACCCTGTTGATCTTCAGGCATGTGACCCTGGTGAAAAAAGAAATATGGCTATGGTGAAAAAAGATATGAGATCCAAGGTGGTGGCCAAGAAATAGCTGTGATGGTAGGTTAACGGTAAAAATTTTAATAATGACAATTTAGGTGAATTTTGTGCCAAGACCAAGCAACACAAAAAATCATCTGAATTGTCATCATTAAAATTTTTACCTTTAACCTACCATCACAGCTATTTTTTGGCCGCCACCTTGGATTTCACATCTTTTTCACCATAGCCTTTTTGAGGGCTACACTCTTTTTTACAGCTTTGCTGTTTTGCAGTAGATTTCGCTTCTTTTTGTATTTATATACCCCAAAGGCCAGTTTTGGGGCCTTTTTAGCCTATCTTTTTTATTTTCCACAAGAGAGAAGAAAAGATGAGCAGATGAATACTTTAAATATTTCTGATTTTATCAATAAATGTACAAATTATATATATATATTACAGAACTCTACATGGTGGTTTCTTTGTAACTGAACACTCCACAAGGTGAGTCCTTCTAGCTGATCTCTACAGGATGAATTGTTTGTAACTGAACTATCTACAAGGTAACTTCTTCTAGCTGATGTCTCTACAGGGTCACTAGTTAGTAGCTGAACTCTCTACAAGGTGACTTCTTCTAGCTGACCTTTCTACAGGCCATGTAGAGGAATCAGCTAGAAGAAATTACCCTGTACAGAGTTCAGCTACAAATAAACCATCATGTAGAGAGTTCAGCTGCAAATAAACCACCATGTAGAGAGATCAGCTACAAACAAATCACCTGTCAGTAGAGAGTTCAGCTACAAACAAAATTCACCTGAATTGTTGTTATTTAAATTTTACCATTAACCTACCATCACAACCATTTCTTGGCCGCCACCTTGGATTTCACATCTTTTTTCACCATAGCCTTTTTGAGAGCCGCACTCTTTTTTTACAGCTTGGTTGTTTTGGATTAGGTAATAATAGACCAGTATGTCATGATCACCAACCTGTTTGTGATAGAATAGACTCAAATAAGCACGCCTCTTCAAGTATATGACATTTAATGTAACTTTGTTTACTCTTTCTATATATGCAAATGTGCATGTTTTGATTTACATACATGGATAAACTGCATCAATATCATGCATGAAGTGATACAAGCAATCAGCGAAATGATTGTTTTATTAGAAAGTTTAAGCTAAAATACACAATGACACAGATCCCCCAGACATGTATGGACTCTTCCATAATTACAACCATTGATTTATTTATAGATATATTATAATAATAATTGTATATAGACGCATAATTATAATAGTACAGTTCGTATAACATAGTTTGCAACTACTGTAACCGTGCTTGCAACAACACACGTAAAGAGTTAAGGTTATAAAGCTATATAATTATATATATAGGCAGCAATGAACCCATACATGTATGGTTACTACAATATACAATTACACACTCAGTGTTGCAATGTTGTGTTTATAAGATACATATATTATATGAAGTTCACCATCGATAACAATATAATATAATTATTATACAGTAAAGATCTGCATTCCAACAGTTTCAGAATGCATGCATTTTAATGCATAATACCTTATGATAAAATAATACTATATCCACTTAAGTGATATGTGAGCTTATTTTGGAAAACCATACATCTGGGCACATGCAAAATTTGTGGGAATTCTCAATTGAAAATTTCAGTGTTTTTTTAAAATTAAAATTAATTTTTTTGCATATTTGGATAAAGTAACTATTAAGCGTTCTTGCTGTGAAATTTCACACCCATAGCTTCTTTTATCTAGGAGATATACTGAATTATAGTAGACCATGTAGTAGTCACAATGCGTGGGACAACAATTAACTTACAAATTTGGTGATTTGTTCATTCCCAAAACCAAACATTTTCTTGTCTTTACACAATATTACAAGTGATTTAATTGAGAAATAGCACAAAGAGCACATGATTAAACTCTCAAGGATCTCTTTTCATTAATTTTAGATTGTAAGAATGGTGATCTTTGTCAACAAAGTGATTTGTCATCAATTTGTCACATCTGATCACTATTCAGTTCTATAAACTGATAATGAAAAGTTAGTTTGTAATGTATTAGACAGTAAATTGGCCATATCTTTGGAATGCTTCAACGTATCGTCACAAAATTTTCACACAAGGTAGATAACCACTCAGTGCTTCATTGTAGCTATAAAAAACAAAATTGGCCAATGTGCCCAGATGTATGGTTTTCCAAAATAGGGTTTACATTAAGGTTATAAGCATATATGTACTATACACTCTGCTAATACCATACCTGTTTCACTGCCCATACAAAAGTCTCAATAGTAGCAGTGAAATTTATCCCGTATTTCACTGACAGCAGTGAAAAAGTTGTAATTGCAATTTCATTGGCTAGAATTTATGTTAACAATGTAACGCCAATTAGTGTTGACGTGTGTTTAGTACATATAGTGACAAATTGCGTACATGGCAACGCTAATGCACAGCATGCCTATATGTAGCGAGTATGGTATTAACTGGGAATAGCATGGGTAGCAGTGAAATTTGGAATAATTACCACAAGTGTTGTATTGGAAATTTACCATTTCCAATACAACACTCGTGGTTTCACTGCTACCCATGCTATTACTAGTACATACTATATAGTTACAGTACATGATATACTTTTACACAGTACATGCTATTGAACTTGCAATCACTCTTATAAAACACTCATAATATATGACTGGATTTTGGAAAAACGATCCAAATTGCACATTAGAAATTTCGAGATAAAGAGTTTTAAAGAATTGAAGCCAGCATAACTCTCCAAGGATAGCATGCACGCGTATGAAATTTATACAAAAGATGCATCAATCTGTTACCTTTCAAGCCACTTCCAGTACTTGTACAGTTTCCCACCAAATAAGATAGAAAATCTGAGCAGTTGGACGAGCGAAGTAGCATCATGAGTGCTCACAAAGGGGTGGAGGGTGGGGGGGTGGCGGGGAAGGCAAGAGATAGACCTCAAAATGGAGGCAGACCACGATTGGAGATAGACCTCAAAATGGAGGCAGACCACGATTGGAGCCCAGACACGAGATTACAGGGCCGTGCTGGCTCCTTAGTGGCTGATATGTAGCAAAATCAACAGAGAACATGTACACGTCTAGCCAACATTGTAAGGCTGTCCACCAGTAAACTACTGATTCTTGCCAAGCCAGGTCCTTCACAAGGCCTAAAACCGCCATTTCACACTCCACACCACCCAGAAAAGACGTCTGTTAAAACCAGCCTCGTGTAGTTTGAGTAGTGCTGAGGGTCAAAACTTGTAGTACGATAGTGTAGCTATCTACTGGTGGTGTTAGTTTGATTTTGCCTGATGTGCGATTTGGATCGGTTCTGTAAAATCTGGTCACATATTGCCCGCATTGTTGTTCCAGTATATTGCAACATAAGAGATCTATTATATTTGAAACAGTACAACTATGGCATGTATTGGTTTAATTTGCATTAACATAAATACACTTCTATTACATGTACACTGCATAATATTATGAACACACAGAATGCTTAAATAAGCAACATTGTAACTGCTGTATTGCTGTTTGATGCAGTGCTGCTGTAAAAGAGTCCCTTTCCATGTCTCCTTGGAATGACCTGTTAGTTATATTTAATGGCATACTCAACTCAGTGCACTGTATATAAACTATAGCTTACCTATGTAACAAGCATCAATGGCCTGTATCATTAAACTGTTGAAATCCCATCATGTCACAATATTTTTAATCTATTAAATAAAATGATGTGGGTCACTAATATCCACCACCATGAATATAGACTTGCAGTTACTACATAATACAATACATGTACAGATATACATACACAGTACAGGACATCAATTTTATTTTTATTTAACATATGACTTTCAAAATGGAAACATCACGGAGGATTTTAAAATTATGAGTTGTCTAAATGTGACCGAATTTGACAAAACAAGGCTTCCACACATCCAATTCTCTGACTTTAACCAACTGTAACTTGACTATACAGCAAGCTATTGACGTAACATTTTCACACAATTCTTCCATAGCATGGTAAAATACCAGATCAAAATGTAAAACTAATGGAATACTCCTACAACGAGTTATGGTGCTTCAAAGTTATAGAAGTGGATGTGTGTGGAAGCCTTGTTTTGTCAAATTCGGTCACAAATTATATGTGCAGCTTGTTGGGATAACTAGCTACTTTTCTCTGTACTGTGACTATGTTACAACAGTAGTTACATAGTATCTAATAATCATGCATTAAAACCAAAACACCTACTCGGGGAATTCGAAGCAGTGGAAATGGAAACAGAAAATAGAAACCGGAATAGGTTAAATCTTCATTTTCATGTATACACTAGGGTAAAACCATTGCTTAGTCGCCACCTCTCAAAGACCACCTCATTACAAAGACCACATTGTAATTAGGTCTCAAAGATGCCAAAAGGCAGCCTATAATGACCACCTCTTTACAAAAACTGAATGCAGGGCCGCCCACAGGGGGGGCAACTGGGGAATTTTGTCCCAGGCCCCAGCCTAAAAGGGGCCCCAGGAGGCCCCATGAAGGGCCCCCTGAATATCTGTTTAAAAGATCGATATACTCTAATAGAGCAGTCAGATCTAAATACTCTAATAGAGCAGTCACAGTATTCTTCAGAGGAGCAGTGTAGCAAGCTTATAGATAAGGAGATATGGTTGGTGATGGGTAGTTATTGTCATTGCTAGCAAGCTGTGACCTTCTTTTTTTTCCTTTTTTTTTGGTCTTCAACTTACAGCTTGGGTGAAGGGCCCCACTTTAACTCTTTGCCCTGGGCCCCTTAATTTCTCTGGGCGGCCCTGACTGAATGTAATAATGAATTTGTACAATTACATGATCCCAACCCATTACTGTAGCAAGGAATACTCCAGGACCTTTACTATTATGTGTAAAATATGTACGCCCCAGAAAATTAATGGTGTATCCCCTCTTTATGACCCCATGTAAGGTCAATATCATACTCCATATTTTGGTCTGATCAGACCATCTGTACCATAAATCAGTTGATCGGTTTGTAATGGATATTCTCATAAAGTGTTGTAAACTATAACTGTATCAAAGAAAATGCAGTCTCAAAAGATGACCATAAGTACCTATCATTTTCTAGGTGTGTTAGTGAACAAGTCATGCAATACATGTTTGTAGCTTAGCTATGAAATCTTAAGAAGTGGTCTTTGTAAAGAGGTGGTTGTTGTAAGGAGGTAGTCACTGTAATGTTCTTGTATATAAGTGTGCCTTTGTCATCTTGTGACCTTGTACAGAGGTGGTTTTTGTAATGAGGCAGTCTTTGGGAGGTGGCCACTAAGTAAGTGTTTTACCCTAATATACATGTCATGAACATTTGACTTTTTCCGTTTTCCATTTCCATTACATACAGTTTATTCTTCCCCCGGGTGAAATGCTAACAAACAAGGACATGAAAGTAACTACATGTAGTAACCTAATTTCTAGTTAGCTAACTTTACAAAAAGTAAGTTGCATGGGATATAAGGAATTAGTTAATATTTCTACCCCTATACCAAGTTTTTACTTCAATATTTTGTCACAAAAGTTTCAGGTTATTTGTATGCCAGCCAATTTCACTTGGTAAACAAATGGCATATACTTGCTGATGACTGTCTTACACATCCTAAAATGGAAATAAAGTCTATCTGCTTCAGTTTACAAGAAGTGCCTCCATGCAGACAATATCATATACATCAGACTAGGCACTCCAAAAGATGGTATGTTTTAATTCTTGAGTATATACATTTCTCACAGAGTTTGGGATAGCAAGATAACTAGTCTATTGTGGCCACGTGTACACAAACTACTGAGGAGTTGTGGTCGTAACTGTAGTCACACCAACTCAGCATTTTCTTTTGATATTTGTAATGAAACTCAGTACTTGTCATGCAGATCTTACAACATGCAAATATAAAATTGTTGGATGTATACCCATTCACTTGCCTGGACTTTTGGATTACTGGACTAGAATACTGGGCTGGATTACTAGAATGGACTACTGGACTCAGGTTAAGTTTGCTCAAGTACCTTTTCAACTATTATACATCATTAGCAATATACATGTACACCACATTCTCAGTCTTGCATATTAGAGGCACATACAAACTGTAGTCTTGTCTATTCAACAGTATGAGTGCATAATTAAGAGTTTGAACTCACTAAATGTACATAGTTTTTCACTAATATGTACAGCCTTACCTGCATGCCTGTTAGATAGAGTGAGCAAGTGTGTGTGTGTGTGTGTGCATGTGTGTGTGCATGTGTGTATTTCCAGGCCAAGTGGCTAGAGCATCAGCCTGGTGATGGAAAATTAAGATTCTAGGTTTGATTCCTGGTTACACCAATTGATATTTTGGGTTTCCTTGAGAAAGAAATTTTACTCACATTACTCCAGTCTACTCAGCTGTTCAATGGGGACCTGGTGGCCTGGTGTCACTGGGGAAGCAGCTCACCCAGCTGTAACATCAATGCATAACTGGTAAACTGGGGAAGCAAATGCCAACTGTCCATGTATCACATAGTGGGTGAAAGTCCATATATATTGGACTTCAGGTGCCCATACCTTCACCTGCGAGACATGGTACAACCTTCTACAGGTTACTAGTCCTGTAAAAGTGTTTGAGATACTTGTAGGTAGTGCATCAAAACTTTTTGATGGGATGTTTGGGCTTGACTGCACCTACCTATGTACCAGTATACCATCCATACCTGATAAATTTCTGAAAAATGCTTTGTTTTTTAGCTTGAAATTACAACCTATTATATATGATTTTCATGATACCAACATTTGTATACAACTACAACATTGTGTTATTATACTGGCTATTGGTATATCAATTAATGATTACAATTTGTGCAAAAAGATTGAAGGTATAAAAGTTGGAGTGTGTTGTGGAAGAAAGACTGGAAAATATTTTATAACATAAACATGTTTCTTGCCAACAAAAAGCTAAGTAAAAGTAAGCAACGGTGCTATATTAGTTTAGCTTTCTTTTAGAATTAATATGGTGTAATATAACATTGCAATAAAGATGGTTCAAAGGTTCCTCTTTATCGTGGTCCATTTATATGCTAAGGGATACTTTGACACCATGATTAAGTGTCTATTATTAACATTATTAACAGGTTTCACTGCTAATTGATAATCAAACAACAAAATGATTTGTTACGTGGAAACCTGTTAATGTGGACAGTTGGGAGGCCTCAACTTCACCCGTAAAGTGATCTAGAAAACCAGTACGTTTAACTATCAGGATACTTTGTGCTATATCACTCGTGAGCTTGGGGAGAGTGATGTTTTAAAGACTGGTACTACTTTGACAGTGATGTATACAGCACTAATTTTGTGCATGGCAAGTTACTTAAACACCTGATTTAAACTAGCTAATGGTCTGCTGTGATGTAAATTTACTGTACTTATCATTTGACATGAAAGACAGGTTCATGTTTGTGGGTACATTCTACCTGTTTGTGTATAATATAGTATATCGATTTTAGGTGGTTTCTAAATGTTCTAAGGCAAATAGTCTGGATATTTCATTGTTCGGATACAGCACTTTTCTTAATGCGAATGACCAAATAATATACTGTATACATACAAATTTTTGAGGTACAGTATGTAATTTTCGGGATTGATGAATTTCAGGATTTTCGTGGTTTTATTTTTGAGGATCAGTCGTTTCTCACTGAGGTTATCTATTAGACAGCATAGAGCTAACCATGATAATTGTCAATTTTCAAGGATGAAAATGTCACGGAAAGCAACTGCGAAATCCACAAAAATTACGTCCCTTGAAAATTTGGGTGTGTACGGTAACCACGGAATGTACAGTTCTGTTAATTCATCCTCCGCAACCCCAAATGTATGGCATAAGGCACACAAACACAAATGATGACAACCAAGTTAACTTTAACTGTTTAGTCATTTAGGCCAGGTGTGCAAACCTGGAGCTGTTGGAACCTCAATTACAACAAAAGCGAGGCTAGGAAATTCCCTCACCTTGTCTTGTCTACAAATTCACAAAAGGGGTACTGATATTAGCCACATCACCAACAGATGTTGTTTTATCAGGCCCACAATAAGGATTTCAGCAGCATGCACACACTCACAGAAAGCAAACTTATTTTTGCTGACTAGAAAAAACAAAAGTGTAGGAGCCGCTACTTTACACATGCAGAATAATAGCCATGGTTTCCTATTTATGTTAACAGTTTTGATTCATCCCACAGCTGCAGGGTATCATGTATGTCTTTACATTTGCTGTTAGTAGTACTTAAAAGTATATAGCATGGTTGCTGCTTATTGAATAACTTCTGTGCTGTTCACAATCATTGGCAGCACATGGTGTGTTTAACATCATCAGCTACTGGCTGATAGAAGTACCATGTGTGACAGGTGTCATAAGTTGAGTAAAAATTATTGTTCTTAGTATAATACTTCCTTACTAGCAACATATCGTAGACAGTTATTTATATTGATTATACAACAAATGACTGAACAGCCATAGATAATAGAGCTGAAATTTAAATTGCTTCTAGCACAGCAGGATTCAAGAACACTTTCTGACATAGTATCACTGCTCTTTAAGGTATTTGGGCACATATTCTATGATAAGTTACACCTGTTGTGTCAGTTATATTTGAAATGGTCAGGTCATCTGACCAATACACATGCAGGCCTCCTTTCAGGTCCCCTGGTCGAGCTGGTTTAATATTATTTTAGACAACATCATAGCTCATTTTGAGGTTTACTAAATCACTTAGTTACCTACACATGTCCAGTTAGTCACATGCATGCCCTCAAGCAATTTTGTACATGATAAACAATTACAACACAAAGACAAACTGTTAATCTAGTAGTCCTTCGGTAGCACCGTTATACTGCACTTGGGATGCTACAGCCTCTAGTCTTTGAAGTTACTAAATTACTTTGTTCTCCCTTGGTTTTGGTGTCTATCTATTAGTAATAAGTAATACTATTCTTTTCACCATGTATTATTAGTAACAAACTGTGTAGCCCAATGATGATTCATTTTCAAGTTGTCCACTTACATTGCAAATGCAGGAAGGGGGTGCCACTCGAGTTGTAAATCTGTGGCCGTGGTCAAACTCTAAAGTTAACGGTCAAGGCTATAAAATAGTGGATCAATGTTCAATGAAATAGAGTTTTAGACCCAAACTATACGTAACTGGAATCAAGTTTATGGAATTATACATAGCTCACAAGATGTAAGGATCTCCAAGATGTTTCAAAGCTTAAGCATCAGCAGACATTTCACTGTGATTACAAAGATGCTTTTCTCACAGTTATTGGTAGCACGCACCAAGAAGTTGCTATACTATGTTAAAAAGGCAGGTATACAAAATTATAAAATAAACAGTGGTCAAGAAACAATTAAGCCACAGGCCAAACACAATAAGCACTGCAAGTCACAGGTCAATGAGAAATTTTGCTTGGTCAAGACTTTGACTGTGGTTGCAGATCTATATCTGCAGCACCTCCCTACATGACACCCCCTTGTGCATCTAGCATGCTAGAAATGCAGGTCACATCAATATAACATATACAGCATGCTAGAAATTCTATACAGATTACATGGCACAATGGACTGTTAACATATAATTTGGGAGGTCATGGATATTAATTTACATGGCACAAGCTCTCTAATTCAAGCAAGGAATATGACTCCTACTCATTACCAGGGTCTATCACACATATAGAAACTTTTGAAGGAAATTTCCACTTGTAGAAAATGTCAGATGTAGGACTGGGACTGCAATACTCACAAAATTTCAATATATAATAAACTATCAACAATCCTTTCCGTGCTACAATACCACTTTAGAATCACCTCCCTGGACTCCTTAAATTGAATAACGTGCTACTATATAATCTAATCAAAAACAGCCAAGCTGTAAAAAAAAGGTGCGGCCCCCAAAAAGGCCATGGTGAAAAAAGATGTGAAACCAAGGTGGCGGCCAAGAAATGGCTGTGATGGTAGGTTAATGGTTAAATTTTAATAACGACAATTCAGGTGAATTTGGTGCCAAGACCAAGTGGCACAAAATTCACCTGAATTGTCGTTTTTAAAATGTAACCATTAACCTACCATCACAGCCATTTCTTGGCCGCCACCTTGGATTTCACATCTTTTTTCACCATGGCCTTTTTGGGGGCCGCACCTTTTTTTACAGCTTGGCTGTTTTTGATTAGATATCACTTCTTTTTGTATTTGTATACTGCAAAGCTGGCCTATGGCTGGCTTTGGGGCTTTTTAACCAATGTGTTTTTTTTCTTTACCACAGGAAGAAGAAAAGAACTTAAAGAAGATTTGTAATACTTCAATTATTTTTGATTTTATTAGTAATTATACAAATTATATACATATATTTATTACATGCCCATTATTCCCCACAGGATATTATTTTGCAGCTGATCTCTCTACAGGGTGACTTGAAATGTAGCTGAACTATATACAGGATGGTTTCTTTGTAGCTGAACTCTCTACAAGGTGACCTCTTCTAGCTGGTCTATCTACAGGGTGATTTGTTTGTAGCTGAACTCTCTACATGATGGTTTCTTTGTAGCTGAACTCTCTACAAGGTGACTTCGTCTAGCTGAACTCTCTACAGGGTGATTTTTTTGTAGCTGAACTCTCTACAGGGTGATTTGTTTGCAGCTGAACTCTCTAAATGATGGTTTCTTTGTAGCTGAATTCTCTACAAGGTGACTTCGTCCAGCTGATTTCTCTACGGAGTGATTTGTTTCTAGCTGAACTCTCTACAGGTGATTTGTTTGCAGCTAAACTCTCTACATGGTGGTTTCTTTGTAGCTGAACTCCCTACATGATGGTTTCTTTGTAGCCGAACTCTCTACAAGGTAACTTCTTCTCTACAGGGTGATTTGTTGTAGTTGAATTCTCTACAAGGTGGTTTGTTTGAGGCTGAACTCTCTACATGGCGGTTTATTTGTAGATGAACTCTCTACAGAGTGATTTGTTTGCAGCTGAACTCTCTACATGATGGTTTCTTTGTAACTGAACACTCTACAAGGTGACTTCTTCTAGCTGATCTTTCTACAGGGTGAATTGTTTGTAGCTGAACTATCTACAAGTTAACTTCTTCTAGCTGATCTCTCTATAGGGTGATTTGTTTGTAACTGAACTCTCTACATGATGGTTTCTTTGTAGCTGAACTCTCTACAAGGTGACTTCTTCTAGCTGATCCCTCTACAGGGGGAATTATTTGTAGCTGAACTCTCTACAAGTGATTTATTTGCAGCTGAACTCTTTATGTGATGGTTTCTTTGTAGCTTAACTCTCTACAAGGTGACCTCTTCCAGCTGATCTCTCTACAGGGTGATTTGTTTCTAGCTGAACTCTCTACAGGTGATTTTTTGCAGCTAAACACTCTACATGGTGGTTTCTTTGTAGCTGAACTCTGCACATGATGTTTTCTTTGTAGCTGAACTCTTTACAAGGTGGCTTCTTCTAGCTGATCTTTCTACTGGGGGTTATTTGTTTGCAGCTGAACTCTCAACATGGTGGTTTCTTTGTTGCTGAACTCTCTACAAGGTTGTCGTATCTGCCCGGTAATAATTGCACGCTTAAGGATAATACTTTTATCTTAGACTACACAACAATAAATACATGGTACAAGACACTATATTTATACTATAAAAAGAAACCTTAAATAGCATGTTTACCAAGTACAAGGTGCAATACAAGTCCATAAATAGTGTGTTTACTCTATTACATACAATTAACATAACCATAAGAAAAGCTGCTAATACATGTGTTAATTACTTAGCTAAGTACAAAAACAAATCAAAGTACACAGTACAACTTAGCTAAGGATTCTGATTACTACATTCCTCCCTTCTTAATTCTGAAAACGCTCTGGAGGCCTATGATACCTTTGTGAGCGGCGAAGTTCAGTTGGTGCACTTCCACTGGTACGTGGCTGCTGGGAAACTGGAATAGGAATGTCATCAGTATCATAGTCTTGATCAGGACTACAGTCACCTTGTCTGTTGCAAATGTGATCCGCATGTCTTCGGAAAATTTTACCATCTGATAATTTGATCTTGTAAGAGTGCTCACCACTGGTACTAACAACAGTTCCTGGTAACCAATTGCCTTTTGGTCCCTTGTTAAAACCACGAACCATCACTAAGTCATTATGTTGAAAAGTACGCTGTTGGGTGGTTCTGTCATGTTGTGACTTCTGTCTATGTTGCTGCTGTGAAACTCTGTCTTTTAGGCTAGGTACAATCAGGTCCAGGTGTGAGCGAGGTCTCTGTTTCAAGATTAACTCTGCTGGAGCAACTCCTGTTGTTGCGTGAGTTGAAAGTCTGTAATGAAAAAGAAAGCGTGAGAGTTTAGTTTGTATTGTACCAGTCAACTGCTTCTTCATTCCAATTTTGAAGGTCTGAACAGCTCTCTCAGCTAAACCATTAGAAGAAGGATGATAAGGTGCGGTCTTAAAATGGCGGATGTGATTTTGCCTTAGAAATTCAGTAAATTCACTGCTAGTGAAACAAGAGCCATTGTCTGTCACAATCACCTTAGGTAACCCAAATCTGGCAAACATTGTTCTTAAATGTTCAACTGTTGCTTGAGTAGTACCAGAACTGACAACCTCTATTTCCATCCATTTAGAATGGGTGTCGACAATAACTAAAAACATTTTTCCCAGAAAGGGTCCAGCATAGTCTAAATGAATTCTCTCCCATGGGTTTTCTGGCCATTCCCATGGATGCATTGGTACAGCTGGGGGAGAAGGCTGATTGACTTGACACTGGTTACACTGTTTTACTTGTGCTTCCAAGTCTGAATCAATGTTAGGCCACCACACATAACTATGAGCCAAACCTTTCATCTTAGAAATTCCTGGATGACCTTCATGAAGCAAAGCCATCAACTTCTCTCTTCCCTGCTTAGGTACCACGATCCGATTCCCCCAGAGTAAGCAGTTGTTTTGAATGCTGAGCTCTAACTGTCTTGATTGATATGGTTTAAGTACTGAATCAACTGCTCGTGGCCAGCCATGTTGCACAAATCTGCGTACTTTGGACAACATAGGATCTCAATCAGTCCATGATCTGATTTGGTCCACTTTTACTGGAGAAATCTCCAAGCCTTCTAACAAGTACACTAACTCTTGAGGCATTGGTACTTCTTTTGGCTGCACTGATAGTGGCAATCGGCTGAAACCGTCAGCATTTGCATTATCCTTACCAGGCACATACTGCACTGTGTAGTTATACGCACTCAGTGTTAAACCCCATCGTTGTATTCTTCCTGATGCCATCACCGGAATATCTTTTCTCTCTCCTACGAGGTGTTGTAGGGGTTTGTGATCTGATTTAATTGTAAAATGTCTTCCAAACAAGTACTAGTGAAAATTTCTGACTCCAAAAACAATAGCAAGTGCTTCCTTGTCTATTTGTGCATAATTTTTCTCCGCAGGTGCCAGAGAACGTGAAGCAAAAGCAACTGGCAGTTCATCATCTCCAACTTGGTGAGACAAAACTGCACCAATTCCATAAGGGGATGCATCACAAGCCAAAATCAGTGGTTTGGATGGGTCATAGTGTGTCAAGACACTTGAAGATGTCAACAAAGCCTTGGCCTTCTCAAAAGCTTTACGTTGCTTTTCTCCCCATGACCAATGATGCTTCTTCTGTAGCAAGCTGTACAAAGGAGCAAGACATGTAGAAAGGTTAGGTAAGAACTTGCCATAATAGTTCAGTATGCCCAAAAATGACTTCAACTGTGACACATTTCTTGGGGCAGGTGCTTCAGAGAAGGTTAACAATAGCTCTAACCTTCTCTGGAATTGGTTCCAGTCCCTTAGCTGATATTTTGTGACCAAGGTATTCTACCTCCTGTAGCATGAAAAAGCATTTATCAGGCTTTAATTTCATACCTGCTGAAGTCAATTTCTGCAATACTGCTGACAAATTGGTCAGGTGCTCTTGGTCATTCTGTCCAGACACCAAGATGTCATCAAGAAACAAGCACACTCCTGGAAGACTCTGAAGAAGTGTTTCCACAGTCCTTTGGAATATGGATGGAGCAGCTGAAACACCAAAAGGAAGTCTGTTGTACTGGAACAATCCTTTGTGCGTGTTGATAGCCACAAGCTTCTTTGATGCATCATCTAAGGGTATCTGCTGATAAGCATGGGCAAGGTCTAGTTTTGAAAATCTCTTTCCACCAGCCAATGATGCGAACAAATCATCTATTCTAGACAAGGGGTAGCTGTCCACTTGGGAAGCTTGGTTAATTGTAACCTTGTAGTCTCCACATATCCTAATTGAACCATCTTTCTTTAACACAGGAACAATTGGGGCAGCCCACTCAGAAAATTCAATAGGTTCGATCACACCTTGTTGAATTAAACGGTCCAGTTCTTTCTCAATTTTTGCCTTCAAGGCATAAGGTACTGCTCTGGGTTTGTGAAAACGGGGTTGCGCTGTAGGATCCACTCTAATTGTAGCATTAGTTCCTTTTAAACCTCCAAGTTCTGAACTAAAGATGGTTGTGTATGTATCAAGAATACCCTGCAAGGACAAAGAATAACATGCATGGTTAACACAAAATAAGTTAGTCCAGTCCAAACAGATCTTCATAAGCCAGTCTCTTCCCAATAAGCTTGGTCCACTCCCATTTGCGACCACTAATGGTAACTGCTCAGTCTGATCCTTATACTTGACTGTGACTATAGTGGAGCCTTTGACACCTATCTGTTCACCACTGTAAGTTCTCAACTTGACACTGGACTTCTGGAGAGGGGGAGCATCTTCTGGTGACCACAGACGATTGTAAGTTTCTTCACTGATAATAGAAACTGAAGCTCCGGTGTCTACCTCCATTTCCAAACTAGCATTGTCAATACTCACTGACACTAGAAGTGGTTTCACAGATGTGGCTGTGACCTTGTACATGGAGTAATCATCTTCCTCCTCCTTTACTATGTGAGTAGGACGAGACGTGGTACCATCTTTCTGTTGTGGGTGGGGCTGTCCTTTTGGTAAGGGTTTACTTTTGCACACACGAGCAATGTGTCCTTTCTTCCCACATTTGCGGCATTCCGCAGTCTTAAAACGACAATCAGCTGCCTTGTGTTTCTCTCCACATCGGTAGCACGGATTCTGTGTACCATGAGTCTTCAGCTTGTTAACAGGGACAGGGGACTGTAAATCTTTCACATTCTTTTCTGCAGATTCAGATGCCATAGCTATCTCGAAAGCCTTTTCAAAGGTGAGTTCCAGTTCTGCTAGAAGTCGGTGCTGGATTCTGGAATCCTCTACTCCGCAAACTAGACGATCTCGTAACATATCGTTGAGGGTAGTGGCATACTGACAGTGTTCTGCAAGCTGGCGTAGCTCTGCAACATAAGCTGCGACTGATTCTCCTGTACGACGATTACGGCCATTGAATCGGAATTTCTGCACAATCATTGACGGTTTAGGATCATGATGCTTCTGTACTATGGTGATGAGATCCTCGATCTTGAGCTCCATTGGCTTCTTAGGGGACACCAGATTGCAAATGAGCCGGTAGGTAGCTGGTCCACAGACACTGAGGAGTATTGCTCTCTGTTGGTCTGCATCCTCTATCTTGTTGGCTGCAAAGTACTGTTCGAGACGCTCGACGTACACTGTCCATGTTTCTTGTGAACTGGAAAACGCTGCAATGGTGCCATGAGTAGCCATAGTTATATCCTCGTCGCCACTGTCGTATCTGCCCGGTAATAATTGCACGCTTAAGGATAATACTTTTATCTTAGACTACACAACAATAAATACATGGTACAAGACACTATATTTATACTATAAAAAGAAATCTTAAATAGCATGTTTACCAAGTACAAGGTGCAATACAAGTCCATAAATAGTGTGTTTACTCTATTACATACAATTAACATAACCATAAGAAAAGCTGCTAATACATGTGTTAATTACTTAGCTAAGTACAAAAACAAACCAAAGTACACAGTACAACTTAGCTAAGGATTCTGATTACTACAAAGGTGAATTCTTTTACCTGATCTCTCTACAGGGTAATTTGTTTGTAACTGAACTCTGTACAAGGTGCGTTTTTGTGGGTGATCTCACTGCAGGTTAATTTGTTTGTAGCTGAACTCACTAAAGGGTGATTTGCTTGTAGCTGAACTCCTTGCATTGTGTCTAGTTTCTAGCTGATCTCTCTACAGGGTGATTTGTTTGTAGCTGATCTCTCTACAAGTTGATTTGTGTGTAGCTGATCTCTCTGCAGGTAGATTAATTTGTAGCCAATCTCTGTACAATGTAATTTGTTTGTAGCTGAACTGTCTATAAGGTGATTTGTTTGTAGCTGATCTCTCTGCAGGTTGATTTGTTTTAGCTGAACTCTCTACAGGGTGATTTACTTGTAGCTAAACTCCTTACATTGTGTCTAGTTTCTAGCTGATCTCTCTACAGGGTGATTTGTTTGTAGCTGATCTCTCTACAAGTTGATTTGTGTGTAGCTGATCTTTCTACAGGTTGATTTGTTTGTAGCCGATCTCTCTACAGGGTAATTTGTTTGTAACTGAACTCTGTACAAGGTGCTTTTTTGTAGGTGATCTCACTGCAGGTTGATTTGTTTGTAGCTGAACTCACTAAAGGGTGATTCGATTGTAGCTGAACTGCTTACAATGTGTCTAGTTTCTAGCTGATCTCTCTACAGGGTGATTTGGTTGTAGCTAATCTCTCTACAAGTTGATTTGAGTGTAGCTGATCTCTCTGCAGGTTGATTAATTTGTAGCCGATCTCTCTACAGGGTAATTTGTTTGTAGCTGAACTGTCTATAAGGTGATTTGTTTGTAGCTGATCTCTCTGCAGGTTGACTTGTAGCTGAACTCCTTACACTGTGTCTAGTTTCTAGCTGATCTCTCTACAGGTTGATTTGTTTGTAGCCGATCTCTCTACACGGTAATTTATTTGTAGCTGAACTCTCTATAAGGTGATTTGTTTGCAGCTGAACTCTCTACATGGTGGTTTCTTTGTTGCTGAACTCTCTACAGGGTGTTTTGCTTGTAACTGAACTCTCTGCAGGGTGATTTGTTTCTAGCTTATCTCTCTACAGGTTGATTTTGTGTGTAACTGGTCTCTCTACAAGCTGATTTGTTTGTAGCTGATCTCTCTACAGGTTGATTTGTTTGTTGCTGATCACTCTAAAAGTTGATTTGTTTGTAGCTGAACTCTCTGCAAAGTGTTTTGTTTGTAGCTGACCTCTCTTCAGGGTGATTTGTTTCTAGCAGGTTGATTTGTTTTAGCTGAACTCTCTACAGAGTGATTGCTTGTAGCTGAACTCCTTACATTGTGTCTAGTTTCTAGTTGATGTCTCTACAGGGTGATTTTTTGTAGCTGAACTCTCTACAGGGTGATTTGTTTCTAGCTTATCTCTCTACAGGTAGATTTGTGTTGATTTGTTCATTGCTGATCGCTCTAAAGGTTGATTTGTTGTAGCTGAACACTCTGCAAAGTGTTTTATTTGTAGCTGATCTCTCTACAGGGTAATTTGTTTGTAGCTGAATTCTGTGTAGCTGAATTCTCTAGAGAGTGACTTAATTGTAGCTGAATTCTCTACACAGTGCATGACTTGTTTATAGCTGAATATTCTTCAGTGTGACTTGTAATGTTCTGAATCTCTATGGTGATATATTTGCTTAACTCTCCACATGGTGACTTGCTTCTTGCTGAACTGTCTATAAGATTAACTGTTTGCAGCTGAACTCCCTACAGAATAACTTGTGATGTAATAAAATTCTATAATGTAGTAAATAAATTAGCCGAATGCTCTATTAGGGTGACTGTTCTATTAGAGTATCTCGATCTCGCATTTGCTACACGGAGTTGGCTTTAGAATCATAACTCAGTGGTTTGTAATCCGATTCTTCTGTACTACTGCAAGGACTTTCTATGAAGATTATTCCAGCTATACACCAATTTTCAGCTCATTGCTCTAAGCGGTTTGCCTAGTAGGCGTGAAAACTAATACTTTTTTATTCGTAAAAATCGATTGCGTAATTGTGACACAGGTTGGGTTTTGTGTCATATCTCCATGGTCTTTATCTCGATTCCTTTCAAACCATCAAAAGGCACTCCTACGATGGTTACTCCATCTACATAGCAATTTTCAACTCATTCCATGAAGCGGTTTACCCTGTAGGCGTGACAACAAATCGATCTTGTTTTACGCGAATAATCGGTCATAACTCCTGAACCATTCATCGGATTTGTACCACATTTGATGCTAGCATTCGCCGTTGGACTCCCTTTCTGTGTGCCAAATTTCATGGCGATCGGAGTACATGTTTGCTTGTTATAGCAATTTTTGCAAGTGTGCAAAAAGACGAAGAAAAAAAACGAAGAAAAAAACGAAACTTTGGTAGCTCGTATCTCGGAAATGGCAGGAGCGATTTCCTTCAAATTTGGAATGTAGACCCCTCTGGCTGGCGGGCAACTGTGTAGCAAATTTGGTTCCAATCGGATAAGTGATCACTGAGATACAAAGGTGTGAAAATGACCGTTTTCATTCTTCCTGTCAATATACTGTGGCGCGTCGGCTTCTTGGGCCGCACGACACACTACCGTGTGTCTTGATATACTTACTATGTTCTTGTACAAGTAATTTTATTTGTATATATGACTGTATCCCAGATGCAAAAAGAAGGCACGTGGGCACAAACTACACACTATCACACAGCAGGTCATATCTTATTACTGGAATAGAATAATATGTATAATGTTAAGAGTGAGGAATGTACAAAAATGTAAGCCAATATACCTGTTTTCACACACATCACCATCTTCAAAAGGTATATGCTACATAGGGAAATAATATTTACTATTAATATCCACTCTGACCACGCACTTTAGTCTAGCAATCATAGATATAGTTGTCTGTGGTTGTTTTTTTAATTTTTATTGATGTAACTACAGAATTACATGACTAATTTTGAAAGCGAAAATTTATAATTTCATTTGTATACAAAATAATAAGGTTTCAGTAGCTTGTACCTAATTCTGAATAGAAGGGTTTTAAGCTAGTAAGGTCTGAAAGTTTAGTACTAGAGCAGAGGAGGTTGGTCACGCGTCATAAGCCTATGATGTAAAATTATGCAACCAAACATTTTCTAGGTGTTAAGACTTGTTTAGCAGCCAGGAAAGCAGCGCATTGTACTGAGAAGGTTTGTAAGGGTGCTGGGATGCTCTGGTATGGATATAAAGTCTGTCTATTAGAATATTAAGAGGTGTGAAGGTTGAATTAGTTCAACCGTTTCTTTGAGATCACCAGATGAATGATGACGCGTGACCAACCTCCTCCGATACTAGAGTTTAAATGCTAATACAAAAAGATTGTGAGCCTCCCCCCCCCAACCAATACATGGGGTGTTTGGAGCAAATGCACCCTTCTCCTTCCCTTTGTGGAGGAGTCATAATATATCTTTTAATTTATTCAGAATTGTTAAATTTTCTCAGGCCAACATCAAGTGACCAATTAAGAAGTACACTGTATCCACATTATGGCCACTTATGACAAACTCACCCAAGTCAAATGAGCTGCTACACAGGCTTTCAGTAGTGGGTCCCTAGGGGGATAATGAATAAAAAATAAATAAACTGTTACCCAGCACCTATTTGTGCCTCTCCCCTTGCCACTCATGGATCTGCCCCTGCCCCCCCTTGACAAACTCTCTCCCCCCTTCAATAGTTTAAATCAATGTGCCTCAGAATGTATCAGAAGCAATCTGAGAAAGTCTAAAATACAAAAAATCTCCTGGAGCTGAGAATGCACCTAAAATGCAAAAATCACCTGGAGTGGCAAATTATTCTCAGATACTTGAGAATGCACCAGGGGCAACAAAACACAGCGGCATGTTATTCTCAGGTACCTGAGGATGCACCAAAAGCATTCCACGAGTCTAAAATACAAAAAATTCTGGTGAGCATATCCCCAGACCTAAATACCATGTGTATACATGGTAAGTACATGGATCTTTACACTACTTCCCTCCCCCCCACCTCTCATAAAACCTTCCTTTGCCCCCCCTCCCCCTGACTAGATGAAGGCCTGATATGGAAGATACTTGTTTGTGTACAAGGTACAGTCACAATAGCTAATCTCATGTGCAAATTTAAGAGTGCTGCAACTCACAGCTGAGTGACACTACAATGTATTGTGTAGTCTGATCTTCATCCTAGGTCGAAGTCAATGTCATCAAAATTTTTTGTAGTAGCTCAAAGGACAACAATCAAGTACATATGTGTTAGATATACAATGTGAATGTGAGTTTTATGAGAATTTGGCTAATTAAGAGTTAAGCATCTTTTTAATGTCAAGGCCCATTTTGCACTTAGACCAAGAATGAAGATCATAGACATAGTACACAATACTTTGGAGTACCACCCCTTTGTGTGTACAACTAACGGTCAGCAATTCCGCAGTCTCTTAAATACACAACCACATACTGATTGCAGCATTGTAACACTGCAGGGAACTTACTGGTCACGAAGATAATGTACTAATCCTTGGTGCACTGAGGTTTGAATCAGTACATACACATTATGTACCTATCAATGCTTTGCCCCACTACCATGAACACAAACAGAAGTCAACTGCCAATCTTGCCCCAGGTAGTTGGGTATTTAATCACAGCTGATATCTTGTCGAGCTTTAACACCCTCAGTCTTTACTTTCAAACACTGAGATTTATCCTTGGATTTCTCACATTAAGTTCTATCTCTTTCGGGAAGGCTCAAGTACTGTCTACTAGATCATGTGCAAAAGCAAGCTGTTAAAAGATATGTTGAGTGATGTAGTTCCAAGCTGACTGAAAATTGCTTTAGTGGTAGCTACGCCATCTGGTATTAAAATGAGACCGAGTTGTGGACCATTTTCCATGCTGAATCCCCATTTATCCCCCAGTGAAGGACCACGGCAATAGTAGGGGATAGCAAGACCACCAGCTAGGTAGTGGGGATTGGAACTTTTAATGTTCAAATCTTCACTTACCCCCCCAATTTTTCCCGTGTTCATAGTAGTGGAGAAAACATTGATAAGTGCATTATCTCCTAAATGAAAGCCTATTCAAGTCCTGACAGACTCACCACTATTTAGTTAGGCACAAACCTCAGAACTGAGGATGTCAAGTACATCAAAATACATGACACATCACTGTGATGCACATGCATAACTGGATAAGCTTTCATTTTTATAGCACGCCAGTCTGGCAATCATTTCACCCACCAGGACTCAAGCAGGCAACTTGGTAGCTATCCAGCCAGAAACGTATTTAATCAGTTATTAGTGTTGACATCTCACATCCCCACTAGACAGCCCGAGAGCCAGCCACAATCCGTTATGCACTTTTCAGCATCCGCCGTATACTAAGTATACGAATAACCTCTACAATGAGTACAACAACCCATCTTTTCTGTTGGGTTAGGTTTAATGTTGTACAACTAAAGTAGCGCCATCAAGTTGCTGCTGCTTTTCGATTGAATCGGATGTTGGGATAACACTTACGTAACCTGCTTACGTCATTCAATCAACATTCCTGAGTGAAAACTTTTGGTACACAGTTTCACCAGACCCACTTATTTTGAGGGTCGGGCGCCGCGAGACTAGTTCAAGTACAACTGTAGTAAACAACTCTTTATAAGGCAACAATTCTTCCGTTACAGCTTCTTCATTTAATCAGCAACGTTTGCAACTGTGCTATACGCCATTAGCAATGGGTGTGATCACTCACGCACAGGCTAATTAGCATTCTCCATGGCGAAAATGATTTACTGTGTGATGAGCATGCAATTTAGTTTCTCACTGAGTAAAGTAATGACAAATTCTTGTGCAAATGCGATGAATTCTAAAGCAAACGCGCCTAATTCTATTGCAAAGGCATCTAATTCTATTGCAAAGGCATCTAATTCTATTGCAAAGGCATCTAATTCTATTGCCCTGGCGACGAAATCCAATGCAAAAGGGACGAATTCTACTGTAAAGGCGCCAAATTCTACTGCCAACGGGACAAAGTCAACTTGAGTGGAATAGAGTGTCAATATGCATATATAGTATTTCTTTATTGTCATTATCAAACAGTATGGTAGTACTGTTTAAGTAGGGTTTGCATCAAAAGTGACGTGCGCCGCCTAAAATACCGCCCTTAAAAACCAGCTTAGAAGCTTCTTACGCGATGAAAATCACCTTTACGGAATAATATTAGTCCATCTAACATCAAATGTAGCGTTAAAAACAAGAAAACACTTACTGGTGGCCGGATATAAATTTTTTTTTAAATCGTCAAAACTCCAAATTTTGTCACTCACTCACTCACTCACTCACTCACTCACTCACTCACTCACTCACTCACTCACTCACTCACTCACCACAGCGCACGGTCACCATTTTACGCCACAACAACAAACTCACCGGTGGGATATGCCTATTTCATTTGTGCAGCATAACACACCAGGAAGCTATAATACAACAATTACTTAAAATCGCCTTATCTCAGAACTTTACTTTGTGCGTCGAAGCCGAGTTTTGTCAAATCCAGTCACATATCATCATGTTGGCAATTGCAGTATTTATGATTCACATTACTGAAAAGCTTTACTGTCACCTAATTTGATGATCCCTATTTCACACTACTTGTAGAGATAGGACTACACTATCCTAGAACTTGAAAATAAGCTTTCCTATAATGTGGTGGGCATTATGATACCTTCTCTAAGGTGTGGGTATCATGAGTTACACATGATTGTAAGGTCATTATTTCATACCTAATTATTGAAATTACTATGGAAACCATTAGAACAACACCATAGGCAGCTAAATTATCAAATTTATATCACTGTATCCCTTGTTTCATAGTCTGGGGTTGCAGGTAATCAGGGATGCAGTTTCTATCACAGCACGGAAAATTCAGTAAAACTCCTAAATGGATTTGTGGTAAGCTCATCATCATTGCCTACTCTAACTGGTGATGAAATATTTGCAGGTGCACAGCACTATAGTTTGCAGGAGTGCTTAGTTTCCCTTTTTGATTATGATAGAGAATAGTATGCTCTAAAGATTGGGAGTAAAATATTTATACAGCAACTAACGGTTGTATGCATTACTTAGCACAAAGCACACACGTATGATTACTTTGGTAGTTATAGGTACGTGGTCAGGGCCAAGAGCCTTTTCAGGATCTAGCCTCTCTAGTAGTACATACTTGGATGCCAAGAGGGTGGTAAAACTGAGATTTTGTATTGAAGAATAAACATAGTAATATAGCTGTGATGTATTGGATAGGTCCTTAATTGTACAATATATTATAGACTGAAACAGATTATTCAGAGAACACACCTTTTTCTATGCATTGGCACAGATTGTTTCTCTACAGTATATCCTTTAGTGGTGCAATACCAGTGCTATCTTTTGTTTTTGCCTTTTTGCGGGAATTTAGTTCATTTTATCATTTCTTCCTTATGAATTAAGGTGGGATATCATTTAGCAAACTAAAGTGTTAAACCTACACTTAGTGTCGTTCTAGCTACTTATATAAACACAGCATTGGTAGGGACCTGCTGAATTCAGTTTTGCCTGAAAGCTTTGAGCATAATAAAAAAATGTCACACTATATATTGTTGCTTCCAATTGCATACCTCCATCAAGGTTGATATAACCTGATAGAACAGTGAGTAACTCTTAGTAATTTTGCCTGTATTACGCAACCTAACAGCAACTATACCTACAGTAAAGAAACAGGTACCTGTAGTTATAGTGCAGCACTTTTTCTGTGAGGATACGCTTTCTCTATCTTTCTTTGCAAACTGTTGGGATTGAGAAAGGATTTGCATGCATAGCTGTGTTGTTGTGAAGAGATAACACAACGTAAACAATTGCTGCAAGAAACAGAGGCAAATGCATGTAACAATAATAGTGACAATGCATGCTGCGCACATCCGACACCAAGATCTCCATCTTCTTGTCTGAGATCTCCAACCTTGGTGGCTCCTCTCCCATGCCCTTTGTGGTTCCTTCCGCCCTTGTGGCTCCTCTGTCTGCCCTTGTTGGCTCTTAATAGTCTGTCTACCACTTATGTCAACAAGCTTTCAGGTTTAGTAATTGTCATACATGCATCACTCTCAAAGTTGTAATATAACTCAAGTACATAATGTACAATAAGCCGTAGTTATACACCAGGACTGGTGTAAAATATCCCAGTGGTTGACGTGATTCCAGAAAAGGTTCAATACTGTCGTGATAATATAACTGCCTTATATCTATATATTATTATACATCTATGCAAGTCAAAGATATAGCTTTACATGTAGCTTGCATTATCACATTTTTCTGACACTGCGTTTTGTCACCACAGTGCAGTTTAGTGTTTAATTTTGTCCTGCTGTTTACAATTCAGTATAACACTCATTTTGTCAAAGGAACTATAATTACTAATAAATTCTTTGAGGTATGGATTTAAAATAAAAGTATAAGTCGAGTGGTAAAATATTTATCTAATCCAAAACAGCCAAGCTGTAAAAAAAGTGCGCGGCTCTCAAAAAGGCTATGGTGAAAAAAGATGTGAAATCCAAGGTGGCGGCCAAGAAATGGCTGTGATGGTAGGTTAATGGTAAAAATTTTAATAATGACAATTCAGGTGAATTTTTGTGCTGCTTGGTCTTGGCACAAAATTCACCTGAATTGTCATTATTAAAAATTTTACCATTAACCTACCATCACAGCCATTTCTTGGCCGCCACCTTGGATTTCATATCTTTTTTCACCATAGCCTTTTTGAGGGCCACACACTTTTTTTACAGCTTGGCTGTTTTGGATTAGATTTCATTTCTTTTTGTATTTGTATACCCCAAAGCCGGCCTATGGCCAGCTTTGGGACTTTTTAAACCTATCTTTTTTCTTTACCACAGAAAGAAGAAAAGATAAAGTAGATGTACTTTAAATATTTTATCAGTAAATGTACAAATTATATATATAATAGATATATTGATTACAGAAATCTCCATGGTGGTTTCTTTGTAACTGAACACTCTATAAGGTGACTTCTTCTAGATGCTCTCTCTACAGGGTGAATTGTTTGTAGCTGAACGGTCTACAAGGTAACTTCTTCTAGCTGATCTCTCTACAGGGTGATTTGTTTGTAGCTGAATTCTGTACAGGCGATTTGTTTGCAGCTGAGCACTTTATAGAATAGTTTCTTTGTAGCTGAACTCTCTAAAAGGTAACTTCTTCTAACTGATCTTTCTACAGGACAATTTGTTTGTGGCTGAATTTTCTACAGGGAGATTTCTTTGCAGCTGAACTCTCTACATGGTGGTTTCTTTGTAGCTGAACTATCTACAAGGTAACTTCTTCTAGCTGATCTCTGTACAGGGTGATTTGTTCGTAGCTGACTTCTGTACAGGTGATTTGTTTGCAGCTGAGCTCTTTACAAAATGGTTTCTTTGTAGCTGAACTCTCTACAAGGTAACTTCTTCTAACTGATTTTTCTACAGGGTGATTTGTTTGTAGCTGAGTTCTGTACAGGTGATTTGTTTGCAGCTGAGCTCTTTACAGAATGGTTTCTTTGTAGCTGAACTCTCTACAAGGTAACTTCTTCTAACTGATCTTTCTACAGGGTGATTTGTTTGTAGCTGAACTATCTACAAGGTAATTTCCTGACGTCTCTACAGGGTGATTTGTTTGTAGCTGAATTCTGTACAGGTGATTCGTTTGCAGCTGAGCTCTTTACAGAATGGTTTCTTTGTAGCTGAACTCTCTACAAGGTAACTTTTCTAGCTGATGTCTCTACAAGGTCACTAGTTTGTAGCTGAGCTCTCTACATGGTGGTTTCTTTGTAACTGAACTTTCTACAAGGTGACTTCTTCTAGCTGATCTTTCTACAGGGTGATTTGTTTGTAGCTGAACTCTCTACAAGGTAACTTCTTCTAGCTGATATCTCTACAGGGAGATTTGTTTGTAGCTGAACTCTCTACAGGTGATTTGTTTGAAGCTGAACTCTCTAAATGAAGGTTTCTTTGTAGCTGAAGTCTCTACAAGTTAACTTCTTCTAGCTGATCTCTCTACAGGGTGATCTGTTTGTAGCTGAACTATCTGCAAAATAACTTCTTCTAGCTGATCTCTCTACATGGTGATTTGTTCGTAGCTGAATTCTGTATAGGTGATTTGTTTGTAACTGAGCTCTTTAAACAATGGTTTCTTTGTAGCTGAACTCTCTACAAAGTAACTTCTTCTAGCTGATGTCTTTACAGGGTCACTAGTTTGTAGCTGAATTCTCTACATGGTGGTTTCTTTGTAGCTGAACTCTCTACAAGGTAACTTTTTCTAGCTGATCTTTCTACTGGGTGATTTGTTTGTAGCTGAATTCTGTACAGGTGATTCGTTTGAAGCTGAGCTCTTTAAAAAATGGTTTCTTTGTAGCTGAACTCTCTACAAGGTAACTTCTTCTAGCTGATGTCTCTATAAGGTCACTAGTTTGTAGCTGAGCTCTCTACATGGTGGTTTCTTTGTAACTAAACTCTCTACAAGGTGACTTCTTCTAGCTGATCTTTCTACAGGGTGAGTTGTTTGTAGCTGAACTCTCTACAAGGTAACTTCTTCTAGCTGATCTCTCTACAGGGAGATTTGTTTGTAGCTGAACTCTCTACATGATGGTTTCTTTGTAGCTGAACTCTCTACAAGGTAACTTCTTCTACCTAATCTCTCTACAGGGGGATTTGTTTGTAGCTGAACTCTCTACATGATGGTTTCTTTGTAGCTGAACTCTCTGCAAGGTAACTTCTTCTATTGATCTCTCTACATGGCGATTTGTTTGTAGCTGAACTCTCTACATGGTATTTCTTTGTAGCTGAACTCTACAAGGTGATTTCTTCTAGCTGAACTATCTCTTTCCATAGTTGCATGAACTCCCTACAAGGTAACTTCTTCTAGCTGATCTCTCTACAGGGTGACTTGTGTGTAGCTGATCTCTATACAGGTTTCTTGTTTCTAGCTGATCTCTTGAATTCTCTTCAGGGTGATGAGAGAGAGAAAACCATCATTATTATAATGAGACACAAACATTAAGGAATCCTCGGTCACATGCGACCACCAGACAGGGTTGGTTAAAAACACCTGGGTGGGCATGGCAAGGGAGTACAAAACATAAAGTAAGTATACATGAATGCACATTTAATTATAACTAAAGAGTCAGTCTGGGGAGGCAGGAAACCATTCACGACAATCCCTAGCCATAAATATTCTTTGAGATGCTGTAATACACTTCTGCGAAGCAGAATCCAAAACTTTCCTTAGAGCTGTTTTTGACACTAATATATCCTGGTGAACAAAATGTAACAGGTTTCATAAGTCTTTAACACAAGAAGGATGGTAGTGGCCTAAAACACTGATTTCAAGAGTTTCGTAATAGTTAGAAACATTCAAACGATCTAATTCTGCTAACAGTTGCTGATACTCTACTTTGTTCTGCTTACGTAACCTGGCTGACTGAAGATGGTGTTCTGAATCCAATGGACAGGTCAACTCAAGTAAGGAAATAGAGTTGGTAGCAGTATTGTAAAATACAAGGTCTGGACGATAAGAAGTCACCATCACCTCTGGTGGAATTGTGGCTGGAGGTGACACACTGGCTTGCAAGTTTGGGAGGTCAACAAAAACTTGGATAAATGGTAAATTTTCACAAAGATCAATAAATTAGTATGCCAAACATTGCAATGCCAAGTTATGCCAGTAGGTGTATCCGTTCTGGTCCAAAGCCACTGGGCACCCACTCAAAATATGGGCGGTAGTGGGACGTGCAGAGTCACATAAGACACATGACGCATTACACTGAATTTTCCATCTACGCAAATTAACCTCAGTTGGTAACGTGTCAGATGATGCCCTTAAAAGAAAGGATAATTGTCCGGGGTGGAATCCTGACAACAAACAATTCCAGGAACCACAAGTAGCTTCCAACTTAGCTGAATCGTTAAATTTACACTGAACTGATAGTGTTTGGAGGTGATTCTCACAACAAGATTTGGTCTCCTCCGACAGTTGACGTTTGGCCGTTAAGTAGAGTGATCGAGCAAATGGGAAATCTGTAAGCTGTTTCTTGGCAGCCGTTAAGATGGAGTAATCATTCCCTTGTACTTGTAGGAAATCTTTCCCTAACTGCAGGTGTAAGCCCAACTCATGGAGTTGGGGATCAGAGGAAGCATTGACACAGGAAAGTAAATTGAGCTTGGCTTCCCTTGATATATATGACACACTGGGACAGCAAACTCCCGAATAATAAAGAATTACTCGGGTGGCACTTCTCGGGAGATGAAGCCACTTCTCCAAGTGGCGGGTAGTCATAGATATAGTTGATTGTGTAACTGCATCAATACTCAGGTGGAAACGCAGGAGGGAAAGAATATAATTTCTATAGATCCACAGTTTATACTCTCCACGGATAGACAAAGCATCAGTTGCCGTTAACAGTTCTGTAAGACGGGTAACGATCCGCTTATTTGCTGCTTTCTTAGTGGCACTTAGTGAGACATCAATAAGCTTGCCCAAAAACTTTGTTTCACCTTCTGTAATTGATGGGCATCAATGTCATTAGAAATAACAGTAACGTTGTCTGCATATCCTTTAACTGAATGTTCTGTGGAGTCCACTAGTTTTGGAGAGGGCTTCCAATTTGCCTTTACTATTGCTGGGTTACCATGAAGAGGTACAAACTTTCTGGCTCATTTAGAGCACGGTTCCCATTCAACAGTGGTAAGATTTACAACTTCAGACACCTCACAATCATTATCATTACAGTACACAATCCTGCAAGATCCATTTACATAATACTGATCAACTCTAGCTTTGTACCAACCAGGCAACTCATCACCTACTTCAGTCCATTTTACATATATAGTGGTCTTAATAGGTGGAAGCATGTCAGTTCCCTCTACAGGTAATTGAAACTTGTAGCCATAGGACTGGTTTAGAGACCCTGCCAATTTTAATATTGGATTAAACACTAGTAAAAACACGATTGGAGAAAGAGTGTCACCCTGAAACACACCACGTCTAAATGGAATAGAATCAGTTTCCCAAGCCCTACTTGTAATAGTCACAGATAGTTGGGAGTAGAATGACTGAATGTAGTGGAAGAAAGCTGAAGGTACTCTGACAGCTTTCAACATGTCAAATATCAACTGATGAGATACCGAACCAAAGGCATTTTTTAAATCAAGAAAGGTCATCATCAAAGGTTTCTTGTTTGTTAAAACATCTTGCAAAATTGCAGAGAGGGAGTAAACATGTTCAAATATGCCCGGCAGGCCAGTTAGAAGACCCTTCTGAACAGAACTGTCAATTACATTATTAGCTTTTAAGTACATTTCCAGACGTTGGCTAAGAATCTTATGAAACAACTTACCCACAACAGAGGTGAGTGCAAATGGCCTGAAGTTTGAAGGATCATTGGTGTTTCCAGCTTTATAGATAAGTTTAATCCTGGCTGACCCCCAAAGTGAAAGTGCTGCCTTTGCTTCAAGTAGCTTGTTAAACAAGGTGGCCAACACATGTTGGCTACAAGGAAGGTGCTGAAGATGGTAGTAGGTGATACCATCTAATCCAGGTGCAGATTGCATAGAACAACGTTTTAGTGTAGATTTAACTAGGCCAGGGGTGATACGCTCCACATTAAATAATGAGGAATCACATTCAGGTATATACTCAGCTACCCAATCAGGTAAACGATCTCTATAAGTTACTGAACTGTCAGAATAAGTTGTTCGGAAAAATAACTGGTAGCTGTGCAGCAGTCAAATGATGGATCAGTGTTATCAGAAGGTTTAAGCCTCTTGTTCACATACTTCCAGGGATTATCCCGAAATTCCCGTTCTTGCCTGCATGTTTCCCTGGAGTTCACCTGACGGTGGAAACAGTTCAATACCTTATTGTGAGCTCGAACCAAAGTAATAAAATTTCCATTGTCACTTTGCATGTACTTCCTAGAAGCATTCTTCATTATTGAGAGATTCTTCACACTAGTTTCAATACGGCGAGGGTGATGGTGACCACTACAGTTCGAGGATTTGATAAGTCCGAATTCCATTAAAAGGTCACCAACAATGCTGGAAAACTGAACAGCAGCTTCAACAGCCAATAACGAGTCACAGCTAAGAGAATGATGGAGCCATCCCAGACGATCACGAAGAATTCTATCCAAATGTGGCCAACTTGGCGGTGTAGCGTATTGCTCTGAGGAGGATGAGTCCAATGCCATGTTTGTCACGTAAGGAATTAACGCAATATTGCTCTATTAGGATGACTGCTCTATTAGAGTATCTCGATCTCGCACTTGCTGCACCAAGTTGGATTTCGTGTTATAACTCCGTGGCTTTAAGTCTGATTCTTCTACACCATTGATGAGCCTTTCTAAGATGATTACTCCATCTGTACAACGATTTTCAAAGCATTACCCCAAGCGCTTTATCTGGTAGGCGTGGCAAGCAGTGGTTTTTTTTATTAGCTAATCTCGATTGCATAATTGTTACACACTGTTGGTTTTTTCGTTGTATCTTCCTGTTTTTTAGCTCGATTTCTTTCAAACCACAAAAGGTTTGAGGTTCAATATTTAACCTATTCACCCACCGATTTTCAGCTTCTTCCCATACGTGGTTTACCCTGTAGGCGTGACAACATATTGGCATTATTTTTCGTGAATAATCGCTCATAACTCTTTGCCTGTTTATTGTATTCCAGCCAAAGTTGGTACCGAGATGCGCCTTTATGCCGCCCCCCCCTCTGTGTGTCAAATTTCAAGGAAATCGGATGTGGCATTCACATTTATAGCAGTTTTTGTAAGTGTGCGACAAGAGGAAGAAAAATAAGAAGAAAAAAACGAAGAAACTGAGCCAATTTTTGAAGTCGCATATCTCGGGAACACGTGAAGCGATTTCGCTCAAATTTGGAATGTGGAGTGCTGAAGTTGGAGGGCATGTCCACAGCAAAAATCGTCTTGTTTCATTAAGGAAGCACAGAGCTACGGAGGTGCGAAAATTGCGTTTTCTTTCTTCCTGTCAATATACTCACGGGTGTTACGCGCCGGCTTCTTGGGCCACACGACACACTACCGTGTGTCTTGATGCTGTTAGCACTTTGAATTATAACCACTGTATGTGTGTGAATCTTGAAGATAGACGCACTACGTACTTTTAACAGTGCATATAGTAATGTGAAAACATTCAACTGTAAAACTTACAATTTACAATAGGCAAGGCAGCATGAACAAAACTCAAACTACTCAATAATTTTTGTGGAATACAATGTCTTTAAGTTATGTGTTGTATAACAAAAAAATGATACTGCATTTGTTACAGCTAGTACTGTAAATATAATTATAGCTAATGAACAGAATAAAAACACTACAGTATTTTGAAGGAGTGTAGGTTCTTCAGATATCAGCATTATGCTGATTGCAATCTACAAGTTTACAAGCTACACATAGGTGAACATCAACTATAGGTTATGATTATTCGTCTCAGACTCTGCGCTCCTCATTGTCAATGGTACTTGTTCTCCAAGTCATCATAAAGAACTATATAGCATTTTCAGCAAGGTTATACAACACTTACACTACACTGAATTATGAAACCACATGCTGAAACTGTATGTTATCATTATTATCACTTTCACGACAAGTTTGTTTGTATTAGATTTCCATGAAAACCTCTGTAAGCAAAAAAGCATCCATGAGTCCACATCATGCCTTCAACTAAATAAATCAGTCAATATATAAGTTGAAACACTGGCACAAGTGCAATACAAAGAGGTAGACAACCCCTTAGTACTCTTGCACACTTACTATCTGAGATAATAAGTGAAATATTTATGCCAAGTGGCAAGAGGCATATAGGATAGCAATAAATAGAACAAACACAGGTATTTTGTATGGCACAAGTGTGGTAGTGCTTTACCTGGTTTAAGGTACTAGTAGCTAGTTTTAGGCTTGAGCCTTATGTGCTCAAAAATTTACCTCTTATTCTTTCCAGCATATCCCAAAAAAATTATCTATTATTCTTTTTTTTTATACTCAGCTTCATTCTATTATTCCCAATGGTGTTCTCATGCATGCTGCTGTATCAGTAGTTAGTTCTTGAATTATTTTATATGCACATCTTAAACATTTCATTTTACTAAGTATGTAAATAACCATAAAATTATGCATAATTGCTAGCTACACAGCTGCTGCTTATATACACTGCTGGCCATGTGATAAAAGCATGCATTGATATCTGCATACATACCAATGTAATCTAGAACCTGAAAACTGCACATTCTCAAACAAGACACAAGTTTCAGAAATGAGAAAAAAACCATACATAGTTATGCTGCAATTCGAACTATATCAGTAAGTTGTTTTAGATTTGAAATGAACTGATGTTCTAATACAGTATTTAGGTGAGTGTTCTATAAGAGTAGTTAGGTGAGCGTTCCATTAGAGTATATCGATCTTTCAAACATCTTTTCAGAGGTAAACGAGTTTAGAAATATCTTATCCATAGTTGCTCAGAAGACTTGTAAACAATTAAGAAACTCCACACACCTTAATTCCACTGAATATACTCGTGGACATCAAATTATTCTAAAATTATGCCTGCAAAAATGTCCCATTATTCCGGAATAATTCTCAAAAAATTGATGACCTATCATTCTAAAAATTATTCCGGCACATTAGATGCATGCCTAGCTAGTTTAGGAAAGGCATATATGTGAACCACATCAATTAATTTTTTAGTCACCAAACAATTGGTGAGTGTCTGTGTAGTGCAAGTCTGGTCCTGTTATAAGCACCCAGTAGCATGGAAGCATACCCTTTACTGTTGAACCTGTACAAATACAGTGGCTGACAAATACAGTGGCTGACAAATACAGTGGCTGACAAATACAGTGGCTGACAAATACAGTGGCTGACAAATACAGTGGCTGCTTTGGAATTTCTCTAAACCACATTATAGACCATGAGGATCCTGTGAATAACCAATTGAGTATAATATTGGTTTGTGGTTGACTTCCAGGAAGAGATCAATGGGAAAATACCTAAATTACAATGATTTTCTGTTTTAACAAGTTGATGTTAAAAACCAGGTGCCATCCAGCCACTCTACCTAGACTTATTAATCACCATACAGTAAGCTATAAGAACTTTATACCCCGGATAATTTGTTATAGTGTATTTTGTAATTCATGAATTACTTGTAATTTCCGAAATGCGTCGCTATAATTGTGCTCAGTGCTAAGCATGCGAATTTTAAATAGGCCTCTTTAAACAACACTTTACACAAAGAAGTATCTTCTCAACTGTTTTATAGTCTGTCTGTAGTATTAGCTATTCCTCGAAAATTCTTTCAACAAAGCTTCCGAGGCAGACTGCTCTTCATTTTATTTTGCGTAAGTAAGGGTCACGCCCACTTCAAGTTCAAAACGACCAGACACGCATTTCCTGGGAGCATACGAGGCCTACCACGGTGGTCTTCAGCTGTCAAATGCCTGAAAATCCACTAGCAAGGTCTCCAACAAAGTTTGTAGAAAGGCCAAGGGGTTTGGGCGAAGAAGAAAGCTAGCTGGGGCTAAAGCTTAACTTTCAGTGTCATTAACTACATCAAGCCAGTTATGTAAATATTACTTACTTTTATAATCTAAGTGACAGGATGCAGCATTTACCTTGAAAAACCAAAATTAAAGTTGTGAACACAAAACCAAATCTGACTTAGCTGCCCAATACCAAATTCTTTGAATTGCATGAACTGTAGAGTCCCTTGAATCTTGATATCTCTGACACTCAAGTACACATGCACTAATGTGTAAAACATTTTGCTTTCTTTAGTCAGAATCATATTATAGCATTAATAATAGGTAGCTAAGTTGAAAAAAGAAAGCAGCAATGCTCATATGTATATGCATGGGTACCACCTAATAACATATACAAAACCTAACTTACTCTAAACCAAAAAAATTATACAATAGCCACCTGAAAGGAGTATGACTATATAGTTGACAGTGCATGTCAAATACAATATACATGACCGGATTTGACAAAACTAGGCTCCAAACATATCCGATTCTTTGATTTCGATGACCTATAACTTGACTTGAAATTTTCACAACTTTTTCAAACCTTCATAAATCAACTGGTGAAAATGTGAAACTACATAGTTCTATACAGAGTTATGGTCTTTCAAACTCGTAAAACTGGATGTGTGTGCAAGCCTCGTTTTGTCAAATCCGGTAACTTATGATGGAGCTCCACCAAATAATACATGTACCACAATAAGGAATAACTAAGAGGTGATGGTATAATTAAGAGGCACAGTAATAAAGAGGTAATGGAGGAATGCTTGCTTCATAATGAATGGGATCTTGTTGGAGCAGACAAGAACAGGAAGTATTGAAGGGAGATGTGATGGTGAAGAATATCATGTCAATGATAGATACTTTTGTCAACTGGAGACAAACGGCCAAATAAAATGTGCCCTTGCTGAATAGCACTCTCTCAAAAGTATTAGGCTATGGACGTTATCCACATTGGCATCGTGTCAGATAGGTCATACGTAGATTGCATTTTGTGTACTGCAACATGGGATACTTACTTATGTCTGAAATAGGTCCAGTTTTGTAGCCATTTCAAATCCTAGTCTGATTTTGCGAAATTGCCTGGAATCGCCTGGTGGGATTGTTTTGCATTGCTGCATTATGATAACTGGGCCTCAGCAAACTTTAAAACTAAGACTTGATTTTAACTGAGCTTAGATCTAGTTGTACGTAACTGAACTCTATACGGGATGATATGTTCAAACCTTAAATCCCAAAAAAGGACTACAAACCAATAATACGCAATCAAAGCTTACACTAGCACCTAAAGCACACTATTTTGGGGGCTTTCACGTGGTATTAGTTTTATAAATCAAGTAATCGGTGAGGTCCATGGAAATCACTTGAATGTTATGCAAGCCATATAATTTTGTCACCTTCAGTGTTCTATGGTTTTATTTTTAAAAAAGGTCAATGATGCAAGACACTCACTGAACATGTATTAAATGCTAAACATATTGACTGGTTTATTTATTAAGCCCAGCTGTTTTCACGAATTACCATTAATTAGTAATCTTAGAGTACTAAATTAAAACCCACAATTAAAACTAATACAAAGGGATATAAATAGGCTGCCATTGGCACTATATGTATAAATTATAGGGCTCACGGTAGTTTTGCTAGATTAGTGAAAAATTTTTGGAAAGTTCCACACAAACAGTGTGGGAACTTCAATTCATACTTATGTACAGCCTTTGTAAGACATAGCATTGTATACCTTAGCACTTAGTAATGCTTTCTATAATTAGGTTGGCAGTTTCTTTTGCCAGAGTTTGTACAATTAGGATATTTTCAATGGCAATAAATTTCAAAGTTAGCTATATCCATGAAATTTAACATTCGAATAATCAGCAAAAGCGTATAGCACGCAGTACCAATGTTTTGCATCTGAACACCTAACAACTAGTCTCGCCCCACACCTGCTATGAACACGAGGTGCTAGACGGATTCGAGCAGATATCTCCTTTGTTGGTAGGTTCAATTTCCATCTCTTAGTGTTTCTGCTAGCTACGTACTTGTCTGTAGTAGTCTATAGTTGCTGATATACATGATATCCACATACACAGCATTAAAAGTGGCCACATACGTAGGAGTCCAGTTGCACTCAGCCACTCGCCTATGGTTCAATCATGTGAACAACTAGTTAGCAAAGTTTAATTAAACAAATGCATGGCCTTAATCCAAGTCTATAATGTTCCCTTTAGTATTCTGTATTTTCCATATTGTACTGTATTACAGTATTGTAGTTTTACATTAGTGTGTGACAGTTTATCACATCATTCCTTTGGCAGTAGCTTCTGTAGCCTTTCCAGGAGCAAGTCACTGTAAGTGCTCTGGAGAAATTCACTCCTTTTCCACTCCTTTTCTTCAGCTCTCTGTTAGTAGCTAGCAAAAATGTAACACAAACACAGCAACGCAATAAAAGGAATCCAAACACTTCACTCACAATACAAACATTATGCAACATGCTCAACAGAACAGGAACTAGCTGCTCTAGCTGGAACTACAAACCCCATCAAATGAATTGGTGCTGGATGCAGGAACATGAAAATGTACTTTGTTAACTTTAATGATATACTTGACAAATGCTACGTAGATATACATTTGACTTTTGTAAGTTGTAGTACATCACATTCACAAGCCTTCCTTGCAGATATCCAATAAAAGAGTCATCTACTAGCAATTTTCTTCACCGCTCTTTTATAGCATATAGTACAATACAAGTGACTACTCTATTAGAGTTTTTCGATGGCAAGTTCACTGGAAAGTCATGTGTGCTTCCACAAATTAACGTCTTACATTGTCAGCAGAAATAAAGGGACACAAAGGAGAGGACAATGACACAGAGGAGGACATTAGTCAGTCCATGACGTGTGCATTTAACAGATGTACTTTGGCATGCCAAACGGTGTCTCCTGGCTGAAGAGATGTCAAGCAGTGAAAACTTCAAGCCTATACTCTTAGTCATTGTCAAAAACATCAGTCAGTACAGTTGATCAGTCCATCTCTCAGCCAATCAGTAGAACCTCAAACAGTACTACGGTACTGTGTAAATATAATAAGAGCAGTGAATTCTCCATTTGGTTTTGCATTCCAGCTTTGCGCTTGCTCTTCGAGATGCAAGACAGACCTTAATTACCTTGTACGAAGTTGAGTTGTACTATTTGTTGGAGTGTCTAGAAATTTGGCAGTGAGGGATTTTGAAACATTGGCAAGCTGTGTAAATGACCGATAAGGATTTACCGAATAAAACAACAATCACACAACCAAGTACATAACATAAAGCCTCCTTTATAGAATTCTCTCAGTTGGTTCACACAGACTAACCCACTTTTGTATGTACATTTCTGATTGCACCGTGTTCTATACACATACAACCATCCAAAAATTTCAACAATTAAAAAAGCTTTCACATACTGACTGCAATTCTCTACGCTTATTTATATTAGTACTGGTAGCAAACAATTGTGGGTTCTAGTTTTATATCATAATTGTCATTTTGACAGGCAATGACCACCAGGGAATAATAAAGGTTTACATAAGACCAAAGTGCTAAAGTCCATCATAACTGAAGTTCATTATACGTGACCCGCTGAGTAAAAACCTGCCGTTTTTATTGTCTATAAAAATGCATTGGATAAATAATACGCGTGCTACAAAAATTTTTACACATGCTTTAACCGCTTTGGTATGGAACGAAATAGCACTCAAATCAACAAAATCTATACACCACGGGACTCCCCAGTTCATAAGGAGTACGAAAATCTTTGTTTCGTGTTCATACAGCAAATGAAACAAAATTTACAGGCACTTATTCACAATGCGATAGAAATAACGGGTTCGGTCCTCATTTCTTTGCTGAAACAGCCATTGTATCTGGTGACACAGATAGATATTGGGAAAAGACTATACCTTAATGTATGTGGCAGTTAATGGTGAGTGCAATAAGCGAAATCTCATCTTCACGGCTAGTTTCAGTCCCAAGATATGGTCAATTATTTAAACATCTGTAATTTATTTCCCATATTGTTACTGTACAAATCAAGATACTTGCTGTTCCTACTGTCTAATGCTGTAATGGTTGTATACAATCACTGGACTGCTGTACTAGTGGACTGGACTACTAGATAGAAGTGTACCAATATGGGTTTTTGGCATTTATCAATATCCAATATTAATGTCACTTAAAGAAACCGTTAACCGATAGCTCATCTGATATTTATATAACACAGTTTTCAATTTTTCTATGGTGTATGCGTTTGGTATGCTTTCTATTGTGCAATCCAGACAATTGGGCACCACAAATTTTTTGTACATGGCTCACAGGAAGCCTTAAACGGACAACTTTGCATTACTCCACATTCTGATGGCTTATGAACAAGACTCAGATAGTAGAGAGTATGTGAAAGAATTTTTCTAAGGTACTATATTATGCCTTAAAAGTAACCCCACCACAGGTTACTAGTATAGGTACCACATGCAGTGCTAGGATTCTTAGGTGGATAAACAACTCTGAAGGAATGATGTAATGATCACCGAGGCCGAGGTGATTATTACATCATTCCTGAGGGGTGATTATCCACTGAAGAATCCTAGCAACACCTGTCTTAGTAATTTAGACAATGGCCTGTGGTGACTGGAATGTTGTTAGGAAGCCACAAGGTACGAATACAATTGTTTGTCAGAGTTGTGGCTAGGTGTTTTATTCTAGTAAGACACCTGTGTTTCTTACCAGAAGAAAAAACCCTGCATACAGGTTGGACTTTGCAAATATCAAAGCATTCTCAACATAATTATCATTGTCTACTTGGATTTAGTAACCTCATTAACCTCCAAACATCAAAGCAAATAAATAAGTCTAGTTAGGGTGGCTACATGGCGCCTGGATTTTAGAAGTAGTACAACATCAACTTGTTTATAGAAGCATGCATAACGTACACAATTGGTGATATTAGTAGTATAAAAATGAAGCAATTTCTTCACTGGTAAGTGTCAGAAAGTATTTATAGTATTATATAATATCATACAGTATGATAGTACTGTATAGTAGGGATATCGAAGGTGTGGGCGTGGTCCATGAAGAAAAACAACCTAAATTCATCTTCAGAAATCATTCACAGCCACTTGACAGCATTGGTCAGGTATAAACAAGCCCAAATGTGTCTTCAGAACAACCCGAAACGTTTTTGACGAGGTGCTGTGAAATTTTAAAAGTACGTTATTTTAGCGAATTTTCTAATGCCTGCCTCCCTGCCTGATGCGTTCAGTCAAGCGTAGTGGAAAGGTGACTACAGCTACAGCCTTTTTTCTTTGGCAGAAACGCTTCAATTTTACTGGAGCACGAACCTTTGGTATTTTAAATATCCTACAATGTATGCGCTATAGACTTACAGAATTTCCTTTCATCCTCCTTTGTAGTGGCCAGCTCCACAAAGGCTACCCTATCCGAAAACATTTGAATACAAAATGCATGTGGTATCGAATAAATATATTAGAATACACTTGCGATTTTGATATTCGGTTAATACAGGAAGGAATACACAAAGGGATATGCTGATGCCTGTCCAACATCATCTGCAAGGGCAGATCTAGTTTCAAAACTGTATGATAATTATTTCTAGAGGCGCCTATATTGTCTGGAATGCTGGGTTGCAATTTTGGAGTGAAACGAGGTGTTACTACAAGCATTGCAGTAAGTATTTTGTACTGTACTAAATAAATTATTTCTAAATGGTCTGGACATAAAATTCAAGGGCCACGCCCACCAACAGCTGCTGTCCTTTGTAATAGATGCTATAGCTATGTAATTTTCATGAATTCTATAAAAAGTACACAAACAAGTGTAGCAAAAAAAATTAAAATTTCAGTATGAGTAGGAACTGCAATAAAAAGCACTGAAACAAGCTGCTGAGGTGAAGCAGAACAACTGAGTGTATGCATTTCAATCCCTAATCAGGCTAAAGTAGGGATTGAAATGCATACACTCAGTTGTTCTGCTTCACCTCAGCATCTTGTTTCAGTGCTTTTTATTGCAGTCCCTACTCATACTGAAAGTTTTACTTTTTTTTGTTACACTTGTACTGTATTACAGTAGCTACTCCTAGGGCATACATGTAGATAGTGCAGTTAGTACGTCACGAATGGCAGTTTTTATCAACCACAGAAACCCGTAAAGAGCAAAGGTAGCACTGGTTATTGCCAACCCTCTGCTCAGCTGCTGCTGTCATTGTCGTGAGCTCCAGAGCAAGAAACATTTTTTGTTGTCAAAAATTTCACACACATCATGCTACCACCCAAAAACGACCAACCAAATCAAACCATTTATACGTACTTTGAGTTGATAATAAACTACTTGGACAATGTTGAGGGGTGAACATTGAGGTATACGGAGAGTGGGAGGCTACGAAGCGCTGCAGGTAATTGATTGAAGAACATTGATTTTTTTTGCGTTATAAGAGTGGTTTTAAAACACATAAACACACACTCACACTGTATAATCAACAGACAGAGAAAGATCCGCCCCTAGTACAGGTACGTACTTGTAATTCTGATTGCAGTGCACTTTACACAAATGCAACCATCCATAAATTTCTGTGTGCTACTGATGGAGTCGAGCTACGTAACTTATAATAATGCTGCTTATAGCAGTCAATTGTGGGATCAAGTTTTTAAAGTATACAGATGTTAATAAAGCATTGAAACTGGTTCACTACTACCGACCCAGATGAATCACTAACCCGGACAAATAAAACCAAGGTGCCCGCAGAGAACCCACTTTAATAATAGTCTGGCAGCACCTAACCTTTTGCAGAAAGCTTTATGCGAGTGAAAGCACCAGACTACTTCAATAGCATAAAGTATATATTATAACATACGTAACTAATACGTAGGTCTATTAATCAATCGGAGGGCGTGGTTCCTCATAAATTTACAGACAGCAGAAATTGCAGAATATGCTTTGTGTGGTTAAGAATGGCTTCGTGCTTCAGTACACCATAGTATCCCTGCACAAAAACTGGTTTTGCTACAAGGGTAAACTCCTACCAAAGCAATCGATTAGTGATTGCAATCGCATCAAAGCAATCGATTAGATTACCAAAGCCCTCTATAATCTACACTGTATGTAGATAGCATATTTGTGCATACTAAATAAGGGGCGTGGCTCCGCACATACTTGTAGATAGTACGTGACTACGAAAGAAGTAGCATGCATCACTAGACTTCTATTTTTTGAATTCAAATTTTCACATCTCACATGATCCAATCCTGGTCATACCCGGATAATGTATAAAACGGGATGACCCATACAAAATGTGTGGCCCAGTTGACCTGACCCGGTTCCAACATTGGGGTGAGTTGGTAGTGAAATGCTATACACTGTATATTATTAGCAATGTTTGAAAACCTTATCTCAGATGCTGACAAGCATAGTATTAACCCTTTATTACCGAAGTTTTTTTACAAAACCGCAAGTGTGAAAACTTTTATGGCTTGTGTGAACTGTGTGCGATACGAGTGGACCCCACCCATTAATTATCCATCAAGCTATATACCGTTTGATAGCCATCTCTCTCTTCTACCAACACAGCTAGAATACTTACAGATCACACACACAACTCACGCGCTATGAAGTGAAGAAAGCGTATCTTCTCCGTATCGCCATGGCATTGAAAAATGGGCGCCGCCATCTTACTAATCAACGCGATGACATCACACTATTTATTTTTAGAATCCTTATCACGTGGGGAATGGAGTAATTCTAACTAAAGCCTCCTAGTAGCAGGGAGAAGGCGAACATGGAGTTTTAAACAGGTACAGTATTATTGTTTTGTATACGCGATTTTGTATTGCCAAGTGCTATAACTTGCTCATGCTTCTTCCTATCGCCAAACGGTAAACTTCATTAGAAGCGCCCGGTCCTTCTGAGCAGTTTGGTAGCAATTTCAGCTTCGTGGCCCCTAGGAAAAAGGAGTTATGGCTCCGTTTATAAAGGGCACTCGTTATGGCAATATATTAGCCATTCGATAATAAAGGGTTAAATTGATGCTAAATATACCAAATAGATATAAAATAATTTTACTATAGATTGCTATATAATAGTTAGACATCGAAACACAGGGTACTACAGAATTTAGAGGGTACTCTTGGACGCCACAACATAGGGCCTTCGGGTTACTAAATACTGTGTTTTGATGTCTAACTAATTTAGACCACAGCTCGTTGTGACACAGGAATTGTAGTGTTCAATTAATATAAACGAGCCCACTATGCCTCCCTCTAATTATCACAGCATTCCCTACCCATTTAAACCCCATGCATTGCCGTGCGTAATTTCATATTTTCTATCGCTTGCAGAGAAGGGATCTATTGTGACATGGACCACGGATCTACAGAAAATAGATCCCTGTAAGTAGCCAATTAAATTTGAGTATTTCATGTTGCTGTAGTCTAAAACATTGTAGAAAAGACAAATTCAAGCTCAATTGACTCATTTGTCCACAGGAGTGATGTCTGATATGTACCTGTGCTTTGATCAATTAAGGTTTGATCAAACTATTTGATCCATGCATCAACTGGGAGTGACTTGATAAAGTGCATACTCTTGCCAGATACAGAAGTAATTCAGTAAATTCTCAACATATCAAAAATAACCATTGAAATTACAAAGCTACTATTTTTATGACTTATAGATGAATTCTACACTTAATAAGGCTCAAAAACACTAACCCCATGTAAGAAACATAGTCACAATGATATAAACTTCAAACATTATCTCCACAAAGAAATCGAAGAGCCCTTTGGTACAATTCTGAACAAGATATGGAGAAGGTTAGGCGGTATTTCTGACCACATCAGTTAATAAACTTAATTGGTTAAGCATAATATCCGACAGTCTTGGTAATACATGACACCTACAATATAATGTGTATTGGAAAGATTTGCCAATCTATGGTAGAAAGTGGACTGTTTACAACTGCTAAAATTTATGTCGAGAGTTCTTAAAGGGTGCGTAACTGTCTGTATTAGCTGGGCTTTACTTCGCAATGTTCAAAAGTAGACTAAAATCAGTCACATGAACCATTTTATACGTTTTATGTGTTTTTGGGTCATTTTAATAACGTACTGCAAAAGTTTTTGATATGCATTGCATTTCATCACCCAGAAATACTCATAAACGACTGAATGTCAAGTCACACCTAGGCCAAGCCGTTAGGTGGGGCTTAACAATGCATGGCTTACCCAACTACTCAGCATCAGTGTTGCATCATCATTGGCCGGCTTGAGTCTGTCATGAAATCTCGTACGGGCGTCTTTTCCGTCGGTCGATCGGGCTCTGAAATAATCGCTCCCCCTGGTAGTAACCCCTACAATAGCTGCAGCACTGCTTAAAAATTACGAAGGTCACGAAGTTTCCATCACGAGATTCGAGCGCTAAAAATGCATTTCTAATATTTTCGTGCAGTACCAGGTGAGAGGTGTGAAAGATGAGATCACGAGTGAGATCCGTTGGTAACATCCCTGGCACACTATGAAGCGACGATCGTTGGAAGTTATTTCCCAGTCAGAACTAGGTGAGAGCTTCCTTAACAAAAAAATAATATTGTGTTGTACACTTCAGGGGCGTAGCCAGGGGGGGTTCAAAGGGTTCGGACGAACCCCCTTTTCAGAGTTAAGTTTTTTAAATCGTGATACTGGTTAACTAGAACTGAATTAACTTACACAAGTCCACTGAAATGGGTAGCTACAGGTCTTCAGGCAGAGGAATTCAAGTACCTCTACTCGCTATTGCGAATGAATTTATAAGAATACACGTGTACACGACCCCCGCTGTGGAGATTCTATACTTAGGGCAGAACCCCCCTTTTGGAAATCCTGCCTACGCCCCTGCACTTGACATACTCAAATGCGAGCTCAAATGGCTACCTGTGCCGAGTTTAAATATGGGTGAGTTTGTGTAGGGGTAGAGGTTCTGTAGTGGCCAGTGGCAGTTAGTTCTGACCTCTCCAGGCACATCCCTGCTCTGATTAATGATTATTGTTGACCCATTCATGTATTTTTCAATGGTATAAGATACTCTGAGCACCTGGTGCTTGTTTTTCTAGGCAAAATTGATTGATCACCTTTCCAGTCAGATTACAGCTGCACCCTGTTACATCATCTAAACATTTTAGTCCATGTAATATTTTGGATAACAGGTTATGTGTTCCGAGTAATTCTGGTCACTAAATCCTACTGATTCAAATACTTGCTTTGCAGCCTCGTAGCATATTTTTAAGGAGTCATCTTGCTGCAAGTGCTTAAAATTTGACTTGTTGGTAAAACCAGGTGTTTACTGGAATTTCCTATATCCCACAACACGATAGGGGATCATACTGAAATCAAAGTATCGTTTACATATAATGTTGAAATGTTTAAAGTTTTTTAATCAGTCATCGACATAGAATCATATGTACTAAACGAAAAACCTGGCAAGTACCTTATTTAGCTATGTAGCATTTAGCTGCTACCTAATATTCAAAACAACACACTGTGAACCATCCATAGATTTGGTGTGCAAAATTTGCACTTGTAATAATCGCATTTAATTATTTATGTATGTATATGTATGTATTGATAATAGAGCTCAGCTGTATCAAACTGATATACATGGATCCAAGGATTTCTGCTCATTTTATGACTAAACCATGACAGATGGTGATGAGGCAGATGATAAACTCAATCACTGAACAAATGCCTTGCAGAGTTCATTCAATGTGTAGCATCATCCCTTTCATTGCTGCAGAATTCCAACCACATGTAAGTTTTAATTGTTTAGTATAACAAGGTGCATTTACTTATGATAACAGGAGAATGGACACGTACTCATGAGCGCATTTATACTGAAACTATATGTGTAACTACCCAATCATCCTCATTACTCCAGACATAAAATTGCTCTTGACATTTGTGCCACAAGTTTGACAGTGGAAACGATGCGTATTACGCACTCTTAAAATACCTTTAGTGCTTGTAATCAAACAAAATATCCTCAAACAAGCTAATACAATAAGCCTATACCATGGAATACAAGGAAAGCGGACACTGCTAGCTTGGCCGTACAAAGAATCAAGTAGGATGTCTGTATACTTGTCTTTCCTCTGTTCATCACAAGAAGCAGAAGATACATAAATAAAGCAGTGTGGCTGTAGCTTGAACAGTTCTATCACTTTTATCTTCATTTTGGTATTAGAAATACGCAATTAACGGTAGTTACTGTATATTATTTCTATCCTCCTCTGTTGCAACCAGAATAGTACTAGCCTTTGGGACCAGGTACCTCCAGTGGTAAATGCCATAGTAATAAATTTAAATCTACCATGTCAGATAATTGTTTGTGGTCCTTTGATAAATAATGGGACCATTAGAGGCAAGTTAATGATTACCACAATTTTTCGTTTTATATTGTTAATTCTTCATAATGGCTTCATTTTTCTCCACAAAATTGGGACTGGTACATATCTATCTAGTTTCATACATCCATAAAATATTTATCAGTTTACTTTAGCTTTTCCCACCATCCAGAGAAATTGGCTGGAATTCTAATAGCCCTAATAATACAACCACCCACATAATTGACACAAACATGCATGACAAAAAAAGTGATAATTTTTGGTGGACGCATGCTACTTATGCAAGGTTTTGTTGTGATTGCTAAGCCTATTCTTTGCACTGGGACAGTAGAAGCTCAATGTCATGAGCAAAGATTGTGTGCGTGTGTGTGTGTGTGTGTGTGTGTGTGTGTGTGTGTGTGTGTGTGTGTGTGTGTGTGTGTGTGTGTATTTGAAATTTTACTAATGAGGTGTAGTGTGTGTACCACTTGCGAGTATTTTTTCCATCCACCAGCTCACATATAGGACACTAGAGAGTGATACAAATGCCACGCACCCTTTTAGCAAAATTTTACAACACCCGCAATTATTGCTCACTCAAGTACTCACAACGTGGTTGCCCTTGGTGGGTACGTATGTACGTACGTACATACCAATGTTTATGGCATTATACACAACACATGCATCATATGGTATGCTGGTTATCTTTGATTATCCATGTTCAGGGTCCTTGTTGGTTGAGATCTCAGTGGGATCAAGAATGTGCATTGGACCTTCCAAAAACCGCCATTTACAATACTTGTATATACACATACTTGTTTCTGTTAGTATGATAGAGCTTTTGTTTCATTGCATATACAACATTGTATGTAATGTACAGTAAGTATACTTAAACCCCAGTGCGTGGGAATATCAAAGCGCCGCGCTGGGTTATAACTACCATACAGCTAGACAGAACGGCGCTGCTACTGTACGATATATTAGTTATCACCCAGTGATAACTAACTTATCACCCTGTTGCGGAGCCACTCAGTCTCTTTCGTGACATCATAATAACCACGAATGGCATTGTTTACCAATGGAACAAAGAGCCAAATAAGGAAGTATTGATACAAAACACACCAATACAGCACTTAAAACTACCTAAATCTTACAAGAAAACTGTTAATCCTTTACACAATAACACTACAAGTTACCAATACCGTGATAGCTAGTTTAACAAATGTCAAGAATAGTCCATGACGATTTTCGCTCCAGCAATCACTCCCAACGGTCAGTATGGTGAAGAACTAACTTCCTCTAGCTTTATCGTTCTATCTTGGACTATGGTAGCCACTTGTTTGTCTTTATTTTTCTCTTGCACACCACGCGACACCACCATACCAATTTCTGATGAAGGCGATTACCGCTGCTTCATAACACCGCCCTTCGCTACAGTTTGTAGGCAGTATGTAAGGTCTCTCTTGTAGCTACGAAGTAGAATCTCCACACAATTCGGACGAAATCTTGAGCACAGTGACAGGAACTCAAACCGGAACTTTATTTACTATCCGTAAACTTCTGCGCACTCCTGCGCACTGGGATATAAAACAATTATACCCATATACTCGGATGATATCATTGTTATTACACTCGTCCTCGGCTCCGCCTCGGACTCGTGTAATAACAATGATATCACCCTCGTACCGGGATATAACTATAACATAATGATGGCTGTCGGCTCAGTATCCCAAAGTGAGTATATGACTGGATTTTGAAAAGGGGTCGTGTAGTCATGTATATACATCCAAACCACAACTTATTGTAGGGAAGTGGAATTAAAGTGATATAATGTAAACACACTCCTATTTATGGAGTTGCAAAATTTGATGTGTGGGGCTGTATGTGAATGACCCCTTTCTGTAACTCCAGTCACATATAAATACGTACGTAATAAACTCACCGAGACTTAGAGATTTCTCTATGTCTGTGTTTGTGTATGCAATGTACTTATGTGCACATTAGAGCCTGGTGTTGATTTTTAATTGAGACCTCAAAAGACATAATATGTAGCTACATATATTGTCCTTTATTTGAAACTTCTTGTAGAGGGACTCTACCATACGTACTTCTCATGATCAACCAATTTCTACATATGTTCTTGATATAAGTAATTATGCCATTAAGTCAGTGTGCTGTAGTTTATGAGAAGGGAGATACGTACATACGTATGCAGCCAAACGTAAACTTAGCAAAGTATTAGCCATTTCAAAATTAGAGTCTACGTCTTTATGCTGTCATTACCAAAGATAATGCATAAAAAAAATAATTTTACTAAAGCAATTACAGCATGCTGGTATAAAGTGGTTAACCAACTGACCAACAGTTTACTCATACCAACCACATCAGCACATGGTCAAGTTAATTGGCTACACTAAGAGTTGTTGATTGGCTGATGTCATAGACCAGTACAAACCCATATGTCATTGTTGCATGACATGGTATAAATAGAGTACTCAACGGTTTATCATGTGAGTGCTTCTGGTGACATAAAGTGTGATAATTTTTGGAAAGTCTAGAGACTCCAATCACTACAAAGTCTTATATGCAGTAGGGTAGAAACAAATACTGGTTGAGGTTTGTGGTGCATGTAGGTTATCACTAAGACCTTGTTAAATTTGGAGTCAACTAGTACGTATGTTGCATACATGCGTAGGAGAGTGTGGTTGAGCTACATCAAGTTGTGGATTTGAGATCAGCAATAGACAGTATGGAACCTGTGTGTAATGGTCACCTTTGAACCAGAAAGTATTGGCCTTTATATACAAGTGGCTGTTATAAAAAAACCTGCATAAAGTGGTCAGCAACTTAGGTAAAACTTGTACTTTTCCATCAAGTTACTATGAAATTCAAAATTTCGTATTTAACAGCATTTTCTACTGACTGGTTACTTATGTCGCTTGGTCCTGAGATGTGCCTTTTCTCCAACCGCTTTGTGTCCCATTCCTTTCTCTACTGCCGCGTAGGTGACAATTTGTGGTACACACGTCATGGCTTCAGTGCAAGACTTAGTGTCTACAGTGATTGTAGAGGCACTTCTCGTGCTATTCTTTACTTGTAACATGTTCATCGTAAACCGTAATGATACATTAGCTTTTCACTCATTGATAGTTGGGGTGTGTGTTTTGACAAGTGAATTTTCCGTATTTTCCGTAGTAGCTGAATTGATTTTAGAAATGCTTTTCGTGCAGTTTTCTGTTTGTAAAGCTGTGTAATGGGCTGAACTAGCTGAATACATAACGTACTGGCTTACGAATTTTCTACTAAATAATGCTTGGGGCGTCTGTTGAAACTCCAAACATGATGTACTATCTCACAAGCTACCATGCCATACTACTCTAATCTACATATTCAATATTGTATCAAAGCTTTACAGTGACCAGCACTGAAGGTCTACAGCAACATGTGCTGCAGCCTTAGGATTACCTAACCTAAACTACACACATGGACTGAACAAACTAAGCCATAATACAATATGCCTCATTACATCAGTTACCATTAATCAACATTTCATGTCATACAGTCCAGGATAAGTACTTTTAAACAATGTTGGGATAAAGCTGTATGACCAGCCTCCTTTACATAATTAAAGTAGTAAAGGTTAACCTTTACTCTGGCTGAGCATGCATGGTAGTATTTAGTCAACAAAATTCTGAATATCTATCAGCCGTATTATGCATCAATTCAACATGGAGTATGCAAAGAGTTTTTGCTGTCAATATATTGCAAACTTAGAAGCTCATTACTGTGATATCTTAGTAATAGCTAATTTACTAAGCTAAGTTCACATTAATAAGATTATAATTCACTTTAATTTACATTCAGGAATTATTACAAACAGCACACATTTATATAGTCACACTAAGAGAATGTTCTAGAACTACAAAGGAAATTAAAGGTTACTAAAATAAGTATCAAGTACAAGAAACTAAAAATAGCTAATTTTATTCATGAACATTAGTCTTAAAGATGATTGACTCTATATAGTTCAAAGTCTACAATACCACATCTCCTCCCGCTGTCAAGAGTGACTTTGTAGCCTTAGGATTAGTGGTATGCTGTTCAGTGGTAGCTTCAGAGACAGTGGTATCCTCTGGTCGTGAATAAGTGTCAATGTCAATAGAGTTAGATGAGGTGGTAGCAGGTGTGGCTATAACCTTTGGAGTGACTATCCTTTGTAGCCTTTGTAGCGTAAGACGGTCAGGAGGTCAACGTTGTTGTAACTGGATTAGTGGTATGCTGTTCAGTGGTAGCTTCAGAGACAGTGGTATCCTCTGGTCGTGAATAAGTGTCAATGTCAATAGAGTCAGATGAGGTGGTAGCAGGTGTGGCTATAGCCTTTGGAGTGACTATACTATGACGTAGTTGGTCTATGTGACGTTTGACAGTTCTACCATTATTAATTGCAACACTAAAAGTCACTGGATCCAGTTTCTGTAGAATCACACCAGGTATCCACTTGTGTGGTCCATTGTATTCTCTGACAAATACAGTAGTGCCTGGAAACATAGGTTGTGATCTGGTATGTTTATCATGATATTGCTTTTGATCTACTTGTTTAGATGTCACTTGTTGTTTAGTGTTTGGCATCATTAAGTCAAAATATGTTCTCAGTTTTGTTTGAAGAACAGTTCACAAGGAGCAACATTAATGGTGGCATGAGGAGTTGCACGATACTCAAACAAGAATTCTGCTAAACGGTGATGAAATGATTTGCCATCATTGGAACTAGCGTTCAGGGTACGTTTCAGTGTTTGTACAAAGCGTTCAGCAAGGCCATTTGAGGCTGGATGGTAAGGAGCACTGAGAATGTGTTTAATATGATTGCCTTCTAGAAATTGTGTGAATTCTGCAGATGTGAATGAGGACCATTGTCTGATACTAATTGTTCTGGCAATCCATAACGAGCAAACAGTGACCTTAGGACTTCAATTATCTTTACAGAGGTAGTAGTCACACCACAAGGTAATGGTCTTTACATCACTTCTACTTCTGACCACTTTGAGTGTGCATCTACAACAATAAAAAATATGTGACCCAAGTATGGCTCTGCAAAGTCAACATGAATACGTTTCCATGGGGTGTCAGGCCAAATCCAAGGGTGTAGAAGTGCTGCAGCCGGATTGGCTTGGTTAGCTTGGCAAGATTGACAAGATTTGCCCAATTCTTCAATTGCTTTGTCTAGTCCAATCCACCAAAAGTAGCTTCGTGTAATTGCCTTTATTCTTGTAATTCCAGGGTGATTAGCATGAAGAGATTTCAATACTTGTGGATGAAGTGTCTGTAGAACAATCACACGCATACCCCACATCACACAGCCATTCTCAACACCAAGTTCATTCTCACAGTGTTTGTAGGGTTGAAGTTCCTCTGGTACCTTGGTAGGCCATCCCTCTTGTACATAACGATAGACTTTGCCAAGTATGGTATCACGCCTGGTAGCCTTCTGAATATCTCCAAAAGTTACAGGAAGAGCTTGCACTTGTGCAATATTAAAAGTGGTTACACACTGAGAATCTAAGTCTGGAAGTGTTGAAGGTAATGGTAACCTTGACAGACCATCAGCATTACCATAGTTTGTAGTGCACTTGTATTGGATAGTGTAGTCATATGCTGACAGTAAAATTGCTCATCTTTGTAAACGTGCAGCTGCTAGAGAGGGTATTCCCTTCTTTGGTCCCATGATTGTAACTAATGGTTTGTGGTCAGTTATGAGAGTGAAATTACGCCTATAGATGTAACGGTGGAACTTTTTAACACCAAAGATCAGTGCCAGAGCTTCCTTTTCTAGCTGTGCATAGTTCTTTTCTGCACTTATTAATGTACGGGAAGCAAAAGCTATTGGATGCTTGGAACCATCTGAGAAAATATGAGAAATAACTGCACCCACTCCATATGCAGTGGCATCAGCTGCTAAGGCAATTGGCAAATTGGGGTTAATATGAGTAAGTATGCAAGCTGAGGTTAGCTGATTCTTGGCATTCTGAAAAGCTTTGGAACACACACCATTCTTGTTTGATTGTAAAAGTGAGTTCAAAGGGTGTAAAAGTGTTGACAAATTTGGAATAAATTTTCCATAATAGTTAATCAAGCCCAAAAATGATCTAAGTTGATGCACATTGGCAGGAGGTGGGGCTTTCACAATGGCCTCTACCTTGGAAGGGACAGGTTCAATACTATCCTTAGTTATCACGTGTCCTAAGTACTCAATAGACTTAAGTAAGAACTTCAGTTTCAGTCTGAAACCATGAGTAGTTAGTCGAGTAAACACCTGTTCAAGGATACGGTGGTGACTGTCTTCATCTGAGGTACTGACCAATATGTCATCAATATAGCAGCACACTCCAGGAATTCCTTGTAGGACAGTGTCCATCAGTTTTTGAAAAATAGCTGGAGCTGAGGAAATGCCGAAAGGCAATCGGTTGTAGGCGGTTGTAGGCATACAGACCTTGATGAGTGTTAATAGTCAAGTAAGGTTTTGAGTCGTCTTCAATTGGCAACTGTAAGTAGGCTTAGGACAAGTCTAGCTTAGAGAATATTTTCCCTGCTGATAAGGTAGAAAACAGCTCTTCAGGAGTTGGTAATGGATATTCTTCAAATGACAAAGCTTGGTTGACAGTCACTTTGTAATCTCCACAAATACGAAATTTCCCATCTTTCTTTGGGACTGGAACAATTGGTGTGGCCCACTGGCTATGAGGAACCTTAGAGATAATCCCTTGCTTTTCTAGCCAATTAAGTTCTTGCCTGATGGCATCTTTGATTGCAAAGGAAACTGGTCGTGGTTTGAAAAATCGTGTAGTAGCATCTGGCTTTATGTGAAGGGAAGCCGTGAATGGCTGAATCTTTCCAAGTTCTTTTGAAAACTATTGAGTGTGCCCTCTATCTTCATGCAGTCATCTGTGTATGTTTTGAGTACCACATTAGATGAGTGTAGAGTTCTGTTTCTAAATAAAGCTTGTTTTGTGGTTTCTGATATGACAGAGAAGGCTGCCCCTATATCAACCTCCATGTCACGTTTCTGTCCATTTAAAGATAACAAAACAATAATGGGGTCAGCAGAACGAGTATCCACTCTATGGAGCCCAAATTCATCTTCACTGCTGTAAGCATTTTCATCAGCAGGTGGTTGTGTATCATCTTGTAAATGGTGAGTCTTTTGGCCTTTGATGTGAGTTTTTGTTTGCCCAGTTGATTTAATTTGAGGGACTTTGGTATGTGAAACCTTAGAGTGACAGGCGGGGCGATATGCCGAGTCTTTCCACAGTTGTGACATTGAACCTCTTTAAATTTACAGTTTGCAGCATTGTGATTTGAACGCCCACAACCGTAGCAGCTTTCAAATTGACGGATAGGGTTTGCTGGGCGTCTTATTGCATTGATTGTGTCAGCCTTCTTAAATGATTTATAGTCTTTATCAGCTGACTCCATCCCCCTCACTATTTCCAAAGCCTTAGGATAGGTCAAGGCTAATAGACAGTGTTGCATGGCTTCATGACAAGCCCGCATACAAAATGATCATGTAAGGTTTCTTACCTTTGAATTCACAATGAGTAGCAAGCTTCCTCAAGGTTGCATCATACTGTGCAATTGACTCAGTAGCTGTCTGATCATGTTATGAAAACTCTGTAATTATGGAGCATTTCGGTTCAAAGTGATCGAGTAGAGCTTTTGAAATAGCTTTAAGTGATTTTTCACCTGGTGTAGCTGGAGCAAGTAGGTCGCTTAGGAGAGTGTAAATAGGAGCACCAATTGAGCTAAGTAACACTGCAACTTGCTTCTCAATGGCTTCAAAGTATAAGATTACTCTTTGCATGTATAACTTGATAGAGTCTGATTCAGGTTGAAATTTCTGCAGTTTCCCAAAATGAGTAGCCGTAGCATGAGTATATATAGAAATCCTCGTTGCCAATATGTGATATCTTAGTAATAGCTAATTTACTAAGCTAAGTTCACATCAATAAGATTATAATTCACTTTAATTTACACTCTGAAAGTATTACAAACAGCACACATTTATATAGTCACACTAAGAGAATGTTCTAAAACTGCAAAGGAAATTAAAGGTTACTAAAATAAGTATCAACTACAAGAAACTAAAAATAGCTAATTTTATTCATGAAATTAGTCTACATACTTAAAGATTATTGTCTCTGTATAGTTCAAAGTCTACAATACCACAATTACTTAATGTGATAAATGATATAGTGTAATAGCATAGTGTAGATTATTATATGCATGATGAGCTTCATGTTATAGTATGTCATCACAAATATTGTCATTTACTGTGTAGCTTCACACAGACATTGGAATGTTAACATTACAGTTTCCAGTCTCACTGTTGAATGTTATAAAAGGGCAAGACAAGATCAGGCAGTTACAGAACTGAGCACTGTAGATCAAAATCAACATGATGTTCAGTTGGTATTTCATAGTGATCATTGGATGTGCAGGGAGGATAGCGCTGTGAGGAGAAAGTGTGTAGTGCATTCTGTAGTGCATTGGGAAGTGCTTCTTCCTCACCTGGTAAATCATGTGCTGATATTTACCAGGTCAATAAAGCTAGCAGGGACAGGTCAGGATATTATTGGGTAAACAACACATCACCTGTTAGAGTCTACTGTGACATAGAACTAGTGTGTGGTGGAGTTAAGGGAGGCTGGACCAGGATTGCTATTCTTGATATGTCTCAAGATAATTCTTGTCATTCACCAAGGAGTCCAATTGTAATGCCAGGCACCTCTATAAAAGTGTGTCAATCTCCAGGCTGTTACTCTGTCACCTATCCACTAACTACAACAAGGTCTGTGGTCAAGTTACAGGTTACCAAAAAGGAACTACCAATGGTTTTTACTCTTCTGATTCACACGACAAGAGATCTATCAATGACATGTACGTTGATGGGATATCGATAACTTTAGGAAATCCTCGGAAACATGTGTGGACATATGCATCAGGACACAGTCATAACTGTGACGATCGAATTCACAATTGTCTGTGTGCACAGTTTCCAGGCCCTGACCCTCCGTCATTTGTTGGAAAACATTACTACTGTGAATCTGGTAACACTGGAACATTTAACCTAAATACTTACTACAGTTCAGACGCGCTATGGGATGGATTAAACTGCTATGGCACTCAAAACAATTGTTGCACCAATCCAGACATGCCCTGGTTCTTCCGCCAGTTTGCTAAATCTGTGCCCGGCTATTACTTGGAAGTAAGAAATTGCCGAGAGGAGTCATTTCCAATGAAGAGACTGTTATTGAAGTTTAGACCTCTACATACGGTGACTGGACTTGTCACTGAACTAGGCTGCTTTGCTATTATATTTATGTAACTGACTGTTGTGCTTTGTACGTTTAGGTTTGTATGTAATTTTATACATGTAGATTCTGTCTGAAGCAGCATAATGTTATTTATAGTACAGAATGTGAGCTTTATCTTATACATATATGTACCATATTATATTCATGTATTTATACAGTGTGAATTTTTCCTCATATCTACAGTTTTAAGAAAACCCAACGAACATAACTCCGTTTAATACAATATGACATCGATTTCAATGTTGAAACTAACTGTCACATGAATATTCTAAGTGGATCACTACCATAATTGGTATTAACTACCAATATAAATTAAAACTTGGATGTGTATATAGTATTGTTTGTCAACTATTTTGTGCTCTTGTTTTGTTTGCAAGTGTATGATTAAAGTTTGGGTACTTATAGACAATTATGCCCTGTAAAATTAGAGCATCAACACTCCTCCAAACAAATCTTTCCTTTCAGACAGGCTTCTCAAGGGTGCCAGTGGGTATCCTAATAAGAGTATATAGAAACATGATGTGCACTGAGACCAATTATTGCATCCTTCCTTCGAGGTTGTTTATCCACAGAAGATTCCTATCACTGCATGTCTTACCTATACTACTTTAAAGGCCTTTGATTTGTTGAATGCATCTTTAATCTGGTCTGTAATAGTGTTCTTAGCTTTCAAGCGGCTTAATAAGTCATAGTAAGTGAAGTTTAAACTTTAGCATTAGTACATGAAACCAATGTCTTCACCAAGAAACACAGGGTGCTTTTCTTAATTAAAAGCCACAGGTGTCTCAATTTTAAAATAATAGAAGCCCACAATGTAAAGCGCACCTTACCATTATATGTATGTTGTTACAACACTAATAGTAACAAGATGTCAGATACAGTGGTGCCCTAACCAGCTACTAGACATTATAAAATATTTCCTTCACTGTGTAGCTTTGATCTGCCCATGCAAAGTGTTAGCTACCACAGCATAATTTTTATATACAGATACTGCCTATATTTATTTCATCTATGTTAAATTGTTTTCAAAAATTTCAAATATGCTCTGACATAAACAGATCATGGGCCTAAACACTGAACAGTTTATACATGTAAATTTGTAGTCTTGTCATATATACTACTGCATATGGGATTAATTTTGAAATATATACCTGTTCCAATACTGACTAAAGGTGGAATCAGTTGCTTTAAAGCAAGGTACACACATCTGAGGGAATCAGCTAATAGATCTTTCCTGGAATCTTGAAATCATTGCTAAAAGTAAAATCTCATAGGCAGCTTAGCTTGGCCCCTTGCCTCATACAACACAAGAATTTCATATATACATACATATACATACTCCATTCCACATTTCACATCAAAACCACATTCTGTACAATGACTATCTACGTATAATGTGTTGGAGATGGAAGCTGATTCAAGCTGGTTTTCTGTAAACAGTATATACAATTAAAAGGAAAGATGAAATACTTTTAAGATACTATTACCATACAGTATAATGATTACTGTACGCAAGGGAATTTAATATAAGAAATTAAGTTAACGAATGAGTATGATCTTTAATTCATCAAAAATTTACTGTTATACATTGCATTGCACGGCACTCTTCTCCAATTATCAGATTCCCCCAAAATAGCTTTACTTGCAGTGGCATTGTTTCAGTGTCCACTCTGCATTCAAATGTAATTAAAAGTAGCTGCTCCAAAAAAAAAAGATAATTACTGTATGTTTTTTGAGGTAGTTATGTTGTCTGGTGGTGCTGGGTTTGTTTTGCCTTACAAGTCTTGCAGTAAGTTCTTTGACTGATAAAGTAATTGTGATTAGTGACTAAAGGTAATGTCAACAACTTGAGTCAGGGGATATCAACACCCTCTCTTCCAAAATGGGGTTCCAAGCAACCTTTGACTGCCGGATTCACCAGTGCATTAACACATAGTCAATCTACTAGCTACACTATGCTAAAAATATAATGTTATCAGTTATGCTGTACAGGTGCATCGTCCTGTATTTTACTGAATTTGAATTACAAATTACAATGGCATATATTGTAGCTAAGTAATTGCTTTAAAAGGTCCTCTATAGCTTTTTCACTTGGACCTCCTTCTTTCTTCAAATCACATATATATTCTAAATATACATTAACTATGATTTATAGCTATGCAGCTACATAGCATTATTGAATGTGTATAGAAGACTACAGTAAATTTATTAAGAGGTGCTACACTGGTATTCATACAACAGGCATGCCGGAGTTACAACATGTAACATTACTGTTATATATTTATATATATACCATTCCACTACTAGGTTTACATAACTCAGCAGCTTCATTTTTTTGCAAGACTAGTACAAGAAAACAATATTTTTTTTTAGAAAATCGTCATATACCGGGACCACAGCTCTGAAGTCATTGCAACACCAGCACGAAGTTGCCACACTATCTGCAGGCTATTAATCTCCACATCAAGCAACCCTTAAACTATTCTGGTCTGATTTTGCCAGTTTCAGGTGACTATCTGGCAGCCTGTATAACCATGCCAGACGTGTTCACAACTCTGTGGTGACTGTGGAGGGATGAAATACCCTGGATAGATGATAAGAAAGCTGAATGTGTGCTATCTGTTTTTTTTTTGTGATATTTCAATTTATAAACAGCTATTTTGTGGCCTGGTGGATTCATTTACCACCCCAATCCATTGTAGTACTCGATATATATAAAAGGTGGGAAACTCTATAAGCACTACCTTGACCACCGCATACTTTTTTAAAGGTCTCGAATATAGCTCTGGAAATTCCATAAACATAGCTGGAAGGGTACACTGCTTTTAAATGTAAATGTTTTCTCTGTATTAGCAATGCATCCAGTCACGGTGGTTTTCCAATATTTGGTAACATTTTAAAGTTCAATCATGGATCATGAAATAAACAGCAAACAACTTAACTGAACAAGGTGGTGTTCTACATCTGTATTTATTATCATTAATATTAATTACTCATGATTCAACTAAATAGTGTAGTATCTTGCCATCTACTAGGTGAGGTGTCATAGTGTTGGCACTTGTGCAATGTTGCACAAACCACAACACTGTTGTGACACTTGCTGTGGTCTAAAATATTGCTATATGAGAATTATAGTGTTGGCAGCACCTTTGAACTGCCCACACAAAGTGGTACGCAATATTAACCATTTTGATTTAATTTTCAGTTCCAATCTAGAAACTTAATTTGACAGCAACTACGTACTGCAGAATCTAAGCTATAGCAAGCAAGGCCTTTCCTTTTCCCATCCATGTTGATTGGCCAATTAACCCTAAACTACGTATTAATGTGTTACTATAACAGTACACCATACTGTATTGCATCGCACTACCCCATCAAACCATCAACAAGTTGTCATTTGAGGCATTAGTCATTGCCTATCTGAGGACATAACTCTCTCAGAAATAGCTAAAGAATTGTAAATCAATGGAAGCATAATACAAATTGCTGTCAGACTTTTAGTGCTGGTCACGCAATACAATATAATGTAGCTCTACAGCTATACTAATAGCTACCAGCCAACAATAGTATGTACATATATTTCACATGGGTACTTACAATCTTTTGGAACATTCATCAGGTTCTGCAAAACTTACTGTGATGACATTCTATAGCTAAGGAAGTTGATATATCAACATAAAATACTTTGCATTAACCAGATGCTAGGGACCCGCCGATTATGCTCATAATTTTACCTATTATGCTATGCTGCACTGCTCAAAAATTCACCTATTATGCTTAAATTAATGCTCAATATTTACCTATTATGCTCGATTATGCTCAATGTCCATGCCTTAGTTCATATGCTTTGCTACTAGTTTAACACTGTACAGAAAGAAAAAATGAGTGGCTGGAACACAAATAATAAATTCTTGCTGCATGCCTGCATGTAAGAGAAAAGATCGATATACTCTAATAGAACAGTCAGTGTGCTGATTGTTCTATTAGAGTTACTGACTGCTCTATTAGAGTATATCGATCTTATTTTGCAATTGTCATTTTTTCAGCAAGAATTTACACTATCGTACAAATATTTAACCTATTATGCTGGCATTATGCTCAATGCTTTTAAATACCTATTATGCTCAAAATTATGCCAGCATAATCGGCGGGTCCCTACCAGATGCATATTACATAACATTAGGCCAATGAAACTTGATTAGCAGTTTCGCGTCATCGCCCGCATACTGTTTATATACCCGCATGGAATTTCATTATTGGTAATTCTGATCGAAATACTCTAATAGAACAGTCACTTTTACTTTAATAGAGCAATCAGCTATACTCTAATGGGAAAATCACTTGTTTAGATAGCTGAATATTCTTATATGGATTAGTAACGTACTTTAGCAATTTAATGCAATGTAGATCTCCCTGTTTTTTTGGCAGAAATCTTCATGTTTGGGGTGGGTGTTGTGCTTTTAGAAAATAATGAATAATAACCGCCCGCCCGCATCAATTTTTCAAAAATCTGAGCGAGAAACTGGTAATCAAGTTTCATTGGCCTTATGTGTTACAAAATTTCACGGCCATATAGCTAAAATTAGAATTCTGTATGACCTATTTTTGCAAGCCTGGCCAAAATTAATGAATCTGACATCATTTAAGATTATTGTGTCATCCTTGCACATGGTAATAGCCAGCCACAGTGGGCATTAATATAGTAGTAAATAAAGATTGCAACACAACTAGCGGTGATTGCACGTACATTGACATTAAAACTAGACTGTGCATGATAATTCAAAACTTATGATTTTTCTTACACAATTACGTGTGTAATACTGTGTATACACTATTATATATATTTATATACTGCATGTTTCTCCAGTAAACCCATTAAGGCATTCACAGATATAAGCATGTTTTTCATCTACACAAATCCCACCATTTTCGCAAGGATTAGGGTTGCAGTTAGCTTGACAGATGTGTCCAGAGCTGACTCCATCATGACATGTTTCATCATTGAGCCAAGGAGTAGGGTCACAATTTTAGATGTTTGTTTCACAGATTGGACATTGTGCAATTAAAGCTTGGTGTTCCTCCGTTTCGACATGTCAAACTACATTTGGCTATAAACGGGATTAATTTTGCTAACACTTCAAACTTAGTAATCCCCATATATAGTATTTCAAAATCTATATTATTAACTGTCCAATTATGAGCAATTAATTGCTCTTAATTTTATAGTCATAGCACATTCCAACAATGAGCTACAAACTTTTTAAATTCGTAACCAACTTTTGGAAGTATACTCCTTGGTGCACTGTTAAAAACGAAGTATGAAATTCATCCAAAAATGGTATGACAACAGCATTGCAATCCAGGATAAAATGTTACTGAGTGTTGTGAAATGGGAGGACAATTGTTTAGTGATGAAACTGGCTGTGTAGCAGCTTGTGGATTGATTGGTAAGTGTATATAACAAAAAAATGTAAAATTTTATAACTATAATTATAATTAATAGAGGTGAACCACATTTCACTGTTCCACTGTTATCTGGGGATATTCTCTACTACTCCATCCGAGGGTACTCTGGGTTGGCATTCAATATGATCTGCAATAAAGACTTTATTGTCAATGCCTATTTTGTGGACACTAGAGGAGATACTAGTGAAGCTACTTGGATTGGAAAACTAGCTGTTGTTCCACAAAATAGGAACAATTCTGATGCTGTAATTTTTGACTCTGTCAATCAGGAGATTTTAGTTGTTGGTGATGGAAACTTGAAGGCTGCAACAATTAAGCAAATAAAATTTACTGAAAATGGCACTGTCAAGTTTACCCATACAGCAATGCAGAATGGCAACCTTATTACACATGTGATTTATACTAAGCCTCAGGCTAAATTTGATGTCACGTTCTACAACAATCATCTCGATGTGGACTGGAGGATGAATTATGATGAAATACATGGCTCACATGGGCTGATGGGTATGTTCTGAATCAGTTGCTTATAAACATTCCTCATTTGTGTCACTAGTTTACCCCTCAGTCTATAGTTGTCCAAGTATAGGCATTCTTCAGTTTTTTATAAAAACATCCTTACAGTCTTATAATATTAGTATGTGTACACGTGCAGGTATTGGCTTGAATAACATAAATACATGCACAATCAACTCAGAATAATAGCCTTCCAAATTTCAAGTTTGACCTTTCACAACTGATCTACTTACTTGACAATACATCAGGAAATAGCTGTAAACAAGGACTGCAATGACATCAAATTTCAAACACTGTACACATACCTGTTTACATAGGAAGTTACGGATTGTCAAGTTGACACAATTGGAAAGGCCACATGACCTGTTTCACAGAGCCAGTTACATAATCTTACTGTATATAATCATATTGTATCAACAGAATTTGATCTTTTGAGTTAGACGCTTGCACAAAACTGTCAACAAAGTTAGCAAGATCTGTGTAGGATCATACTGTAACTATATTCATCAAACAGTAGCTTTCACATTTTATAATATTTTATAGAATGTTTCTTCACCAACAGTTAGCTAATAAGTAGTCAGAGAAATGTTCGAGAACAATACAATAATAAGCAATGGTAATGATGTTTTGATTATGTCATAGCTCAATTTATGAAGAAAGGTATTGATTTTGATGCTAAGAGAAAAATGTTGGTGTTTTCAAATGGTCATGACCCAGTACCAGTTATCAGAGACTCTGTTATGAAAGACAAGTGGTGTTAGAAGGCTCAAACGTATGGGCATCAAGGGGAAGGTCTCATTGAGGGTAACATGCTGGATTATTTGGTACCCAACATCCTTGGTACTCCTGACCAACTCAAGAATTTCACCAAACAATGATGGACTTCAATGGACTAAACTCTTAGAATCTTTATTAATGTATTTTGCACACACAAACAATTCATAGTCATGTGAAATCAGCCGCATATACACATTAGCTTTCAAGCTAAGTTTCTAACATGCATAATGTGTACATTCATTCATCATGGTTTATCAGCTTCATTAGGGGTTACGTACAGGCTGGAGGTTGAATGGTGTTGAAGTGTCCGTATCATCTCTTTGTTTACTGCCTTCTGCCCACCACTGCTTTTGACCGCTACCCAGTAACCAATAAACAATAGCTCCAAAAACATAAATTTCAGCTGTGAGTACAAAAACAAGAAGCCATTCTTGTCGGTAGATATCAGTGATTGTAGGATCTTTGCAGCTGTCACCACATGTCACAATGTTTGGCTATATGTGCATATGTAAATAGTATTGCATAATAATAATGTAGGCCTGTGTCAAATATTCCAGCATAATAATTCATGCAGGCACTGATCCAGAAATATATGAAGGGGAGTGACTGGCGCAGTTTCAAGTTGAGAGAATAGAAGTATTGAATCAGTACAAAATGTGGCTAGTGTATCAGATAATGAGGTCAATAACAATGTCCGTGTCATGGCCGGTGTATGGCTTACAGTCTAGATAATCATGCAATGAACCAGAGATCTACAGTATAGTTTTAGTACACTGTAGGCTAACATACTGCAAAGCATACCTTACTAAGGGATCTGAGGGCATGCTTTAAAATTAAGAAGTTTATTTTCCTGGAAGCATTTTTAGCTAAAATCTATTGAGTCTAGGATTTTGGTCAACTACCAACTACCAAGACTCACTGTTCCCTTCTACATGCTGTAGGTTGTCAGTTGTCAATGGCACGAAACTAGTATATATGTAATTGCATAACCACAGTATCTTTATTATTTCTGGCAGGTAGCTTATAGTAAAGGCATGCCATGTTATTCCCAGACAAGCAAGGTAGGTGGCTAGCCACCCCATCCCCAACCCCCCCCCCCCCCCAGATCAGTCCCTGTAATTGTGACCTGGCCTAGCAAGTCAATAAAATTGTGAATACAAACTACATCTCATCACATAAAACATCAACACTTGTGCTATACAGGCAAGTATTTGCTATACAAGAACTAATGGACATTACAAGCATGCATGACATCATAAAGAAATAGGTAATGAAAGTTTTGTAAAAGTACGTCAATTTTATGTGCCCACTTGCCCTGTTATTTGCAGACTCAATAATTATTGATGTGCAAATTTTTAGTACTAAAATGCTTCAGTGGATAAGCAATTAACTACAAAGGAATGATGTGATAACCATTGAAGAATCCTAGCAATGCATGTATGTATGTTTTAGTAATGTAGGCTATGATAAAGTTTTCTTACCACAATAAAAACCAACATACACTCTTTGAGTATTTTCAAATGACATATACTACACAAGTCTCACCTCTTTAGCTATTAGCATGGCTACTTGTGGACCAGCAAATGCTGGGATTGCGCAAAGTGTATTGGATATGCCCAGCAATATGCCGGCATAATTTGGTGCAATATCAAGATAGTTGACACTGCATCCAGCTACGGCAAACCCTGACACCGCAATAGATAGAGAAATGAAAGTCATAACCTGTTCAGTTGTAGTTCCATAAACTCCACCCAAGACCAAAAACAAGGCTGGTAGACAGCTACCTATACAACAGAAGATTGAAACAAAATAATAAATCAAACATATTTTGAATCAGTCGTTGTACTTTTAAATAGCTAAAGTCTGTTAAGTGGTTTTAAGCTTGCTCTATGTGTCACATATTTAGGGAGGCCTAAATGCATGCCTTCCCTTGAAATTTGAAATCACACCTGAGGACAACTTTAAGCACTGAAAAGATAACTGACTGTTCTATTAGAGTTTTGTAATCCTTCACAAACCAAAACCAGCAAAAAGTTTTGGGGAATGTTTACTAATTGACTAGAATGAAGTCTATAATATTATTATAATATTGTAGCTAGTGCATTTAATGACCTATTGGGTTAAATATCTGCAGCTATTCAGACTGAAGTCTTCAAATTCCAATATTCCATATATAATGTTTTTTTTCCTATACTCACCAAGTGTTGTGTTGAGCTTCCTGATCACTGTAGTGGTTACTAGTTTATGCTGCCTCAACATATCTGTTACATATCCCCAGAAAAGTGACACCACTGTTAAGCAGACATATGGTATTGCTGAGTAGAAACCATTCTGAGAAATAAAACGAACCAATTCTTAACATGTCACAAGTACGTACATTTACTCTGCAGGTTGAAAGGTTTATTTATATCATTTTGTCTGCTTTGTTTATTATATACTACATTGTACTCCTATCTAGCTAATAGACTTTTTGTTTCATTGAACAAAATAATAGCATATCTATTTTGAATAAAAACCTTTTTTGAGTAAAAAATCACTAGTGAACCTGGAGCTCTGTAAAACTGAAACATTCTTAGATGGGAACTTGTGCCACAGTAGCATAATTTATTATATGTGTCACTTTTGTGAGATTATCAGTCTATAAACTGCATCTTTTAAAAGGCTGTTTTGTGGCCTAGTAGCTTCAATAACCACACACATCCACTTTGAACCTCATTATTTTCCTCCTATGCACATTTTGATGACTTGGGATACAACAACACTTGCAATCAATTCTATTTTTTGGTGAAAATTCCGTACATGTCACTGCTAGAGCTGGAACATTACTTTTAAGCAATAAACTTATACAATGCACCCCTATGATACAAGCCATCAGAAATTCAACTGACTAAAGTACAGGGTTAGACTGGACATGTTTAAGTAGTGCACATTTTTAACCTCATCTCAGGCGTGTGATCCTATATAAGAAGCTTTTAATTCTCTATATGTAGCTATAGTGTGGCTGGGAGACTTGTGAACTACTTGAGGGGAACTACAGTACAGCTGGCTTGTAACTGAACTGTCTATGTGATAACATGTTTGTGTTGCACAAGTTTCAACAGCATGCCATGGTTTGTTGCATTTCAGAGTGAATTGTCTGTAGATGGTACTAACTTATATAAATATAAGGCAGCATAAAGTATCTCTCTGCAGAGTGACTTCTTAAGTATCCATCTCACTGCAAACGTTAGTACTATGATAAAACATTGGGTATATGTACTAAATGCAGTCAATTTAAACACCTTACACATGACATTATTATTATACATCCTGTAACCTTTGTTATGCCAAGACAGAGTATGTGGTTAAGGTACGTTGGCAAGCAGACAACTAGCAAATAGTATCCCCAGCTATTTGTACATTCAGCAATGACAAGACCCAGAACCACAGGTGATGTAAGCATTGCTTTCCAAGGAGTTGACGAACTCTGCCAAACCATATGTAAAATAATAATACGTTCAGTAATATTGAGCAAAGCACATCTGCTACCTTTTTTGACGCATCATTATCTATCTCAGATTTAATCAACGATTCTATGTAATTCTGCTCTTTAGAAGAAATATATGGATGATCGGCAGGTGTGTTGAATGCCAAAAACAGCCAGGCCACAAACCAGACAATCCCAAACACTCCTACAGTATTTAGTGCAAACATTTAACAATAATAAGTTTCTAGCTACACAAATACTCTGTGTAAGTGTGACTGTGTTCAAGAGCTGCATTATCATAAACACGGTACAACAAATACTATATGTTGATTAGTGTGCATAAAGCCTTCTATCACCTTCCTTCTACCTAAATTCTGAGGGCTGCAGACCAGCTCATCTAAGGCTGTTCAGCAGTAGTGGTTGATAAAGCTAAACCGAGTTATCAATCCAAATTGAAGTCAAGCTTTCTTTCTTTCTTCTTCTTTTTTTTAAAATAATTTTTTTACTGCTTTACAGAGACCAGCACTGAAGCCTGACAGCAACTTTGGCTGCACCCTTAACCTAACATACCAGGACTACGCTTACTAATAGATATCTAATGACCTAAAGCTAATAAGGGGCCACTGAAAGGTAAGTTGATGCAAGTGCTGGCATTGTTACAGTAATACCAGTTAAATAGGCCAGGTAAGACCTAATCCAAACATTTGTCTCATAATGTACACAGTCAGTACAAGCATGCATCTAAGCAAACATATAATTTATGAAATTTATATAACAGCATTTCAAAATTAGCGAAGTAGGATAAGTAGAAAATTTTAAACCTCCCAATCACACACATACATATTTGCTGGATGTAAATCTTGATTTGTTAGCTAATCAAAAGATGACAAACATAAGTACATCAGCACACTTACCAAAACAGTAAAATGCCCAAGGCCATCCCAAGGCACCACATAACACTCCAGACAATGTAAACCCAACAATGCTTCCAAGAAATGTGCCTATACATGTCAAACAATTAGTACTTGTTATGTAGGGCGATAAGTAGCAATATGTAATATGGACACTATACTATACTATACTTGTACTATACTATACTAATTATTATCTTTCCATGTCAGTATCAGTTCTTGTACCTCCTATATATGCAAAGTTGGTCACATACGACTGAAATATTTTACTTGGTAAAATTATATACAAAATTTATATACAACACACAATAACCCTACGTATGTTAACAGGTAACAAACAGAGGTACTTGTACACTAATAGATTAGGTTATGCTATTACACTATAAATTAATATTTATTTAACATACCTGCTAGAGTAATACTTCCCATTATACTCCTTTCTAATGGTGGAGCCCACTTGCCAAACATTGCATTGGTAGCTGGATAAGTTATTCCCTGCAGTTCTACCATAATGATGTAAACACAGCATTGTTGCTCACTTCAAAAAGTCCAACAATTACTCTACAAGCTACCAGTGCCCATACATTGAGGTAAGCCAGTTGAGGTGTGATTATGGTGAGTAGTGATGACATCAGTATACCAACACCAAATACATACTTCCCACCAAATTTGGTAGCTAGCCATCCTCCGGGAATTTGAGTGATGGTGTATCCGTAGAAGAAGCCGGACAAAACCCAACCTGTATAGATGAAAGACTTTGTAAGACAGACTAGCTATGCAGTAGTCTGTAAGACTTGGTGACACGATAATTAAATGAATTGTTGTGGTGCCAAAAGTCAAAACTCCAGTCAGAGAATACATAGCTAACTGCAAGGTCCAACTTTGAAATCTGAAGAATGAATATAATAAAAGTTTGCACATAGGATTTGGTTTAATCTTGTTGCAATTAAATAGAATAAGGCAAGCTTGATATCTGCAGTATATAACTATGTGCTGCTACCAAGGGACTGTACACATGGGATGTTTTACACTGTGAGCATGGCAGCTACATAAAATTCCTTTGAATGCTCATACTAAGTCACTTTGTTGAAAACAATCCTGATTTCAAAAGGCTACATGTTCAAAGGATTATTGTTATTGCCAGGAATTCATTGTACACTGTGTTAAGTATTAATTTGTAGTAATAATTTGTACTAGTAATAGCATGGGTAACAGTGAAATTTGGGATAAATACCACTCTTGTTGCATTGAAAATGGAAATTTCACTTGGCTTCGCCTCGTGAAATTTTACCCATTTTCAATGCAACACTCGTGGTATTTATCCCAAATTTCACTGCTATACCCATGTTATTCCCAGTTAATACCATACTCGCTACACATGCTGAGCATTAGGGCTGCTAACAATTTGTTATTATGTAGCTAAATTTGTACTACATTTGTTAACATAAATTCTACCAAATGAAATTGCAATTACAACTTGTCACTACATTTTTAACATAAACTTCTAGCCAATGAAATTGCAATTACAACTTGTCACTACATTTTTAACATAAAATTCTAGCCAATGAAATTGCAATTACAACTTTTCACTGCTACCAGTGAAATACGGGATTAATTTCACTGCTGTTATTGAGACTTTTGTATGGGCAATGAAACAGGTATGGTGTTAATAATGTTATTAGACACAAGACCAAATACATAACCACTTAAATACCTTAGATGTAGTAATGAATTATAAGTAATAGTTAGACTTCAGACCATTTGGGGTCTATGTAATTTAGTAACCCGAAGGCCCTGTGTCGTGGCGCCTTAGCGCAGCGAAGGCGCTACTGCAGGGCCTGAGGGTTACTAAATTACATAGACCCCGAATGGTCTGAAGTCTAACTATTATTTGGGAAACCTTATAAATGAAAACTTGATATTCAATGTACAATCATTTGTGCCTACAGTGTGCCTACCAGGTATATAGTTACAAATTGAGTGATTCAAGGCTGAACATTTGTGTAAAGTGTTTAAAAGTAATTCGTACTGTGGCAATTAGGAACACTACTTTTACTGATCATTAGCTACTAAGAATTCACAGTGATGCCCACAATTTGCCAGTGTACTTTTATGTATGCATGAAAATCAATGCTTTTGAATTTTTTGAAATGGTGAGATTTATTTTATGCAATAAAAATTCTCAGACAGTAGCTATAAAATGAAAAATGGAATAGTGCATGGTTCTTGTGATAGTTTGGGATGGTAAGATTGGGAGTAACCCTTTCTTTAAAATCAATGCGGTGCTGCCGACATGACTTTGAAGGTTGTAATACATACCGCATCAACTATATACAGTTATGGTGTCTCAGTGTCTGTCACTGTAAAAAGTAGTGAATTTAATCATATATTATATGGTATTTGAGACTGTGTATTAATGCATAGGCGGATCTAGGAATTTCAGTGACTAGTTTCTGGGCATGCAAGAGTCTGGTGACATTCTCTTAAAAAAGAAGTTATCCTTAAACTATGCAGTAACTGTAATTTAATCATTCTGAATATATATATATCAGTTTTGTAGCTGTTTTGTCAGTAATCCAAATCATAATCATAAGCAACATCAACATTGAAGTTGATTTAAAGCGTCATATTTGTTATAGGCTGCTTGTGGCTGCTAAATGCATATGGGTGAAGTCCAGGCTCTAAGTTGTGTAATGTACTTGGTCAAGTAATACACTTTAAATTGATCAAGGAAGCTGACGTGTTGAGTAAATATTGCAACTTCAGCCTAGCTGTAGGTTGAAGACCAAAAAAAAAAAAAAAAGAAAGGTCTTCACCTACTGACAATAGCTACCCCTCACCATAGATACCCTCAGTTTCGTGCTACATACTGCACTTACTAACAAATAGGCGTGGCTGAGCATATGTTGGTAATGCGATAAGTGGGCGTGGCTCACGAAAGAGCTACGCGATAGCGTTTATAAGTTCCACGTCGTCAAACGAACAATTTCGTTTCTCACGTGATCCAATCTGGGTCAGACCCGGATAAATTGTAAACCGGGTCAGACCCGGATGACCCGGAGAAAATGTGACCCGGATGACCCGACCCGGTTTCAACGCTGTTGTGTACCCTTTGACACTAACTCATCTTATAGTTTAGTTGTCACAATTTAGAAGGAGTCTAAAAGTTTTGGGAAGTAGCCCTAAAGTAAGGCAATTAAGTATGGGGTTCTAGGGGCATGCCCCCAGGAACTTTTTAAACACTCTGAGATTAGATTTTGAACTATTTTTACTGTGTTGGCACTGGTAAATTTAGTAGTTTTAAGCTACAATATGTGACTGGACTATTAGGATAGTTGACTGCTCTATTAGAGTATTTAAAACTGAAGTTTTGTAACTTCTCAAATTCATGCAAAACAACTTGACTAGTTTCTGGATACCTCAGAAACCCCCCTAGATCTGCCCCTGTAACGTATGCATGCAAACACAGTAATTTTCCATCACATGTGCACGTTTGCATCTGTGACCCGATTTGACCAAAAGGGACTTATAGCCTTTCTGATTGTACAACTTTGTGTGCCTATAACTTCACAAGAATATAGGTGTGTATGAGATATCTATAGCTACTTAAAACTTTCACAGACTGTTCTGCAGTTATATGATATGCAAATAGACCATCCAGAAAGAAAAGTTAAGAGTCAGAAAAATGGAAAGGCTTTAAGCCCCTATTTGTCAGACCGCAGGTCACATGCATGTGCTATAATAATAGTTCTATAGATCCAACACTGTCACACAGGGATATGAGGTAGCTACCATAGAATTTAGAAATTGAGCATGCTAAACAAACTTTACTATTTCTTATTCTCCTCCCAGGCATATATATGCATATTTGTCTGCATCCAATTATTAATACGTATGTAATTGGCAGCTTGCTAAGTTTCATTTGCCAGGACATTCGGCTAAATTTAAACAGCTGCAATTAATTATAAAGATGTGAATATATAGCTACTGTAACAATAGACTCTATAGCTACCTGCATGAGTCCTGGGATAATTATTGTCATTCTCCAAAATATAACCGCATGCATGCATGCAACTCTTTAGCTATACCGTAGGCGGGGAAAGATACGCGTGGGAAAAGTTTCGCGTTTAAGTTACATTATAGACCCTTTTGTGGTGGACTTCCGCGAGGTGTCTAAATAACTTAGACCCTTTTCATGTTTTAGTCGCGCACAAACAGTGGTAGCGCTGCCAACGAATTGCCACCTGGTAATTAGTTTAAAACAGTTACGGCTGCAGTGATGGGCTTGTATACACCAAGCCCATCACTCCAGTCGTAACTAATTTAACGCTACATTTCTCTGTTATAAGCAGCTGTCAATAGTGTCAAGGTATACAGCGACTACATAAGAGTCTAAATAACTTAGACTTCAGACCAGTCGGGGTCTACGTAATTTAGCATCGTAATTTAGTAACCCTCAGGCCCTGTAGTACCGCCTTCGCTGCGCTCAGGCACCACGACACAAGACCTTCGGGTTACTAAATTACGTAGACCCCTCTGGTCAAAAGACTAGCTAACTATTATTTAGCTAGTTGCACTTTATATTGTGGCCATACACTGAACATCAGTAAATCGCGAAACCGGCTTTTCATGTAGCTAGCTACAGTACTACTCCATTCTTATCTTCAGATAGCTAACTACTATATAACTACGTACTTAATTAATAGTTTAGTACGTATTATTGAGCATACCTTGTTCTGCATCTGTCCAATCAAAGCTTCTGTGACACAAAAGATAGAAGTATATGTACGATAATGTACCCATAGCTAGCTATAGCTATATAGACTAGCTAGCTGATTAATCAATAAAAGTATAGCTAGTTATGCTCGCTCCATACCTTTGGCCATGGCGGGGATTTTCGGCCGTCATCTCCACAATCGCTACACTCAGGTTAGCGCGAAGAGAAAAGGCGTTACATAATCCCAAAAAGATCATGAAGGCGAGCACGTATCGTGTTTTAATGCAGGGAACAGCACAGTCAACCTTGCAGATCCTAGGGAACCATCGGACCAGCCGGCTTTTCTGACCGTTCAGTAGATGTATCGATTCTGTATCTTTACGCCACATTTTAGGCTAACTGGAGTTACTAGACTATTGGGGTTTTGCTCGTTACTACAAAGCCGATGTTGCATCACACGTGATGAGGCACGTGCCATGATACGTACGTACATGTACGTATAAAGCAACTCGTCTGCAACGTAGCTAGTTGCATACCACACACTTGTTAAACCACTGAGGTAAACTGCAGAATAGATGAGTTAATCTTCTGACTAGTCATGCACCACGTATAGCTGTGTGCAAATTTTCTAAATGGTTCAAATCTTTGTATTACGTACGTGAGGGTAGGGTAAAACCGGGACGAGGACAATAGGGGTAAAACCGGGAAGGGGAGAGGGACAAAGAAAAAATCTGGGACAATAGCTATAGTAGGCTATAAACTGCCCCTATAATAAACATGCACCGAACTAGCTTGGAGCTGTCTAAGTTGTTTCTTTACCTAAAGTCTAGGTAGACAACGGATCAAGGAAGATGTCTGCTGCAGGTTTCCAGGATCAAGATACCCTAATCGTCACCATACAACTGCGTAGCTATAATTATAATTCTGCACTATGAGAAGGAACTATAGTATAATTTGTAGATTTAATTTGTAATCATGATAATTAATTTTGTAATTTGTATAGATTGTAGATTCATGCTAGTAAATTCCCTATAGTGTTATCTAATTGAGCTACAGTGTAAACCTCAGGCAGGATATACAACACAGAAAGTTATCTATATATATACAGTTAAAAATGAAGAGTAACCAACACTCTGAGAGTTCCCAGTGTAGGGAGGATTTAACACCCCATGGAGAGTAACCAACACTCTGAAGAGAATAACCATTACTCTGAAGAGTAAGCAACACCACCTTCAGAGCATGTGTTACTCCCTTAGAGTAATGGTTACTTTCCAGGGGTGCTAAATCCTCCCTACACCAGGGGCGTAGCTAGCCAGAAGGTGATGGAGGGGCAGGCATGCCCCCACGAAACGCTCAAAATCATTCATAATTGCAAAAAAGGCTAATGACCCAATGGTGGGCTAGCCAACATACGGTGTTGTATTATTACAACTTACACAACTAGCTATGTAACTATTTCAGTACTGACTGCTTCCAATCGAGGTAGCTATATTCGTCGAGCATCATCGCACGTGCCACAACTGTACTCCAACACATTCATCCACAGTCCGGTAGAGCTAATACTTTAGTGCAAATACAGGTTACTTTACGTTAGCCACAGCCTGTGCTGCAGTCCTAGCACACTGCTGACAGGATGACGTATTCACTCACTTCACTCAACGAAATTCAAATGCCATGTATTGCACGAAATCCCACCTGTCTTGCTAGCAGAACTTGTAAGCTTGACTGATCCACCTGACTGACTAAGTAAAAACAGACTGCACTGCCGTACGTACAAAGATCCAGTGTGATCGACTCGATAAAATAAACTTGGTACATTTATTTAGCTAACACTTTATCACCTCGTAGACAGTAGGTTCATAGCGTCATCTGGTCTCCTTTGTCACTTGTGAGTTGTGACTCCTGCCGTGGAGAAGCGGGTCACTCTTTTTAGATTCAAAAATGTTCTATCACGCGAGTAATCTAGGCTAAATATAGAAGTATGTGTCTAATATTTTCGTTCGATGGATTCGCGAGCGTGTTGAATGTTGTGTGTGCGCATTCACTAGCAGCCCCTGGTGATACCGCGTAGTAGTGTACATAATTTACAGTCATTTGCGTGTCATCATTTAGTGATGGGGGGGCAAATGCCCCCCCCTTAGCTACGCCTCTGCACACTGGGAACTCCTTGAGAGTTGTGGTTACTCTTCATTTTAACAGTGTACATGAGTCAGCGTTGAAACCGGGTCGGGTCATCCGGGTCACATTTTCTTCGGGTCATCCGGGTCAGACCCGGATTGGATCACGTGAGAAACGAAATTGTTCGTTTGACGACGTGGAACTTATAAACGCTATCGCGTAGCTCTTTCGTGAGCCACGCCCACTTATCGCATTACCAACATATGCTCAGCCACGCCTATTTGTTAGTAAGTGCTGTATGTAGCACGAAACTGAGGGTATCTATGGTGAGGGGTAGCTATTGTCAGTAGGTGAAGACCTTTCTTTTTTTTGGTCTTCAACCTACAGTTAGGCTGAAGTTGCAATATTTACTCAACACGAATCGAACGCTCAAAATGTAGACTCGTTCGCTCACCCGAGACTAGCCGAAACACGTCTCGGCTTTAATTAATCGGGGTCAGTGGGTCATCCGGGTCAGCAGTAGTGACCCGGTTTCAACGTTGACATGAGTGCTATAATGTAGAGTGTGGTTTTTGACATTGGGTGACCTGCAGTTCGAATCCTGGGGTTGGAGGGATTTTTTTCCTTACTTTGGCCCCTTTTTTGTTACACCTTTTCAGTCAGTCAGTAAGTTAAGTCACTATAGGTCTAAGTCCTTGAAATTAGGTTAGGTAATCCTAAGGCTGCTGCACATGTTGCTGTAAGACCTTCAGTGCTGGTCACTGTAAAGTGCTAATAATAAATACTTTAGGTTTAAGGAAGAAAATCCATCCCTCCTGGAGGAAGACTGAGTGTGGCCCCGACTAGACATTGGGTGACCTGCAGTTCGAATCCTGGGGTTGGAGGGATTTTTTTCCTTATTATTATTATTCTTTACTGAGCAGTCAGCCCTGCTGGTGTGCTCAGGAATCACATAAACAAATACATTAGGTACAATAATATGATTGGAGTCTAGATCATTATCTGCAATTTCAATTGTATCAGTTGGTAGTATGTTCCACTCATTTATTGTTCTTGAGAAATAGCTGTTTTGGTATGCCGTGGTGGATGAGGTAGGTAAAATATAGTGAAGATGGTGGTATTGTCTTGTTGGTCGTGTTTTTGGTAAGTAATAATGAGGAATTTGGAGTGATAACTGTTGGTAGTGTATCTTATGCAATATTTGTAACCTAGATAATTTCAGACGAATTTGTAATGTAGGCCATTTCAACTGATCCAACATTAGAGAAACTGAACTGAATCTGCCATAGTCATTCAACACCCAGCGCGCTGCTCTTCGTTGTACTTTCTCTAACTCTGAAATATCTCCAACGTGGTAGGGATCCCAGACAGCAGATGCATACTCTAGTTGTGGTCTCACCATTGTTAGGTAAGCTGATTCTTTAACTTGTTTTGAACATTTGTTTAGATTGCGTTTTAAGAAATTGAGTGTTCTAGATGCTTTATTGACAACATTCGATATGTGAGGTGACCCAGACAGTGATTTATGAATTAGGACTCCTAGGTACATATGTTGATCAGATATATCTAGTATGTGATTGTGAAGTGTGTAGTCGTAATTGAGTGGTGATAAGGATCTCGTGCAACGTATAACTGTACATTTACTAATATTGAACTTAAGTTGCCAAGTATCGGCTCATTCTGACAGTTTATTTAAATCTTCTTGAAGTCTGTTGATGTCTTCTACACTATTGATAACTCTATAAAGCAAGCAATCATCAGCAAACAGGCGGAGTGGTGAGTTGATGTCTTTAGTTATGTCATTTATATACAATAGGAACATTAGAGGTCCAAGGACTGTGCCTTGTGGTACCCCAGACATTACCGACACTGGACTAGAGGATTCACTATTTAAAACAACACACTGAGTACGTTGGGTAAGCCAAGTTTGAATCCAGTTATAAGTACTGCCATTAATTCCATAATATCTTAGTTTGGTCATTAAGCGTTGGCGTGGTACTGTATCGATTGCTTTAGAAAAATCCGATATCTATTTGTTTCTGATGGTCTTGAGCAAAGTATATGTCTTCCGTAAGAGTAATTAGTTGAGTTATGCATGAATGATTAGATCTGAACCCATGTTGATTTTCAATTAATATGTTGTTTTCGTTTAGATGGTTGATGATGGGATGATATATAATGTGTTTCATAACCTTTGCACAAATGGAGGTCAAAGATATGGGGCGATAATTACTAACACTACTGTGGTTACCTTTCTTGAATACTGGACATATATTGGCTTTTAACCAATCAGATGGCAATGAGTTAGTTGACAGAGAATGATTGAAAATTATGAGTAATATTGGTGTTATTTCATCTGCACAATGCTTCAAGATGTAAGGGGATATACGGTCTGGACCACTAGCTTTATTTGTATCAAGTGTTATAAGTAACTTATGTATTCCAGATTGTGAGATAGATATATCAGGCATGTTGGGTACTTCAGTATTACTATCCATAGTAGGCATTGTTAACAAGTTTTCCTTTGTAAACACAGATTTAAAGTGATTATTCAAAGCATTTGCTTTGTCTTTTGCATGATGGATTGTTTGGTCACCTATAAGTAATGTCGGAATATCATGTTTATCTTGTTTTTTTTGGCTCTGATGTACTTCCAAAATTGTCGACGATTTCCACTGAAGGAGTTATTAAATAATCTGCTGTAATAGTTATTGTGTGCTGCTCTCACTTTCGAATTTATAGAATTCTTTAATTTACGATAAGCATCCCAATCAGATTGTAAAGCGGTTCTTTTAGCTTTGTTGTACAAACGTTTTTGAACTTTCATATCCTTTTTCATTTGTCTAATTATCCATGGCAGTCTATTACTTGATTTATTTACTTTGTGTGGAACATGATCAAGAACAGCCTTGTGAACTGTTTGCTTAAACACTTGCCATAGCTGATCAACAGATCTAGACTGAGGGTTACTGAGCAGGAAAGCATTTCTAAAGGTTATGAAATCATCTTTTATTGATTGAATATCTCCTTTATGGTATAAAGCAACTTTTTGTTGGTCTCTACTTGATGTTGGTTTATGAATTATGTCAAAATCAAATATTATAGCATCATGATCAGAAATACCAGGTACAATGTCAAGATCAGAAATTCTTGGGTAAGAAGAAAATACTAAGTCCAATACACTATTCTGATGTGTTGGAAACTGTACAAACTGCTCAAGACCAGCGTCATTAATTACATCTATGAACAAGTTATTCAGTCCACTTCCATAAGTTGGTACACTAAATTGGCCATAACCAGTACTCCAGGAAATACCTGGAAAATTAAAATCTCCTATTAGTAGGATGTTCGGTGGAGAGTTTGATCGGTTCAGTAAGTTGGTTATAGATAAACGGAGTTGTTCTATGGGATATGAATCAGTATTTGGTGGGCGATAGAATATACATACATGAATAGGACATCGGTTCAACAGTGTAATTTTGGCCCAAATTAGTTCAGCTTCTGTATCCAGCGATAGTTCTTCTACAACATTTAAACATTTCTTTATGCACAAAAAGACACCACCACCACCCATAGTACGATCTTTCCTAAACACATTATAATAATCAGGAAATATCTCAGGCGTGAAAAAAGATTGATCAAGGTGAGATTCACTTCCTCCTATCACATCTGGATTATGTTCATCCACTAGTGCCAAGAACATTGCCTTTTTGGTGTCACTTCTCAAACTGCAACAGTTAAGACTTAAAATTTTTAGCTTGGAATCACTTGTTTGAGTAGCATGGACATCTGGGGTAGTTAAAATATCAGTATATTCACAAGAATGACTAATCTTATCTTTACCATCAGGAACTCTGTAATGCTTCCGTAGAGGGAGCATTACTTGCAGCACCTTGGCTATTGTATCTTCTAAGTACAATTTCACCATTTAATATCATCAGACCCTTTTCACCATTTCCTCTCCTTTGTTTTAGTTCTTGTACCAGTTTCCTATGTTTCTCTCTTTGGTATTTAGTCATGTCTGTGGTGATATAAACATCCTTATACTCAGAGTGACGTCGAAGGTAATAAGAATGAGACACTAAGAATTCTTTATGTGACAAATCGTCAACTACAACAAGTAGTGGTCTAGCCCTGTTTTCAACATGTTTACCCAATCGTAGAATTTTGGTAACATTAGCATTGATGTCAAAGATCCGTTTACAGAGGTCGATAAACCATGTCTTGTCTCGTGAAAGATCAGTTTCTGGTAAATTGTAGATGATAACATTATTCTTTCTACGCTCTCTGTCATCTAATTCTTCAGCAACAGTTAGGAATGTTGAAGCAGGAGAAGGTATGACTGGTGATTTTTCTGTAATAATCATCTCTGAAGCTGCCCCAACTTCATTACGTAACACATTATTTCAAGAGGTCAAGTCATCAATTTTGTTGGCTACTTCAGAAATTAGCCAGTGCAAATTTGTTTGTTCAGCTTGTAAGCAACGCAAGGAAGGGAAATCAACTTGTTGTTGAAGATTAACATGGTGATCATGAACAATGCAAGTTGTTTAATGCGACTACTACAATGATTGGCCTCACAATAGTATGATATGTTGCTAACCTTAGCACATAAAACATTAAATTTGTCATACAAATCATTGGAAATACCCTCACAGCCTGCATGAGCCCAGGTTCCACACAGGTCACATTGTACAGCCTTACTTTCAGAGCAACATTCCTTACTACAGTGTGGACATAGCTACATCCCCAAGAAGTGATTTGACAATGGTGTCCCTTCTGCCCTCTGGAGTAGAACTTCCTTGGTATTTCTTCGCCTGGTTAGCCTCTGGGGACACAGAATCTGGCTGTAATTTACGTTTTATCGGACCTTCGCCTTCTGCCATTGCCAGCCTGCCGCAATTCTAATTGCCGCGCATTCACTGTCAAAAAAAAGGAACACCCAACAACAGCTTCCACAGTTAATCTCCAAACCTCATTTGGTACCGTTAAAACACCACGGTACAACAGCTTATAAGTTTGTGACGGCCAGGAATAGACGAGTTCGTAGAGTAGAAATTACCGCCGCCACGATCACGTGAGTCTTTACTTTGGCCCCTTTTCTGTTACACCTTTTCAGTCAGTCAGTAAGTCAAGTCACTAGGTCTAAGTCCTTGAAATTAGGTTAGGTAATCCTAAGGCTGCAGCACATGTTGCTGTAAGACCTTCAGTGCTGGTCACTGTAAAGTGCTAATAATAATAATAATAATAATAAAATGCTTTACTGTGTCCAAATCAGCGTTGAAACCGGGTCATCCGGGTCTGACCCGGTTTATAATTTATCCGGGTCTGACCCGGATTGGATCACGGGAGAAACGAAATTGTTCGTTTGACGACGTGGAAACTTATTCGTGAGCCACGCCCACTTATCGCATTACCAACATACGCGAGGGTAGCTATTGTCAGTAGGTGAAGACCTTTTTTTTTAATTTTTTTTGGTCTTCAACCTACAGCTAGGCTGAAGTTGCAATATTTACTCAACACGAATCGAACGCTCAAAATGTAGACTCGTCCCCTCGCTCGAGACTAGCCGAAACACGTTTCGGCTTTAATTAATCCGGGTCAAATCCGGGTCTGACCCGGATTGCTATCTGGGCCAGTGGGTCATCCGGGTCAGCAGTAGTGACCCGGTTTCAACGTTGGTCCAAATACATCATGCATGCATGGTTATTGCTTACAACGTTCACATAATTGGGGTGTGATATCTCTACTTTGTATATGGCTAGAATGCAGAACCATAATAAACTTGATATAGCTATACAAGATGTACATTGCAAGCAGCTGCTAACATAAATTTCCGAATCTAATTTCAGCAAGCATTGCATCACTTTGCATTAATGGTCTGTAACAACGATATAATATATATATATATATTTGTTAATGTACAAACTCAATCATGAGTATATTCGTACATATGTAGTTAGCTACTTATTTACAAATTTATATAATTGTTAAATAAATCAATAGATGGAGCTTGGATAATATGATAATCTAGTTGGTTCCATAATTTTATTGTAAAAGGAAAGAAGGAGTTCATATAAGCATCTACCCTTGTTGGCAACTGCAGAAATAATTTTTGTAGTGCCCATTATTGATGAATGGTTGATAGCTAGTGCTGCATGATAATAGCTATTGTGTAGCTATAGCTATAGCTATAAAATGTATATAATTGTGTGTAGTTCTACAGGGACGGATCCAGGATTTTTAGAAAGGGGGGCTAAGTTAAATAGACGGCCAATGCAGGATCCTTGTGACCATTTCCAACCTCCCATTCCATTCACACACACTTCATCATTCCATGAATACCTCAGCCTGTATAACCATGCAGTACCTTCTACTGTTATAAAGTTCACAGAAAACTCAACTCAACCACTAGTGATACTATACTAAATTTGATCACTCAGTGTTTATATAATTATCCCCAGGATGTTTTAGTACTAAAGGATTAGTGATGTGATGTCACTGTCTTGTGGGAAATTAGTTTTCCCACTTCTTTCCTTAGCTGTGTGGGCACTGACTTGTAGCAAAGAGTTGTTCTGGGGAAAAATGTTATTAGGAAAAGTAATGTGTTAGGAAGTTGAATTTGATACACAAAGTAACTCATGATCAGGATAGTAATACATGCTAACAATAAATAGAAGAAAATCCATCCCTCCTGCTAGACAACTGACCTAACTAGACATTGGGTGATCTGCAGTTCGAATCCTGGGATTGGATGGATTTTTTCCTTCTTTGTCCCTTTTCTGTTTCACATTATTTGTACTATATATGCAGCTAATTTTTTCTACAAGATCAGTCCCTATGTGTGCATGCATGAATGCATGTAGTTTATTTAGGTTAGGTAATCCTAAGGTTGCAGCACATGTTGCTGTAGACCTTCAGTGCTGGTTACTATAAAGCAAGTAATTCAATTCAGAAGAGTTACAAAAATGAAAGTGATCTAGCTATTAACACAATGAAGCCATATAGCTAGCACTTTAGGTTGCTTGCAACCTACATAATTATTATGTACTAGGCAGTTAATTAGACATAGTCACATAGTGTTAGTTATCATGATAACATTTGGTTAATTAATCAACACAGATACCTTACAATTGTTTTGTTAGCTAAACTTGCCTACTAGTAAATTCAGTGACCACTCTATGACAGTTTTGGTCATTTGAGTTACATTTCAGCTGTGTACTGAGAGCTGCATTTCACTCTTATTATGTAGATAGAAAACCAGCTGCTATTACATGTTATCAACATACTTGAAACACTTAATCGTAGCTTCAAGTTTGTTTCTTGGACCTATAATTTCAATACAAAACATTTTTTATTCGCACATGATCACCTTGCAGTATCATTAAGAGCGACTTTTAAGCTTAACACAAAGTAAGAACAACTTAAAACTGGCTATTGCCTAGTTCCAATTCAAAAGTAATTTCTAAATATTTGCAAATACAATCTATACTTTTTTAGTGAGGTTGCTAGCAGTATTTTGCTCTTACTCTACACCTTGTTCTAGCCATTGTCATCAATCCGTTTCATCGTCCGTTTCATAATTCATTAACTGCTTTCTTCACTAATTTTTGGATATTTTTGTATTTCTAATTGGATTTCTGAGATGGTGTATGAGAGTCCCAAGGCATTGGTTACCCCTTGATTTGGCCCGAGAAACAAAAAAACAATCTAGTTATTACTGTATATGTAAATATTTTTGAGGTGGAACTTGAAATTTTCTTACATTTCGTAGATCACCTTTCAGCTATGAAAATTTTCCTCCAAATTTTGAACTATTGTATTCAAAAATTAATAATTAGTTATAAAACCTTTCAGATTCAAAAGTTTTCGAATCTTGCTGTATTTGCTCATCTACAAACGTTTTCCACCTCAAAACCTTTTACATATACGATAACTTTGCTATCCCGCCCTGCTATGAAGGCTGTGCTACAGATATCTTTATAAGTGATTGACAGATTGCCACTGACACAGGATGTCAGTGGACCATCAGGGTACAACACACACACGCACGCACACACACATACACACTGCTATTGTACAAATATTTACATGTAGAAAATGTCGTGTACCCTGTAAAGTTTAATTATTATATTATATTATTACAGGGAGTCAGAAACATACAGTACGTAGCTACTACAAAAAGTGCAACAAAAAAAATAATAATATTCCAGACCTGGTGGTGCCAGGCTGATCCATGCACCAGTTGAACTGGTAGCTAGCTATCAATACCACATGGTTTACCACTGCACACACGTCATGCACATGCATTATATAGCTACTGATCATTGAAAACTGCTGTATATATAGACTAGCTAGCTTTGAAAAATGTAACATTATTTTATTTATTTATTTATTACTGTGTAGGACTCCATCAAGGAGTATAACACACAGATACAAAACAAAATCAAAGTAAATTCAGATGATTTAACAAAATGTCCTTAAAACAGTTTATAGATGGCTGATTGACCACATCTTCTGGCAAAGTGTTCCATAATTTAATAGCGGATGGTAAAAAGGAAAATAAATACGAGTTGATTGTTGCTTGTGGGATTCTGAAACGTTGTGAATGACCTCTGGTAACTGATGAAATTGATGTTAGTGAGATTGATGGAACCTCCATTTGACAACTGATTATCTTATAAAACATGACTAGTTTGCAAAATGTACGTCGTGATTCTAGAGAGGGCCAATTAAGTGATGTGAGCATGTTAGTAACACTACTTCTCTAGGAGTAATTGTTCATTGTATACCTTGCAGCACTACGTTGAATCTTTTCTATGGCACAAATATCAGATTGAAGGTGAGGAGCCCATATAGGTGAAGCATATTCTAGTATGAGACTATGGGTCTGACAAAAGACTTATAGCAATGAGATCTTACAGAAATTGGACAATGATTGATGTTCCTCCTCAGAAAAGCTAAGGCTGAATTGGCCTTATGATGCAGGCTCGATCAGAATTAAAATCATGTCTTGTTTGGATGCCAAGGAGAAAATGAGTGGAAGTGCCTTGGTACAGTGAGTAGGGTCTGGCATGTACTTCAGCTCTCCCTTCACTCCAGGACAGTATCTGCAAATCATCACCACTTCTACATACTTTATTCGAATTGTAAGACTATGGAATCATCTGCCTGTAATAGATCTATCCTTACCATCTCATGTCATCAAACGCAACCTCACAAAATATCTATGAAACTATTTCACAGCTAACTTCAACTCTGACCAATCTTGTTCATTCCATCGTTTATGTCCAAGCGACCATTATTCAAGACAGCCAACTTTTCCATTCTCTGATTACTGTAATTAAAATTAATAATAATTTAGTATGTAATGTATACGTATAGCTGTACATTTCTGGCTGTAGGCACAGGTTGCCCACAGACCTTCAATGCAGGTCTTCCTGCATCGTAAAGCATAAATAAATAAAATAAAATATAAGAATAAGTGGCAGTAGGAATATTCCTCCACTAATCCATTGGAAATGGGATGATATGACTCAGTTAGGCCGTATATACCTATATTTGAAAAATTGTTGCTCTAAAGCAAAAGTGGGTTAATGGACTGTAAGAAAAAAAAGAAGCATTTGCTATAATTGTAAGCAAAATCTTATACAATAGCTATAGCAAGCTAAGTTAAAATTGTGGCACTTGCAAAACTAGGGCAAGTGGGTAAACAAAAAAACTCTTTTAACTTTCATGAATCATAACTGCAGCACAGGTCAGTCCTGGCTTTAGAATTTTTAACTACTTAACAAGGTTGTAGTGTGACTGTGATCATGGAAATTGGTAGTTAATAGTTCTTAGTCCCTTAATTGGTAATTAGTCAGTTAGACAGTTGTCCATAATCTTAGTCAATATAAATTATAGTGACATAGCAATCATAGCCAAAATGTTATAAAGGCAAATATGATTGGGCAATGAACATAATTAAAATAATTTTATGTATACTGAATGCCCTTGAAACTAGCCACTCATTCGAAGAGTGCTTAATAAGTGCTTGGATTTCTTTGAAATAAAGACAAACATTCATACTATTAAAGTTTCTATACAAATGTCCACTAGTATGATTTTGAAGAATGCACTATATTTGTTAGAAAAATCATTGATGTATTGATTTGATCATTGATGTATTGATTTGCAGCGCAGAAATCTTTACTGCTTCATGACAAGTGTAAAATTATTATTATGGGGCAACCTTACAAATCGAGTGATATAGCAAGTTTCAACAAAACTCTAATAAGCAGTCTTGCATCTCTGGTTTTGGGGAAAGTGTGCAAAGCAAAGTGTGAAATGCGAAGCCTTAACCATATGCATCTAGGGGGTCTGTAGGGACCCGTCGATTTTGCCGGAAAAATTTTTGGCATAATGACTGATTGGGTGAAAGTAATGAGCAAAATGCTGGCATAATAGGTGAAGTGGACATAAAAATTGCACAAAAGATTGAGATACTCTAATACAACAGTCAGGCGTCTAAAATATCGACAATGCAGAGCTAATTGTTACGGGAACAACAAGTGACAATCGAGATATCCTAATAAAACAGTTACACATGTTAAGCAATATTAGCTAGCTTCTTACCTTAGACGTTAGAAGTAATTGCTGATCGAGATACTCTAATAGAACAGTCACTTTAAGGCGAAACTGTAGCTTTGCACTTGGAAATATTCAATTAACAAAGATCAGTGCTGAACAAAATTTATAATTCTTGAGCAAGATATGGAGCATAATAGGTGAAAAATAAAAGAATTACTGGAAAGAATAATAGGTGGGAAAAAAAGGAAAATAGACTGGTCCTGGGACCAGGTGAAACTGAATCTAATCTCCTGTTGGGATATGACTAATGTGACCCGGTCACCCGATTGGTGGGGGAGGGTGTCCACAGTGCTTATGCATGTGCAGCATAGCAGTGAATGGCTAGTTGTGTGTAGCAGCATAGTATGTATGTAGGAGAATATTAGCTCAAAAAGCTATCAGCTGTTCTCCGGGAATCTAAAGTATTAATTGGCTATTTTGTTTATTTGTGTAACGTTGTGGTTGTTTATGCATGTGTGTAGCATTGTAGTTAGGTTTTATAGATTTCCTTGCCAACCCAGAACTGTAAGCTTTTGAGCAATAATACACAATAGTATTGTTGTATGTGTGTCCGAGGTGCCATATGCATGTTTTTGAACATCATAACGAGATGGTTTCTTCTTCTTTGTAAGAATCGAATCATCATGAACATTTTGTTCCCCATTCAGCAGGCTCTCATCTTACACTGACAATTATTTAAGCTGGCTCCTATATTAATTCACATACATTCTTTGTGACTGTTTATTAGAGTATATTTACTATTGGTGACTTTTTATTAGAATTGACTAGGGAATCTTGATCATCTTGTTGTTATAATTAGAGCTTCAAAATTCCACACACTATCTTTTCAAAATCTATCATTATTGGTCATAATATAACCAGCTTCTTAGTGAAATAACAACTTCAGTACTGAGGTTTCATTTTAACAAGCAAGAAAAAAATTAATTTAAAGCGTCCTCAAATTCCACAAACTACTGTAGTATCATGTGACATAATACCATGTGCAACATGACGCAGGTTGGGAACTGCTTTCTCATTTGGAGTGGCCTACTGCTAGTTTTGAAGAGCAGTGCCAAACTCAAGCCTGGACTCCTGAATATTTTTTATTGAGGCAGCTGCCAAATGATAGCAACACCTCCGCATTCAACATGCAACATTATTACTGCATACTATGTGGGTCAGGCTTATAACATAATTATAGTCACCATAAATCATTGACAAAATTAGTATCTAAAACATGCATTGCTGGTGGATAAACACCAGATATAACACCTTACATCATTCCTAGGTTGCTCAATTACCTGGCACTGAATGTACATAGCTACATATCTTACCTATACTTATATATACCTTCAAGATCTTACTCTTGTAACTACATGTTCCAGTCCACCGTGTGCTGAAGCAATGATCAAGTCGTGATCATCAGAACATTAAAAAAATGAAAATTGTAATGTTACAAGTCATCACTACATAACTAACTACACCTCGTCAGATGGCAGGTTATACTCAGTCTCACTCAGTAGTGGAATGAAACTTTTATTCTGTAACATATATCATAAAGCCAGATAGCTAAATGCTTAATGAAGGATGAAATTTCAAGACCATGCCATGATTTTCATCAACTTATTATTATGTTATACGTAAATGTAAGTAAAAAATAATTACCCACATATTTTGTTTAGCTGGCTTGCAGGACTGGTCAGGTAATATGGGCTGTGTTGTAACCATTAAATCTGTAATTAGACTTGGCTTTTTGAACAATCATACGTATATGTGACCAGGCTTGCAAAAATAAGGCATGTGGGCAAAAATTACACCATGTCCCTTAATAGGTCATATCTCAGTAATGCAATGGAGTATATGCATTCTGTAGCTTGCATTGGAAAGCCAGGTAAATTATAACGAAGCCTGAAAATTTTATGAATATACAATAGTGCAATAAATAGTTATGGCTGATGAAAGTTTTAAAAAGTTGTGTGCCAACATGCTCTATTTTCGCAGGCCTGGTCACATATAATGAGAGTGGCTGCTGGCTGGACTTCTCATTGCCTTTACCCATGTGTATACGCCATGCGTACATCATGAAAAATATGCTAGCTAGCTGCATAAAACGGTAGTGTGTCGTAGTCAGAGACTCACAATAGCTAATTACCTATTATAATATGGTATACGTAGCTAATCACACAGCCCACTAAATGGAGAGCTGAAATCTTGTAATTTATGTTTTCATGTAAGTAGTATGACATAGAGTCGCTTCGTTTAGTAGTCAACTATTTGCAAGAAATTAAGTTTTGGGGCTCCCTAAATCTTGGAGGTCTGATGTTAACACTTTACTGGTACTTTAATCATAATCATAGTGACTCGGTCTGACAAAAAGGGACTTATAGCCTTTCCAAATGTATAACTTTGTGTGCCTGTAACTTCACAAAACTTAGAGGTAGTTATCTATCTTCTCAGTTGACACTTTCACTGACTAATTTGCTATAAGTCTGCTTTACGGTGTGCACAAAGGAAGTCATATATCATCCTTAGACCATCCACAAAGAAAGTTATGAGCTCTCAAAGTTAGACCAGGTCACATAGCTATGTCACAGCTAGCCTTTTATAAAAAAAATTGCTGAACTCGCAAACTACTGTCTTTGCAATCCACTGAAAGTGCAGATTACGTGTATCGTAATGGGTTCAGTGTTTCAAACCGAGCTTTATTTGATTAGAGTGCATTTAGTTGGGATCACGTGCTGACATGACGATTCAAAATTTTTCGCACAATAACTCAATACTGATACCACAATTACAATTGATTATGACTAAATCCAAGAGATGACCTACACAATCTAGATGCTAGTCGGCCTTCAGGTAGCTATGGCTCTGTAAGTTTTAAGTGTAAATACTATAAAACGGGGTACTTGTAGGAAGTGTTACAACCCACTTGAGTCCTACAATTATAACATATAATAATAATAACCCAAAGTTTTCCCTTCGTACGTATAATAGCTAGCTCAGAACCTACCCGTAGACTAGATCCTATACATTCCCAGGTGGTTCATTTTTCCTTTATTTCACTGAGAGTTTTTGTTGTGTTATTGCTTTAAGGATCTTTGCTATATTATCGAGCGTATTATTGGTGGTTTAGTGGGTGCAGTGGTCGCTCCATATTTGCGACTAGCCTGGCGGTAGTCTCGTGCCCAGACCGCTTTTTTCTTTTTGTGTGGGGGCGGAGTCCGCCCCCACACAAATAGAAAAAAAGCGGTCTGGGTACGAGATTAGCCTGGAATATTCCAGTACTGAAATATGAATCATTAAATGACATAGTGCAGTTTATGCCCACATTATTCAATGAGTTTATATTGTGTTATGGTTTTAAAGTTGAACTAAAATGAGTGATGATGAAGACATTGCCGCTCTTGTTTTGGACAATGGTTCCTGTACGTGCAAGGCTGGATTTGCCGGAGATGATGCTCCCAGGGCTGTTTTTTCATCCATCATTGGAAGACCTCGTCTGGTTGGTATGGGCCTAAAGGATTCCTACATAGGAGATGAGGCCCAGAGCAAACGTAATATCCTCAGCTTGAAGTACCCTATAGAGTATGGAATTGTTACCAACTGGGATGATATGGAGAAGGTAATACCTTTGTAGTACTTCTCTAGAAAGCATTTTCACTTTCGTATTGTTTTCTTTTTAGATCTGGCATCACACTTTCTGCAATGAACTCTGCGTGGTACCAGAAGAGCACCCAGTGTTGTTGACAGAGGCTCCCCTTAACCCCAAGGCCAACCGAGAAAAGATGACCCAGATCATGTTTGAGACCTTCAACACACCAGCCATGTATGTAGCCATCCAGACCTTACTGTCATTGTATTCATCAGCTGGTCATGCCACTGGAATAATGTTTGACTCTGGAGATGGAGTGTCCCAGATTGTTCCCATCTATGAAGGTTATGCTCTGCCTCATGCCATCCTCCGTTTGGATCTGGCTGGCCGTGATTTGACTGACTACCTGATGAAGATGCTGACTGAGAGAGGTTACTCTTTCGCGACCACTGCTGAACGTGAAATTATCCGTGACATCAAGGAGAAGCTGTGCTACATTGCATTGGACTTTGAGCAAGAGTTGCTGACTGCTTCTAGCAGCTCAGGTATGGAGAAGAGCTACGAGCTTCCTGATGGTCAAGTGATCACCATTGGTAATGAACGATTCCGTTGCCCTGAGGCTCTCTTCCAACCATCCTTCTTGGGAATGCAATCAGCTGGTATCCATGAAACCTGCTACAACTCCATTATAAAATGTGATGTAGACATCCGTAAAGATTTATATAGCAAGATTGTATTGTCTGGAGGCAGCACTATGCTCCCAGGAATTGCTGACAGGATGCGGAAGGAGATCACAGCTCTGGCACCACCGACAATGAAAATTAATATCATAGCTCGACCAGAACAAAAATACTCCGTATGGATTGGTGGCTCCATTTTGGCCTCTCTATCAACCTTCCAACAGATGTGGATTAGCAAACAAGAATATTATGAGTCTGGCCCAGTTATTGTCCACCACAAGTGCTTCTAAGCGATATATTATTGATTATTGCGATGTGTACATTCATGCAAAATAAGGAAGTTATAAAGTTTACAATGGTAACTACCTTGATCATGGGTGGTCTTGTTATCAAGTTTCTGGTGTACAGTAACTCACACCATGATGCTTACCTAATAGTATGCAGTTGTGTGGTAATTGGAAAATTACTTAAATTTAGTAATGAAAATTATACATGTGACTGGATATACCATGGGAAAAGCTTACTTTGGCACATGCCAAAATTGTACCTTAAGGTGTTTATATTTAGTAATACACTAAATTTAGCGATTTCTTATTGTGGCAAAATTAGCGTGTACAAAATTTAGCGAATTTATACATTTGTCAATTGATGTAATCAAGTAGCCATACACTTTGCAGCTTTAGCAAGCAAAAAAAATCGAAATCGCGAAAATTTATGTATCGCTAAATTTAGTATCCTTAAGGTATGTGCCAGTGCCTATGAAAACAGGGCATGTGGACACACGAAATTAAATTTACCTCATTTTTCAAAATTTCATCACCCATAACATTTTACATCACTATGAAATTTTCAACACATCAAATATTTATTTGGCTTTATAGCTAATACAAGTTACAGAATGCATATACTGCAGTGCACTGATTCCAGTACTGATATATAACCTGTTAAGTGACTTGGTGTAGTTTGTGCCCAAATGCCCTATTTTTGCAGGCCCGGTCGCATATGTTGTAGCTTGACTTGCATGATATTAACAGTGTGTTTAGTGTGCTTTCTTTAGTGTTGTGTGATTCTTTTTAATGACATTTTAAATCTCACATGAATTAGACAGTTTTTAAAAACTATACCAAAATAATGCATCTGAAAGGGTACCTCTTTAATAATGGTCTAAAATATAAGTACACATCTTCTAGTATTGTGCATCACAAATAAATCACTGTATATATAATAATTATATATAAATAATTATTCTAACACATTTCATAAAAAAATTTAATGACTTTATATAGTGGAACCTGTTACCTGCCTAAGCCGGTCACCTTTGGGTCAAGTGTTTTGGTCTTAATAGGCAGGCAGCTGCTTTAGAAGGTATAAACTTGTCACTTTGGGAATTAAAGGCTGCATTTTGGTCTTTATTGAAAGGTATACAGCTGGCCGCAAAGACATGTTCAACTCTGTACTAATGCAATAAAGCTATTTCACATTACTAACGTTTTTAAATGTTATACTCAGTCTTACTCAGTAGTGGAATGAAACTTTTTATTTTGTAACTTGTATCATAAAGCCAGATAGCTAAATGGATGAAAATTTCAAGACCATGCCATGATTTCATCAGTTATGTTATACGTCAATAAATGTAGTAAAAATTATTACCCACATACTTTGTTTAGCTGGCTTGCAGGACTGGTCAAGTAATATAGGCTGTGTTGTAAAACCATTAAATCTGTAATTAGACTAGGCTTTTTGAACAATCATACGTATATGTGACCGGGCTTGCAAAAATAGGGCATGTAGGCACAAATTACGCCATTTCACTTAATGGGTCATATCTCAGTACTGTAATACAGTATATATAATGCATTCTGTAACTTGTATTGTAAAGCCAGATAAATTATAAACAAAGCCTGAAAATTAATTTTTATGAATTTACCATGGTGCAATAAAAAGTTATGGCTGATGAAGTCTGAAAAAGTAAGCAAATTAGTGAGCCAACATGCTCTATTTTTGCAGGCATGGTCACATAATAATGAGAGTGGTTGCTGGCTGGACTTCTCATTGCCTTTACCCATGTGTATAGCTACGCCATGCATATTCATACGTACTTCATGAAAAATAATTATAATAATTGCTAGCTAGCTGCATAAAACGGTAGTGTGTCGTAGCCAGAGGCTCACAATAGCTAATGACCTATTATAATATGACATACGTAGCTAATCACACAGCCCACTAAATGGAGAGCTGAAATCTTATAGTTTATGGTATGTTTTCATGTAAGTAGTATGACATAGACTATTGGAGTCGCTTAGTTTAGTAGTCAACTATTTGCAAGAAATTCAGTTTTGGGGCTCACTAAATCTCGGAGGTCTGATGTCAACACTTTACCAGTACTTTAATCATAATCATATGTGACCCAGTCTAACAAAAAGGGACTTATAGCCTTTCCAAATGTATAACTTTGTGTGCTTGTAACTTCACAAAACTTAGAGGTAGCTATCTATCTTCTCAGTTGACACTTTCACAGACTAATTTGCTATAATGCTGCTTTACGGCGTTCACAAAGAAAGTCATATATCATCCTTAGACCATCCACAAAGAAAGTTATGAGCTCTAAAAGTTAGACCAGGTCACATATGCGGCATAGCTAGCTAACACGTCATTTTTTATAAACATTTGCTGAACTCGTAAACCACTGTCTTTACAATCCACTGAATATGCACATCATGTTTATTATTATAATTAGGCATTCCAGCCCGATTTTTAAATCAAAAATGGACTTTTTATATGCTCAATAGGTAGAGTATTGATTGCCGATCTCAAAAATATATAGTTTGTTGGGTTGGAATTAACTACTTTGGTATGCACAGTGCTTTAAACTGAAAAATGGTACATTTTTTCCCTGGGGCTCCCCATACATTTTAAAGGGAAAATGGCACAATTGAATCAGGAAGCCATCTAACAATCTGGACTGTTTTGAAACTGCAGTTGCTTCTAGCTGCAAGTTTGTACATATAATGAGAGTAACTTCAGATGTTATCGGATCTCAGCGATCTTTGTATGCTTTGTAGTGAGCAAATATGTTTCACCTACTGCACACTTCTCAATACAATGGTGCATACTTTGACTCACAGGCAAGAGGCTATCTCAAGTAAGTAAAAACATCAAGTTAACAGCTTATATAGGTAAACAACTAAGGTGGAGCTGTGGTTTCAATTATGGCATTGTTATGCTGACTCTTTGAAGTGGTTTGTATTATTGAGCTGATGACACAGCCATCAGAAAATTGCTCTGGAGCTGAAAATCGCTAACCCGAGCAAAGTAACTACGCACTTTAAAGTAAGCACCAGTGACTACCTTCCACCCTACACTACGTTTTTTTTTTTAATTTTAAAGTATTCTACATACATTACAAGGCTTAAAAAGATTACAAAACAACACAAAACTTACTTATATGTAACGCGCACGACAAAACTAAGATTTTCATGATGAGCAGCGTGTGGACAAACCGAGGGACAAACCCCATAGCGATTTTCATCTTGATTGGAGCTCGGGCTACGGAGCAATCCCAAGTTAAACACGAGTTGTTGTTTTGTAGCTACCAGGGTGGCAGGGTTCTATTGGGGAATAGACTATACGGAGAAATTTTATTAGAAAATCTCGGATACTGGAATGCCTATTATAGTGGGTCCAGTGTTTCAAACCGAGCTTTATTTGCTTAAAAGTGTATTTAGTTGGGATCACGTGCAGACATGACGATTCGAAATTTTTCGCACAATAACTCAATACCACAATTACAATTGAATAAGACTAGATGACCCTCACGATCTAGATGCTAGTCGGCCTTAGGTAGCTATGGCTCTGTAAGTTTTAAATGTAAAGTCTATCGTTAGCGGGATACTTGTAGAAAGTGTTACAGTCGATTGCAGAATTGTTGCGGAAATTTCTCTTCCCGTGCCGTAAACATTCCGTGGGCTGGAAAACTATTTTTATTGAGGAAAAAGATTAGTGTGGTTCAGTTGCTGTTGAATCCGTGGCAAGGACAATAAAATTTACTTACAAGGAGCCTTACGGAAACACTCACGGTACGGCATACTTTTTTCAACAATTCTGCAATTGATTGTACAACCCAATATTTTCCCTTCGTACGTATCATACAGTAGCTAGCTCAGTATCTTACCCGTACTGAGATCATAGCCGATCCTATACTTTCCCGGGGGGTTCATTTTGCCTTTATTTCGCTGAGAGTTTTTGTTGTGTTATTGTTGTCAGTATTATCTATGGTATTATTGAGCGCATTATTGGTGGGTGTGGTCGCTCCATATTGACTAGCCGGCTGGCGGGGCCAGACTTGTTAGCTACAGGACCTGCAAAATAGGGCATGTGGGCACACAAGATTTGTGTACTTTCTTTACCAATAAATCCTTTTCCATTATGGTACGTATGCCCATGAAATTTTTTAACTTTCTTCACAACTTTAGCTACCTACACAAACTTTACAACACAAGTCACAGTATGAAAATACTGTATTCCAGTACTGAAATATGAATCATTAAGTGACATGGTGTAGTTTATGCCCACATTATTCACGAGTTTTCATTGTGTTATTGTTTTAAAGTTGAACTAAAATGAGTGATGACGAAGACATTGCCGCTCTTGTTTTGGACAATGGTTCCTGTATGTGCAAGGCTGGCTTTGCTGGAGATGATGCTCCCAGGGCTGTTTTCCCATCCATCGTTGGAAGACCTCGTCTGGTTGGTATGGGCCTAAAGGATTCCTACATAGGAGATGAGGCCCAGAGCAAACGTAATATCCTCAGCTTGAAATACCCTATAGAGTACGGAATTGTTACCAACTGGGATGATATGGAGAAGGTAGTTCCTTAGTTGAACTTTTATAGAAAGCATATTCACATTAAGTGTTGTTTTCTTTGTAGATCTGGCATCACACTTTCTGCAATGAACTCCGCGTGGCACCAGAAGAGCATCCAGTGTTGTTGACAGAGGCTCCCCTCAACCCCAAGGCCAACCGAGAAAAGATGACCCAGATCATGTTTGAGACCTTCAACACACCTGCCATGTATGTAGCCATCCAGACCTTACTGTCATTGTATTCATCAGCTGGTCGTACCACTGGAATAATGTTTGACTCTGGAGATGGAGTGTCCCAGATTGTTCCCATCTATGAAGGTTATGCTCCCCCTCATGCCATTCTCCGTTTGGATCTGGCTGGCTGTGATTTGACTGGCTACCTGATGAAGATGCTGACTGAGAGAGGTTACTCTTTCGCGACCACTGCTGAACGTGAAATTGTCCGTGACATCAAGGAGAAGCTGTGCTACATTGCATTGGACTTTGAGCAAGAGTTGCTGACTGCTTCTAGCAGCTCAGGTATGGAGAAGAGCTACGAGCTTCCTGATGGTCAAGTGATCACCATTGGTAATGAACGATTCCGTTGCCCTGAGGCTCTCTTCCAACCATCCTTCTTGGGAATGCAATCAGCTGGTATCCATGAAACCTGTTACAACTCCATTATGAAATGTGATGTAGACATCCGTAAAGATTTATATAGCAACATTGTGTTGTCTGGAGGCAACACCATGCTCCTAGGAATTGCTGACAGGATGCGGAAGGAGATCACAGCTCTGGCACCACCGACAATGAAAATTAAGATCATAGCTCCACCAGAACGAAAATACTCTGTATGGATTGGTGGCTCCATTTTGGCCTCTCTGTCAACCTTCCAACAGATGTGGATTAGCAAACAAGAATATTATGAGTCTGGCCCAGTTATTGTCCACCACAAGTGCTTCTAAGCCGTAAGAGTTTTGCATTCACTGATAGTTGCCTTATATATTTTTAATTGATTGTATATATTATTTATATTATTATTGCAATGTGTATACATTTATGTGAAAAAGAAAGTTATAAAGTTTACAATGATCACTACATTGATCATGGGTGGACTTGTAGTCAATTTCTGGTGTACATTAGCTAACTCACACTGTCATGCTTACCTAATAGATGCAGTTGTGTGGTAATTGGAAAATTACTAAAAATTAGTAATGAAAATTATACATGTGACTGGATAATATTTATAGGAAAAGCTAACTTTGGCGCATGCCAAAATTGTGGGGAAAGAAAATTGTTTGATATTAACCCTTCTTGCTGTATGAAGTAACACTTATTATACAGTTTACTGCAATGTATTATGTAAAAAGTACCAGTACGAATTGCTTTGAGTGTGAAACTTCACACAGTAAGTTAGGTGATTTTTCCGGCAATAAAATGGCTAAAATAGACAATACTACAGATTGTTAAATTGAAGAAAAGTACTAGACACCACCACCACCAGAAACTTTCCAAATATATTTTGAATGGTATAGTAAAGGTCTACAAGGTGATCTGTCATCCTCACTTAACTCAATGTATTTACAAATTTGAAACGTTAGTAATGTGAAATAGCTTTATTACATTAGTAGTGGAACATGTCTTTGTGGCCAGCTGTATACCTTTCAATAAATACTAAAATGCAACTTTCAATTCCCGAAGTGACAAGTTTATACCTTCTAAAGCAGCCGCCTGCCTATTAAGACCAATAAATCTTGACCCAAAAGTGACAGGTAACAGATTCCACTACATAACGTCAGTAAAAAATTTTTATGAAATGTGTTAGAAGATTCAGATATAATTATACAGTGATTTATTTGTGATGCACAATACTAGAAGAAGTGTACTTATATTTTAGACCATTATTAAAGAGGCACCCTTTCAGATGCATTATTTTGGTATAGTTTTAAAAACTGTCTAATTCATGTGAGATTTAAAATGTCATTGAAAAAGAATCACACAACACGTAATGAAAGTACACGAAACACACTGTTAATATCATGCAAGTCAAGCTGCAAAAAGGTGCATAGCAGGGATAATAATATGCTATATTCTAAGTGTTTTCTTCATAATTTCATAGCAAAAGAATCTACTAAATGGTCCTATGCTAAGAAGTATAGTGTATTACTGTGTGCTGTACTATAATAGTTGTGTTGGACACTCTCCTCTTCTGTTACTAACTCTTGCTATTATGCCGTTGTTGTTATATACTTCAGGTCAAACATTGCACTATAAAAATAATAGCAGCTGCATTTTACCAGTGGCTAATTACATGTGCCATTACCATCAGGGCTGCTGACAAGGGGCACAACTGGGGCAAAATACCCTAGACCCTAGGCCCAAGGCTACATTTTCCACATAAGACTGTAGGCAAAGGGCCCCACATTCTTATTTTACCCTGGGTCCACAATATTTTCTTGGATTCTCTTGGTGGCCCTGATTACCATAAAACACAAACGTTGATTTCTTATCTATTTACTGTACATCTTGAATACATATGTGACTGGGCCAGCAAAAATAGGGCATGTGGGTACAAATTACACCATGTCACTTAACAGGTCATAGTATCAGTACTGGAATCAGTGCACTACAGTATATGCATTCTGTAACTTGTACAAGTATAAGGAAAAATTAGTAATTTTACAATCAATTAGGGATCATAGTAATAAAAAGTATAGAAACAAGGGTGGTTGCTTACACCTGCAAATATTCCAGTGAACAATTTAATCTCTAATTCAGTCTGTATAGCTGACAATAAAGATACAGACTGAATTACGGATTAAATTGTTCATTGGAATATTTGCAGGTGTAAGCGACCACCCTTGATTCAATGCATATATAGCATTTTCTAAGGCATGTTAAAGCCACTTGTAATTGTCACACATGAATATTTGCTAGCCATTTCAAGTGTTGCAATTGCATGGCTTGAATATGCGACCTTAGAACTTGCTGACTTGCTATATAGCTTTTAATATGCTGGTTTGTTTAACCCTTGTTTCTTTTGTTGTTTTTCATTCTTTAATTGTTTAAAAACTATTTTTATAATGTAGGTATACTAATGTCACAACTTACTGCATTAAATGTGCTGTTGGAGTGACTGTCTTATAGAATTATAAATGTTTGCATTTGTTTACCTGTGTATTTATTAGTATAGGTAAGACATGCAGTGGTAGGGTTCTTCAGTGGATAAACAACTCTAAAGGGAATGATGTAATAATCACCTCAGCTCCACCTCGGTGATAATTACATCATTCCTTCAGGGTTGTTTATCCATTAAAGAATCTTAGCAATGCATGACTTAGTTGCTTAGACAATGGCCATGGTGATTGCAATTTTGTTTGGAAGCTACAAAGTATGCAATTGTTTGTCAGAGTTGTGGCTAGTTGTTTTATTTAGTAAGACACCTGTGTACAGGTTTCTTGTAACAGAATAAAAACCTTGCATACTTTGCAAATATCAGAACATTCTCAACATGCCATTGTGTCTAATGTGTATTGTATGTTACTTTTTTTTTACAATTCTACAAAAGTAATCCGATTTGCAAAAAGATACCTTTTACACACATTTTACATGTTAGTGAATACGTATATGATTACCGACTTGCAGCATTGATAAGGTTTCTCCATACCCCCAAACTGCTTCTAACTACTGTGCCTAGGCATGAGGCTATTATGCTTCTAAAATTGAGAATTATACTTTTGAGCAGTGCTCAAAAATTTACCTATATATATGCTTTTGAGAATTACTCATTATTCTCTAAATTATGCCATCGTACATGTATTGGACCATTATGGTCAGTTTATTCCTTTATCAGACCATTTACACATTGATGTTTTAGCTTCAAGTAGTCTTCTGTCTGTCAGCTGGCTGCTATGTTAGAGCATTTCAGTTCACAAACATTTTTGTGATTGTTTTATTAGAGTAGTATACTTACTCAACTATTTTATTAGAGTTTCTTACTCAACTATTAGAGTATCTCAATAGTTTTTAACAGAATTGTGCAAATTTCATGCTTTGAGAACATCATAATTCCATCAAAATGCCAGCATAATGCCTGATTCCCACAGATACCCATTATGCTCGAAATTATGCTAGCTCTTGCCTAACTGTGCCATCTCTTAATGAAAGTTTCAGACCATTAGTTGCAATGATTAATACATAAAGTTTCAATGTTCTAAATATTCTGTGCATAAAAAATGTACCTTTTTGCAAATTTGTTCAACCATCACATAGAAATTTTTATCAACAAACTTGACCTTTTTACAAAAGTACAAAAATTTACATGCGTAACTGGCCTAGTGTATAAAACTAAGCATCCAAACTAAAGGGTGCATTTGTGTGTATAGACATAACTGTTTGTAGACTTTTCAAAACCAAGTCACCTGAAATTCCTTAGGTTATCAGGAGATTGAAGGACATTGGGTACCACATAATCCAGTATGTCACCCTCAATGAGACCTTCTCCTTGATGTCCATAATTGTTAGCCTTGCAACACCATTTCCCAGTCATAACAAAATCCCTAGTAACTGGAACTGGGTCACGACCATCTGAATAAACCAATATCTCTTTCTTACTGTCAATATTAATGCCTTTCTTCATGAATTGACCTAGAAAATGAATGAAGTAAATAATCAGACTGTACCTGAAGCATGTATAGTCATTTGCAACATAAGAGCATACCCATTATTCCATGTGAATCCTGTATATACATTTTCATAATCCATACTCCATTCCACATTGAGATGATTGTTGTAGAAGGTGACATCAAATTCAGCCTTAGGCTTAGTATACATCACATGTATCGTAGGATTACCATTCTGCTTCTGAACTGTATGAGTAAACTTGACAGTGCCATTTTCAGTAAACATTATCTTCTTTACTAAATGGGCCTGCAGATTTCCAAAGCCAACTGTTTCCACTTTCTGATTGACAGAGTCAAAGACTACAGATTCAGATTTATTAGTATTTTGTGGAACAACGCCAAGTTTTCCGATCCAAGTAGCCTCACTAGTATCTCCTTCAGTATCCACAAATAAGGCATTTGTATAAAAGTTTTTGTTGTAGATCAAGTTGAATGCCAACCCAGAATACCCTTGGATGAAGTATCAAAGTATATCCTTTGACAACAGTGGCACACTGAAATGCGGATCACCCTCTATTGAGAATGTTAGAAAGTTACAACACATGTAGAGTCCACATGATTATACTGATATCACTTCATATGAGTAATTAAAAGCCAGCATTACAAAGTATATATACCAAATAAGATTATGTATAACATAAGTTTTATATAACACAGAATAAAGTTTAGCATTGTTTTGCTGTAAGGCTGAATAAAGTACTGAGTACCGGTATTCTACTAGCATAATTATGATCAACAATGTGAAAGTTGTTTACTCACCAATCATCCCGCAAGCTGTAATACAACCAGTACCGTCATCATATGATTTCCCTCCCTTTTGACAACACTCAGAAGCATTATTAGCTCGGATGGTAATGCTAGAATCACTGCATAGCTAGGTCACTGCGATGGCATTCTATGGGGACGTAAGTAATCACAGATACAGTAATAATAAAGGTGAGGTATAAGTTACACCCCTACTTTTAGTTCTAAGCAGTTAGCTTATATCTGTACAATACAAGCACGTTTGATTACAATGTACTGAACGCCTTATATCGAAATTTTCAGTTGCTGCAATACAAGTTATGCAATGTACGGTTAAAGTACTGTTATAGGCCTTGTATCAAGCTATACTTCGGGTTGCAGCCCAGACAGTTCGATCACTCAGGCCATCCACATGCAGAGGTCATAGTAGCACAGTATTTATTGATCTCATAATTATATCCTAGTAATCTTGTACAGTAAGTTTACTACATAATTATCTGCAAGTACGAAACAATTTTGATTGTCTTAGCTCTCTCAATCTTCTTGCAAAATACAAGAATGGTTCAGCATTGTTTGGTTACAGTCCTGGCTAAAGTTCAGCCAGTGTCATAGCCATACAATTTTGTTGACCCTGGCTTGAGCCCAAGCTGTACTTCAAGGTTTAATGAGATACTCCTGTGAAATGCCAAACATGAGCTACCTAGAGGGGTCTGGAAATAAACCTCCGAAAAAATTTTTGAAATTTTAGATGCCACCAGGTGCAATATTTATCAAATTTAGTAATTTTGGAATGATATTCTGGAGTAAAACTACATATTATGGAGCACAGAACCAACCTAAAATTATGATATCTGTATAATATCAAAGTAATAAAATGTTTACAATGCATAAAGACACAGCCTGGGGGAGCAATATAGCTTTCTCAAGCCTGATCTTCCAAGCTGCATGTTGGCATTGGACATGTGTACAGTGGCTGTGCCACAGCTGTAGCTATAATTAGTTGCAGCTGCCACACTGGCATAGACAGTATAATACACTGTATGATATGATGATATGGTGTGACAAGCCTATACACATGATTAAAGTTTACTGCTGTAAGTATTTGATTGTGGGTTTAGTATTACTTCCTCTCTGACAAGCACAGGTAAAGACTGGGAGTGTAAGTACTGAGTAGATCATTAGTTAGCTATGTGCTTCATGTCCACATAATTTATACAGGTTACAGCTTAATCAGAGCTCCATATACACTATACTATGACTTCGTACACAGTTACCAGGGCTTTGTTTTCAGTAACCTGGTGAGTACAGTTTAGTTAATAAAAATAATCGTTTGGGAAGAAAGTGCTTTTCATAGGTAACACCCCAATGACCCCAATTGGTAAGAGTTTCACAAAGTATATTAACCTTATTGTCCATGACAACCCCTATACCACACAACTATCAGGGTCATATGGGTAGCAGTGAAATTAGGGATAAATGCCACGAGTGTTACATTAAAAATGGATAAAATTTCATTAGGCGAAGCCAAGTGAAATTTCCATTTTCAATGCAACAAGAGCGGTATTTATCCCCAAATTTCACTGCTATACCCATGCTATTCCCAGTTAATATCATACTCACTACATACGCTGAGCATCAGGGCTGCTACATACACAATTAATTTTGTTGTTATGTAGTAGACAGGGGCTTGTGTAACACTTTTGTATGGGTATTGAGAATATTATTATAAGAGGCACCTTTTCACATTTCAGAATACAGTGTCATTATGATATAATGCACATGTTAAACATTATTTCTGAATCAGTTACTGTATCTGCAGATATAACTGACAAAGTAATTTTTCACCTGCTGGTAAAACGGATACTTCAATAGTTGTACTGTCACATTGGCAGCTATAATTCACACTAGAAGCAATTATTTTAATGGTGTAGACATCCTGAACCACAGCATCAAGTAGATTTGTTAAGAGTCACTCTTCCACTGCTATCAATTGCAAAGTTTCCTGCTTCATCTACATCAGTGATTGTAAAGGTGTACCTGTTGTTGGAATAGACTTCTCGCTAAACAATAGCTATGTACTTCTATAATAAGTGTGTAATTGATTATTCTATGCAAATATTCAGTGATTATCCATTCAACAATCAGGGACAGCCAGTATTGGATAATATTGACATGCAAACCAATGACAGATTTGTAACTGGTATACAAAAACAGGACATCCACACACATCCACTTTATAAGCTTTGATAATTCATATCTAAAGATTAAAAGCTTAAAATGTGGTCAGTAGTGTGTTTGAACATCATACGCTGTAGGTAAAAGGAATGGATATATGAGTAATTTCAGGATTGCAAGTATCTTAGTGACCAAGTTAATAATATCTAATCAAAAACAGCCAAGCTGTAAAAAAAGGAGTGCAGCCCTTGAAAAGGCTATGGTGAAAAAAGATGTGAAATCCAAGGTGGCAGCCAAGAAATGGCTGTGATGGTAGGTTAATGGTAAAAATTTTAATAACAACACTTCAGGTGAATTTGGTGCCGCTTGGTCAATTGGCACAAAATTCACTTGAATTGTCGTTATTAAAATTTTTACCATTAACCTACCATCACAGCCATTTCTTGGCCACCACCTTGGATTTCACATCTTTTTTCACCATAGCCTTTTCAAGGGCCACACTCCTTTTTTTACAGCTTGGCTGTTTTTGATTAGATTTCACTTCTTTTTGTATTTGTATACCCCAAAGCCAGCCTATGGCCAGCTTTAGGGCTTTTTAACCTATATATTTTTCTTTACTACAGGAAAAAGAAAAAGATGAAGCAGATTTTATAAATACTTTAACTCATTGTGATTTTATCAGTAAATGTACAAATTATATATATAATGCATATATCAAGAGTTCATAATATAAAAGGAGAGCATATATTTATTACATGTCAATTAATCCCACAAGATAATTTGCAGCTGACCTCTCTACTGGGTGACTTGAAATGTAGCTGAACTCTCTATAGGGTGATCTGCTTGTACGTAGATGAACTCTTTACAGGATTCTCTCTACATGGTGACTTGACTCTAGCTGAACTCTCTGCAGGGTTATCTGTTTGTAGTTGAATTCTCTACAGGGTGATTTGTTTGCAGCTGAACTCTCTACAAGGTAACTTCTTCTAGCTGATCTGTCTACAGGGTGACTTGTTTCTAGCTGGTCTCTCTACAGGGAGATTTATTTGTAGCTGAATTCTCTACAGGGTGATGTGTTTGCAGCTGAACTCTCTACACGGTGGTTGCTTTGTAGCTAAACTCTCTAAAAGGTGACTTCTTCTAGTTGAACTCTCTACAGCATGATCTTTTCATAGCTGAACTCTCTACAGGATGATTTGTTTGCAGCTGAACTCTCTACATGATGATTTCTTTCTAGCCGAACTCTGATTTGTTGTAGCTGAAATCCCTACAAGGTAACTTCTTCTAGCTGATCTTTCTACAGGGCGATTTGTTTGTAGCTGAGTTCTCTACAGGGTGTTTGTTTGCAGCTGAATTCTCTACATGGTGGTTTCTTTATAGCTGAACTCTCTACAAGGTGACTTCTTCTAGCTGATCTCTCTACAAGGTGACTTGTTTCTAGCTGATCTCTCTACAGGGTGACTTGTTTGTAGCTGAACTCTCTACAGGTGATTTGTTTGTAGCTAAACTCTCTACATGGTGGTTTCGTTGTAGCTGAACTCTCTACAAGGTAACTTCTTCTAGCTGATTTTTTACAGGGCATATTTGTTTGTAGCTGAGTTCTCTACAGGGTGATTTGTTTGCAGCTGAACTCTCTACACGGGAGTTTCATTGTAGCTGAACTCTCTACAATGTGACTTCTTCTAGCTGAACTTTATACAGGGTGACTTGTTTCTAGCTGATCTCTCTACAGGGTGACTTGTTTCTAGCTGAACTCTCTACAGGTGATTTGTTTGTAGCTGAACTCTCTACAAGGTAACTTCTAACTGATCTTTCTACAGGGTGATTTGTTTGTAGCTGAATTCTCTACAGGGTGATTTATATTTGCAGCTGAACTCTCTACAAGGTGACTTCTTCTAGCTGAACTCTCTACAGAGTGATAGATTTTTTGCAGCTGAACTCTCTACATGGTGGTTTCTTTGTAACTGAACTCTCTAGAGGGTGATTTGTTTGTAGCTGAACCCTCTACAGGGTGATCTGTTCATAGCTGAACTCCCTACAAGGTAACTTCTTTGTAGCTGAACTCTCTACAATCTGACTTCATCTAGCTGAACCCTCTACAGGGTGACTTGTTTCTAGCTCAACTCTCTACAGGGGATTTGTTTGCAGCTGAATTCTCTACATTGTGGTTTCTTTATAGTTAACTCTCTACAAGGTGACTTCTTCTAGCTGATCTCTCTGCAGGGTGGTTTGTTTGTAGCTGAACTCTCTACAGGTGATTTGTTTGTAGCTGAACTTTCTACAAGGTGATACTTCTAGCTGATCTCTCTACAGGATGACTTGTTTCTTACTGAACTCTCAACAGGGTGATCTGTTCATAGCTGAACTTTCTACTGGGTGATTTGTTTGCAGCTTAACTCTCTACATGGTGATTTCTTTGTAGCTGAACTCTCTACAAGGTAACTTCTTCTAGCTGATCTTCAGTGTTGGGCAAGTTACTTTGTAAAAGTAACTAGTTGCATATTACATATTACTTGCAACAGAACTATTTAGTTACAGTTACATATTACCCATAAAATAAAGTAACTGTAATAATATTACATATTATATTACTTTGTGTCCACAGCCTTAAGCTGTCACGTGTGAAACTACCACCTTATCACGTGACATGATTGCGTTGTTGGACAATGTGCAAATCTTGGTTATAAGTAAGAAGCTAGTGAATAAGCTTCATTCAGTAGGCCTCGTTACTTCGTTGTGGCTAGGCGTTACTCAGAGGATTACTAACGAGATTAGTAACTTCGTTACTTTTAATAATAATATTACGTCATATTAGACTCGTTACAGTAATTATATTACTTAGGTAACGCGTTACGTTTGTAAGTAAAGTATCTTGCGTTATATTACCTGTTTTCATAGCGTATTTCGTTATATTACTTTGTTACCACAAAAGTAATAATATTACGTAACACGTTACATAAGTAGCGCGTTACTCCCAACACTGCTGATCTTTTTACAGGGCATGCATGTTTGTTTGTAGCTTAGTTCTCTACAGGGTGATTTGTTTGCAGCTGAACTCTCTACATGATGGTTTCTTTGTAGCTGAACTCTATACAAGGTGACTTCTTCTAGCTGATACAGGGTGACTTGTTTCTAGATGAACTCTCTACAGGGTGACTTGCATGTAGCTGAATTGTCTATCAGATTAACTGTTTGTAGTTGAATTCCGTACAGAATATCCTGCAGTGTACTATAATTCCGTAATGGAGTAAGTTATAAACGTAGCTGAATGCTCTATTAGGGTGACTGTTCTATTAGAGTATCTCGATCTCGCATTTGCTACACGTAGTTGCCTTTCGAATCATAACTCAGTGGTTTGCAATCCGATTCTTCTGTACTACTGCAAGGACTTTCTATGATGACTATTCCAGCTACACACTGATTTTCAGCTCATTGCTCTAAGCGGTTTGCCTGGTAGATGTGAGAACTAATAGTTTTTTTATTCATAAAAATCGATCGCGTAATTTTGACACAGGTTGGGTTTTGTGTCATATCTCCATGGTCTTTATCTCAATTCCTTTCAAACCACAAAAGGCACTCCTACGATGGTTACTCCATCTACATATAAATTTTCAACTCATTCCTCCAAGGGGTTTACCCTGTAGGCGTGACAGACCTTCGACCTTATTTTACGCACATAATCGGTCATAACTCCGTGTATGTTCATCGGATTCCTACCAAAGTTGGTACTGAGATCCACCTTAATGAGCCCTTCAAGTGTGCCTAATTTCAGCCCTATCCGAGTACGCATTCGTGTTTTATGTAAATATTTTAATAACGACAATTCAGGTGATAAAGGTGGGGACTATTCTATGGAACGGAATGATGGACTAAACCACGGAACGGAACGCTTTCTCAAATTGAAGCTTGCTACTTACCATTGCTGAAACTTCCCTTATAAGTTAGCAGTGGCATCTCCAGTGGGTGATAAAACATAAGATAAAAAGAATTAACGGATCGATTGTGGGTTTTTGTTGGTTGTCATTAGTAACGAAGTATTATTGTGGGATGAGCTGTATCAGTGATGTTCATCCATACGGAAGGGAACTTTATGTGAGCTGTTTTTCTTATTTAGACTTTAGAAAACAGTCTGGGCCGGCCTTTCAAGTCATAAGTCAGTGTATAAATAAAGCAAGCAGGAAGATACTGGTAACAGGATAGAGCCAGCTGAATTAAAACTTGAAAAATTTTGTGCAGTGTGTGAGGAGCAAATATTTTTTGGCAGACCGCAAGGAGGGTATATTCTGCAAACATCACTGAAGTGTATGCATGGGGTTATTTATATATTAACAGCTGGTGTAGTGGACTAATTCCGTATTCAATAGTGAGCTGATTTTATCTGTTGCACAATTCAAGGATGTGTCTGACTACTAGCCTTGAATCCGGCTAAATGCCAAAACTCCAAGATCAGCCAAATCTCTATTATAAGCCGCATGTGAAACCATGCCCGTAGCCACCAGGCAAACGTGATTTGGACCAGGATGTGTGTGTAATTTCAATGTATCTAGTCAGACCTGAAATGGAACACACATTAATTACATACCACCTAAGAATCCTAGGATTTCTTAAGTGTAACATTTCACATGCTTCACTTCAAACAAAACAGGTTAAATTTGTTCGTCTATTTTCAAGTGATTCCCAGTCCAGCTGGTCCATGAAATTACAATGGGATCACATGTATTTGTTACAGTGCGGGCTGTCCTGTGTTGGATCTACTCTAGAGTTGAAATTTCAAGGTAGACTCACTGCCAATGTACTGACACTAGTACTGTTGTAGCATGTTTAAGTGGAGGACAAATGAAATAGTAATGCTAGATTATTTATGTATACAAATTTTTCATAATGAAATTGATATCCCATTTTGATTTGTACTTCCACTTTGCAACATATTCAAGAACAAGAAGCTACCACACTTAATCTCCAACCACTGTCATTAATTAACCAAGATCTCACTAGTCTGTAATTCACCTTACTGTAGTGATTTTATTGATTCATCTGTATGTTTTCTTCATTTTCCTTTGAAGTTGTACCTAGAGTTCATAATAAGGTGGAGAGTGTCTAACTTGAATGCATTCACCAAACACCCTGCTTAAAGTAACACCTCGGCCTTATTTCAGAACAAAGGCTTTACCTTCTTCCTGTCAGCAACACTAATCAACAGTTTTCTATCCCCCAGTAAAGGTGTTGATTTGATGAAAGGTGAACTTTACGCAGGGTGTTTGTACAGGCCATACTGAGAGTTAGACACTCTCCCCCATACAAATCAGTATTACGAACTCTTGGTTGTACAGTATAGGTAAACAAAGATAAGTTTCTCTCCCATCTTATTCTAGGATTTCTATTGACAAGAAAAATTCAATTATTTGTATACATGCTCAAAATTGAGAAAATATAAAGAAAGTGAATTAATATTATACAGTCAGTTTGCTTTTGGATATTTAATGTCTCCAACCACAACAAAAATTCGATGAATCCATGCATCTCATCACTGGTCGTCTGAACATTCTGAAAGTGATACCTCACTCAATCAACCATATATTCTGTTTATTAGACTGAATAAAGTCATATTACCTAAACAATCACTTAATTAATGTTTTATAATTATCCTATTCCATTTCCTGGAGGTTCCACTGATAAAATGCAATTTCAGCAATGATAGCAGCTAGCCAAGCTGCAAGTTGATTCAGAAAGCATTCCATTCTGTAAAATAGATCCCATCCACAATTCAACTCAGTACTCAGGCTGAGATATCTGACAATAGTCCACTACTCTGTTAATGAATCATTGATGTTCACACAATATAGCCTCCTTGAGGTATCTGAATGTTTGCTCCTCACACACAGCACAAAATTCCTTTAGATTCTGCTTAGACTGAGTTGATTCAGCTTGTCACCATACTTGTTTCCTTTGTAGTGTAGCTATACACATACCAAGAGTTCATAATATTAGTGTAGAGGGAGAGTGTCGAACGGAGTATGGGAGCTTCAAACGCACTTCTACTAGTACCGATTTAGCACGTCGCAGTGTCAACAACCCACAGAAGCCAACCCCTTTTCTTTTCCATACGCGCATATACTATAATGCGCTTATTCCGGACGCTTATTTATTATCGATAACGAGGCCATACCTTGTATTGACACGCGCCGTGATAGTAATGGAAAGTAGAACACGAGGAAGAGCACAAAAAAGACGTAGCACAACTGAATTATCGCCAAGCAGTGGTGAAGTAGAGCAAGAAAACGAACATGTGCAAGACTCCGATCAGCCACAGGAAAATCCACAGCCGTGTCAACAACCGAAGCGAAGAAAATTGCAAAAAGGAAAGTCTTCAGCTACAACCGAGCCAGCTACAGCAAAGGATGGTGGTGCATCGTCAAAAACGGTGGGTACTCAAAAAAGACGTAGTACAACAGAATTATCGCCTAGCAGTGGTGAAGTAGCACAAGAAGAGGAACATATGCAAGACACCGATCAGCCACAGGAAAATCCGCAGCCGCGTCAACAACCGAAGCGAAGGAAATTACAAAAAGGAAAGTCTTCAGCTACAACCGAGCCAGCTACAACAAAGGATGGTGGTGCATCGTCAAAAACGGTGGGTACTCGTAAGAGAAAATCATTGAATAAGAGCGAGAAGAATAACATCAAATCCTCCATTTGCAATTTGCGTCCTGAAATTCTTTCCACTATTGCTCTAGCTAACGTTCGTAAACAACTGCCAGTAAATTTAAGTGATTTGAAGGCTTTTTGTGACTCAGTTAATTCAGTTTCTGTAAGCTTCTTAACAGATCATCTGCAGCAAATGTTCGTCACCTTATATGAAGAGTGCTCAAAATGTAAAGAACGACACATACAGCTTCAAATTAAATGGCTCCAGCATTGCAGTTATTTTTTGATGGATAAAAATATGGAGCTATCTTTAATTGGTCTCCACCCCTCAGACCCAGTTGCTGAAAGTGTAGTAGGTGTTCGTTCAAAGTGGAACAAAGTTTGTGTGGAATACTGCTTGCAAAAATCAGATGCCAAGAAATTTTTGATTTTGTTTTGTGATAGTGTAATTGAAGAATTGCTACGGCAATGCCACAGGATAATTGAGCCTAGTAATCAAATTTTGGACAGTGCTAGTGTTGAATCAGAAGATGTATACTTCCGCTTTGGAGGTGCAGCAATATGTAGCATGCTGCACAGTAGATATGCTAAAATAAAGAGCTGCAGTTTGAACCAGAAAGAGCAAGTTTCACAACAAATAACTATATTGCAACAACTCAGCGTGCACAAAACAGAAGACAAGGACCATGTCCCAGATTATTTAAAATATCGAGATGAGGGTTTCATGTACTTCCCTTGTAGGGAATTGTTGCCATTTTTAAGAACTGTTGACACAGCAACTACTAAGAAAGTTAATGATGCTAACTTCAGCCAAGAAGGAGCAGATATTTTGACAGTGGTTGTAGAATCACTTCATAGTGATCCGAATATCCACTCGTTATTTCTAACTGCGGCAGTTGATAAAGTACCAAGATTTGATGACATATCATGTGCTGCTGTTGATAGTGTATTCCAGGAGCTTGCACGTAAACTATGTCATACCAGGATACAAGAATACTTAGATTCTTTTAAACACAAAGGTGCGGCAAACAAGGGTTCTGCAACTCTGGCTGGCCAAAATTTGCGCGACTCACTTTTGACACACCACATTAATCTTAAAAGTAAACAGTAATAAAAACAACAACATTCTTTATGTAATTGAATTTTCTTATTGTTTATGCTTGTATTTCTTTTTCTGTAACACAGTGTCTGACAAATGTAATGGAACGTCCCTGTAGTTAACAGAACTATGATGGTAAGCCACACTGTGTTTGATGAGATGTGCTGCCCTAGCTGTAACGTAGTTGACCGAACTCAGCTTTCCACCAGCAGTATGTTTAAGCTGACTGAACAAAGTCTCGACAGCACTCCCTGATAGCCTCACTGGACTTATAAAATAGTCAGGAAACTCCTCCAAAAATGTTTGTACAAAACTTGAAAAGCCGTACACACAAATCCTCAGTAAATCAAATGCTACGGAACAAAGTTAATCAAATAATGATGTTGAAAGTGTCTAAACACTGCAATGGAACTTCTAACAGTCATTGTTTCAGCCCTTAATAGGTGGGTGGGTTAGTACAAATCTCTCAACTGGTCTTTATAGAAATGTGGCCTTTCTAAACAGGTGACCTCTAAGACAAGTTCCACTGCATGATTATTTATGGTGTATGCCTAGTGAATCACAACACTAACTTACTTTGCCAACTTAAGAACCTTGGATCTAGTGTTTCCAGACCACCTATTTTAAAATAAAGTACAATATCACTTAAACAAAATATTTAACAAGTACCTTCTCGTGATAAATCTCCATGCCACTTTTCAAAGAAGGAAAATCCTGTTGAAATGGAATGTAGAACCTTACTATCCACATCACATATTTTGTCATGACTCAAAAGTCCTTTCTCGAAAATTTTATTACACGCCTCCAAGTATTGCAAAGTATACTTCACACTGGCAACATCATCTGGTGCAGGATCAGACGTAAGATAGTGGTGCAACTCAGACATTACCAATTCTTGCTACATATAAAGTCCATATAGCTACGCAGGTATACAAAATACAATGAAAACCCACCTGCATAATCTTTGCAGGCAAGACATTTAATTTTGTCCATGCATCTCGAAGAACGTGCACTTCACGAAGTTTGGGGATCATTCTTGCATGCCCCTGGTCTCTCCTCTGACACTCTCTGAAGTACAAATCTAAAATTGCCTTCCACCCAAAAGTGGTCCCATCCGCAGCAGTAAATGTCCTCGTTCCCCCTTCTTGTGAGGAGAAAAGAGCATTAATCATGTTCTTCAACTGTTGTGTGAAACAATACAATAATCTGATATAGTTATGTGAATAGATTTCTACAGGTTACCTGGTGACTGGGGCATATCAACCAGTAAATTCTATTGAGTGGATCATGAGGGTTCACAAACCAAGGTCTGACAGCGTATGGATCTGGACCATCAGATAAGCCATACATACCCTGGAATCCATGTGTTAACTTCAATGCAGCTAAGTTGGGAGCTGCACCATCACACACTAGCAAACATGTCCTCAAGTCATGTACCTATGTTAACAAAGGTGTTTTACGAGCATGATCAGACATACAGGGTAAAATAATATAATGGTAACACCAATACTTAATGAACTTTGTTCCATTATCTAGAGTAAAGAACAATACAACTATATATAAGTACCTTGAAAAGTTTGAGGGTCTGAAATACACAAGAACAAATAAATTTAGCTTGCATGGTTTCATTGCTTGTATAAAATGGGCCCACGATATCAAAAGATGAGGTTAAATCCCTCCACAGGAATTGGAGTATATAATTTGTCTGCTTGGTACGGTGGTCTTTATCAAAAAGCTGAAATACATCATGTAAAGAAGCTTGCGTTTCTTCTGTCATTGCCAACCCAATAATTCGGTGACTTCTAGAATTCCACATCAATGAGGATACAACCTTCACCTCATCAAAAACAAGTATACCTGTTGATAGGGGTTTTCGTTTGTTCTCAGCTTCACATGACTGTTGGAAAATCCTATATCTTTCTACTTGCTTGCTGATAGATTCAGTGGCAGCACCAGCCTCATGTTGAAATGCTCCTGTGTATGCTTGGAGAGTTGAGCGGGAGGGTAACTGCAGTATGTCAAAACTCTTAAGAGCTTCATATGCTGCTGGACTTCGTATAAAAACAGCAAGGGCTAAGTAAAAAAAAGGACAAGATAAAAATAGCTATGTAGCATATAGTTTAATGGCCATACCTATTCGTATAGTTACTAAACTCCAGCGATTGTTGCGGCATCCATTCTCTATAAAACAAATAATAACATGTTGAGTTAATAGCAACACACTTACTGTTGATCTGCTGATCCTTAAAGAACTTTTGTTGAGTAGATTGTCTGTTGCTTTCCCAAGCAGCACGGATTGACTCTCCTACTGAATGTTCATCAGCTTCATTGAAAATCTTTTCCAACTCATCTTCATTGGCCTCCTCAATCTTATTCATTATATTAGTCAACTCATCTGATTGCTCATCATCTAACGTGACCTCTAACTCAGCACACCGTGCCAGCTTTGTCTTGTCAGCTGATCTCTCCGTCTGTGTAGCCTTCTTTCGTTGAGCAACACTTGCTGGAGACAAGTACTTTAATTTGAAAGAAGAAGATGGCTGTTGCCTGGCAATCCGTCTTGCAGGACTGACTGTAGATCTTCATTTCTGGATGTCTAAATTATATTGAAGACGCTTACAATTCTTGCACATGACTGCAAAGCTAAGTTTATCTTCTTTGCTGGCATTCTTTGCAAGCTGATGCCACAGCAAACAACTCTTGGAATCCATGCGACTGAAAGGTTTCTCCCACTTACGAACACCATTGATATGGTATCGGATGATGGAATGATACTCATCATAATAACGCTTTACATCAAATCCAGGACAAAACTTGTACTCACCAACTCTTGAAATTATATCACAAACAGCAAAAAAGTCAGCCAAACTTTTAACCGTACCCGCGCGAATTGAGGTAAACAACACTTGCACATCATAAGTATAGCCATTTGATTCTGCTGATAAAAATAAAATTCTAGCAACAGACAGATGATTATTTCCTGGTAGTGAGTACAATGAACGTTGCACAACTTCTAATGCTTCTTTCTTTTCACAAACAGTTTTAATGAAAACAAGATCAGGATATTTCAACCTCCCTTTGTTAGATACATTTTCAAAAGATAGATCATCTCTTGTACTTTGTATAGCTCCAGCATTGTTATCCACTGGTAGGGATAACGGATCAGGTGAATCTGTGGACTGCAAATATGTACATTGAGGTGGAAGTAACTGAACGGCTGGCTGGACAACTTGGTGAGATGGATTAGCCGGCTGTACAACTTGGTGAGATGGATTAGCCAGCTGCACAACTTGGTGAGATGGATTAGCCGGCTGGACAACTTGGTGAGACGGATTAGACGACTGTACAACTTGGTGAGATGGATTAGCCGGCTGTACAACTTGGTGAGATGGATTAGCCAGCTGGACAACTTGGTGAGATGGATTAGACGGCTGTACAACTTGGTGAGATAGATTAGCCAGCTGGACAACTTGGTGAGATGGATTAGACGACTGTACAACTTGGTGAGATGGATTAGCCAGCTGAACAACTTGGTGAGATGGATTAACCAACTGGACAACTTGGTGAGATGGATTAGTCGGCTGCACAACTTGGTGAGATGGATTAGCCGGCTGGACAACTTGGTGAAACGGATTAGCCGGCTGTACAACTTGGTGAGATGGATTAGCCAGCTGAACAACTTGATGAGATGGATTAGCTGGCTGTACAACTTGGTGAAATGGATTAGCCGGCTGTACAACTTGGTGAGATGGATTAGCCGGCTGTATCAGTAGTGTTCGTCCCAAAATCGACTGTGACATGGGCCTACTTAGAAATTGATTCATTAGTTGACCAAATAACTGGGTAGCTGGGTGGAACGCCAACGGTGCTATTACTGTAGGCGGCGGATACTGTACTGTTCCTTGCTGCTGGGAACAAAAGGTTCATTTCGACGTAATGTTACGCTATTGAATAAACTCACCTGATTCATAGAACTAAACTCAGACAGTTCAAGAACTCGACGTCTCTTATCGCTCCTCTGAGGGTCATCGCTTGGTCGTTCAGGAGTTCCAGCCATCGTAGTATTAAGTGAATGCCATTACACGCGCACCACACAAACACGCGGTAGTGCGCGACTAACTTAGTATGGGTTTCGAAGCCTCACGTTGTCTAATATCGTTATCTGTCGGCAAAGTCGTAGAGTTTCAAAACTATCTTCACTTATCAACAGTGTAGTCATCTGTGCCCGCGTGTTGATGAAATGCGGCAATATACGGTAATTTCCTGGTGATACTACGAGCAGTGCGTTTGTACGGGTTATATTGAACGTTCGACACTCTCCCTCTACACTAATATTATGAACTCTTGCACATACTGATTTATGCCGATTAGAAAGGCTGGGCCTCAGACTGTACATTCTAAAGTCAAGTAAGTAAAAATAACTCACATACTAGTAAAAACAAGTCATGCATTAAGTTCCCTACTTGATATATCCGAAGATGAACACACTGAGTCAGCTATTCCCACAATTAGTACTTCGTTACTAATGACAACCAACAAGAACCCACAATCGATCCTTAAATTCGTTTTATCTTTCTTGGGGTACGTTTGATTACCTGCTGGAAGTGCCACTGATAACTTGTACAGCAATGGTAAGCTGCAAGCTTCAATCTGAGAAAGCATTCCGTTCCGCAGTTTAGTCCATCATTCCGTTCCTTTCCTTTCCTTAGAATAGACCCCACCGAATTGGGTGCCGCTTGGTCTTGGCACAAAGTTCACCTGAATTGTCATTATTAAAATTTTTACCATTAACCTACCATCACAGCCATTTCTTGGCCGCCACCTTGGATTTCACATCTTTTTTCACCATAGCCAGTCTGAGGGCCACACTTTTTTTACAGCTTTGCTGTTTTGGATTAGATTTCACTTCTTTTTGTATTTGTATTTAGGGCTTTTTTTTAACCTATCATTTTTTCTTTACCACAAGAAGAAGAAAAGATGAAGCAGGGTGATTTCTTTGTAGCTGACCTCTCTACAAGGTTATCCTTCTAGCTGATCTCTCTACAGGGTGACTTGTTTGTAGCTGAACTCTCTACAGGGTAGTTTGTTTGTAGCTGAATTTTCTATAGGGCGATTTGTTTGCAGCTGAACTCTCTACATGGTAGTTTCTTTGTAGCTGAACTATCTACAATGTAACTTCTTCTAGCTGAACTCTCTACAGGGTGACTTGTTTCTAGCTGATCTCTCTACAGGGTGATTTGTTTTTAGCTGAACTCTCTACAGGGTGATTTGTTTCTAGCTGAACTCTCTACAAGGTAACTTCTTCTAGCTGATCTTTCTACAGGGTGATTTGTTTATAGCTGAATTCTCTACAGGGTGACTTGTTTCTAGCTGATCTCTGTACAGGGTGACTTGTTCCTAGCTGAACTCTCTACAGGTTATTTGTTTGCAGCTGAACTCTCTTACATGGTGGTTTCTTTGTAGTTGAACTCTCTACAAGGTGACTTCTTCTAGCTGATCTCTCTACAAGATGACTTGTTTCTAACTGAACTCTCTACAGTGTGATCTGTTCATAGCGGAACTAACTACTGGGTGATTTGTTTGCAGCTGAACTCTTTGCATGGTTGTTTCTTTGTAACTGAACTCTCTACAAGGTAACTTCTTCTAGCTGATCTCTCTACAGGGCAATTTGTTTGAGCTGAACTCTCTACATGATGGTTTCTTTGTGGCTGAACTCTCTATTAGGTACCTTCTTCTGGCTGATCTGACTACAGGGTGACTTGTTTGTAGCTGAATTCCCTACAGAATAACTTGCAATGTAATATAATTGAGTAAAATTATAAATGCAGCTGAATGCTTTATTAGGGTGACTGTTCTATTAGAGTATCTCGATCTCGCATTTGCTATACGTAGTTGCCTTTCGAATCATAACTCAGTGATTTGTAATCCGATTCTTCTGTACTACTGCAAGGACTTTCTATGATGATTATTCCAGCTACACACTGATTTTCAGCTAATTGCTCTAAGCGGTTTGCCTGATAGACACGAAAACTAATAGTATTTTTATTCATAAAAATCGATCGAGTAGTTTTGACACAGGTTGGGTTTTGTGTCATATCTCCGTGGTCTTTATCCCGATTCCTTTCAAACCACAAAAGGGCACTCCTACGATGGTTGCTCCATCTACATAGCAATTTTCAACTGATTCCTCAAAGGAGTTTACCCTGTAGGCGCCACAGACCTTCGACCTTATTTTACGCAAATAATCGGTCATAACTCCGTGAATGTTCATCAGATTCCTACCAAAGTTGATACAGAGATCCGCCTTAATGAGCCCTTTAAGTGTGCCAAATTTCAGCCCGATCCGAGCACGCATTCGTGTTTTATGGCGGATTTTGCGAAGTGTGCGAAATGAAGAAGAATAAGAAGATGAAAAGTGCTGGTCACTGTAAAGCATTAATACAATACAACACAAAAAAACGAATAATTAAAACGAAATTTTGTTCGCTCGTATCTCGGAAATGGCTGGAGCGATTTTCTTCGTATTTGGTGTGTAGACCAACGTTGAAACCGGGTCACTACTGCTGACTCGGATGACCCACTGACCCGAATTTGACCCGGATTAATTAAAGCCTAGACGTGTTTCGGCTAGTCTCGAGTGAGCGAACGAGTCTACATTTTGAGCGTTCGATTCGTGTTGAGTAAATATTGCAACTTCAGCCTAGCTGTAGGTTGAAGACCAAAAAACGAACAATTTCGTTTCTCACGTGATCCAATCCTGGTCAGACCCGGATAAATTGCAAACCGGGTCAGACCCGGATGACCCGGATGATCCGACCCGGTTTCAACGCTGGTGTAGACTCCCCTTGCTGGCCGGCACCTCTCTAGCAAATTTGGTTCCAATCGGATAAGGGATCACAGAGCTACATAGGTGTGAAAATTGCGTTTTCTTTCTTCCTGTTAATATACAATCTCGTTATGTACAGACTTGCTCAACCACAAAATTACGTAATACAGGAAACTGGGTTGTCACGTGATCACCGCACAAAGTTCTGCGTAACAGATGACAGATCGGGTAACCTTTATTTAAAGATTTGTTTACAGTGGAGTGGATATCTCGGTAGTCTGCTAGTATAACAGGTGACCTCAAGCTACCCCCTATATCTTGGCTTCTGCTTCATGGAAGGTATCAGTATAGTGTACTGGTAGTTTAATAGTTGTGTATGCCAAGTAGTACTTTCATTACATGGACTCTACTGAGTAGTGAGTGAGCCTTGAGCTAATAATGTATGGCATTGTTATCAGGTGGTTACAAATCAACCAAGCTTACCAACCAATGCCATGCATTCATAAACTGTAACATTACTGGTTATCTGCACATGGGACAATGTTGGGATTTGAACTTTGATTAGTACAAATGCCTGCTTTGTGCTGTTGCTTATACCATATAGGTGAAGCGACATAGCCAGTGTTGGGAGTAACGTGTTACTTATGTAACGCGTTACGTAATATTATTACTTTTGTGGTAACAAAGTAATATAACGAAATACGCTATAAAAACAGGTAATATAACTCAAGTTACTTTACTTGCAAATGTAACGCGTTACCTAAGTAATATAGTTTCTGTAACAAATCTATTACGTAATATTATTACCAAAAGTAACGAAGTTACTGATCTCGTTAGTAATCCATTGAGTAACGCCTAGCCACAACGAAGTAATGAAGCCTACTAAATGAGGCTTATTCACCAGCTTCTTACTTATATCAAGACTTGCACATTGTCCAACAACGCAATCGTGTCACGTGATAGGGTGGTAGTTTCACACGTGACAGCTTAAGGCTATGGACACAAAGTAATATAATATGTAATATTATTACAGTTACTTTATTTTATGGGTAATATGTAACTGTAACTAAATAGTTCAGCTGCAAGTAATATGTAATATGTAACTAGTTACTTTTAAAAAGTAACTTGCCCAACACTGGACATAGCCAACCCGGCTGGTTAGAACATTGGCTTGGTAATTGCAGGTTCCAGGTTCGATGCCCCCTCCTCCAACTGTAAGTTGCAGTTTCCTGAGCAAGAGACCTACCTAAGTATGACTATAACTGGGACTTGGGGAAGCTAGTGTCACTTAGTGGTGTCGGGGTTATGAGTTCCACGGGCATTTACCGGTTGCTTGCGAAATGTAAAAACAAAATCACGTGCACATTTCACTTGAAGATTTTAAATTTTCTGATGAAAATTTGTGTTCTGCCTATCATATATAACAATCAGTATATAATTATACATCACGTTTTGCTGGCAAACTGTTAACTACAATCCTTGCCATATAGTTCAAGATATTCGTATCATGGGTCACGTGTTTGATCATGTATCTGTTCTTACTACATTTTTGCAATCAACCTGAAAGTTGGTAGAAACGTGATCAGTATCCCAGATGATTGAATTTCACGGCTTGTGTTGTACTCTTCTTGATGCTTTCCACGAGCTCTATACAATGCTCTTCACTTCGTCATTTAATAGCACTGTTGCACAGAATGTTTAGAAATTATGACTGGTATTCATTTGATACCTGGCATTTGTTTAGTAGAAAAATTACTTGTATCCTCCCTATTGTGTTGTGCCTTACACTGATTGTTTTATTTTGCAGAGTATTAAAACAAGATGTCACAGAATTCACCAGTTTGATGTAAGTGTGTATTATTTTGTTTGTGATTTTACTATAAACTATATGCAGTCATGAACATAATAATGTAAAAAAGTTGTAGGTGTTGAATGATCCAACTATTCTAAATGTCATTACTACCGTACAGTACATATTTCTTTGTATAAAAAGCCTGGTCTTGTATTTCCTTCCTAGCAGTATTGACACAGCCTGTAAATGAATCAGGCAGGCCCCGGTATTTATTTTTAAAGTGTGCTGGAAACTCCCTGGCTTATAATCAAGACAAGAGTTTATTTGCATGTGGCTTTTATACGAAAAATATGGTATACATGTACCATGGAATTTGTTAATCAGGATACTTGAAAATAAGGACACCTGCATATTCTGGACACTTTGTAATGGTTAACAGTTAAACTTATTTTCACTATGAACATTAAAAATCTTCCCAGCATAGAATGATAAAGAATTTCTTGCTCTCAAAATAATGGAGTATGTGTTGTGCATATTAAGAGGACCATGCTCTAAATTGCACATACTCCGTAACAAGGAATACCCATCTACTCTAAGTTACATGGAACTGAACTGGGCGTCCCTAGTAGGGAGCTTGATTTAAGTGATGGTTATTTGCATTGCCTATATAGGTTTGTAGTTGTAGACAATTTTAACAAAAGTAACTTCAGTGCCAGCAACTGTCTATCCAGTGCTTTTTTTTACAAAAATTGTCAGTAGTATGATCAGAAGAGGAAGGAAACAATTTAAGGACCATTAAAATACAAATAGTTGTTTTCTGGGACAAACTAAAATGAGTGGACGATGTGAAGTGTGATCACTTGTTTAAAGTGTATACCTAGTTAGTGTTACAATGTTACGAGTGAAACACTATTTTATAGATTTCATTTTGGAAAACTAATTATAAGTGTTTTAACAAAACAAAATACAGTAAATCACTTAATGCTGACACAGCGCAATCTGAATACAACAACCCCTGCTAGCTAGTGTTGTATTGTGACTATTGAGGTGCTTATGTGGTAAAATTCCAGATACACTATGCAATTAACAAAATAGTTTTGAGTAGGGCTTTTATAAAGTGTTACCGACCTCTGTATAATGATAATTAAAGTGGGGTGGGCACCAACTAGGCTTTAAAATAAAGGAAGAAAACAATAACACTGTAGAATAAATGAGGGGCCTGTGCTGGCTCTTTAGAAAATGTAATGCATTAAAATTTTTACAGAAAATCATACATTGATTTGTGGTCATACAGTACATGGAGATATACTTTGGTGTAAAATTAATATTGTTATTTTTATACGTAACTACTTTCAGTTATATTAACATAAGCAGAAATGGATGATACTAATCACAAACCAGCGCTATACCTACCTGAGGTGTGTATTATGTGCTGAACCCTGGGACCAAGGACCTGCGGGATCCAACTATTCTTGGAATTTTATATACTTCCCTGTGTTTACACGTTCAAGTCACGGCGTTTCATCTTGCATGGTCAGACCACTTCTATATCATCACTTCACATAATGTCTATGATTAAAAGCATCTTGGACTGGCTGCTCATTGGTTACCCCATGAATGCACTATTATATTACCTAACTGGAGACAAACCATTTTTCCAAGAAGCAATCACTACTGGCTATACAAGCAGTTAGGCTTGTATGCTTCTTCTGCATGAAGGCAAAATGTTTAGTTTTTATAAAGGTCACTATGTGGCTGGAAGTGTGAAAATCAGCATTCATCAGGCCTGTGCTAACCAGTCTTTCAGAGTAGGCACTAAATGCTAGGCATCATGTGAAGCATTGTGATGGAGAGTAAGTGGTCTGGCCATGCAAGTCTGGATGCTGGCATGTGATTTGGAGGTACCAATACATATTGTGAGGTATATTTTCCAAGAAAAGTTGGTCCCCACTGAGGACCCAACTTCTCTGAGGACTCCTCAGTACTGCTTGTATTATGTACACTAGTAATCACTATTGTTTTTTTGTATTTATCATTAGCATTTATATTCCAGGAGGTGAGAAGTCTATGTGAATGCAGGTGTGCTCATTCAGCACTGCCCGTTTTACAGTGAAGAACCTTTGGTGATGCTGCAGATGTCCAAATAGGGTCAAGCTTAAGGCAGTAATCAATTTGTAAAGTTGTAAATTTGTGTAACTGACAATTTGATTGTAGGCATCTACAGCACCAATGTTGTTCTTTACTTGTTCTTTACATAGGTATTTGTGGAATCTATAATATATAGACGTGGGATTTTAGTTTGCAACACGCACTCAAATGTTGAACAATGTACATCAGTATAATATTTACCACAGCAAGAATATTAACCCTCATGTCGGTATTGTAATTGCTAATGTCTCTCTATATACTGAAACAATATGAACCACGGATCTATAACTGACTGCAATGCTATTCAATATGGGCCGTGGCCTGGTTTTGTTTGAGCCTAGGTAAATTTTTTGACTAGTGTGTAGTTCCATAACTGTAACATAGACAGAATAAGTACAGTTGTGTATGAATTATGTTGTGTATGTAGTCAGAAGTTTTATGCCCCAAGTGTTAAGGTTACACATCTGGTGAATGTGCGGATAGTACATTTGATGAAATTACATATCTCGCCACTTAAATAATTGTGCTGCAAGTCTTGCCTTTTCTATACCTCTCATGTCTTTTCTTTTTCACAGAAAATCTACTAGATTTAATAGTGTCTTTCCATGCTCATCTTGTGTCAAGCTTACTCCACCTACCAATTCTCCCCTCACAGACCAAGATCTGCCGGTCCATAATCCAGGATGAGCATCCACCAGTCTTTATCTTGCCTGGTTGCTTCGTACTACAGTATAGCCTGACAGACCAAAGTCTTAAAATCAATTTTCTTCCAACAGTTATGCACTTATATTGCCGAGCTATGCTGACTTTGCTCATGATTTGGATGTAGCATATTAATGGATAAAATCTAAATATTTACAGGATGAAGGTAAAACTCTGATCCAATGATTTTACGTTGCCATAGAGTGCAACAGGAAATTTTTGAGGTGATAAGTTTGTTTATTGAGATTCAGCAAGTTAAAATCATTACAGCATAGTGGACCCACTTTACAACATGCAACAGGTGTGAACAAGTAACAATATCCACAACTCATTGTCTAAAGTGACAAACAGTAAGAAATTAGAATGTACACACACTTTATATATAAACTAATTGTCTTCCCATAACCTTCGGTGCAGACAGCATGCAGTAGCTTCTTCGAACAGTAGATACCTGTATGGAATGAAAAGAGGTGTTAAAGGCACAAAGCTGCCAAAGGCACAAAGCTTCTGGTAAGGATCACAGAAGACAATCAAATCAACAAAGGAAGCCATCACAAACCCACAAATTGACACTTCTAGAACTGTGGAGTAAGGCATTAGATAATAGAGGTAATTCAACGATGCACATATTGCAGCTGTGATGATTGGCATAAGCCCATTTTAGGCCTAAATAATGTCTAACAGTGAATCATTTAGTCAACGCAAATTTAAGATTTACTAACTTCTCAGAAACATTTCAGATCACTCTGAAAGCATATATTTGGGCTTTATTTTGCCTCAGTTCATTCAGTACAGGCTAGTAAGGATGATGTATGTAGATTGACATTTTCCTGCTAAAATTCTCACTCAAAATTTACTTGGCTGCATTGGGTAGAACAAGTGATGATATTTGACTGATGATTTGATTGTCTATATGGTATAATGTACATACATCACTAAAACTTTGTGACAATAGACTTACCTCAGTGGTATCTTGAGGACTTTACATGTCACCCCAACAATACAAGTATCTCTGTGCCACTAGCACCTACAGTAATATGAAGAAGAACATTCGCTACTTGTGAAAGCAGTTGCTTCTCTAAACTAAAAATCACACAATATGGTGATTTTGTGAACCAGACCCTCCAGTCAACATGTTGAGTTTGGAAACTAATGATAAACACCATAGTCCCAGTCTAAGGTAACCCGAAATACTCCTTGCAATGAGCAATGGATGTTTAATATATTATTTGCCAGTATATAATAGAAACCAAGAGTGTCAAACGGTGTATTAGCCCGTGATTAATGATCGCATAAAATAACACGGATATTTCAGTAATTGTTCATTTGTGTGAAATGGTAATTTGAAATGTGTACATGGCAAAAGGCCTTTGTTCGCCAGTTTTCTGTGTTATTCAACCAAGTATTCAACAGTTATTGCCCCCAGCTCGCTAAAACAATGGCTGCACAAATGAGAGTGTTGCCATGCCTTCAGGGATCCACTTGGCAATGCCAGAACTTTAACATTAGCCATTTCCCTTTAATGCTATCACGTTTTCACTGGCTGAATTGGGCTAAATACAGCAACCTATCATGGCACTATATACGAACAATTACTGAAATATCCATGTTACTTCACGCAATCATTTATGACTGGTAACACACCTGTTCAATACTCTTGGTTTCTATTATATACTCTCACTACAAATTATGAATTGGACTTTGTTATAGGTTGTGAACAGATAAATCATGCAAGTATCACCCATTTACAGCCATGTCAATGTACATTAAAGCACACCAAACGTACAAATGTGACAATTCACAACCAAAGTTATAACTGGTAGTTCTATTTATGACTGCACCAAATTAAGCAGTAAACGCATGTTCCTAGGTAGTAGTAGTTGCCAAAATTTAAATAAGATTACACATAACAAATAGCCAGTGATTGCAATTTATATAGAGGTGACTTTAGTAAGGAGCTTAATTTAAGCCCCCCCCCCCCCCACATACTAGGGGCTGGAAACTAGCCACCTGCTACTGAGGATGTGGTCACCATTAATTTGAAAGCAAAATCTACAACATTATATGCTGGGAAAATATTAAATACTCATAGTGAAGGGAACGTTCGATAAGTTAAGACTATTACTAAGTGTTCTTGTAATACTTTAGGATGGCCATATCGTGTACGATCAACACTTTCAATTTTTTTATAAAACCATGTCCAAAGACTGGACATGGTCTATATTAAACAACTAATACACATTTACATCGGGATTGTTCAAACTGGCGAATTCTGTGACATCTTGTTTTAATGCTCTGCAAAATAAAACAATCGGTATAAGGCACAACACAATAGGGAAGATACAAGTAATTTTTCTACTAAACAAATGCCAGGTATCAAATGAATACCAGTCATAATTTCTAAACATTCTGTGCAACAGTGCTATTAAATGACGAAGTGAAGAACATTGTGTAGAGCTCACGGAAAGTATCAAGAAGAGTACAACACAAGCCGTGAAATTCAATCATCTGGGATACTGATCACGTTTCTACCAACTTTCAGGTTGATTGCAAAAATGTAGTAAGAACAGATACATGATCAAACACGTGACCCATGATACGAATATCTTGAACTATATGGCAAGGATTGTAGTTAACAGTTTGCCAGCAAAACGTGATGTATAATTATATACTGATTGTTATATATGATAGGCAGAACACAAATTTTCATCAGAAAATTTAAAATCTTCAAGTGAAATGTGCACGTGATTTTGTTTTTACATTTCGCAAGCAACCGGTAAATGCCCGTGGAACTCATAACCCCGACACCACTAAGTGACACTAGCTTCCCCAAGTCCCAGTTATACAGTCATACTTAGGTAGGTCTCTTGCTCAGGAAACTGCAACTTACAGTTGGAGGAGGGGGCATCAAACCTGGAACCAAGCCAATGTTCTAACCAGCCGGGTTGGCTATGTCGCTTCACCTATATGGTATAAGCAACAGCACAAAGCAGGCATTTGTACTAATCAAAGTTCAAATCCCAACATTGTCCCATGTGCAGATAACCAGTAATGTTACAGTTTATGAATGCATGGCATTGGTTGGTAAGCTTGGTTGATTTGTAACCACCTGATAACAATGCCATACATTATTAGCTCAAGGCTCACTCACTACTCAGTAGAGTCCATGTAATGAAAGTACTACTTGGCATACACAACTATTAAACTACCAGTACACTATACTGACTACTTATAATACCTTCCATGAAGCAGAAGCCAAGATATAGGGGGTAGCTTGAGGTCACCTGTTATACTAGCAGACTAGCGAGATATCCACTCCACTGTAAACAAATCTTTAAATAAAGGTCACTCGATCTGTCATTGTTACGCAGAACTTTGTGTGGTGATCACGTGACAACCCGGTTTCCTGTATTACGTAATTTTGTGGTTGAGCAAGTCTGTACATAACGAGATTGGTTAATATACTCACGGGTGGCACGCCGGCTTCTTGGGCCGCACGACACACTACCGTGTGTCTTGATCTTTCAGATTTCATGAGTACTACCAGCATGGGAAGTGAGAGTCATTGTAAAGTTTGTTACATCAGAAATTTTAGATCCTGTTACATTGATTCCTTGTAACTCAGTACATGATATTATCAAACTATTTGACCCACATATAATGGTGTGATTGTCATCATCACTATCCACAGTAAATTGTGTTTCACCAGCAGGTTGATTATAATAGTCTAGTACACAGGCATCAATGATAATTTTCTGACCAAGCATTATGTTGTTTATATAATATCATCCACAATTAGTGACATTGTCATCATCGATACACACAGCTGGGTCACACAATACTAGTTTACTAGGAGGAGTGCAGATGTGTTCAACAAGTGGACCATGTTTTAAAGTTTCTTTAAATTTGTTAACACCAACAATGCTCCTATTCAAGCAAACCCCATCACAAGATGTTGGTATATCCAGGTAAGCAGAGTTACCACTTAATGCTCTATTGTTAGTAAAACTGATTTTTGCAGTGCTCAGTTTTAGTTTACTAAGCCCCTCTTGACTTACTCCACTGTACAAACTCCACCATATCGATGAGCAATATTATGAGCAAACTTGATGGAAGCCCCATTTTCTAAAGTTACATTACATTTGTCAGAAAATATAAACCTCCTCCATTCTCTACTGCTTTGTTTTTGTCCAGCATCACTACAGAATTATTTGTAAACTTTATGATGCACTGGGAAACACAAACAGCTCCACCATGTTCAGCAGTATTAGTTGTAAATTTCACTAGTCCTTCTGTGCAACATCATATCAGAGTGACAATCACAATACATTGCTCCACCACACTGCATAGCACTATTACTAACAAACATCACTTCAGAGTATTGTCCTATTGTAATGTTACAACATTCATAAGAATATATTGATCCACCATCACTTTCTGCCACACTGTGATGAAAAACAACTTTTCTTTTACCTACAAAGCTGACACTGCTGTTATCATATACATATACAGCTCCACCATGTTGCACGGCCGTGTTGTGAGCAAATGTTACATTGCACCCATCTTGAAATGTTACAACAGTGTGATAGAATAAATTTAACACAGCATAATTCATACACAAATACTGGCTGTATTTATTCTGTCTATGTTTTGGTGTTGGAACCAATATTGGGGGCTATGGTCTGTTTTTGTTTGAGCTAAGGTAGAAATTTTAGACTATTAGTTTCAACACCAAAACATAGACGGAACAGATACACTCAGTATTTGTGTATGAATTATGCTGTGTTATAAGTTCAATTACGGATCATGGATTTAACGACTACCTTTGTTTCCTTCTTTTTATTTGTATGGTTCAAATACTTGCTCGATTTTCCCATTATTAATCCACGTAACTCAGTTACACACAATTATGTGAATGAAGATGACGTGAATATGTATGAATGGCTCGATGAATGGTAATGGGTGAAGCATTAGTACATAGATAATTCCATCACTTAACAAGAAATTTTAAACATTACATAAGTGCTGAGAATTTTATTGCTTATGGTAGAACAATAACAGAATTATGTAACTGTACCTGCATGCAATAATAGGGCATGTGGGCACAAACCACACTGTGCCCCTTAACACATGTCATATCTCAGTACTGGATTAGGATAATTTATTTCAGCCATGTTACTTGTATTACATGTAACATGTGCAATATGGAATAAACACGACAAGGCTGTAATATGATGACATAAAATTTTTAAAATTATGAGTCAAGAAAGTTCAAAAAGTAGGCAAACTGTTTATGTGCCCACATGTCTATTGTAGTAGGCCTGGTCATATTTATAACCTTGTATAGTTAATAGCATGGATTATGCTATTTGTAAGAAGACCCTATACTGAATATGGACTGACTTTGAGAAGGTAATGTCATCTCCAGGAATATAACGTTGTGTAGAGCATGTGTTGGTACTGTAGTGGTAGTTTCATACGTTTGTTTCTTTGCACAAATTTTTCTTTACCCCATGAGCACGCACAGCTAATAATGACCAGAATTGTTTAATGTCACAAAATGTAATAACTAGGTAACTCTTGTATCCAAACAAACATCCACATTTCAAGCTGATAAATAATACATTATACTTACAAGAAATTACTTTATGAAATGAATAATGTTTCAATAGAGGATGCTTCAGGAAGGATTACATATCAGACTGTTCACCAGCACCTGTATATGAATAAGACAAATCATAATGACAAACAGTTCTACAATTAGTATACATAGTTAGATAGTTAGCTAGCTGTGTTGTGCTTAGTTATTTTAATTGTAGTTAAACTTGGTTTGTTTGCTTTAAATAACTCATGTCATGTATTTTTCAATAAAAAAACAATTAGCACACAGTACAATTGGATTTTTATTAATTCATTTGTAAATGGTTCTATCAATAAAAAAATGTGACCTGGTTTGTGAATTTAGGGCATGTGGGAACACAAATTTTGTATACATTTTCAAAGTTTACCCACATAACTTTTTTATATCACTATTATTGTATGACCATGTATTTACTAAATATTTAGTTGACTCTGTCATGAAAGTTACAGACAATAGAAATACTCACATCCAAGACGGAGATGTGACCTGTTCAGTATTGTATCGGTGCTAGTTCGTTTCCACATTCACTGTACATATATGTTTTTGTTGGCCTCACTTTATTGATTATTGGTATCTAGCTATATGTATTTATGACTGGGCCTGCGAAAATAGAGCATGTGGGTACACAATTTGCCTGCTTTTTCTAAATTTCATCCGCCATAACTTTTTATTGCACCATGGTATTATCATAACATTTTCAGGCTTTGTTTATAATTTCAATACAAGTTACAGAATGCATATACTGCATTTCAGTACTGATATATGGTTCATTAAGTGACATGGTGTAGTTTGTGCCCACATGCCCTATTTTCGCAGGCCCGGTAACATTTATTTATTCAGAATAAGGTAGCAACTCTGCAGATGGCAACTAAAAGTAATAATAATAATGTGACTGGATTTTCGGTCTCAATGTCATGCATAAAACAATTAGAATTTCACAGTGTTTCCATTAAGAAGGTTATGTACCTTTCACACAATGAATTTTGTTGCATATTGAGTTACTATCTATTTGTTCAAATTACTTTAATGCTTTATAGTGGCTTGTTTTTTAACATAAATACCAAATGTGACATTAGGACTGATTTTCCAAAATCTGGTCACAAATAATGACTAGGAGATATTGCAAAAATTGAATATGTAGTTGTTAGTCACTTTAACCATTTTCTGATCACCACTTACAAATCTACCCTAGCAACTGAGCAGTTCTGTATAGCTAGCTATGCTTCATTGTGTACAAGCTGATCATTGCAATACCATTGTCGAACGTGTCATCTACGTGCATGTGTGTGCAAAGTGATCTGTCCTACTAATGGAGCCACCTTGGTGAGTGGAATAGATGGCGCACTGCAAATGATTTAGCTACACACCATAGTACCATAGATCAGTCACTATAGAATTTAAAACATAAGATGAATACATGCAAAGATTTTGAAGCTAAATAGTTAGTGGATGATCTTAATTCAGCTGAGTTCAGCTTATAATTAGTTTGATTATTAACATATATGCGCAATCCAAAAAATTCTACAAAAATAGGGCACGTGGGCACAAGCTACACCATGTCACTTAACGAGTCATATCTCAGTATTGGAATACAGTATTTACATTCTGCAACTTGTATTGTAAAAGCCAGATACATTATGAACTGAAGACTTCATGGAGATTCAGTGACTATAACATAATGGACAAAGAAATTATGAGTGAAAAAAGTTTGAAAAAGCAGGTAAATTTTGTGTGCCCACATGCCCTACGTATTTTCGCTCACCTGGTCACAATTTATCTATTAAATTCTATCTTATTAAGAATTTGTAAAAAGGCCTGATTCAGAAGCATTTAAATAAAACTCTGAAGAATTCCCAAACAAAGTTGCTTAATATCAAAGAGTGAGTAGATTTAAAATTATTCAACATGTCTCTTAGATTTCAGATATATTGGTAAAATTTATAATAGACATGATAAGCATACACTTTTGCTTTGAATTGTACCATATTAACTCATACCATTATTTCCTGCATTCTTTCTGTGTGTTAAATTTCCCAGTTCCGTTTTGATGGTTGAATGAATCAGTTTCTTCAGACTTGCAGCTGGAAGAAAAATGAGTTATGTTTCTTAATTATGAAGATGAGAACAACTTGCTGCAATAGTACAGTAATACAAATACCATAAAATTGTAGTTGTAAAAGTTGGTGTTAACACTATTTGTGACTGGGCCTGCATAAACGCACAAACCACACCCTATCACATACGTAATTATGTAAGACATTGTACGTAAGTCAATCCTGAAATACCATTAACATCCTGTAATTTGTTCAAAAACTGCTGAAAATGGCATGGAATGGCCTATTACATATAACAGCATAAATATTTAGTGTAATAAAAGTTTGAATTTTGTGTACCCACGTGCACTGTTGCTGCAGTCCCTTTCACAAATATCCTACAGAGTATGCATGAGTATCATTTGTAGCAAATAGCTTCAGATAATGACAATATTTATAATCTATCAACCCAAATTCATCAATTATGTTGTGTTTGATGAAATAAAATAAATTACACATGCTACACTGTATAAATAGAATCAAAACAACATGTGCAGTAAGTCTTGTAACACGGTATAGTTCGTATAAAAATTATTTTTGCTTATTGTTCTTTGGTTTTAATTGTTGTATCAGTGACTGAATTTTCAGAAAAGGATCTTCATACATATTGAACTTTATGAGCATAAACTGTATAACTTTAAGCATATACTGAGCTGAAGTGTTCTCCTTCCATTTAGCTATGTTGCTGTTCGATTTTTGGTTTGTCCCATTGTGAAGTCAAAGTTAGTTAGTAAAGCTTAATTTATTCCTCTATCTGACTGTCTTCACGATTGAGGTTTCAGCTTCTAGTTAGGCGTGAGCCAATTATGCTTTGAAAACAGCCCATTATGCTTTTGAGCAGTTCTCAAAATTAATATCAAGCCTATTATGCTCAAAATTATGCTCTAAAAATCGAGATAGTGCTCTCAAGAAATGACTGTTTTATTAAAATATTTTCCTGACAGTTCATGACTGCTCTATTAGAGTATCTCAATCTGATATCTGCAAAACCTGAATAATTGATAAACAGTAAAATGAATAATTATATGAAAAATGAAATCCAGAAGGACTAAGTAGTGTGTTTGTACTTCGGTATGGGTTTGGTATACATGCAATGTGCTTTTAATTAAAAATCGTGAGAATTGTCCCACAGTGTATTACGCTGGCATAATTCTTGATGCTTGTGATAGCCTATTATGCTTGAAATTATGCTGCACAAGCCTACATCTACTATAGTCTTTTCATATCAGGCTGCTTTATTATAGCATTAATTTTAAGTAATTTTTTTAAACTTCATAATGCATAATTCCCACACATGCATAAAAATTTTGCTAGTATAATCACCACATCCCATCTAACTATTAGGGTGTGTACATACCTGGTTCTGCTGTACGTTTGTGAAGTGCACTTTCTTCCACACCCTTTGTAGGGCACTCATGTACTCTAATTAGATATGATTATATTATTAGATACGTACATACATGAAATGATAGTTATAGTACAATAGTTAAGTACTGAATTCAAAACTGCTGCATATAGTCTTCTTAACATACTAATACTATCTGACAATCAGCAATTCAATGCATCAAATTTACTTCGTATTAGTATTATTACCATACTCTGAAAAAATATTTTCAAATTTAAGCCTTCTGTTTGCTATAAGCATGTATATAAGGATTAACTTTCTGCAGCTGTTATTATCAGAAATGTGAATACTTAGCTGTGTATAAGCTATACTGAACAATGTAGCGTATAGCTAATACTGTTTATCATGAAATCAAAGATACTTACATTTTGCATATGTGATCATGGATCAGTGTCCCCATTTTTGAAGCTGTATAACATTATAGACAGTAAATTAATGGCACTGTACATTACACAATTGTCATGCATAATTAATATCTTTAAATCTGTGACATCATTACTTCAGAAAAGCCGATTTGGTAGGCACACACTCACATGTCATCACATAGCTACAGATCGTATGTCAGTGCCACAATATGTGACCGGGTTTGCGAAAAGGGATCTTCCACACACATCCAATTTACTGACTTTGATGATTTCTAACTTTAGACTAGAAAAAGCTACTGACTTGATATATGGTCAGTAATGAGCCTCAAAATGCAGTAGCGTAATGGATAGAGAAAATTCCAGGTTGATACCTTACTTTACCACCAAGATACGGTCGTCCAAGTTGGATGTGTGTGGAAGAACCCTTTTTGCAATCCGGTCACATAATTGCATTCTGTAACTTGCATTGTTAAAATTAAGCAATAAAAAATGCATGGCTGTGTAACAATGACATAAAATGTTATGAGAGATACACATCAATTACACTCACACTAATAAATATAGACTTTGTAGTTTCACATTCTGTAACCAAACAAGCTTTTGTACTCTGTATTGTTATCATGCAGTATGGTAGTACTGTATATTAGGAGCACCATTTAGGGACCAGACCAACTGTATGGATCGTCACTAGCCTTGGAAAAGTAACTACCAGAAGCAGACCTCTCTACCTCTACTTATTGTGACAATGAAACATGATAGTGTATTGATCTAGCTTTGTGTTTATGGTTAACTTCCTGTCATTGGTGATACAGTCGAGTCAAGATGAACTAATACTAATTCAGTCTTGAAACCAGTATTGGTACATCACTTGTCCAAATACTGTCCAGATTAAGACATACGTAAATGGACCACTAGTCCTTATAACTGCTTGAGATTGGAACCAGCAGTCCATTTATGTCTCACTCTGGGTGGTGTCTGGACAATTAGTGCTGATGCTGGTATCTAGACAGTTTTTCTAGGCATAATATTTTGAGTTTTGCTGCATGTGGAAAAGTTTAGTTTTGCAGAAAGACTTGTTTCCAACCAATTATTTGTGACTGGATTTGTGACCTCACATGGCATCATGCCAAGGGATCCAAAACAAGCTAGAAATTTTGTAGGTCAACCTTGCAATCAGAAATCTTAAAACTGTAAAGTTCCCAGAAACTTTTGGAAATATCTGGATATCACAGGTGCTTTAAAGCATGGTACACCTCTGAGAGAATCAGCTAATAGATCTTTCCTGGAATCTTGAAATCATTGCTAAAATCAAAATCTCATAGGCAGCTTAGCTTGGCCCCTTGCCTCATACAGTACAACACAAGAATTTCACATATACATAGATATACATACTCCATTCCACATTTCACATCAAAGCCACATTCTGTACAATGACTATCTACGTACCTATGTTGAATGTGTTGGAGATGGAAGCTGATTCAAACTGGTTTTCTGTAAACAGTATATACAATTAAGGAAAGATGAAATACTTTAAAGATACTATTACCATACAGTATAATGATTACTGTACACAAGGGAATTTAATATAAGAAATTAAGTTAACGAATCAGTATGATATTTAATTCATCAAAAATTTACTGTTATACATTGATTGCATTGCACGGCACTCTTCTCCAATTATCAGATTCTCCCAAAATAGCTTTACTTGCAGTGGCACTGTTCCAGTGTCCACTCTACATTCAAATGTAATTAAAAGTAGCTGCTCCAAAAAAAATGATAATTACTGTATGGTTTTTTGAGGTAATTATGTTGTCTGGTGGTGCTGGGTTTGTTTTGCCTTACAAGTCTTGCAGTAAGTTCTTTGACTGATAAAGTAATTGTGATTAGTGACTAAAGGTAATGTCAACAACTTGAGTCAGGGGATATCAACACTGTCTCTTCCAAAATGGGACTCCAAGCAACTTTTGACTGCCAGATTCACCAGTGCATTAAGTATACACATATATAGCCCATCTACTATGTACACTGTGCTAAAAATATAATGTTATCAGTTGTGCTGTACATTCACCTGTATTTTAATTACAAATTACAATGGCATATTGTAGCTAAGTAACACTATACCTTGCTTAAAAAGGTCCTCTATAGCTTTTTCACTTGAACCTCCTTCTTTCTTCAAATCACATATTCTAAATATACATTAAATACGCTTTATAGCTATGCAGCTACATAGCATTATTGAATGTGTATAGAAGACTACAGTAAATTTATTAAGAGGTGCTACACTGGTATTCATACAACAGGCATGCCGGAGTAACAACCCAAAGCTAAGTGCCTGTAACATTACTGTTATATATTTATATATACCACTCAACTACTAGGTCTACGTAACTCAGCAGCTTCATTTTTTACAAGACTAGTACAAGAAATAGTAATTTTTTTAGAAAATCACCCTATAGCAGGAGCACAGCTCTGAAGTCATTGCAACACCAGCATGAAGTTGCCACACTATCTGCAGGGATGTAGACTATTAGTCTCCACATCAAGCAACCCTTAAGCTATTCTGGTCTGATTTTGCCAGCTGCAGGTGACTATCTGGCAGCCTGTATCCATGCCAGACGTGTTCACAACTCTGTGGTGACTGTGGAGGGCTGACATACCGTGGATAGATGATCAGAAAGCTGAATGTGTTGTCTTTTTGTGATATTTCAATTTATAAACTGAGTTATTTTGTGGCCTGGTGGATTTATTTACCACCCCAATCCATTGTAGTGTTCGATCTATATGAAAGGTGGGAAACTCTACAAGCACTACCTTGACCACTACATACTTTTTAAAGGTCTTGAATTAAAGCTCTGGAAATGCTATAAGCATAGCTGGAAGGGTACACTGCTTCGAAATGTTAATGTTTTTCTCTGAATCAGCAATGCATCCAGATGGGTCACTATCAGAGTGGTTTTCCAATATTTGGTAACATTTTAAAAGTTCGATCATGGACCATGAAATAAAAAGTAAACAACTTAACTGAACAAGGTGGTGTTCTACATCTGTATTTATTACCATTAATATTAATTACTAATGATTCAACTAAATAGTGTAGCATCTTGCCACCTAGTGTTGGCACTTCTGCAATGTTACACAACCCGCAGTACTATTGTGAACTGCTGTCATAATACAAACTGCTGTCAGACCTTCAGTGCTGATCACACAATACAATAATTATATTGAATTATAATGTAGCTCTACAGCTACACTTATATCTACCAGCCAACAATGCTATGTACATGTTTTCCACATGGATACTTACAATCTTTTGGAACATTCATCAGGTTCTATGCTGCTAACTGGAAAATAATAGATACACATAGCAACATAATTATAAACTTGTAAGGTGTAATATTTGTGACTGAGCTTGCAAAAATAGGGCATGTGGGCACAGTCTACACCCTATCATACATCAGATCATATCTCAACATTGGAATTATAGCATATTTCTATCTTATTCTGCAACTTGGTATTATTATAAAGCTATTCAACAAGAAGTGAAAACTTTATGGCCATATATAAATAAAAAGTTACGAATCACAAAAAGTAGGGCTAATGTTATGTGCCCACACACCCTGGCCCAGTCACATTAATTACAGTATGCTTATATCTTGCACAATTATGATTACAGTAACAAAGTACTTATAAACTATTAGCGTAGTGAAAATTGTGATCGTTCCGGTTGCAATTTAACAATTCTATAACTGTTCTATTCTGGTTATAAACTATTCTATAAACTATTCCGTAGATTTCCATAGTATAAACCATTTATGAATGGTAACAGAAATCTGAAAAAAAAGAGGAAAAATTTGTGTACCTACTTGCCCTATTTTTGCAGGCCCAGTCACATATATCGTAGCTACGTATATATCGTACATATCACACAGCCATAACAATACCTACCTAGCTGCTGCTGCTGCTGTATTGAGAGCTGAGTCTTCTTGGCTTCCTGAAGAGGAAGTGTGTAGTACATTGAAATGTTTATACTGCCTGTATGCACATGTCATATGGTTTCAGGTAGCTACTGGTAAGTTAAGATCATATTACAAAAAAAATGTGACTGGAATTAACAAAAACAGGCTTCAGTCCACACACATCCAGTTCTATACATTTTTAGACCATAACTCTATGCAGCATCAGTTTCAAATTACGACCAGTTGTTTTATGATGCTGTAACATAGTTGTGTGAGATTGTTAGGTAAATAGCTTGTCGTGAAGTCAAGTTACAACTGAATGGAGTCTTTAAATTGGATGTGTGTGGAAATCTATACTGTTGTGAAATCTGGTCACAAATGTTCCTCTTCTTTAGTGTGTTGTGCATCCTGTTACAACTAATATTCTGTTGAACAATGTGAATTGTTATTAATTTTAACTATGGGTCAGGAAGTATACCTTCCCTCTTGATTTATTTGCATGCTGTTAGATGAAATTGTGATATCAATTTTTTTTTAAAAAATGCATGTTACATCTTATGAAATAGAACACAATGATTGATAAATATCACTATTAGGTATATTACTGTACCTTCTGTTTGAACGTCTGCTGCACGTTTTTGATCCGCACCTTCTTTCAGATTCTCCATAGGGCAATGATATATTCTAAATTAGATAAAAAGAAAATTTTAATGTAATGAAAAAAATCCGGTGGGAAAAATTATTTCTCGTCTAATTCTATATAGAGAGAATGCAGTATGTCCCAATCTTTTGCCGATATATTATCTGCCAAATATTACTTGAGTAAAGTTGCCAATATTTTGTCCGGCCAAAAAATTTCATTGTACATACACACAATCATAGCTAGTTATCTCCACACTATCAATGTATTGGTATCATAGTAAGCTCTCAATGAATAAAATTAAAACATCTCTAATGTGCCTACAAGTCTTAGAGTATATTTTGCATTGTGGTCACTATAGTAATCTTTGAAACATAATAATAGACCAGTGGCGGATCCAGGATGGGGCATTTGGGGCAAATGCCCCCCCCCCCCCCCCCCCCCTTCAAGAAATTGCATACAAGATCGATATACTCTAATAGAGCAGTCAATTACTCTAATAAAGCAGTCACAATGTTCATGAGGCAGTGTAGCTTACCTATGAAGCTACAAATAGGATTTTATTTTACATAACAGACGTGATATAGTAGGTAAGGATAACTAGCTATTATTGTTGTGACCTTTTTTTTTTTTTTTTTTTTTTTTTTTTGGTCTTCAACTGTTTTTCAGAAAGGTGCCCCCCCTCTTTCGAAACTCTGGATCCGCCCCTGTAGACGTATAATACATCTAATCTATAATTATATAGTCAACTACAATTATAGCTATATATTCTCAATGTAAAAGATACTTACATTTTGCATTGCGTGATTGCAATCTTCTCTCTTAACACATCTGTACATGTATAACCACAGTAATTATCAGAAATGCAATTCATAATAGTAACAGCAAAATTGTGACTGGGCCTGGGTAATAGGACACATGGGCACACAAAATTTGCTACATATCTTTTCAAATTTTTGTCAGCCATAATGTCTATTTCTATCAGTATGGCCATGACATTTTGGACTTTGTGCATAATAGTCCATGAGCCAGACAGATCAGTCGGTACCATCTGAGCTGAATAAAGTTCACTTTATTTTTTAAAATAAAGATATTCATCCCAGTAACACAAAAATGCATGATAGCAATGGATTTGTGGTAGCTTTTAATTTTTATGGCCCTATGTAGCTAAATAGTATTAAAATACAGTATGCAAAATCCATAACGATTATTTTTGTTCATTATACAAGTGATATTCGTTTCATAGTTGATCCTAAAGATCAATTTATGCAGAGGTGGTGGAGACGGAGGGGCAAGAGGGGCCATGGCCTCCCACCTTTGGCCAATACTTTGTAGTAGAAGATCAAAATACTCTAATACAGCAGTCACTTGCTCTATAATAGAACAGTATTGTTTTTAATCTCTTTTTAAAACTACAAGTAGTTATTCAATTTTACATATCTGTAACAGTGCAGTAAAATAACTAAAATAGTATCGCAGAGCTTCTAAAGCTCTAATTTTCCCGGGGGCATGGCAGACCCCAAAATAGCATGCATGATTATTTTCTGTACTTTCGAGATTTCCCTGGGCACCACCAAAGTAGGCCACCTTTTCCATTGGCCTGTTCCACTGCCTATGAATTTACAACATTTTCACTGTAAAGGATTGTCAGTTCTAGCATTCTGCACATTTCTGTTCATTTGGGTCCATTAACCATACGAATGTGCCTTGACAGTGTGCACTCTGCATGATTGCAAGCTCGAAGCTTTGGGTGCATGCTTATCCAGCAATTTAGATCCTTTCTTTGTAATCTTCAATCCTTTGCATTTAGGATTTAGCATACTAGAATTCTATTCCAAGCATCTTCACCATATAGAAGCCTGATAATTTCATTGAAAAAGTGCTGAACTAGGTAATCTGTACAAGGTGGAAGTAAATGGCTTTCAACCTCATCTTCTTTAAACAATGTTTTAGGAAGCATAGAGGTGATTGTGTCAAACCCATACATACCGATTAGAGCTCAACGCATGTTTACAGATACAAGAACCTACTTGTACTAATTTTTGTGTTGCATTTCTGAAACAAAGGTAATGGTATCATGAAAACTAACACAGCAAAAATAGTGTTCCAATACTACATATTCTAACCCCGTCTTTATTCAGTATTGGAAAAATTATTTTTTAAAACTCCTTATAACGAGACAAAATTAACCTCAAATATATAAATGACTCTAATGTTATTCACTATTGGGGACTATGGTCTGTTATTGTTTGAGCCAAGGTAGAATATTTGGACTATTAGTTCCAATACCTAAACATAGACGGAACAAATACAGTCAGTATTTATGTATGAATTATGCTTTGTAACAGCATGATGAAAAATTCTAAGTAGATTTTAACCTCAACCTGAAATATGTATAAACTCTATCCATCTTTTAGTGCATAAGTAGCATGTACTGTAGCAAAAGGTGTGTATGAAATACACGGAAGTGGGTGATTTTAAATAAACATTCTTAAGCATACAAACCTTTTCACCCAGTTGTCCCCTTTGCTGTGTACTGTTCTATTCGCTAACTATAAAAGTACTGTAATTAAGATGTTTTGTTAGTGTATAGTTTGCAACAAGAATCTACTATCTATGTGTTTTACTCAACAACTGACGTTCAGCTTGCAGCTGTCTTTCATGCAATTTTCTCTGAATACGCATCACACAATATCAGCTTTCTCACTACTATATGATTTCCTTCTTTCATCAGCATTCACCAAATGTAGTTTGCTTAATTACCTACTTTTTAGCATTGAAGCACCTTATTGGTACAGATAAGAAACATGGTACATTGAAAGAAGCAAAATTTCAGCATCCTGACTCGGATTTACATGCAGTAGGCAAAAATTCAGAAAGCAGTTACGAGCTATTTCAAGATTGGTCTAATCTTTAAGATGAGAACCAGGATATACTGAGCATAATTGAGGTGCATATCTCAGTTCTATATATTCACAGAATTCATGTGAAAGGCAAAGCGTTAGAATGTATGACATGCTGATAGTTTTCCATCATTGCAAAGTAACCGACGAACAAAATATTCTTAATTTTGCCAAACAGTATGTACATATGGATAAGAGTTGGTTATTGAGCAGGCAAAGACCACTGGCTTCCCTTGTTCAGCTACAGAACTGGATTCCTCCAGTCCAAATGAAAAACTGTGTCCATTTTAGTCTCATTAATGCTTTACAAACAACACAATTGTATACCATCAAGAAAGGAACAAACCAGGCTTCTATGCACATGTTTTTAACTAGCATCCTTAATTGCTTTTTCTTAAACAATAAATAAAGCATCACAAATAGTACCATCCTAAGAAAGCCAGTAGCCTTTACATAGAGGTTTTTTTTTTTAAAATCTAAAATACTACTGGTTCTGTACCTCAAACACTGTGCAGAGCTGGTGTACAAGTGATGGATGAGTGGGCTGTAAGCTTAGATAGCTGCATTTTGTTGTCATGGTTACTGTTAAAGGGGAAAGCCACATTACTAGGATCAAGAGTCCACTCTCTTATTATGGACTCTTGCTAGGATGTATGTAAACATAATGTTTATGCCAAGTAAAAGCTTACTACTTGGTTGAAAGTACTTACAGTATAGCTACATGTACTTCTTATTGAAATTTCAGACGCAGTAAAAATGATGTTATAAAAACCACAAGCTACCATGTGGTTAATGCTATCATACATTTTCCCACTACTGGGATATGTACCTTCTCAAAAATAATCATGAACCTTATTCAGCAGAGACGGTACCGACAACCAAAATTTTGATGCTTGGCTCATGGACTATAATGTATTTGACTTTACAATGCAAGTTACAGAATGCAAATGCTAGTTTTCCAATACTGAGATATGACTCATTACGTGACATGGTGTAGTTTGTGCCCACATGCCCTATTTTTGCAGGCCCGGTCACAATTTTTAACCATGTGAGCACATTATATTTGTCTACTTTTCAATTTTTTGTCACTCATAACATTTAATGGTGCTGTGCTCTTCTGTACAAGTTTAGGCTGTTTAATATTTAATTGGCTTACCAACGCAAGTTACAGAAAGTAAATATTCCTTTCCAATACCAAGATATAAAATGTTATATAAACAGGGCATGGTTTGTACCCTTATGCTCTATATGTGGATGTCTGCTATATGGTTTGAGACTTCTACTATGCTGCAAGGCTACTGCTATACTGTGAATGTCAGTATGAAATTCAGCTAATGGAGCACCCAAACCAATGAAGACTAATCGGGCCATATAGTGTATCTGGCTGACTGGAATTAAAAATTAATATGAGTGAGCTTATAAGATGAAATTACTGCAGAATTGCTGACAAAAAACTTGAGCTACTGTTCTCTCGTCAAAGCTTACTACATCAATATAATTATTTGTGAGTAGATTTGTGACAGTTGGGCATGTAAGCACGAAGCTATATTATCAAGTAATATCTCACTCCTGGAATACCGTATTTATATTCTGTACTTAAGCCAACCACCAATTTGAAATTTAGAACACACAAGCTATCAGTCACAGTTGCTTGCAAGCTAACATGGCCAAGAAAAAAAACCTAAAGCTAAAAGTTGAATATATTCTCAAGATCAAAGGTATTTTATCCACTAAAGAGCAACAGACATGCTTACTGTAACTCCAATACAAGATTTTGTCATTATTACTACTTATTGATTGCTCAATTTATTTACACTGTAATTTAGGTCTGTGATCACAAGTAACAACAGAGCACACACTTTTACTACACTACAGTACAACATAGCCACCAATAGTGACTACCTATAGTACCTATGTTGTTGGTGAGAGACAATCTATGCTGGCTTTCTGTAGTAGCTATAAGGAAGTAATAATAATACAGTACTATATAGCTACATCACATACAACTGGTAGGCTAGTTCTGCACAAGCAGGTCTTATAGACTTTCCAAAGTTTCAAGTTTGACCTTTCATGACTATAAAATGAGCTATGTATATGTATATACCTACTCGAAACTATATCAGGAAATGAGACTTCAAGGAGACCAAAATACATATACCTTGCTTACGCGGGAAGTTATGGATGGCCAAGTTGACACGATTGATCAAGAAAGGCTATTATACCTGTTTTTACAGAGTCGGTCACTTAATGCATTTATACATCCTCACACACATCATGTACTTCTTTATGTATTCAATTTGTGACTAGGCAAGCAAAAAATAGGGCATGTGGGCACACAAAATTTGCCTTATTTTTCAAAGTACTGTCACCCATAACTTCTTATTCCTTTATACTATGGCCATAGGGTTTTCAAACTTTGTTGATATTGCATTTATCTGGCTTTACAACAAAAGTTACAGAATGTAAATACTGTATTCCAGTACTGAGATATGACTCATTAAGTGAAATGGTGTGTAGTTTACCCACACACCCTATCTTCAAAGGCCCAGTCACATTTGTTGACAATATCAACAGAACAGTGTACTTGTACTCTAAGCATATTAACTTTTGTCCACTTTGACTCATAGCATTCACTAAGAGTGTAACAAAAGGTAATTCATAACTTTTTACATCATCAATAATTCATAATGTTATTGCAGGTGCAATTCTTTGCATTTATTCAAAATTGCTACATTACGTAGCTATATAGTGCAGAATGCAATTTATACCAGTACTGAGACAAATTATAAAGTAAAGTTATTACTACGTATCACACATCATCATAGTTAAGCAAAAGTAAATAAAATTTAGTAAAAATCACTCTCAAGGATGTCATTCCCACATTAATTAATTATAGCTCTCATTAATCATGTAAGTAGTTTTCAATTTGCTTGATCTCGTTACAACTTTACAGTGACCAGCACTGAAGCTCTGTCAGCAACATGTGTTGCAGCCTTAGGATAACCTACGTTTGTATGCATTCATGGGTAGCTAAATACCAGAAAAGGTTTTAAAATATTTGCTACTATCAGCACTGCATCCTTGCTCAAATGTGACTCAAATTCATTCACTAGCTTTGCAGATTAGTCTGCCTATTTTGATGTCCATCCACCTTGGCACTATTATCAGTAATTGATTAATATCAATGAAATATACCTGTTGGAGTCTCAATATCATCATTTTCTTTTGAACTATCTATCCCAGTGTCCAAATCACATACTCTAAATAATTATACAGACCATGTTTAAATAAGAATACGTGAATGAATTTGTGAAAAGGTATCTTCTACACACATTCAACCATTTCTGAAATTGTAACTTGGCTTCCAAATATTGAAAATATAATATCATATTCCTGAAAATGTCTCTATGCATTAACTACCTACATACAGTACATAAAGCTGAGTTGTACTACTGTGCAAATTGTAGGTCCTAGTTGTTTCCTAGTAGAAGACATGAGTCATTAAATTGGTAAATTGGATGTGTGAGGAAGACCCCTTCTATGCAAATCCATTCACATACAGTAAACTACACACATCAGCTGTGCACAAAATAGCTAGTTACTGTAGTTACAGATACGTAATATGAGATTTAAATATCTCGTCACACAGGCTTGTTCTTTTAATTTAAGAAGCATAACAGACCTACAATTCCCTAATCATGTTGTTACTCTCAACTGTCTGAAATTCAAGTCATCAGTTGTATTTTTCATTACTCATCAAAGTTATCTATTAACTAGAACAGCTACATCAATTAGACAATGGCATGCGGACATTGCTCTGAAGTATGCAGGGTTTCATTCTAGTAAGACACCTGTGTACAGGTGTAGCCTACGTAGACTTCAAGAACCTTTGTGGATTCATAACAGCATTCCAATCACTACAAGCCATTGTCCAATAGCTAAGACATGCAGAGCTAGGTTGTGCAGTAACCCTAGCAGCCCCACTCTAAGAGTTAATAGCATCTACTTCTTTGAAATTTGGTGAACCAAGCCAACTCAATTTCCACCAGTTGGCCAGCCTTAATATAAGTATAATAATCATTACTTTAGATTCGAGCATTTGTGGTGGATTTCCAAGATGTCTATAAATCACTTATAATAATGTTTACTTAGACCCATTTCATGTTTTATTTTGCACACATGCAATTATGTAAACGATAATGAAAAACTACATAAGGGTTTTAATATTAACTTAGTACACTTCAGATCAGTCAGGGTCTGCATTATTAGTAAGTAACCCTAAGATAGTACAGCTCCTTTGGTGAATTCAGGCTCCATACTAAATTGCACAGAGCCCTCTGGTCTGAAGTTTAACTATTACATAAATAACACATTGACCACATAACGTGTCCATTTGATGACCTTCCTTGATGCTATAAAGCCTTAATCCTCCTTGTGTACAGCTATATGTACAGCTGAAACAAAATATATAATTATATGTACTTCTCCGCTATTAAAAGTTAGTTGGTGTCTTGTACTGTATGCATTATAGTGCCTTTTATTACCAGGTCAATATCATGTCAAAATAATGTGTGTGTGTGTGTGTGTGTGTGTGTGTGTGTGTGTGTGTGTGTGTGTGTGTGTGTGTGTGTGTGTGTGTGTGTGTGGTGTAGTGTGTGTGTGTGTGTGTGTAGTGTGTGTGTGTGTGTGTGTGTGTGGTGTAGTGTGTGTGTGTGTGTGTGTGTAGTGTGTGTGTGGTGTGTGTAGTGTGCGTAGTGTGTGTGTGTGTAGTGTGTGTGTGTTGGCAATTTGTTAAGTTTAGCTAGGCTCAGGTGGTTGGGTCATGTTGCACATATGCCTGATGATCGCATACCGAAAAAGATTTCATTTGGGTGGTTGCCTCAAACAAGACCTGCCCATGGTGTGAAGCTGAGATGGCGTGATAAGATTTTAAGAACTTTCCATCAGTGATTCATGGTACCCATCAAGCTCAAGACAGATGTTTATGGAAACAATTGGTTACTGAAGGAATAAATAATTTGTAGACTCGATCACAGTCTCAAAAGAAGCCCTTCTATTGTGAGACTTGCCAAAGGTCCTTTAGGAGAGCACAGGACATAGCTAGACACAAGTGCATAACTACCTGCCCTCGACATGGCCGTTGATGATGGAGAGTGAGATTCTTCAAGAAAAGCATCATCCGTGGGATGACTTCCATCCAAGTCCAACTGTGTGTACTGTAGCATAATAAGAAACTAGTATAGATATTACTGCAGCTGTACATACATGTACTCTGTGTGTGTGTGCGTGTGCGTGTGTGTGTAGCATAATAAGAAATTAGTATAGATATTACCGCAGCTGTATGTACATACAGTATAATCCATAAACACTTACAATCTTCTGTAACACTGAGCAGGTTCAATGCTGCTAACTGTGAAATAACAGATATAACACTCAATATAATTATATCGCAAAATATAATATCTTGCATGATTAATATTGAACAGTACTTTTGAAATGTTCTATACATAGTTTTATGAGAATTTAGTGCAAGGACAGTTTACTCAGATGTTAATGTTCCAAATAGTTAGCTCTATTATGGCAGTAAAGCAAAGTGTGCCCTTAAAACAAGGCATGTTGGTACATAAAATTTGCTTGCCTTAGAAAGTTCATCATCATGCACACATGACATATCAGTATGACTTTACAGTTAACTGGCTTTATTTATTCTGTTAGTAAGACTCTGTTAAGTAACATGGTGCACGCATTTTGTGCCTGCATGCTCTATATTTGTGGGACTGTCATTATTGTATATACATTGTTGTTTTCTTTGTCACAGCCATAATAACTACCTACCTATCGCAATGAGATCTGGACCTTCTTGGCTTCCTGAAGAGGAAGTTAAAGTGTGCATAGTAAACATTGCCATAATATCTATACTATATGAATACATATCATGTGGTTTCAGGTGGCTACTGGGCAAGTTAAGATTATGTTACATTTGCTTTACAGTGACTATCTCTCTTTGATGCTGTATGTTCAACTGAGATCCGTGTTGTTCTATTGCATAGTGTAAAATTTTATCATGATGAAGATCTGAATGTATCCTCCCAGCAAAGCAATTTGCCTGCTATAAAATTATGTCAGATACTGTATGTATGTTGCTTCTCTTCTGCCAGTAAAGTCAAAAATCAAAAGTACTTTTATGAATGTTAAGACTATGCAATATGTGTGAATGTATAAGTAAAGACCTTGAAGGATTTATATGAAATGGACTCATCAGTTGGTATAGTTGGTTTAATCCTGTACATATCCTTACATGATTATATTAACACACTGTAAATACTTTACTTATCGAACAGTGTGCAATCTTATGAGACATAAATATTTCAGAAGAACAATTCAAATTAACTTATGATAAGCCCATGCCTCTGCTAAGAAAAAACTGGGTTTATTACCAATCAAAGTTTTAGCTGGTATATATTGCAGATCACAGCTAAGGCTGTTAACTATACTATTATATAATTATGTTACTGCTGAAGAGAGCTCCTTACTGCAAAAGTGAGCATTGCTATGTATGTAACTAGCTATACACATCTATTATCCAGACAACGATTATTCATAAAAGTTCATTATGGTACTAAACATCCATTTAATATTTTCAGGTAACTGGTTTTATCACTACAAATTGTTAACTAACCTTTTGGTTCGGTATCTTCGATGTTAGTAGGTGTAGCCAAACTATTCCCAACCATATAGCATAAGATGATGCTACAAATAAGCACAATTGTTGAAGATGCCATCTTAGCTCTGAATATAGCTGCCTTAAAGTTCAGACTTAAAGTGTAAAATGAATAAACCTCCTTCAAAGTTAGCGATATATACGTATTCTTCTTAGCATCGGTATAAGTGCTGAAAGTTTCAAATACACTATATCATTACCACATTTCAGTTACATTATAATCATCAATGTGTATACGTATTATTGAATGTGTGCATGTATACAGTGAGAACATTACATGTGGACTATTTTATAAAGGTGTGTTTCTTTATTGATTGATTGGTGTTGCTATGTAGCAAATGCACATCTGAAGGATATAATTGGCTGTATCCAGAATTTAAGGATGTAATTTGTTGTCTCCATCAAAAGCTGTTGGGTAATGTGGTATTTTGTAGAGCATACCGACATGCCAGATGGTGTGGCTTGAGAAATGGTATTTGCATAATAGGTTGTCTTTTAGTATAGAAAAGTTATTATGGTCATTAGGGAAGCTGTAGGGTAATAGCTATTTCCCATAGCAGAAATCATATGTAGCTATGCTAAAAGTTCAGAATAGCAATAGAGAATTTGAACTTTCCAATACATACAAACTCAGAATTACATAAGAGACAGATCATAATCCTCTCACAGGAAATTCCATTTTTTGTAGTGGATGGCAATGTCTGTTATACACTCCAAAAGCAGCTACATATGTGAATGGATTTTCACAAACTGTTCCAAATCACACATTGAAAGTTATGAGATAAACGGTTTTAAAGATTTGAGACCATTGTAACTGGCCAAGGATTGTGAGCATGTGTATGAAACTTACACCAGAGATGCATCATCTAAATACTTTTAAGAGCACGCCAAGCACTTCTTGTTGATTGCAGAGTTCCCGCCAAATAAGATAGAAAATCTGACTGTTCTGTCTGAGGTATGCCACGATGTTACCATTGAGCTTGTGTTGCAGAGTCTCACTGGTGAGAATCTTCAGTATGCAACAGTGAACATTGAGGATGAGGCTTGCTTAGATGTTAGTGCTAGGGGTTTATGGGGTGGTCGACATCATCGAGGTTTTTTGATGTAAGAGTGTTTAATCCAACTGCTGCCAGCTACCGTGACACTGTACTGTTGCCTCTCTATATAGACTTTTCAAGCGTGAGAAACACCGAAGGTATGAACAACAAGTTCGTTAGGTGGAATTGGGTTCATTCACTCCTTTGGTGTTTTCCACCTTTGGGAGAATGGGCAGTACTGCTACAACTGTGTACAAGAGAATTGCATCCCTGCTGTCAGTGAAGAGGGAAACCCCTATACAGTGTTGTAATGTCATGGCTGCGATGCTCCCTCACCTTTTCTTTGTTGAGGCCTGCAATTTCATGCCTATGTGGAGCTCATTCCATCCGTGACAGCCCAGTGGTGATTGGAGCACTTGACCTCACAACATCTGAGGGTCAAGTGCTTCCTTCACATTAGCTTTGAACATCTTTGTCCAGCACTTTACCATCTAGTGCTGGGGGTGATGGCAAGGGGTGCTGGTCACCCCGTGAAAATAGTTGAATTTTTTAAAAATCTGAGCAGTTGGACAATGGAGGTTGAGCAAGAGTAAAGTCCATATAACAGCCTTTCGCGGGCTGTGCTGGCTGATATACAACACAATCAACACAGAAACGTTTGGACCCCTAGTACCACGGCCTATTGATAACCCAGGTCCTTACCAATGCCACAAGTCGCCATTCGAGCAGTTCCGGCACAGCACCCTGAAAACACCACTGTTAAAACCAGCCTCAAGCAGTTAGGATAATGTTTAGGCTTAAAACCAATAGTATAGTAGTGTAGCTACCGTGTTAGTTTAATTTTGTCCGATCAGTGTGTGCGATTTGGATCAATTTTCCCGAGATCAGGCCGGAGTCACATATAAGCGAATCCATTTAATTTCAAGACTGTGCTTTAATGGAGATAGCTATATGGGAAATCAGTGCTAAACAATAATAGCTGTAGATAGAAACCATTTATCATACTAGAGTGTAAATTGCATATGGGCATTCGGTACAGTTTTTTCTGTAATTTAGTTGTTGTGTCCTTGTCAGATTTCTAAAACACATAGTTAAACACCACCAAAATATTTGAATCACTATCATTGATAATAAAAAACAACTGAATAAAATTAATACAAAATTACAGCACATTTTATATGCATACATAAAATACATCATCTTTGATTACATTTTGTACAACTACCTGTACCATACACAGTGTCCTAAAATATTAATGTGGCAACTGGATCTAGTAGAGAGCTCTCGAACCTCAGGGACTGTTGGTTCTTCTTCTTCTTGCTCTTTTTCAGGGTCTTCTGGATCTTCTTCATCATGACCAAGCCGATATACACCCACTTCATGTTCTATTAACTTTACCCTGCTGTCCATACATACCTACACAACAATAATATGCTTATAACATAATAATATGCTTATAATATGCTTATAGACTATGCTTTATAATGATGTAATGGTTTTGTGTACATCTTGTAAACTTACCAAAACTAGAGCTTGTTTTGATAGGCTTCCTACTAACTCATCTCCTAATGGCTCCAACTTGCTCTGAACTTCTGAAGGTTCAGGAATATTTGACTGGTAACATTCTACCATCTCCTTCACTTTTTTAGCATCCTCAGGATTCTTCAATGTCACCTTGTATCTGTTGGTAATGGTTTCTCCTTGCATCTTATCACAGGAGAACAGTGGGGCTCCTGACACAATCTCCAAGATTACTGTGAAAGTGATTGCAATGATCCACTGATTCATTTTCTGATTTGTTTAGTCACTCTATTGGTTTTTAAATTGCTTGCTGCATGCCAGAAGCATGCCAGTTTATATAGCAGTACATTGCAGCCATATGGTACTGGTTATTGTATGGCTTATAACCCAACTAAATTTGCATGTAAGTGGATTAGTCTCTTATGATGCATGAAAGTACATCATAAAATCACATTTCTTAGTAATATATTCACAATTATTTAACTGGATTTGACGATACGAGGCTTCCACACAAATTGCAGATGTGCAGCTGTATACGTATGCCATTAGTTTCCTACTGGACAAGCTGCTTTATCAAATATAAAAAGTAATATACTATAGCTAGCATTCAGTGAGGTGAAGTGACTGAAGTCACAACTGATTGAAATCATAAGGAATGTGGTTTTGTCATTTGATCACATAACAGATCCATCAATCACTACATACATTGCTAAGTAGCTATGTACGTACCTTGGTGAAAACTTATCTCATGTGACTTTTTAAATTTCAACTGTAGAGTCAGTTCTTTCCTGAGTTGCCTAGAAGTGAATCATTAGCAGCTCACCAAAATCTTGTTACCAGCATTGGTGGATCATGAAATGTAATAATTATAGTGGAACCTGCTTTAATGACCACCTAAATAGAAGGCCATCTCTCTATAAAGACCACCTAAAATTGAGAAGTTTATACATTAACCCACTTGTCTAAAACAGCCTCATTTAGGCCAAGAAATCATGGTGGGTTCTAACTTTAATGTTACGTATATCGAAGCTAGTTGTATTTCTGTGTGATTTTGGCATTTATATCTAAAATACATAATTATGACTTGTTTATGTGTCTGGGTATAATTTGTGTTCACACGGTCTGTTGGTCACTTTTACCAGTGTTATCTACATCAGCAACTACCACTGCGTACAGCTGAAACAGAAGTACATACGTAGCTGCCATTTTGTGATGTAAGAACACAGAGCTACACACATTTCTGTTGTAATAATGTAGGCTGTACCAGCTGTTGTTAAGGAATATCCTGTCGGAACTCAACAGAAATTGTGACCAATGTAAATTCACAAGAATAAGAGAAATTGATATTAGAGGGATTTATGACACTTTCCACAATAACAATGTCAGAAACCATAATTTGTACTACCGTATGTATATGTGTCAGTTGGAAGCCCAGCCAATGGCCCATATATTTCTAAGTATAACCCATTCATGAACCAGCTGAACTACAGTATTTCTCCTAGCAGCAGTTGCTGTTGACATTCCTTTTACAAGCCACAAGCACTGTGAAAAAAAAAGAGGGATATAAGATGGTATTCCAGTGGCTTATTGAATACAAAAAAGCTTGATACTAGTAACCGGTAACAATTTCACATAAGGCTTTAGTTAATGTGTTAACCATATATGTCAGGCCAGTACCCAGGGGGGGAGGGGGGGTTCGACCGAACCCCCTATTTTAAACTGGAAATTTTATTTTTACTGCAAAACGATCTTTTCAACTATAATCTGTGTTCTAGCATTCATCACACGCCTTCCATGGCTTCTACCAGCTGAACCGCGTGTGGTTTCCAGGTATTAACCATAGCGCTTCGAGGTTATCTGTGTACATAGAAACCGCTTTAATGATGTATGAATACAGACAGTGGTTTTCTCTCTATCGCTAAGGCTTCTATTAGTAATAAGGATATCCATCGAGCCATCCTTGACTGAGAGCTAGGCGCACGCCCATAGCCGGCCAAAAGCCGGCTGTGGGCGTGCGCCTGGTTTACTGAAATTGTTTCCGTATAAGTGTGTGTGTGTACCTATCTACATATCTACCTATCTACCTATGTTAGGGTCCGCAAACCGAAAAATCGATATCTTCAAATCGACTTACAAACTATAGTCATGTGTAGGGATAGGCCTAATCAAAAAAACACTAGAGTGGCAGCAAATTTCGTCCATCTCTTCTAGTGAAAATAACGCGAAATACCTTGAATTCAATCGATTATTCGCCGTCGTAATTTGTAATGTTATTCTTTTAGGCCAAAACTCTCTCTCAAGCTTTGAGAGGTTATCCACTCTTACTATGGAGTATAGGTAGTTTAATATTGATATTTGGTAGTGGCGTCGCGCGCATCGCCGATCGGCGAATAAAAAGACGTTTCGTGATCTGGAGCACAGCAGACTTGCAGGAAATACTACAACATTTACTACAGTGATCACCTCCAAGTCAAGTACCTGTGTGCAGAATATGGTGTGGATTGAAGTTTGTTGACCATCTGGCTGAGATCAACTTCGCCAGATTTAGGAAAAATTCCTCCGCGATCCAACTAATACTGCAGTCTCGTGCACATAAGCACCTTTAAGTGCGTTGAATTATGGAAATGATTGCTCAGCACAAGTACAAACTTCCAGCGAAGGCTAGATTACGAACACTTCAATCAATTACGGCATGCGAAACGCGATTTATTGCACAAAACCAAGCCTCTCGTAGCTAATATATAATTTTGCAAAAATATTGTGGAATATACTTGCCCGGTGACAACTACTCTGATTGCAATTAATTAGATTGTTGATGAATTTCAGTAACATTATGTATCAAAAATCAATTTCTGACTGTTCCATAAGAATGTCTGACTGCTCTATTGGAGAGTTTCCTTTAAGTTCTACATGTTATAGCTATGTTGCATTGGTGTAAATTGACCTATATATTAATGTGGCATATTGCATGCTATAGTAAAATCATTGTGCCTTTTTCTGAAAAATATCTTCTTCCTCATACTCAACAGGGTTAAAAGGTATAGTCTAGACATATAGCATCTGCATTTTCATTTTGATATGCAATGTACTATTTTGTACGTATATGCTGAACCCACCTATGCATGGGGACAGTATTAGCAATAATTATAGTAGCTATCAAAAGCAGAAACCAAGGGTTTGCTCCAATTCCATAGTTGATGGTAGGGAAGAGTGGCTCTGCCGACTACTGTGAGGATAAGTAAATAAAATCAAAAGTTGAGATATATGCCTGAAAGCAATCTTCAAGACAACAGTTAAATGTATGTACATTTTGTATATCCTACACAGCATAATTCATACACAAATACTGACTGTATTTATTCCGTCTATGTTATGGTGTTGGAACTAATAGTCCAAAAATTCTACCTAGGCTCAAGCAAAAATAGACCACAGCCCCAAATAGTGAATAACATTAGAGTCATTTATAGATTTGAGGTTCGTTTTGTCTCATTATAGGGAGTTTTTAAACATAGATGTTCCAGTACTGAATAAAGGCAGGGTCAGAATATGTAGTATTGGAACACTATTTTTGCTGTGTTATATCTGTGTGGGCCACTCTTATACATTCCATATAATTTTCCAAACTACTAAAATTCTACCTCAACAACTTCGAAATCAGGACCCAGTGCAGGACAAATTTTCAACTATTTGAATTTTGTGAAAATATGGTAATACAACAATGTCATCGCGATAATTACTCTAAATTCAATGACATGTGACTATACTGCTCTTATTAAATGTTTGATCTAACCCATTATAACTGTGTCAATTTTCAAGTTCCAGTAAATCATCCGATTGGCATCTCATTATAACAATTAAAAACAAAATTTCTTCCAAATAACTAAACTTCATTTTTAGAGATTTTGTGTCATGGAATTGATAGCTACTATGTTTTTAATGTCTTGCACAGGATATGATAATAGCTACTATAGGCATGATTGAGACTGAATAAGTTGCAATTGGTACTTTAGTACAAAATTATAGCCACCAGGAAATATCATGGCTTTGTATGATAGTTTTCCATGCAGATATGATTTCAAGGCATGTAAGAACTTGTCTGGGGAGCATACCATCTGACCTTGCATGCTACTGCATCTGAGTATCACATGAAAATAGATGATCAGATAATTATAAGCTCTGATTTAACTATCAAAAAGGTGTGCATGATTATAACTATGCATGCTGCATGACATGCATAGCTATAGCTATATAGATCTGGCCATGCACTAAAGACCTCCGGCTCCATCCTTGCTACAGAAATGATCATCTTACTGTGCTCACAATGATTCAGTTATAATCATATCAAGTCAACAATATTATGCTGAGTTCCATAGGCGGAGGAAAAGGGGGAGCTAGGGGGCTGAAGTCCCCACTCAGAATGATATCACACTGAAATTATCTTTCTTGGAGTGGGACTGAAAACCGTGATAAAGATTGAGATACTCTAATAGAGCAGTCACTCTAATAAAGTAGTCAGTGTGTAGCGAGCTATGTAAGGATTTTTATGTAGTTTATAATATTAGTAGGCATTCCAGTATCCGAGATTTTTTAATAGAAAAATTCTCCGTATATTCCCCAATAGAACCCTGGCACAAAATAACAACTCGTGTTTAAACTTGGGATTGCTCCGTCGTCCGAGCTCCCATGAGGATGAAAATCGCTGTGGGGTTTGTCCACACGTTGATCATCATGAAAATCTTAGTTTTATCGTGCGCGTTACATATAAGTAAGTTTTGTGTTGTAATCTTTTCAAGCCATGCAATGTATGCAGAATACTTTAAAACTTTTCAAAACGTACTGCCGGGTGGAAGGGTAGTCAATGGTACTTACTTTAAAGTCAGGGGCGTAGCCAGGATTTTTTGAAGGGGGGTTCCAGCAAGCCGCTGAGAGACTTTCAATATTTTAATAAATCAAAACTCAGCAAATTACTATATTTTATGCAAAAAGTACATTAATTATGATGCATTATTAGCCTGGCCTAACCACGTGCAGCTGTATCTGCAATTAGCCACAAAATTCTTGCACAGAAATCAAGACACACGGTAGTGTGTCGTGCGGCCCAAGAAGCCGGCGCGTAACACCCGTGAGTATATTGACAGGAAGAAAGAAAACGCAATTTTCGCACCTCCGTAGCTCTGTGCTTCCTTGATGAAACAAGACGATTTTTGCTGTGGACATGCCCCCCAACTGCAGCACTCTACATTCCAAATTTGAGCGAAATCGCTTCGCGCGTTCCCGAGATATGCGACTTCAAAAATTGGCTGAGTTTCTTCGTTTTTTTTTTCTTCTTCTTCTTATTTTTCTTTTTCTTGTCGCACACTTACAAAAACTGCTATAAAACTCGAACGCGTTATCCGATTGCCTTGAAATTTGGCACACAGAAGGGGGGTATAAAGGCGCATCTCGGTACCAACTTTGGCTGGAATACCATAAACAGACAAAGAGTTATGAGCGATTATGCACGAAAAATAACACCAATATGTTGTCACGCCTACAGGGTAAACCGCGTATGGGAAGAAGCTGAAAATCGGTGGGTGAATAGGTTAACTATTGAACCTCAAACCTTTTGTGGTTTGAAAGAAATCGAGCTAAAAACCAGGAAGATACAGCGAAAAAATCAACAGTGTGTAACAATTACGCAATCGAGATTAGCTAATTTTTAATATTTTTATTTTATTATTATTATTATTATTATGCTTGCCACGCCTACCAGGTAAACTGCTTGGGGTAATGCTTTCAAAATCGCTGTACAGATGGAGTTATCATCTTAGAAAGGCTCTTCAATGGTGTAGAAGAATCAGACTTAAATCCACGGAGTTATAACACGAAATCCAACTTGGTGTAGCAAGTGCGAGATCGAGATACTCTAATAGAGCAGTCATCCTAATAGAGCAGTCACCCTGAACAGAATTAAAGAGATCAGTTAGAAATAAGTAACCTGTATAGAGATCAGCTACAAACAAATCACCCTGTAGAGAGTTCAGCTACAAACAATTCACCCTGTTAAAACATCAGTTAGAAGAAGATTTCTTGTAGAGAGTTCAGATACAAACAAATCACCCTGTTGAAAGATCAGCTAGAAGATGTCACCTTGTAGATAGTTCAGTTACAAAGAAACCACCATGTAGAGAATTCAGCTACAAACTAGTGACCCTGTAGATACATCAGCTAGAAGAAGTTACCTTGTAGAGAGTTCAGCTACAAAGAAACCATTCTGTAAAGAGCTCAGCTGCAAACAAATCACCTATACAGAATCCAGCTACAAACAAATCACCCTGTAGAGAGATCAGCTAGAAGAAGTTACCTTGTAGATAGTTCAGCTACAAACAAATCATCCTGTAGAGAGATCAGCTAGAAGAAGTTACCTTGTAGATAGTTCAGCTACAAACAATTCACCCTGTACAGAGCTCAGTTAAAAGAGGTTTCCTTGTAAAAAGTTCAGCTACAAACAAATCACCCTGTAGAGAGATAAGTAAGAAGAAGTTACCTTGTAGATCGTTCTGCTACAAACAATTCACCCTGTAAAGAGATCAGCTAGAAGAAGTTACCTTGTAGAGAGTTCAGCTACAAAGAAACCATCATGTAGAGAATTCAGCCGCAAACAAATCATGTATAGAGAGTTCAGCTACAAACAAATCTCCCTGTAGAGAGATCAGCTGGAAGAAGTTTCCTTGTAGAGAGTTCTGCTACAAACAAATCACCCTGTAGAAAGATCAGCTAGAAGAAATCACCTCGTAGAGAGTTCAGCTTCAAAGAAACAATCATGTGAGAGTTCAGGTACAAACAAATTGTCCTGTAGAGAGATCAGCTAGAAGAAGTTACCTTGTAGAGAGTTCAGCTACAAAGAAACCATCATGTAGATAGTTCAGGTACAAACAAATCACCCTGTAGAAAGATCAGCTATAGAAGAAATCACCTTGTAGAGAGTTCAGCTACAAAGAATCTATCGTGTAGAGAGTTTAACTACAAACAAATCACCCTGTAGAAAGATCAGCTATAGAAGAAATCACCTTGTAGAGAGTTCAGCTACAAAGAAACCATCATGTAGAGAGTTCAGCTACAAACAAATCGGCCTGTAGAGAGATCAGCTAGAAGAAATTACCTTGTAGAGAGTTCAGCTACAAAGAAACAATCATGTAGAGAGTTCAGCTGCAAACAAATCACCTGTAGAGAGTTCAGCTAGAAACAAGTCACCCTGTAGAGAGATCAGCTAGAAACAAGTCACCTTGTAGAGAGTTCAGCTAGAAGAAGTAACATTGTAGAGCTACAAAGAAGCTACCATGTAGAGTTCAGCTGCAAACAAATCACCCTGTAGAGAACTCAGCTACAAACAAATCGCCCTGTAGAAAGATTAGCTAGAAGAAGTTACTTTATAGGGAGTTCAGCTATGAACAGATCACCCTGTAGAGAGTTCAGCTACAAACAAATCACCCTGTAGAGAGTTCAGTTACAAAGAAACCACCATGTAGAGAGTTCAGCTGCAAAAAAAATCAATCACTCTGTAGAGAGTTCAGCTAGAAGAAGTCACCTTGTAGAGAGTTAAGCTGCAAATAAATCACCCTGTAGAGAATTCAGCTACAAACAAATCACCCTGTAGAAAGATCAGCTAGAAGAAGTTACCTTGTAGAGAGTTCAGCTACAAAGAAACCACCATGTAGAGAGTTCAGCTGCAAACAAATCACCTGTAGAGAATTCAGCTAGAAACAAGTCACCCTGTAGAGAGATCAGCTAGAAACAAGTCACCCTGTAGAGAGTTCAGCTAGAAGAAGTCACATTGTAGAGAGTTCAGCTACAAAGAAACTACCACGTAGAGAATCCAGCTGCAAACAAATCATCCTGTAGAGAGTTCAACTAGAAGAAGTCACCTTTTAGAGAGTTCAGCTACAAAGCAACCACCATGTAAAGAGTTCAGCTGCAAAAAACTCAATCACCTTGTAGAAAGATCGGCTAGAAGAAGTTACCTTGTAGAGAGTTCAGCTACAAAGAAACCACCATGTAGAGAGTTCAGCTGCAAACAAATCACCTGTAGAGAGTTCAGCTAGAAACAAGTCACCCTGTAGAGAGTTCAGCTAGAAGAAGTCACATTGTAGAGAGTTCAGCTACAATGAAACTCCCATGTAGAGAGTTCAGCTGCAAACAAATCACCCTGTAGAGAACTCAGCTACAAACAAATATGCAGTGAAAAAGATCAGCTAGAAGAAGTTACCTTGTAGAGAGTTCAGCTACAACGAAACCACCATGTAGAGAGTTCAGCTACAAACAAATCACCTGTAGAGAGTTCAGCTAGAAACAAGTCACCCTGTAGAGAGATCAGCTAGAAACAAGTCACCTTGTAGAGAGTTCAGCTAGAAGAAGTCACATTGTAGAGAGTTCAGCTACAAAGAAACCACCATTTAGAGAGTTCAGCTGCAAACAAATCACCCAGTAGAAAGTTCAGCTATGAACAGATCACCCTGTTGAGAGTTCAGTTAGAAACAAGGAATCCTGTAGAGAAATCACCTAGAAGTATCGCCTTGTAGAGTTCAGCTACAAACAAATCACCTGTAGAGAGTTCAGCTACAAACAAATCACCCTGTAGAGAGATCAGCTAGAAGAAGTTACCTTGTATGGATTTCAGCTACAAACAAATCACCCTGTAGAGAGTTCAGCTACAAAGAAACTATTCTGTAAAGAGCTCAGCTGCAAACAAATCACTTGTACAGAATTCAGCTACAAACAAATCGCCCTGTAGAGAGATCAGCTAGAAGAAATTACCTTGTAGATAGTTCAGCTACAAACAAATCACCCTGTAGAAAGGTCAGTTAGAAGAAGTTACCTTGGAGAAAGTTCAGCTACAAAGAAACCATTTTGTAAAGAGCTCAGCTGCAAACAAATCACCTGTACAGAATTCAACTACGAACAAATCACCCTGTAGAGATCAGCTATAAGAAGTTACCTTGTAGATAGTTCAGCTACAAACAAATCTCCCTGTAGAGAGATCAGCTAGAAGAAATTACCCTTGTAGAGAGTTCAGCTACAAAGAAACCACCATGTAGAGAGTTCAGCTGCAAAGAAATCACCCTGTAGAAAATTCTGCCAGAAACAAATTGCCCTGTAGAAAGATCAGTTAGAAGAAGTTACCTTTTAGAGAGTTCAGCTACAAAGAAACCATTCTGTAAAGAGCTCAGCTGCAAACAAATCACCTATACAAAATTCAGCTACAAACACATCACCTGTAGAGAGATCAGCTAGAAGAAGTTACCTTGTAGATCGTTCAGCTACAAACAATTCACCCTGTAGAGAGAGCAATTAGAAGAAGTCACCTTGTAGAGTGTTCAGTTACAAAGAAACCACCATGGAGATTTCTGTAATCAATATATGTGACCGGATTTGCGAAAAGGGGTCTTCCACACACATCCAATTCCATAAATGTTGGAGACCATAACTCAGTGTTCAAGTAACATAATTATTAACCTGAACATTTCACCATGTATTCAGCTATAGTGGTGCTCACCACTGCCCAAATATCAAGGCAATAGCTCTTTCCAATCTGAAGTTATCAATTGTCAAAGTTGGCAAATTGGACCCCTTTTCGCAAATCCGGTCACATATGTATTATACAGTATATATAATTTGTACATTTACTGATAAAATATTTAAAGTACATCTACTTCATCTTTTCTTCTTCCTGTAGTAAAGAAAAAAACATAGGTTAAAACAGTCCCAAAGCTGGCCATAGGCCGGCTTTGGGGTATACAAATACAAAAAGAAATGAAATCTAATCCAAAACAGCCAAGCTGTAAAAAAAAGTGTGCGGCCCTCAGAAAGGCTATGGTGAAAAAAGATGTGAAATCCAAGGTGGCGGCCAAGAAATGGCTGTGATGGTAGGTTAGTGGTAAAAATTTTAATAACGACAATTCAGGTGAATTTTTGTGAAGCGGCACAAAAATTCACCTGAATTGTCATTATTAAAATTTTTACCACTAACCTACCATCACAGCCATTTCTTGGCCGCCACCTTGGATTTCACATCTTTTTTCACCATAGCCTTTCTGAGGGCCGCACACTTTTTTTTACAGCTTGGCTGTTTTGGATTAGATATGCTTATGTGCTACAACTTACTAGAATCTGGCCTTCTAGATTCTGCATGGATTCTTTTCGAAAAAAACTTTAGAATGCCACCTGAGGTAGCACTTTTACGCTTCATTTATTTCGTAGGTGTGCACATGTAAACACGTGTACACGTGTAAACATGTGTATTCTTATAAATTCATTCGCAATAGCGAGTAGAGGTACTTGAATTCCTCTGCCTGAAGACCTGTAGCTACCCATTTCAGTGGATTTGTGTAAGTTAATTCAGTTCTAGTTAACCAGTATCACGATTTAAAAAACTTAACTCTGAAAAGGGGGTTCGTCCGAACCCTTTGAACCCCCCCTGGCTACGCCCCTGAAAGTGCGTAGTTACTTCGCTCGTGTTAGCGATTTTCAGCTCCAGAGCAATTTTCTGATGGCTGTGTCATCAGCTCAAAAGTATAACCACTTCAAAGTCTGCATAACAATGCCATAATTGAAACCACAACTCCACCTTAAGTATTGTTGCATCATTGTGGCACCTCCACTGTAGTTGTTTACCTTTACAAGTTGTTAACTTGATGTTTTTACTTACTTGAGATAGCCACTCACCTATAAATATACACCATTGTATTGAGAAGTGTGCAGTAGGTGAAACATTTGCTCACCACAAAGCATACAAAGATCGCTGAGATCCGATATGATCTGAAGTTATTCTCATTACATGTACAAACTTGCAGCTAAAAGCAACTGTAGTTTCAAGATAGTCCAGATTGCTAGATGGCTTCCTGATTCAATTGTGCCATATCAGGGGCAGATCCATGGGGTGGGGGGAGGGCTTTGGGGGCTGAAGCCCCCCCTTCATATTTAGGCTTTACTTGATCAATATGCTGAGTATTATAATAATAATAATAATAATAATAAACTTTACAGTGTACATATACCTACATACATACAAGTTGCAGATGTTGGTATGATACAATTGGGACATATGGCAGCACACTGATGGTCCACTGACATCCTGTGTCAGTGGCCGGAAGCTAAATTGTAGCAGTGATTAGCTACAAAGTTTACTTACTAGTCTAAGATTACTTAAAAGGGGGGGAAGTTAACAGTTAAAGGGAGTTGAAGTTAGGTTGGTGAGGGATCTTTGAACACTTTGAGCATGGACATAGAAATGAAAAAGAGCAGGTGTTGTTGGAGGTGAAATTGGCAGTGAAATGATTCCACAGATAATCTAAAAGTTTGGCCTTTATCTTGAGTGGGTTGTCCTGGTAGTTGATAACGGGAAGGGCATTCCAGATGCGAGGAAGCCGGTTAAAATAAAAGTTACTAGTGGAATTGTCAGGTAATCTTGTTTGGAGTAGCTTGTTTCCAGAAGCTAGACGTGTGTGACCAGTTGCAAATTTAATGAAATTATTGATGTCAAATCCATTATGGGGGTTGTGGAGATTTTTAAGAAAGAACATCACATCATTTACATCAAGAATGTACATCAGGGGTAGCATATGGAGATTAATAAGACGAGACTTGTAGTCAGTAGAGTAATCATTTAGAATGTATTTAGTTGCACGCCTCTGAACACGTTCGAGTTGTTGAATGTGCTTAATTAGGTGGGGTTTCCAGATGACCGAGCAGTAGAAAAATTGGGATCTAACAAGAGAGGTATATAGTCGAGATTTGGCTTGGACATAATTTTGTAGGGAGAAAGATCTTCTTAGAAGTCCAAGTACCTGATAGGATTTGGAGATAATGTGGTTATAGTGAGCATCCCATGACAGGTCGCTTGATAACATAATTCCTAGATCTTTGTATGTATCAACACAAGAAATCTGGGAGGTGCCGATATTGTAAGATGTTGGAGATTTCCTTTTAAAGGATAGCAGAAAGATTTTTGATAGACCGAATAGAAGATTCCAGTGGGTACTCCAAAAGTTTAAATTATTTAAGTCTTCTTGAAGTTTAAGTGAATCTAGTGGTGAGGAGATAGTTTTGATGCATTTGGTATCGTCTGCAAATAGAAACAATAGACAAAATTTAATGATGTCCGGAATATCGTTAACATATATGAGAAATAGAAGTGGGCCAAGTATACTTCCCTGTGGGATTCCGGATAGAACTGGGAGAAGGTGAGACAAAGAGTTGTTAATCTTCACACACTGATAACGATTAAGTAGGTATGATTCAAACCATGACCAAAGCTTGCCAGAAATTCCAAGTGATCGAAGTTTGAATAACAGTTCCTTGTGGGGGACACTGTCAAAAGCCTTTTTGAAGTCAAGATAGACTACATCAGTTTGGTCATTAGTACTATGTATGGTGTTCAACATGAGAAGCAACTGTTGCACTGTGGATCGATTTTTTAAGAAGCCAAACTGCTGAGGTGAGAGAAAACTTGAAATGTAAGAAATGGTTTTGTTGTAAACTAGTTGTTCTAATACCTTAGATGTTATACAGAGTAGAGAAATTGGACGATAGTTAGTAACTTGAGTCTTGTCACCAGATTTATGTACAGGAACAATCGTGTGTATGCGCCATTCATAAGGTATGGAGCAACTATTTAAACTGATTGTAAACAAATGGTGCAATGGCTTAGCAAGAATGTTAGCATATTGTTTGAGAATCCTTGGGCCAATACCATCAATACCAGTGGCCTTGTCAGTATGGAGTGAGACGAGTGCTTCATATACTTCCTGTTCAGATATTTGGATTGATACTAAATGACATCTGACAGATGGGTCAATTTTGTCAGGGTAGGGTGGGAGTACGAAGTCTGAAGAGGTAAACACAGAGAAGAAATATTCATTAAAAAGAGAGGCTTTATCAGCACTGTCAGTGGCAGGAGCACCGTTGTAAAGGACAGAGGATGGTATAGAGCTGGATTTTTTGACACTTCTTATATATTTGTAAACCATGGAGTTATTATTTGGTGCAAAGTTAATTATTAACTTTCTTTCAAACTCTGACCTGGCTTTATGGATTTCATCAGACAGTGACTGTTCAGCAGTGTGTAAACGATTCCTGATACTGGAGGAGGGAGATCTGCGAAGTCTTCGTTTAAGAGACCTGATAGAGTTAATCTGATGTCTGATTGCTGGAGTGAAATATTTGGGCTGATGAGTAGAATTGAGCTTGATCTTTGGAATAAATTTTGCCATGGCATCGCATAAGGAGGATTTTATATATAACCAGATAAATTCAACATTGTTAGACTGGAAACAACTAGAAAAATCAATATTGCACAGAAAGTTAGTCAGGCCATCGTAGTCTCCCTTATTGTAGTCAAAAATGTAGATTGGTTCAGAGGTGATACTGTGCTGGGTAGTTGATAGCTGGAATTTGAAGCTGATTAAGTAATGGTCAGACTTTGTTACCGGATTTAGATCATTAGATATAACAATGTCTGTGACTGAGTCGGGTGAATTAGTGAAGATTAAGTCAAGGGTATTGCCATGAATATGGGTTGGACTGTCAATAACTTGAGAGAAATCATATTGGAATGAAAGATCACATAAGCTTGAAGAAAAATTGCAGTTACTAGACAGAGTGGCCCAATCAATGTCTGGGGAGTTGAAGTCACCAAGTATATAGGTCTTTACTAAGGATTGCATTGTAGTCTCTAAATAGGACAAGAGATCCTGCTTGTATACTTCAGAGCAGTTAGGTGGGTTATAAATAAGACACAGGTTAATAGGTTCATACAACATTAGCTGGACAGTAAGGGCTTCAACTTCATCAGGGATGCTAATAATTCTACTGGGGATCGTCTGTTTAATTGCTATCAGTATACCTCCACCTCTGGTTTTACGATCATGACGGTAGATTGAGAAGGAAGGGGGTAAAATTTCATTGTCGTAGATAAAATTTGACAACCAGGTTTCGGTGATTGCAATAATTTGAAAATCATGTGAGAGGACAAAGCTTGACAGATTAGTTAACTTGTTTACTAGACTACGTGCGTTCCACAAACAGGCACTGAAGTCTAGTCAATTTGACTCTTCCATAGGGGATGGAATGGAGACTGAGGAGTTGGTGGAAGCATTTGGGGCATTGGATGTGGCAGTGTTTGAAACATTGGTCACAGGTTGGAGGCTTGCAGATAGTAAGCAGAGTTGAGAGTTTTGCACTGTTGCATAGAGCTTATGATTGATGTACAGACCATTCCCACGAATTTTGATGTGCTTGCTCTCGGTGCCACTATCAATGAGGCTTCGTCTCTCTTTGAGTAGGATACTTTCGATTTTACGCTCCTCAGCTGACATATCAGGTTTGATTGCTATACCAGGTGACAAAGAACTTTTACATGATAGAACAAGGGTAGCTTCAAAGGCTCTCAGGAATTTGACAAGAATGGGGCGGGGGCGAGTATTGCTTTGATCATATTTTCCGAGTCTGTGGAAGTCCTTCATTGATTCAGGTGTAATAGATAGCTTGAGGTCAGAGAAAACTTTCATTAAACAGTCAAGGTCATGCTTCGTCCGGTCGTGCTTACTAGTGTTTGCTGGTGATTCCTTTAGGCCATAAACAACAACATTGAATTTCTTGTCATGTGATGAAGCTGGTTTAGGGATAGATAGTTGATTATTATTTTTAAAGGTTGCAGCAGGGTTGGCGGCAGCATTTTTGGTTGGTGCAATTGGTTGGCTTGGCTTGAGGACTTGGTTGGACCGTTCGGTACCAGAAGTCACCTTAGCTTCAACATATTCTAGCCTCTTCACAAATGAAGTTTGTTTACGAAGGTCGTCTTCAATCTTGGCAATTTTAGCTTCCAAAGCATTTTGTTTGTCTTGCATTTCGTTAAAAAATTTTAGAGCTCCAGTTACTTTCGGTCGACAAGTGGTACAGAAGAACATGATATTGGGCGACGAGTCGCTGAGGATGTCATACGCTTCGTCAGAGATGCCAGCACATCGACTGTGTTCCCAATGGTAGCAAAATTCACATAGCAAACCGTTATCTTCAATCGATTGGTCACAAGAATTACACGACTCGGTTTCCGCCTGAGTGACCCCTTCTTTAGTTTTCTTGGTTGGTGGAGTGGAAACACCAGTCGATCTGTCACGTTTCTTCGGCATTATGGCCGAGTTTGACACGAAGGTCGAGAGAATTAGAAGGATGAGAGAGAGCAAAAATAACACAAACAACTAATGAAATTTTGTCTTAGCATAATTATATGATCACTAATAATACAAATACTCATAAAACCACCTTATAAACATCTTTCCAAAGTATTAGCTATCAGTGGATTTATGCTAAAGTTTATGCAACAAGGACCCGGATCAGCATTGGAGGTGGACAAGATCGAGATACTCTAATAGAGCAGTCAGCTAACTACTCTAATAAAACATTCACTGGAAACATGTAGTTGGTTCTGATATGGAATTTTTCCAAATCTACCTGCACCTATACATACAATGAAGTGCATTGGTCTGTTTAAAGGGCTTCATTCATCTACTTGTGTAGTTAATATGTATGGCAATACTTAATTCAGGTACACAATTTCCATTGAAAATACTCTCAGATTCAATCTTGTATTATTCAAATTTCAAAATTTTTCACTTTCAACATTCTTATTCTAACATGCACCTATCAGTGTTGTGCAATTGTGAGAGGGTGCATCATGTACTTGGTTGTCTGTACCTACCCAAACTTTTCCATTAGCAAAATGCTTCAGAGAGCCATACCTACAATCTAAAGGCAGTATATAAAATATCTACAGGCAGAAAATATTATGAATTTTATCTCCAAATTGCAGTATTTTAGTATCTATTTTTCAAAATTTTCCTGGGGGGGGGGGGGGGGGGGGCATGCCCCCAGACCCCCCTAGTTCCAGCATGCGAAGGAAGTGCACTTCGCACACCTCTACCCAAGAGATTAGTACCTTGAGTTAGCTCCCCCCTTTTATAAATCCTAGATCCGCCCCTGCATATTTCCCTTTAAAATGTACGGAGAGCCCTGGAGAAAAATATACCTTTTTTCAGTTTTTAAGCACTGTGCATGCCAAAGTAGCTAATTCCAACCCAACAAACTATATATTTCTGAGATCGGTAATCAATACTCTATCTATGGGTATATAAAAAACCCATTTTTCCAAAATTTAAAAATCAGGCTGGAATGCCTGTTATTAGCTGGAAATGGTAGCTGGCGAGGTGGGAAGCTCTTGTCAGTTGGTTGTGACCTTCTTTCTTTTTTTTTTGGTCTCACCTTATCAAACTATAGAAATAAGTCCAGCCCCCCCTCATATCAACTACTTCCTCCGCCGCTGCTGAGTTCCGTAAAACTTTCAGTTTTAGTTTTGCACAATAAATTGCGCTAAAAGAAAAATTTACCGTCAATAATTAAGCCATCGCTGTAAGTTTATACTAGCTCTGAGCAATCATTTCCATAGTTCAGCACACCTAAAGGTGCTCATGTGCACGAGGCTGCAGTATGTGTTGGATCGCGGTGGAATTTTTCGCTAAATCTGCAGCTGGCGAGGCTGGTCTCAGCCAGATGGTCAACAAACTTCAATCCACACCATATTCTGCACACAGGTACTTGACTTGGAGGTGATCACTGCAGTAAATGTTGCAGTATTTCCTGCAAGTCTGCTGTGCTCCAGATCACGAAACGTCTTTTTTTCGCCAATCGGCGATATTCGCGACGCTACCACCAAATATTAATTAATTATATTAAACTACCTATACTCCATAGTAAGAGTGGATAACCTCTCAAAGCTTGAGAGAGAGTTTTGGCCCAAAAGAATAACATTGTAACTTACGACGGCGAAAAATCCATCGAATTCAAGGCATTTCGCGTTATTTTCACTATACGAGATGGACGAAATTTGCTGCCACTCTAGTGTTTTCTTGATTAGACATACCCCTACACGTGACTATAGTTTGTAAGTTGATTTGAAGATGTCGATTTTTCGGTTTTCGGACCCTACCTATGTTTGTCCGTACGAACCCACGTGAGCAAAATCGTTAAAATTATAGTAAAAGCAGATTTTACGTAAGAATTAAAAGCGAATTGAAATCTATATCAAACTTCTGCACAGGTAAACTTGTGGTTTCTTTTCGAAAGTCTGAAATACGGGTGTGGCGACATTTCCATCCATTTTCCGTATTGAGTGCTTTATATTGCTGATATCTTTTAGGGTAACAATCTTCCCAGTTGATTGTGATAGGTGCTGCTGAAGTAGCTTATTGTTCACCCTTAATTTTAACAATTCAGCAGCTTCATTCCGTTCAGATGGTGTCAACTTTCGTTGTCGGGGTAAATGATCATAAATAGCCTGTTAGAAAAAAAATTACATGTACACACGTAATAGAAATAGCCCAATGCATAATGTAATTAATTTCTAGCATACTGTACCTTGCTGACTTCATAAATGTGAGTATTGCAGACGTCTGTGATCTCCAGGTACTGGCCATCTTCACTTAAGTTAAGCTTTATACAAGCTTTGCAATTCTGCTTAATCGTGCTGCACATAATATTATACGTAGCATCATCAGCTAAATAAGTTTCGACCACTCAGTTGCTATACCTGTGACAAGGTCTCTGGCCAGATCCTTTGTATTGTATTGTATTATTGTATTAATGCTTTACAGTGACCTTTGCTGTGGAACGGCTTTCCACCAAGATTGCACGTAAGGTGCAAAGAATAATAATGTAATTTTTCATTTGCTTTCTGTATTCTCTTAGGTGCTCTTTTCCGAGTAGCATCCAGCGTCCGCGAGTCAGTGTAGGCTAACTGGACATTATTCCCTTGTTGGTACGCAGTAATCTTCTCCTTCAGCTGCTCGTAAGACGAAAACTTCTCACCAAGAACAAAGTTTACGCTGTCACACTCCTCTTCAACAGTCCCTAACACTCCCTCCCGCTCAGAGTCACTTTCTTCCATTTAAACCATACAGCACGATACAGGTACAGGCGACAGGCGGCCCAGTCTATAGTTCAACTGAAATACCGCGTGTTGAAGTATCACATCACGTGATGGAGTGACGGAGCTGTAGCATTGGCAAATCACCTCCGGCTGCCGGAGCTCTAGAAACACCCGTTATAAATAACCTTCCCTTTTGGGGTTTTCAGGCGTTTAGCAACTGAAAAACAGCGGTGCAGGCCTCTTAGTCCACCAAAAAATAGCGTATCCCAGGGGCGGATCCAGGGGGGCACAGGGGGCACGTGCCCCCCCTTAAAAAATGTATATAAGATCGAGATACTCTAATAGAGCAGTCAATCACCAATCACTCTAATAAAGCAGTCACAGTGTTCATGGGGAAGTGTAGCTTACTTAGGAAGCTATAAATAGATAACAAGTGGAACAAAAAAATAGGAATTTTTAATATGAGTAGGGATCAAAGTAATAAAAAGTACTGAAACAAGAGAGATTATCTACCACCTGAAGTCATGCTAGTACACACGTAATCGCTACTTCAGTTGCCAAGATTTAAGATATAATGGCACTGAAGTAGGGATTACGTGTGTACTAGCATGACTTCAGGTTGTAGATAATCTCTCTTGTTTCAGTACTTTTTATTACTTTGATCCCTACTCATATTGAAAATTCCTAATTTTTTGTTCCACTTGTTTGTGTACTTTTTACAAACATTGCATGAATCTTATCTTTTATGTGCATGCAGTTTCTATTACACAGGACACTAAAGTTACTATTTCTTCAATGTCCATGGTTTGCTAGCTATGTTATAGAGTCATTGCTTTGATACCACATAGCCTAAATATTTCAAGGGGGAAATTTCAATTTTTGCTGATTTTGAGGTTTTGGAGGGTTATCAATGAAAACTTTATCCTTGAAATATTTAGTGCCCTATAGCTACATTACAATTGAGATCAAAAATATTCCCTCCTCACAATATTTAGGCTATGTAGTATCATACAGTTATTATGATAATATTTTTTTGATGTTCATGATAATTGTACATGACTTTGATTGTAGTGTATGAGAAAGTGCATGAATAAGTAAAATTCTGGTATAGCAGTATGAAATTAGGTATCAGCAGCAATTCAGAACAGCAATAAGTGAAATATGGGTGTAAACACTGTGGCCAAGCCAAGAAGCACTATGCATGCAGAGGCTAGACCATATTCAACACCTATCAACAGTTTTCTGTAACCAGTAGAGGTGTTAACTTGATTCGATCAAGCTGAACTTAAGGTGTGATAGTACAGATTGATGAGTCTCGTCCCTTACAAAATAATACTATTAGCAGTGCTGATAATAATTATTGACAACAAATGGTCCTGTGTATTGCTGTCCATTGTGATCTGCTGCTGGTTGCTGTTCCTGTTGCAGTGTTTGTTGTCCACGTCCCCTTCCTCTGCCCTGTCTTCGTCCCCTGCCTCCTCTTCCTCCATCCCTTTTCCCATTAACCTGGCTCTGTCCTAGTCTCTCAGACTTGCTTCTTCCATCTCCTCTTCCTCTATCATCCCGGCTCTGCCTTTCTGTGAGCACGGGATTTGGCAACATCCTTGCGGTAATGTTCTTTAGTACTCTCTGCAGAATCCACACGAGACTTTTCCAAGTCTTGATGGTAGTATTCCCTTTGCCTTTCCGCTGACTCAATGCGAGACTTTGCCAAATCTTTGTTAAATGATGTTTTGGTGGCTTCAGCTGATTTCTCACGTGACGCTGTTACATTTTTGTAGTACTCATTAGCATGACGCTGTGATCGGCATTCACTGCTGTACTTGTCCTTTCTCTCTGAGAGTATAGACTCTCTATGAGCTTCATAGTACGCCCTGTTATTCTCCTTCTTTCTACTCTTCCTCGCCGCTTCCTTCGAAGGCATTGCCGCACCCAATATTGCCTCAGAGAAAACACACAAAGCAATAATAACCATAATACCCTTAGCTAACTCTATTTTGCTACGAATTATTTCTAATATCGCTCAAATACTTGAGGTAGATACGTTTTTACAGCAAAGAAATGCGTTTACAAACGCAAGCAACATTAATTTTTGCCGGTTAACTTTGTTTATTTATTATTTATTGTTAATCAGCAGGACCCTCCAGGGGTATAATGCTGATGTGCAATTACATGTGTACAATTTCAATTAGTTACTTAACTATATAAGTATGTACAATTACGACAAGTTACTTAATTATATACATATGTACAATTACAATAATAAACTATAAAAATATATACATTTACGATAAGTTACTTAACCATATACATAAAAGGGGCTAATTTTTGCTTAAATTCTTCAACACTTTGCCAGAAACAAAAGATATAGGTCGCTAAATATATTCACTTACACGTACAAAGCTTCCCGATTGTGAACAGCTCGCTCTTCCTGCTCAAAATCAACTTCGAACTTTCAACCACGTGTATTCGAATATTTTACCGTGAAGATTATGATTACTCTATTTAGCGAGCACTCTTATTGAAACGGATGGCGCCGTACATTGAAGCCATTTGTGGAGTTATTAACACTACCTGTAGTGAATCCAGGACGATGGCGACATTAAAGAACGATGAAAGGTAAGACCCTAGCGCAAGGATTGTATTTCTATCGGTGTAGGAAAGGTTTAATCTATAGGCAAAGCGAGCCATTTTCATGCAAGAAGTAGGACTGTAGCTGTTGCCATCTTCCCGCTAGGCCTGGCTGAAGGCATCAGTTAGGGAGTCAGTCACTAGAAAATTCGATCAGATAGAATTTTTTTTTAAATTCGTGGAAACTCATAGGATGCATTTCGTGCCGTTTTGAAGGCGAAATCGTGCTTCACTTTTGTAATACAATACTGCTGAATCGCCGAGATGGTTTTGCAAGTCTGCTTTTGGTGCGTAATTTTTTGGCGGGAAATCGTGAACCTTGACGATCCCTACCATTAAGTACTACCGTACTTAATGATATACGTGATATAATATATTTGGTAAAGGATAACTAGCTATTATTGTTGTGACCTTTTTTTTTTTTTTTTTTTTGCTCTTCAACTTTTTTTCAGCAAGGTGCCCCCCCTCTTTCCAGACTCTGGATCCGCCCCTGTATCCCTTCGAGTTGAAAGGGGACGTATCCCTTACGTACGCGAACGAACTGAATGAAGAGCAGCTTTGAGGCTTTGTTGAGAGAATTTGTGGGAAAAAACACGTTAGTCACACTATAAAACAGTTTAGAAGATACTTCTGTGCGTAATATGTTGGTAAAAGTGGTTTGTTTAACAAACGCTTCCTTAGCAGTGCATAGCAACGTAATTGAACGAATTACAAAAATTCGTGAATTACGAAATACGAGTTTAAAATAGTAACGCATAGTTGGTTAATTCTAGATGAGTTAGCTAGTTGCATGGCGCCTGGTTTTTAGAAGTAGCACAACATCAATTTGTTTCGATTAATTCCAATCGTAATTAATTTTGTTAAATATTTAGAGCCCGGAATAGCAGTGATGAGCGCTAGACTTGATGGACACTGTGACTGATAGACTGTAATTATAGCAACAACTATAACAAAAGTAAGCCTGGCTTGTTGCATCCAATGGTATGAATTCTAAAGTGTCAACTAGTGTGTGAGTCTATCAGTTGTTTTCATATTAACCTTATTGTGGTTATCATCCATGTTTGGACAATGGTGAAATGTAAGGTTTAGCTTATAGCTGAAATGAATGACCCTGAGCAGTCTTAGAATAGTCTCGCGTGGCCAGACCGCTTTTTTCCGTATATTGGGTGGGGAAAAAAGGGTCTGGTGCAACTCCAATAGCTGTTTACTTCTGAGCCGTCCCCACATTCCGGGGACGCTAATTGAATAACATTGGTCACAAAGGAGGTGCCATGACGTCAGTAAGTTAACTAGAGATCTGTTTATCCTTTAAACGAATCTTAATTTGCTCCGATGTCTCTTTTATAGCGTCTTGAAAGTTAATCCTCATCGTGTAACAAGACTCACAACCGGAGCAGGAGTGTAGGAATACTTCATAGTTTTACTGACGTCATGGCACTTCCTTTGTGACCAATGTTATTCAATTAGCGTCCCCGGAATGTGGGGACGGCTCAGAAGTAAACAGCTATTGGAGTTGCACCAGACCCTTTTTTCCCCACCCAATATACGGAAAAAAGCGGTCTGGCCACGCGAGACTAGTCTTAGAAATGCTGGAGTGTACATGAGCTACAACCATATTTTAATCTCTTGTTTGTATTAGTGTGTAGCTACCAGCGTTGAAACCGGGTCGGGTCATCCGGGTCACATTTTCTCCGGGTCATCCGGGTCTGACCCAGTTTGCAATTTATCCCGGTCTGACCCGGATTGGATCACGTGAGAAACGAAATTGTTCGTTTGACGACGTGGAACTTATAAACGCTATCGCGTAGCTCTTTCGTGAGCCACGCCCACTTATCGCATTACCAACATACGCTCAGCCACGCTCATTTGTTAGTAAGTGTAGTATGTAGCACGAAATTGAGGGTATCTATGGTGAGGGGGTAGCTATTGTCAGTAGGTGAAGACCTTCTTTTTTTTTTTTTTTTTTGGTCTTCAACCTACAGCTAGGCTGAAGTTGCAATATTTACTCAACACGAATCGAACGCTCAAAATGTAGACTCGTTCGCTCACTCGAGACTAGCCGAAACACGTCTCGGCTTTAATTAATCCGGGTCAGTGGGTCATCCGGGTCAGCAGTAGTGACCCGGTTTCAACGTTGGTGTGTACCATGTTGAGTGGAATTTGTGTCAACACAATGATGTGTGAGAAGTTTATTTAATCAGTGCATGCATTTCTGCATTTAAGCAACTTGAGGCTATTCTCAGGACATTGAATATTAAACCTTTCTAAATTTAGTGATCTTGTATATTGATGAATTTACCAAATAAATTTTATTAATTTGTGAATTGATGTAGCTAACAATTAGCAAAAAACCAAACTCTAAAATTACTAAATTTAATGTACTGCTAAATAATTAAGGTATTTCAAGCACAAAATTGATGGCAAGTATTGATCATGTATAGCTGCATCCTTCTCCTTCCTGTTCTTTATGTAAAGAATATACTTTTAGTTACTGGCTGTGCCCTTATATGACAGCTATTATTACAACTGTTCTGGAATATATGATGGTGTCATTTCATCATTATTACACTTAGGTAACTCACAATGCTTTACAAGCATTGTGAAAGCATTGTAAATCACTTAAACAAAATGGCATCATTTTTCAGTCAAAAATATTGCCAAATTTTAATACTGAATAGAATAAAAATGCAAAATGTTTCTGTGGGGGGCATGCCCCCAGACCCCCTTAGATAGAGCATGCTGATTGTGCTTTGCATGCTATGGCTAGTTAAATTAACCAGTTGTCGCTTTTCTTAGCCAACCATTATGGTAGCACCCCCCTTCTGAAATCCTAGATCCGCCCCTGGCATGCAAGTGTAAAATCAATTCATGTTCAATTTGAATTCTTTAGTTAGGTTAGCCAGCTAGAACTGTGTTTAATTAACTTGTTAATTTTATGAACATTGGTCATACCTCTTCAACGTAGTGTCTATATATACATGTAACTATATATCGGTGTTGTCATATTGGATGTCTGTATGCAAGCTACCTTGAATGTCATGCTTTCTTTTTCTTTGTTTAGCTTTTTTTGTGATTTCAATTCTAGCAATTATTTCGTCTCTGGTCAAGGCCTCTCCATAATAACTGGGTTTCACTCATCTCTTATCTTTATATTTAGTTTTGGTATGCTGTGTCTGAAGAGTACACTACTATGTGTAGCTACATTAATGTCATGTTATTCCATGTTACGTGCATGTTAGGTCAGCTGAACTTGAGCCACTTTCACTTCTAGATGGTGTGATAAACTGTGTGACAGACCATGAGACAGGCTGTGTGATAGACAGTCAGACAGATTGTTCAACAGGCTGTGTGGCAGACTGTATTACAATCCTAACTATAATTATCTGTCCCCTTATATTAGCTTCAGAAATTACATGAAGTTTCTTCGTTATATCAGCCAGCCATAGACTGTTTTAAGTAATACCAAGAGAATGGAATCGATTACTCTAGTTGAAAATTCCAAACTTTTTTGTGTATTTGTGTGCTATTGAAGCTGTAGCTATACCCTTTTGCTATAGAGTGCACTGCAAGTAGTAAGTATGCAGATCCATGGTGTGAGATTCTAAATACCTGTACACTTATAGCTTTATTGCATGTAAACAGCTATACACAGGTTGTGACTGGTGAACCCATGTACACCCGGTTATATCAATTATCATTTGAAAAGCGAGATATCCATTACGCTTCATTGTCAGCTATATATATAGTGCATTCATGTTCACTGGGACTTCCTATAGCTGAATAGAAATAAAAAGCTTTGTAAATTAGATCAACCAGTGGTTAGACAGTTATTATGTAACCATAGTGCACTAACTGACCATTGAAAAAGCATGATCTGGTTCCTTGGGTTCACCACAAATATATTCACAGCACTATGCTGTCAAACAGGATTTCCAATAAAAATGTAGAGTAGAATTTTGTAGAGTAGAATTTTTATAGCATCATAACTCTTTTGTCTTTAACAACAAGGTGGTTTTGGTTCCCATTTGTGCGATTTTCATGAGCTTCCTAATGGTACAAATTTGAAATTCATAGCTTATTGTGTTAGCGAGTTATTGGCTGGTCTAAGTGAACACGAATGTACTACAGTTGGATGTGCATTGCACACAAAGAGAAGAGGTTGCATTATCTGTATGTACTGAAAATGTTTGATCAGACACAAATACCTTGTCAACACATGCAGAAGAAGGTTCATATAGCATGATAATATCACTTCCTGTATTGGTAAGACATCTGTAACAATAATCACATAGCTACAGTTTATTAATTTCTTTTTGCAGTATTTGTCCAAAATCCAGCCACAGGAAGGACGTGCAGTGTTGGTAGATGCAAGTATACTAGTGGCTGCCAGTCTCAGCAGATAGAACAAGTGACACAAATGCATGCATTAGGTTTGACTCAGATGCATTTTGTTTCACAGTACATGTGTACAGTTTTTTTTTGCTTGTAATACAGATATAATTGTACACAACATTTTAAAAACATTATTCTGAAGCTAGGTGTGTGCAAAAGCAGCAACCTGGTTCAGGGTGGTGGGATACCAACATAATGTGCACTACACTGGCTAACAGAAACATGGGACAAGTGGTGTTACAGCTCTCAAATTGAAGGTGTATACAGAAGAACGTACTTTAGGGTTCCAGAGGTGTATTCTTAATACATTTATGGTATATAAATAACATCCAGGGGTATGTTATGCTATGGCTATAAATGATTCAAAAATCACCATGCAATAGTGTGGTGCTGAAAGTGCTGGGATACTTGTTATGATTCCTCCTGAATTTTAATAGTGCAGTGCACTAATTGCTTATGATAAAACACAAGAAGTATTGTAGTGTTATTGATAAAAGCTGAACTCCTTACAATAATATCTGCCTAATCGATATGAAATCCTGGCACACCAATTGTGAAATTGTATAGTACAGCACAAAAAGAATGTGGTGGTTTTGCCAATTACTGTCCATATGTAGGTAATACAAAAGGGGAAGTCAGTGGCGGATCTAGGATTTTTAAAAGGGGGTTTCTGAAAATTGGTATAGCTAAATAAAGAATCTGATAACAATTCTCCAGAAAATTTTGAGATTTTAGAAGCTCTGAGATTAGATTTTAGGTTATTTTTTGTTAGCAATTACAATAAATTCAATACTTTAAACTGTAAATAATTACTAAATACTATAGCTAACTATAGGGCTAATATGGTGATTACAAGTGGTGGCTGTGATTGCTCTATTAGAGTAGTTACTTGACTGCTCTATTAAAGTATCTTGACCAGCATTTTAATGCAGTGGGAGATGAAAAATGAAGTGTTGCTGATGATTTAATATCTATACATGGTGTTAGTTAAATGCATACTACTGATATACAGTGGTATATAGTTGTTTGCTATGACAAATTGTCAATACAAAAATGTTTATGTAATGAGAATGCCACTAAGCTAAATTTAAAAGGGGTTTCTGTCAAAACCCCAGAAACCCACCTGGATCCGCCACTGGAAGTGTCCAAACCTAGCCCTTTACAAGGACTGATTCATACCAGCTTTTCATAGCCATTATCAATTTTTGGAAGTCTTTCATTCAATCCAACTGCAATATTCGTCTACTTTGACCTTCGTCCTCAGTCAAAGTGGAAATCAAAATTCAATGTTGCAGTTCATTGGCATATATATATATATATATACAGAGACACAAAAGTACTTAAAGTCGAACTGTAGTATAACCCAGTCCAATATTATTTAGCTGTATGCAATTTTGTTCCTGATACAAAGTCATCAATTTGTGTAATTCCTTACTAGCCATGCAGTAGTAACCAGTGCTGATGAAATATAGTAAAGGTTGATAAGGGAAAGAAACATATAAATCATTATAGAATATTTGTGTATAATAGTTGTATTTCATAGATTAACTAGATGAATGGAAACCACTGAAGACAAGTAGTCACGTGCATGAATGGCGGCGAAGCAAGGAGGGGGCCCCGCACTATATGAGATGATAGCGCGCTAGCTACAAGTGAATTCATGAAAGCTTGAAGAAATAGGGTTTTTTTCTTGTATTGTGTTCTTACATACATTCACAACTTGTTCATTAACTGTCAAAGACTAACCCTGCTTGTTAGCAGAATGTTTAGTGCAGTACTCAGTTTCAATTCTGGAAGGATATCTACATCAAGTACGTACTGAACAACATATATACTGCAGGATTTGTTGACATCAAGTTTCATTTTATTTTATTAGATGTCAACCAAAAGCTAATAATCTTTAGTTGATAATTAAGTCAATAAGCTCAGTGCTTCCAACCAGAACAAAATGGTTTGGTGTCCTCTGAGTATTGCAATAAAACACCAAAGGAAGGACTGAAAGGAAATTTATAATCAGAAATAGCAGGAGCCCTAAGGCACAGCTTTAAGGGACATACACACACACAGAGCCAATGGCAGATCCGGGATGGGGTATTTGCCCCCCCCCCCCCCCCCCCCCCCCCCTTGTGGAGTAGCTACTTCTTTTGATTAATACTAAACTTAGTCAGGCTAACATCAATTTATAAAATAGTCACATTTATTATTACAAAGCCACCTAAAACCAAAGCAAATCAGTCAAACTGTGTAATGGTCACCCAGCACCTTCGTATTTACTAAGCGCCTCTAAAATAATTATCGTGTTGTTGCACATTAATAGCATCTGCAAAGAGTGAGACACTGCTAAGAGGTGATCATTTGCTGCTTCAAAAATGCAGCAACTAACAAGAGAGTATGGCTCTTCCCAACCACTTACAACTTAACCTGGTTGTGCCCCTCTCCTTGCTAGCTCCTGGATCCGCCCCAGCACACACACGCCGCGTGCACTTAAACCCTAGTTTGGCAGCGCCCGCCTCTTTGCAAAGCGGGCGCCGCTAGATTAACTTGTTTTTGCTTGTGAACCGGCGGATCTATTCACTTAGTTATGTAACTGCGTTGCTCTTTTCTTTCCATTCTCATGTTACTCAGTGGTTGATCATCCGGCCATTATGATCTGGCGATACGACTGACTCTTATTAATTAATGCACCTTGTGTGCTAGGTGTGCGCATGCGCACTAAGTTAATTAACTACGGTATGCAATAATTATAAATCAAGAAGAGGTCACTCGTCGGTATTAGTTAGCTTTATGCACCAGTTCTCTTGGTATGGCCCTTATTCCTGTAGCACTTACCATGTTTAAATTTATATTTTGCAGCGGTACAACGACGGGAATGTGTCCGCCGGAGCGGCAGAAGATTGTGTAAACGTCTTTCGGTCAGATATGCGCGTCATCGGTGGGAATTTTGGCCCTAACTTTCTCAACCCAATCGCTCGAGAATGAAAGGAAAGGCGGCTAGTTCATTGTAATTGTTCTGTATGTGTTCATAGCTGGTAACCAGCTGGGTTTAAGGAGATCTGGTGTATAGCATAATTGTGTGGTAGCTACATAATGCTGATATAACCATTATATGTGTAACTAAGAAAAGTGTACATCGGGAGTCACCATGCATGTAAGTATTGTTGTATGATTGTTATATGTTGATATGTTTTAAATGTTAGTTGTGACACTGTCATACTGCCATTACCATATTTGGGGTAAACATCATGTGATGACTAAACACATTCCTACTAACCCTACCTTACCTTATATGTCTCTGCATGTGTTGGAGTGGTAGCACATTCCCACCTTGGAAACCTCAAGAGTGTCTGGTGGTAGGTGCAGAGGTAGTCACACTGGCTGTTGTACTATAGCCTGCTCCATAGTAGTGGCTGCCATACATTATTGTCAACATCTAATGTTTATGAAAAAGTGACAACTACCTAACATTTCAGGTACCAGTGTGGTATCCTCTTCAGTTAAGTCAGGGTTGTCAGCTTGTGTCTCATCAGGATCTACATGATCATCTGTAGCATGTTTAATAAGGAAATATTGTATACATTGCACACTTGATCCATCACTAATCATTTAGGATACTGCTGGGAGCTTGAGATAAATCATCAGTTCCACTGTGCACCAATGATACTGGCACAGAAGTGAGCCTTGTACCAATGATGGCATCAAACTGGTCAAAACATTCCCAGTTCTCCCTGTCATTGCCACTGACATTGTTGTGGTCCCTGTTTTACAAAATTAATAGCCATGATGTACACACACACACACACACACACACACACACATACCAGGCCTTAATTTAATTTTTAAGGTGCTGAGGACAAATGTCCTTACACAGCATAATTCATACACAAATACTGACTGTCTTTATTCAGTCTATGTTTTGGTGTTGGAACTAATAGTCCAAAAATTCTACCTTGGCTCAAACAAAAACAGACCACAACTCCCAATGGTGAATAACATTAGGATGATTTATAGATTTGAGGTTCGTTATCGTCTTGCTATAGGGAGTTTTTAAAAATAGTTGTTCCAATACTGAATAAAGACGGGGTTAGAACTGGTAGTATTGGAACACTATTTTTGCTGTGTTACATATTCACAAATGTACAGGCATAGAGTCAAATTGTACAGACGTGAGCTAGAGAAGCACTTTACACTGCTGGAATTGGAATAGGGAGTTTCTGGTATCTATTTTGATTGCAGAGGTGCTTTTCAAACAGTTCTTAATTTGTAGTGCTGTTTAACGAGTTGAACATAGCTGACAACGAAGCATAATGGATACTTGACTTTTCAGATAGTAACTGTATAGTTGGAGTGCGCGGCACCATTTCAGATGCGGTATGTGTGGGCTCACCAGTCATAATTATTTACAAAAAAAGTTAACAAACAAGGACGGGAAGCCATCATGTGCCACCACCACTTCCAATACTCTTTGCTGTCAGCAAAGGTGAATGGGACACAAAGGATTGGGGAGGACACTGCCCAGGGAAAAATATCTTGCAAGGTTTCAAAGATTCTTGCAAGAAAGGGACATTTTCAGTGCAAGATTTTTGCAAGCTTACAAGATTAGTGCACAGTTAGGTAAAACTAAGCCTAAACAAGCTTTCAGATCAACCCGAAGTGCTTTCAAAAAGTTGCTACGGAATTTAAACAATAATTAAATGGAATTTTCAAGTGACTGACTGACTGAATGATTCCTTCAGACAAGTGTAAACTATGTAAGGGCTAAGGCTACAGGCTTGATTTTTTAAATGTTCGATGTTGTTTTGGCCCAAGAGGTGCCTTTTGGCATACTGCAGTACATACAATGCATTCTTCATGGACTTACCACCCAGGAGTAAATATCTTGCAAGGTTTGCAGTGCAAGATCCTTGCACTGTTCTTGAAAGAAATGTGGTTTTTGAGTGATGTTACTTCGTGGGCCTACTCCTTTATGGTCCCTACTATACAGTACTATTGTACTGTATGATACTGTGTTTAGATGTGTTTATGTAATTGTGTTACACATTATAAATCAAGTAATCAAACAGTACAATAGTATTGTATATTGTATCATCGGGCTTGGTTCTCTTTTTCTGATTCTTAAGAAGATCTTCAGTTACATCTTTTCTCCTTGACCTCGTATCACGAGTCTTCACAGCCTTTGCCGATGGGATATTGATATCAAAGTCAAGTGACCACAAAGGAGTAGGCATGGCCCACAACATAATTAACATCACCCAAAAACCAGCCTCAATTTTCCCTAAAGACAATGAGGCAGTATTGGTTAGGTAAAACCAAGCCTTCAGATTCACCCAAAATGCTTTCAACAAGATGCTACAGATTTAAAAAAAAAATTACTCAACAGAAGTGTCTAGTGATTGAAGGCATGCCCACACATAATTTTTGTGTACTTGTGTAGGTAAGTCTAACTCATGTGCTCTATTAACTCCATGCTTAGTTTTTCTTTTTTTTCCTGCTATGAAGCTTAGCATCTTTAGAGTTGATTTGCTAGCATCTTTATTTGATTGGCCCTCTTTTTCCCTCTTGGCTCTTCTCATCATTTCTAAAAAGATGAACATAGAAGGCAAAGAGTAAAGACCATACATTTAGCCAGCATCATTGCTACTAGTGATTAAAATCAAGTGCATTTCCGGCAACTGAACACTAGAACAGAGGCTGTTCTTGCTGTGTATCTGCTGTGTATCTGTCAGTAAAAAAGTTATTTCTGTAATTTTACAAATGACAACTCAACATGTGTTTGGTATAGTTGATTTATACGTAATATAGTGAGTTTTGTTAACAATTGTTCACATGATAGTGAGCTACAGTGCAAAGTGTAGTTAGTTTGTTAATCAACTGTACATCTTTTATGTTGTGTATAACATAAAAGTATGCTGGCACAACATAATGAACTGTGTTAACCTCTGAGTACATCTTGGGCATGCCTCTGTGGTCAGTACAAACCAAAAACAAATAACTTAATTACATATCTGGCCTCTTAGCCCAATGCTACTAGGGATTTCAGTTCCCTTTGAAAGGGATCTTTGCGTAATGATGTAATCATGTTGTTTCAAATGTGTTGACGTCATCACACAAACAGTATGATTTTCAAATGTAATTGATATTTTGCACACTGATGCATTGTGGTCCATCTGTGTGTATGTACTGTGTATAGTATTTGAATAGGTAAAATAGTTTGTTCATGTTTATTATTGTTTAAACTTCTTTGTCACATTTTTACCAAATAGCTATGCTGCATCTTATTGGGGCGAGCCTGAGCGAGCCCCAGCATAATCGGAAAATGGTATGTGCGTCGCATTCACAGAAATTTACTGCACATAAACGGATTGGCCCACACTGGTTGGTGAATGGTATGTGCGTCGTGTTCACGGAAATTTACTGTGCATAAATGCACAATCAATTAAGAGACCACTATGGTAACTATACTAACAGCACAAAGTTCTGAGGTTGAACATATAGTTTGGTAAACACTGGATGATTCCAATCTATCTCAATCAGTGCTTTGCAATCGAAGTTCAGTTTGGCAGATGACTCTTCTGTGTCATCCCCATTTTCACTGTTTTCTTCACGCCCGTCTTCCTTTCTTTTTGTAAACTATTAGAGTCATTCAGGTCACCATTTTCGTACCAATCCTCTTCGTCCTCTTCCTCACTTTCATTTCTGCTAAGACTCTCATCATGCCAATCTTCTTCGTAATAGCGGAAACTATCATCAAAGTTGTTGTAAACTTGCTCATGCAACTCGCTGCTATCACCAGTCCACACAAAAATGATGTACACATGGGCATGCGAAACTGGCCACTCATAAAAGTTAATCGTCACTGTTTCGTAATTCACCTTGTGCTTGAGTATGGACTTTCCCGAGAACATATCGGACCTTGTAGCTGTACCAGTACCAGTGTCAAAGGAGTGTTTGTAGGTTCGATTTCTTCTATCAAAACGAGCAGAAACAATTCAAAAGTTAAATACCTTGAGGGACAGTTAAGCGATGGCTCAAAACCTGTTCGGTTTGTGTTGTTTGAGCCAAAACTTAGGCCTGAAATTGAACAAGCTAGGGAAGATTTGTGTGGAGTACATTGGCATACACAATAAGCCACAAAGATATTGTGTTGTCATTTACCACATCTTAAATATGGGCCAGACTTTTAAATATATTGCATGTTGGCATTAATTACATGTCTTCGAAATTTAGTCAGTTACAATTTAAAGCAATAATATTACAATCTTGAAAATAATATTTCCTGATAAAATTGTGAAATACAGTTGATAGATGTTATTTTTGACCATGGAGAGTAGTCATTCCAATGGAGGAAAGTGCATGTTGTTGTGAAAATTAGTTTGGTCACTTGTACATTCTCATCTTCCACTTCAGTAGTAGGTAGAACTGTTATGATTGTGATCCTAGATGTGCTCTTTGTCAAGCTTCTCAACCCACAACAAACCATATTTTGACTGGCTGTAATAATTGATGTTCTTCCACTTAAGCTATTCCATCTCTGCCAAATATATCATTGTGTGCTAAAGCACAACGCAACTTACATTATAGCCACTTAAACCATATATCTCCTGGGTAATCAAAGATTACTTGCTCTGAATATTGTCATGAATTTTCCGATGATTGAACTGTATAATTATCTAATAAATTTTAAAGTATGATTATATTACTGCATTATTGGTTGATTTATACTTGCAGTTAAAGTATTAGCAGACTTAAACGTAATACCTAATATATAGTTAGTTACAAAAATTTTATATATGCCATAATTTTAACACTAAAATAGCACCATAGAAATAGTTCACGACTCAAACAAATATACACCAATTATTATATTTATGAACATATCATTATGTGTTGTGTCAACCCTTCTTGCCACAACAACAAATAGCATTGAAATCCCTATGTACTATTAGTTCAGCTATATGCTATGACAACAACCATTATACTGTATTTCCTACCAAGAACGGCTTATGATTTGACTTTATTATTTAAAGCATAATAACTCTATAACAAGTTGCAATAGTATTGAGATAAAAACACTATCCTTCAGCTGCCAACTGGATGATTACAATCATAAGAGGAGCCAACTACAAGTAGTAGTTATCCTTACTGGTGGACACAGATTCGTATAATAACACAATGAATACTGCACAGAAATATGAGAAATTTCTTCAGCTATATTTGCTAATATACAGGCTTACCCAGCCGTGTATTTTGTAAAGGCTTTGCAAATACAACCAAATGCGTACTCCATCATTGTTCAGTAATCAAGTGTAATCCTAGTGTTAACCATCAGAGTCATTCACGCAGAGTGATTTTGAGGGTGACAACTAGCCCATCACAGTCAACATTCATATACTAACACTGTCATGTGTGTCACTAACATAGTCCTGGGTATCAACTCTTGTAAAGGTCACTGAATTGTGTGACCTTGAGAGTTAATGTCTAGCTTGCTATGTTAAATTGTATGGTATTAGCAGAATGTATACTAGTAGCTCACAATGCATTAGAGGCTCAGTTCTAGATCATCTTTTAAAATAGAGCATACAAGAATAATGAGCTAAAATCCATTTAAAATACATAAATGCAAAAGTCAACGAAATATTATTAAGTGCCACATCCAGAAATGCTTTAAATGCAATATATCCATTAAGACACTAAAAAACAAATTGATATGATACCATTTTATCCATGTGATGGTCTGTGCATTGACTAGCTTTGGTGAAGGAATTAGGTGGCCACATGTGCAGGGTACATAGCCATACCGTTGTAAATGTCTTGATCTACGATTCTGAAACTTCTTTTATAATTACAGATACACAAGTGAGCTAGTCAAAAGTACAATCACAAATAGTACTGTACAACAGTAAACTTTGTCGAAAGGACTATAATGAACATGATGAATCAGATTGAATTCGTCAAGCTTAATCAATCAGTATATCCCAACTTATTGCCTACTATCTGACAAAGTTCCAGAAGAAGCAACACCATTACGAGGAGCAAAACATCCAAAAAAAAAGAGAAAGGATCTTGCTGATATTTAACAACAGTGCAGTGTGGAAAGAGCTAAGACCATTGTTCGATTGTGGTCCTAGTGTTCACCATCAGAGTCATTCACACAGAGTGATTTTGAGGGTGACAGCTAGCCCACCACAGTCAAAATTCATATACTAACACTGTCACATGTGTCACTAACATAGTCCTGGGTATCAACTGTTAGAGGTCACTGAATTGTGTTACATTGATAGTTGATGTTTAGCTAGCTATATTAAACTGCTATTTAAATCCCAGTGTGTAGAAGTGTCGAAGTTCTGTACTAGGTTATAACTACCATACAGCTAGATAGAGTGGCGCTGCTACTGTATGATATATTGGTTATCACTCGGTCTCATTCATGACCTCATAATAACCTCGAATGATATTGTTTACCAATGGATCGAAGTTAAATAAGGAAATATTGATACAAAACACAATACTTTTGTGGGATGGAATTTACGACTGGTTTACGAGTTAGCAGTTTGATGGGTATTATTATGTAGCTACATACTGTAACATGTGTGGGCTCTGTTATCTTCGGTTATGGTATGTTCTGCAGAAACGAGGTTGTCGATTATCGATAGTTTAGCTACTTTTAAATGTTTATAGAATTTCACTTATATACAAATATCAGCGACACTATAGCTATGTCTATGTACTCTTTAATGTGTACAAGATAATTTGATGCATTGAAAAATAAATAACTGTAGCTAGCCATACAATACAGATATTACAAACATTTAGCACGTTTACAGTCACTGATTCATTTTATAAAGATCATGACTTCCGATCTGGCTAATGTCCGCTGCTCTTCTTCATGAGGATTCACTCACTTTAAATTCAATTTTATTCTTTTCGTCTTTGCAGCTTTGCAGCAAGAACATCTTTTAGGTATAAATGGTGGTCTAGTCGTTGTTGCATCTATTTTATTTAAAGTTAACGGTACATTTATCGTCAATCGCTCTGCTATATAATGTACTCCACAAGGAGCATTTTGGCTTTCCTTCCATGAAATCCTCTAAACGTGAAAGCTCAAACTGAACTTGAATAATTAAAACTACTAGTAAAACAATAATCCAGAAATGGCTCATACTGTACGTCAATTGCTGAAGTGCTGGTTGAGGTGTCAGTAAGTACTAAGCTTTCCTGCTATTTGAAGACCATTACTTGAATTTATTCATTTGTATTTCCATTTTTAAGGATAAAGGCTTAATTTGCTCGAGCGTAGGGCAAACTAAGATATTATATATTTGTATTTGTGTTTAAAGGCTTATGCCTGTACACCCATAAACAAATTATGTACTTGGCTATTCTAGTTACTATACAATATCAAATAAGCAATTACTGTAATGTCTGTCCAGCGCTATTTTAAAATCATTAACAGAGTGAGAATCAGCAATAGATTGGGGTAATGAATTTCAGTCATTGGATCCAACAATGCTACAAAAAGCATTGTGCTGCAGAATCCAACTTACAAATGTTGCTATTTACAGCAGTGCATGTATCAGGGAGCAGATGTACTAGCATCATTGTTGCATATACTAGGAATAGAATTAAAAATGAAGCAAGGACATACATGCATAGACGTAGCATACCTTCAGAGGTACATGAGCTGTTATCCTGACATAGTTGTCTGTAAAATTAAATTACTGCTTGGCTCATTTTGCGCCACCTCAAAAATTTTGGGAATGGTTTCCTCCATATCTCCCTGATTTTTTGTTATCACTTCTTTTGAAATAAGCAAAATTAAATTCTATGACTAAAGTATATACATAACCCTATTCTTTTATGCACGCTTTATGGGAATAGCTGTTCCACCTTTTTGAGAGGAGCATAAACTTTCAGCATTTCTGCAATTGGCGTTGGCGTTACCAAGATCTCTCGGTGTCTAAATGGATAGATTAAATTCATCAAAGTGGTGGTGATGTGTTTATCTGGTGATAGTTTTTTCTTGTGTCTTACATAAGAAGCATCGTTGTCACTCACTGGTAGTACAGGTGGCACAGGAAACCATGGTAGACACTGTGTGGTGGTTTTTTTTGCTGCTGGTATTGGAGATTATATGTTTCTTGTATTGGTATTTAGAATATTTTTCATTTTGTCGCTCATATGAAAATAAAAGTAATATATATATTATTTTTTTATTTTTTTACTTTTTATTAAGGCTTTACAGCACAAGCTATAATGAACATGAATCGGATTGAATTCGTCAAGCTTTAATCAATCTGTATATCTCAACTTATTGCCTACTATATCTGACAAAGTTCCAGAAGAAGCAACACCATTAAGAGGAGCAAAACATCCCAGAAAAAGAGAAAAGATCTTGCTGATATTTAACAACAGTGCAGTGTGGAAAGAGTTAAGACCATTGTTCAATTGTGGTCCTAGTGTTCACCATCAGAGTCATTCACACAGAGAATGATTTTGAGGGTGACAGCTAGCCCATCACAGTCAACATTCATGTACTAACACTGTCACATGTGTCAGTAACGTAGTCCTAGGTATCAACTCTTGTAAAGGTCACTGAATTGTGTTACCTTGAGAGTTGATGTTTAGCTAGCTATGTTAAACTGCTATTTAAATCCCAGTGTGTGGAAGTGTCAAAGTTCCACGCTGGGTTATAACTACCACGCAGCTAGACAGAGTGTCACTACTACAGTAAGATATATCAGTTGTCACTAGCCACTCAGTCTCATTCATGACCTCATAATAACCTAGAATGCTATTGTTTACCAATGGAACAAAGCCAACTAAAGAAATATTGATGCGAAACATATATCCTGTAACAAACATGTGTGGGGTCCAGTATCTTCAGTTATTATTTCACGTATGCAGGACTGGGCTAGAGTTTGCTTCTCTGCTGTTTGAAGGTAATGGTACGTTCTGCAGAAATGAGGGTGTCGATTATCAATAGTTTAATATCAGCAACACTATAGCTATGTCTATATACTCTTTAATGTGTACAAGATAATTTGATGCATTGAAAAATAACTAGCTAGCCATACAATGCAGATATTACATGAATTTAGCACATTAATTTTACAGTCACAGATTCTGTTTATGAAGATCGTGACTTCCCGTCTGGCTAATGTCCGCTGCTCTCTTTCATCCCTTTTGTGTTTGCAGTTTTGCAAAATGGTGGTCTAGTTGTTGTCCAAGAGCTATTGCCACTGCATCTATTTGATTTAAAGTTTACGATACGTTTATCGTCAATCACTCTGCTATGCAATGTACTCCACAAGGAGCATTTTGTTTCTCTCAAATATCAGATAATTTGATGTAGTGAAAAATAAATAACTGTAGCTAGTCATACAATACAGATATTACAAACATTTAGCACGTTTACAGTCACTGATTCCATTTATAAAGATCATGACTTCCGATCTGGCTAATGTCCGCTGCTCTTCTTCATGAGGATTCACTCACTTTAAATTCAATTTTATTCTTTTCGTCTTTGCAGCTTTGCAACAAGAACATCTTTTAGGTATAAATGGTGGTCTAGTCGTTGTTGCATCTATTTTATTTAAAGTTAACGGTACATTTATCGTCAATCGCTCTGTTATATAATGTACTCCATTTTGGCTTTCCTTCCATGAAATCCTCTAAACGTGAAAGCTCACACTGAACTTGAATAATTAAAACTGCTAGCAAAACAATAATCCAGAAATGGCTCATACTGTACATCAATCGCTGAAGTGCTGGTTGAGGCATTGGTGTACCTGGGGGTGTACCAGTGCTGGTAGCTAATAAAGTGTAAAAGTACTAATCTTTCATGCTATTTAAAGACTGTTACTTGAATTAGTGAATTTGTATTAAGGATAAAGGCTGAATTTGTTGGTGCGTAGGGCAGTATGCACATACGTACCTGGTATAGCTAGTGACTTGCTTAGAGTTTTCAAAGTTCTTGAACTTCAAATTTACTAACTTTAGCTGGGAAACAGAGTATTGTTCAAGTGTTGCTTACTTCCAGCACTTTTAAGTAATTGCACAACTGTATGTTGCCAACCAGTCTGATGTGGCAAGACCGCTTTATTCTCTTTATCAATGGGTCGAGAGAAAAAACTAAACTACACTTCCTACCCAATGATAAAGAGAAGTGCTCTGGCCACAGGAGACTAGTTAATAATATGTGTTTTAGACTGTTTAACATATAGCTATAGCTATTGTGATGAATTTAGCTATGCATGCACTAAAATTTCCAGTTTGAAAGAACTTCGCAAACCTTGTAACTAACAAAGAGATATGGTCAAGAAATGTGGTGATTAATTAGCAGCACTGTTGTAGCCTTTGCAGCAACATGGTCACAATGTAGGGACCATGACACTTTGAAGTAATACATACTCCTAAGTATTTAACAAAGCTGCACCACTTTAATCCAGAATCATTGATATATAATCATATTATGGGAGAACACTTATTGGAAATACAGGGTAGCTCGCACTTCTGTGGATTCAACCACATTTTCCAGAGCACACACACAATCAGAAATTGTTTCTGTAGTATTTCATAGTCTTAAATTTTTAATTTTTCTATAGAAGATAACATCATCAACAGATTCTATCTTTATCTTAAATTTGCCCACCAGCCATGTCCACCTTGTGGTTTTCCATGTTGAGGTCACATGTGCCCGAGGGACACACCACAATTTAGTTTCTGTATGTCATACATTATTTTCATCATCAACCACCAACAGTCTGTGTGTGTTTGTCATGTGAGCGCTTATACTGCATGTATGTGTGCCATGTGTTCGTGTACATGTGTGTCTGTAGTGTTTTTGTGTCTTATTCATGCATGCCCAAAACTAAAATTTACAATACCTTAGTACATTATGATTATCTACATATTTTTTGATTAAGTTGCTGCTTGAAGTCATTGTGTAGCTACGTTTATTATTGATTAGACTTCATCAGTGGGGGATAATATTCAGCTTTATTATTGAACAGCATATGTGCAAAGTTACTAACGGGACATAATGGTAATTGCATCAATTTGAAACTTGAAAGATACGATAGTAGTAAGTACATTGTACATTGTAAGCACATTGTTAGTATAAAAGTTCTTAAAATGTTAAAACTTAATGCCATCATAGTCGTACTTGTATGCACCTTTAGCTGCCATAGAGCTTTATCTGTAATATTTAAACTATACAGAGCCACTCAGACTGTTAATGACTAATTGTGTCTATAGTATAATTGGATTATCCACAATGAACTACTCAACTTTATCAGAAGGGAAGTTTTTAGTTTATAGCTATTGCTAGTTCTCTAATGTCAATTTATTGTATCTAAATAGTAAGAACAAGTAGCTAGTTGTTGTGGCGGACATCATTGTATGTGCATGCTTAGTATACCTTATTATTGTTGGATAGAAAACTTATATACATAATTATACATTTTATAATGTTATTGCTGTTTATTTGGATATTATTTTTGCAGTCCTGTGACAAAGATATAGATATTGAGGTCTCCAATATAAAGCAGAGTGCACCTTACTTAGTAATCACTGGAACACCAACTGCCAAATCTTTGTGTGCATTGAACAAGATCTGTTATTGAGTCCAACAGTGTCAGTGATGACAACATGGTACAATAAATCATTTGAGATTTGGTGCCATGTCAAAACGTTGTTTTGAACTTTTAAACTAGATATTAAGTCCATTACTAGCTGGTCAGGAAACTATAAAAATACATTTAATTTTTTTTTTTTTGCTTAAATTGCATGAAAGTATTACAAATTTACAGGGGCAATCAAAACATCTTTCAGAATGTGGTAAGATAAACTTTTAAGCACTTCTAATGGAGTCAGTATTTTAGTGTTAAAAGTACAGGTACAACACAATAAAAGCACTGTAATGCTTCATATACTATGACCCTTTGCATGGCAAGCTAATGACCTCAGCTTTTGGATATGACAATCCCTTACAAATACAAAGTTCCAGCATATTTACTATCACATACTTTTATGGCTTCCTTTTTCTGTTGATTTACTTAGTGCCAACAGCAAAAGAATTTTTCCATGATGACATTACGCTGATGATTTTTGATGATAATTAGACAAACATTTGAACCAAGTACATAATGCAAGATGCATGTGATCTTATTCGACACAATTAATATCTGGATTATGACTATGACTAATACAATAAGACTGGTAAACAACACCAGAAGAATGCATTAGTTAAGGTAAGTATATGTTTAATTGATGTCTGTACCTAGTACTGAAGTGACATTGGCTGATGATCAACATGAAGTTATGTGCAACATTGTAAATCAATAGTAGTTAGTAAAGAGGGTTTAGAGAAGGTGTTTGCTGATTGTGACATCCATGGTGTTGGAATCAAAGTTACAGAAATTTGGCTTAGAGGCATTAGTTAGAGTAATTTCATGAAGATCAAGCAAGAAATGGGTAGGGAATTAATCTTTAATTTACAAATCATAGTAACTGGCAAGTGCAACAACCAGTGGAGC